>NC_135959.1:35545287-36265287 GCF_053455715.1 Rhinoraja longicauda | reverse complement strand
AAGCCTGTGCCGCGTTCTTTAAACCGAAAGGCATACGCAACCATTCAAACAACCCGAACGGAGTAATCGTTGCAGTTTTCTGTATGTCCTCCGGACGCACCGGAATCTGGTGGTATCCTCGCACCAAATCGATTTTGGAGAACACCACCGCTCCTTCCAGCCCAGACGAAAAGTCCTGTAGGTGCGGTATGGGGTAGTGATCAGCCGTGGTGACAGCATTGAGACGCCGATAATCGCCACATGGTCTCCACCCCCCAGATGCCTTGGAGACCATATGCAACGGCGAGGCCCACGGGCTGTCGGACTGACGGGCAATTCCCATTTCCTCCATCTTCCTAAATTCCGCCCGTGCCACCACCAGTTTGTCTGGCGGTAGTCTCCTGGCCCGAGCGAAAACGGGAGGGCCCTCGGTGCGGATGTGATGGACCACGCCGTGCTTGGCCGAAGGCATGTCAAAACGTTGGATGAGCAGCTCTGGAAACTGCGCCAGGATCTCAGCATACGAGTCAGGGGCCGCGACGACGGCCTGGACAGTAGGGCTGGGCGGGGAGGCGATTGTCGGAGCGACGGGCTCCTCGCCGGCGGAGGGTCGGAGGTCGTTACCGCGGACATCAGGGACCAGTGAAAAAGCCCAGAGAAAATCTGCGCCCAGGATCGCTTGTCTGACGTCTGCTATGATGAATGGCCATTCGTACGTGCGGAGGCCTAACACAAGGGACATCTTCCATATACCGAAAGTGCGAATGGGGCTGCCATTAACCGCGATGAGGGTGGGACCTGTCTTACCCGTTCTGGTTTCGAGGTCGGTCGGCGGCACTATACTGACGATGGCTCCCGTGTCCACCAAAAATTCTGTGTCCGTGAATCGATCGTGGACGTAGAGGCGTCGGTTCTGGCCAATCGTAACTGCCCCTATGTACGATCGGCCGAGGCATTTCCCGCGAAGGTACAAGGTGAGCGGCAGTTGCGGGATTCGTTACCCCATCGTAGGTGATAATAGCACCAGCCACGCTTGTGCGGATCTTTTTGGCGGGCTTTCGGAGAACTGGCGGGAGACGCGGCGCCATCTTGATGTCGCTGTGGCGTGGTCACTGATGTCGAGACCTTGTTGATCGAACCGCTGGCCTTGTTTTTAGCCGCTATGAGCGCGTCCGCTTTCGCTGCATATGCTTCGGGGTCCTTAAAAGAACAATCCGTGAGCAGCAGTCGGACATCCTCAGGAAGCTTCTCTCGGAATGCCTGTTCGAACATAAGGCAATCCGTATGCTCACCGGCTAGCATCATCATTTCGGCCATGAGAACGGAAGGCCGTCGATCTCCGAGGTCCGGTAGGTGCAGAAGTCTTGCAGCGCAATCATGCCTATTAAACCCGAAGGATCGCAGTAACACTTTCTTCATGGCCTCGTACTTGCTTTCCGCAGGCGGATTAACGATGAACCGCATCACGCGTGTGGTCGTCTCCGGTGATAGAGCGCTGACGAGGTAGTAATACATCGTCGAGTCGTCCGATATCTTCTTTATATGAAATTGAGCTTCGGTGTGGACAAACCAAGATTGCGGTGAATGTGTCCAAAACAACGGAAGGTGAACGCTTACCGCGCTTAACTCCGGTGTGCCAGGCGCGGCAATCAACAACGAGGCGTCGTGTCCCTGCATAGTCGGTGATCGTCCAGATCACGTCGGGGTCACCAATATGGCGAGTCCGAAAACTTGTTGGTTGTAGAAGAAGTTTATTGCAGCCGCAATATTCGAATACAGAGTTAAACAACAAGGTAAAGGACAACCATCAAAAACTTACTGTCTTCTTCGAAGACTTCGCCGAACTGAACATTTCGGGCGCCAAAAGCGCACATGACCACGTTGGCCAATCAGCGATGTCGCTCTCTGGACCAATCCTCATGGTCACGTTCACACGTGACCTCGCTGGCCAATCTGAGGGTTCGACGACCCGGACCATTCTCTATGGTCGCTACACTTGTAAATATTCTCTGCACCCTTTCCAACTTGACACCATTTTTCTTATAACATGATGCCCAGAACTAAATAAATACTCTCAATGCGGCCTCGCCAACTTCTTATATAACTGCAACATGACCTCCCAACTCCCATGCTCAATACTTTGACTGACAGATGAAAGCCAATGTGCCAAAAGCCTTTTTGACTACCCCATCTACCTGTGACGCCAACTTCATGGAACTATGTATCTGCACTCCTAGATCCCGCAGGTATTTGTTTAAACATCAACCACACACAGAGATACGGTGATGTTTGCATGGAGTGCACACATTCTCCCAGTGACTGGTAGGTATCCTCTGTCTTCACATTCCATAAATGTATGACTAGATTATTAGCCATTGAAGAGGAAGTAAACACTGCTATTACAGCACTTACAGTACACGTGGTCCATATATCTGAATTCTGCACGAGTCAAACCTCACTCTTATTTTCCACGCTTTTGCCGCTGGAATGCCTTGTAAAAAATGTGTATGTGGGAGATACATTCTGGGGGAAACAGGAAGAATATAATGGGATTAATAGACAGTGTAATTGACTGCTTTATAGTCAACAGACTCCACTGTAGGTCAAGCTTCCATGCTATTTCACTATGATTCTATAATTTATGTTTAGTTTAGTTTAGTTTAGTTTAGCCTAATTTAGGTTAGGTTAGTTTAGCTTAGTTTACTTTATTTTCATGTGTACCAGAGTACAGTGAAAAGCTTTGTTTACGTGCTAACCAGTCAGTGGAAAGAGAATACACGATGACACCCGACCCATCCACAGTGCACAGATACATGATAAGGAATAACATGAATAATGTTCAGTGCAAGATAAAGTCCAGTAAAATCCCATTAATGATAGTCCGAGGGCCTACAATAAGGTAGATAGTAGCTCAGGGTTGCTCTTTAGTTGCTGGTAAGATGATTCAGTTGCCTGATAACAGCCAGGAAGATATTGTCCCTGAATCTGGAGGTGTGAGTTTTCACACTTTTATACCTCTTGCCTGATGGGAGAGGTAAAAAGAGAGAGTGGTCGGGACACGACTCATCCTTGATTATGCTAGTGGCCTTGCCGAGGCAGCATGAGGTGTAAATTGAGTCAATGGAAGGGAGATTGGTTTGTGTGATGGTCTGGGTTGCATCCACAATTCTCAGCAATTTCTTGTGGTCTAGGATGGAGCTGTTCCCAAACCATGCTGTGATGCATCCCAATAAAATGCTTTCTGTGGTGCATCTGTAGAAGTTAGTGAGAGTTGTTAGGGACATGCCTAACTTCTTAAGTTTTAAGGACATGCCTATCTTCCTAAGCCTTCTTAGGAAGAGGAGGAGTTTGTATGCATTCTTGGTCATTGCTTCAATATGGGTGATCCAGGACATGTTGCTGGTGACATTTACTCCTAGGAATTTGAAACTTTCAACCATCTCTACTTCAACACTGCAATTCAATGCAAACTGGGGTATGTGTACCGCATTGCCTCCTGAAGTGGATCACTATCTCCTTTGTCTTGCTGACATTGACAGAAAGGTTGTTGTCTTGAGACCAGGTCACAAAGTTCTCACTCTCCTTCCAGGATTCCGTCTCATCATTATTTGATATCCAGCCTAGAAAGTTGGTTTGTCTGCAAATTTTTACATACAATTAAATTTGCGCGGTTGCACAGACGTGTGTGTACAAGGAATAAAGAAGGGAGCTGAGAACGCATCCTCGCAGAGCACCAGTATTGAGGATTATTGTAGAGGATGATTTGTCCCCTGTCCTCACCAATTGGGGTCTGTTGGTCAGGTTATGGTTATGTTGGTTTAAGTTTATTATTATCACACCTTCTGAGGTACAGTGAAGAGCTTTGTTTTGCATGTTATTGATACAGATCAGATATACTACAGAGAGGTACAATCAGTTCAAACTCAAGTGCAATCGATAGAGCAAATGGGATTGCAGCCCATTATAGCACATCAGTTCCATAAACAAAATCCAATATCCACAATGGGGCAAAGGAGAGACGAATCGCATGCAAGCCTTACCACAATCTATGGATATCCATGTCATTGCCATCCATGTCAAGTTGGGCCAAAGGACCTGTTTCCATGCTGAATGACTCTATGATTCTATGACAAATTCAACCACCCCAACCATCGAGCCTACAAAAGTCAGCTTCATTAATTGCTTGGCATGATTATTATATTGGATACCACACATCCTTATAGAATATCATGCCCATGTGAGGAGTTCATATGAAGAAATAAGAAGTTATGTATTTCATAACTTTATCCAGTGGAGAAATGATGCAAGATTTGACTAACTTGAGTCAATAAGTGATACTTTCCTTAAGAATTGGACATAACTGTAACTGAACAATTCCGCTGAGAAAATGAAAGCAAATCAAGAAAACTGTGATAGTTTAATATAGATAGTAAATAATGTAGATCTGTGAATTACTTATTTCTTTCAGAAAAAGGAAATAGTGTAACATATTGTAAATGAATGATTAATATATCATCCATATTTATAATGTGTTTATGAGCACAATATACTTGGTCAGTTGGTTGAACACTCAGTCATACATGTTCTGGTAGTAGCTTGAGTTTTTTCTTGCATTTCGCTATATATATTCTGCATTGTCATAAAGTGATCGAGTCATAAACCACAAAATAGGGCCCACTGAGTCCATGCTAACAATCAAGAACCAATTTACACCAATCCTATTTTATTCTCCTACGGTTCTTTCAGATCCCAGAATTTATCACTCACCTACACACTAGCTGAAATCTATAGTGGCCAATTAACCTATCACCCCACACATTCTCGGAGTGTGAGAGGAAACTCATACTGTCAATGATTGAATTTACAAACTCTGTACTGGATGTTCGGATTGTGTCTGGGTCACTGAAACTGTGAGACATCAGCTCAGCTCGCTATTTTATATCAAATCTATTTTTTTGTGCTGCTAAGCCATCCTGAAGGTTTCAAGTTTCAAGGTCAGTTTATTGTCATATGTACAAATTAAGGTACAGTGAAATTCAAATGACCATTCAGCCATACTAAAAAAAAGCAGCAGGACACGCAATTACATAAAAGTTAACAAAAACATCCACCACAATGGATTCCCCACATTCTTTACTGTGATGGAAGGCAATAAAGCCCAATCTGCTTCCTCTTTTATTCTCCTATGTTCGAGGCAGTTGAACAATCCGCAGTCGGGGCGAGTGAAGCTCCCACAGCCAGCGGTCAAAGCTTCCACGTCGGGGCAGTCGAAGCCCCTGCATCGGTGCAATCAAAGCTCCCGTGTCAGGGCGCTCGAAGCTCCCGCGTCAGGGCGATTGAAGCTCCCACGTCTGGGCGGTCGAAGTTCCCGCTTCGGGGCGATCGAAGCTCCCGCATCGGGGCGCTCGAAGCTCCTGCGGCTTGGAGTTCCCAAAGTCGGTTTTTAGCCAGAGACCGTGAGCTCCGTGATGTTAAAGTCCCGTAGGCTCCCCGTGGTGGAGCTCTTGAAATTGGTCTCCAGCAAAGGCTGCCAACTCCTCGATGTTAGGCTGCAGTGCGGACAGAGATACAATATGGAAAAAAATCGCATCTCCCTCAAGGTAAGTGATTAGAAAAAGTTTCCCTCAACACCCACCACCCCACCCACCCTCCACATAAAACAAGCTAAAGAACAATAAAAACATTCATTTAACACAGTCAAATAAACAACAAAAGAAGGAAGGGATAGCCAGACTGTTGGCAAGGCAGACATTGCTGGCACCACATCGTTATTTGGGTTAGAGAAATGAGCACATACTTATCCATAGAAACAGGACTCAGCCTCTTTAGGCAATTCCATCATTCAATAAGGTTATATTTCATACCCATTTTACATTCATCCATTAATTCTTCAATTGCCTTGGCTCCATATTCTGCTATTTTCTTGTCAACAAAAGTAATAATTGAATTATTCTGTCATGTTTATGCCCCTCTTCTATCAGTTTTTGCAGGAAGAAGTGTTTCCCAATTCTTTTCTTGACGGGTCTGATTTTAAAGTAGCGCCCTTTTGACGCAGAATCTGTGATCAGTGGAAGAGTATTTTTATTTGCCTCCCTTGCAATTCCATTCAAAATCCAAATAATTTTAATTAAATCACCATCTTTTTATGAAGGAATGCAAATCCATTTCTGTAATCCTTTCTCATAATTTAATCCCGAGTTTTATTAATATTCTGTTGCGGCTGCAGTGGATGCCATTGAGGGTTAATATATCCCATTTAAAATGTAGTCCAGAACTCTAGGCCACACTGCAGACATTGGCAAACTGTGGTTTAGTGTAGTTAGATCAAATTTATTCTGGTTTATATTCCAAACATATTGACCAAAAAAATCAAACTTCTTCTTATTATCGATAATGTTTAAACATCTAATCATTGTGTTTTTGTGATGTGTGTACGTGGACTTATGAATCTCTGCTAATTATTGTTTTTTGTCACTTTAAAAGTCAGATGTATCCTTTAATTGACGTTAACACACAACAGTACTGAAATTTCTTTGTACCATTTTGCCCAGTCATTTAACCTCTGCAAATGACTGTACAACAAACTATAACATCAAACCTATTGTCAGTGAATAATTATAGTGCTAATTAAATCATTGATATGTATATATATATAGTGAACAATTGAGAAACAACGATAAATTTTGTGCAATATCGATAATCATTTTTTTGCATTTCACGGACTCACCCAATATGCAAGCATTTGTGAAGAAGAAACATCAGCTACTGTATATAGCAGCAACACAGGTACTAGATTCAACCAACATACAAATCATAAATTATATAAAACAGTGAAAAGAAAAAAGACTGTGCAAAAATAAGACTTCGGTGCAAAAGCACAATTAGAAAATAAGTCCATGAGGTGGTGGTTCGTTGAATCTCAATGTTGAGAGAGGATTAGAATTGTTCAGGTGGTGAGCGCAGAAAATTAAATATTCTTGAGCCTGATGATGTGGGACTTCAGGCTTCTGTATTTCCCACCTAGTGAAGCAGTGAGAAGCGAGCATGGCCTGGATGGTAGGGATCCTTGCTGATAGATGCCGCCTTCTTGTGGCAGCACCTCAGGCACATGCTTTTGATGGAGGGAAGATCTGGGCCACTAATAGACTGGTCTGAACTAACCAATCTCCACAGCTTCATGCATTCCCATGCACTAGAATTGCCATACCAGGCCTCGATGCTACCAGTGAGGACACTTTCTTCAGTACATCTGTAGAAGATTGTTGGATTATTCAGTGACATGCAGAATCTCTTTAAACTTACAATCAAATCGAGGCTTTCGTGCACTTTCTTCATGATTCTATATGCTTGCTTGGCCCAAGATAGGTATTCTGAGAAAAGAAATAGGGGAACAATTCCTTTCTTGACGGGTCTGATTTTAAAGTAGTGCCCTTTTCGAAAGGAAATAACTGCAGATGCTGATGTACAATCTGAGATGTAGAAGTCTACGAATTTGAAGCTTCTAGGTCTCTTCACTGCTGACTCACCAATGAAAACTGGCACATGGTCTCCTGACTTTCCCAACCTGACGTCAGCATAAATTTCTTGGTTTTGTTGATGTTGAATGAAAAGGTTGCTATTGCAACACCGCTCAGCCAGGTGATCTATCTCTCTCCTGTGGCGCAGCTGTGGAGTTGGTGCCTTATAGCACCAGAGACCAGAGTTTGATCCTGACTGCAGGTTCTGTCTGTATGGAGTTTGTACATTCTACCTGTGACCGCGGAGTTTTCTCCAGGTGCTCCGGTTTCCTCCCACACTGCAAAGACACATGCAAGTTTGTAGATTAATTGGCTTACTGATCTATACTGATTGAGATCTGAGGTTGTTACTGTTGGATCATTGTCAGGTTACAAGTGCTGGCACAGTCTGTCCCAAGCACATCTCTTCAGTGCTGAAGCCAGCATCATCTGATCCCATAGTGTTAAGTGTGCTGCGTTCTTGTGGCTAATCTTTGTATCACGTTGAATGGATAGAATTGGATAATGCTGGCTTTTGCAAATGTAGAGACCTCAACAGGATGTTGAGATTTTTCATTAGCTCATTATTTCTGTCTAAAAATGATTGTAAATATGTCTCGTTGTGGGTTCTCTTGCCCCTTCTCTGGTATCATTGAAAATTAAAAGATGGTTGGCTCTTTCTTGTTGACTACTTAATTGTCCACCACCAGTGATGACTGGATGTGGCAAAACACAAGCGCTTTGATGTGATTCATTTTCATAAGATTACTGAGCAGTGAAATTGCATGCCACTTTTGTTCTTTACAACCTCAATTTGTTGACATCTAATTTTTAGGTTCATCTGGTGCTGCTCCTGGCATATTTTCTGCACTTATTGAACAGAATTGGCTTCATAATAATGATAGAGTGAGCTAAATGACATGCCCTGACATTACTGATTGCTGATTCAGTTCAAAACTGAGCATAGATCAGCCTCTAATCTCTGCTCAGTTTGAACTGAGACCTCAGTGCTGAAATGCTTAGCTTGATGGTGGTGTTACAAAATAGAATGTATCATTGATGCGAATGAAAGGGAAGAATTTGTGTAAAGATGAAAAATAAACACAAAACAAATATGATCATGATCACCAAGGGGAAAGAAGCAGGTACAGCAAAAAACAGAGACAAAGAGGGTAAACAGATTGTGGGCAAAAGGGAGAAAGAGATTGAGGGAGAGAGAGAAAAGAGAGAGAGAGGGGGAGAGAAAAAGGGAGAGAGAGAGAAAAAGAGAGAGGGAGAGAGAGAGAGGGAGGGAGAGAGAGGGAGAGAGAGGGAGAGAGAGGGAGAGAGAGGGAGAGAGACAGAGAGAGAGAGTGTCTCTCTCTGCTCCGACAGCGAGAAGCTTCAAAGCAACCCTTTTAAAGATTTTCGTCGAAGGAAGAGGGACAGAGGCAGTGAGATTTCAAAGTTTGACAACGTCGGACTGCGGAAACTTTCCTTTGTTAAAGGATTTCTCCACTTAATAAGGAATTTCAGTGCTTTTCTGGAGTGCTGTGGGAGCGGCAGTGACTGGCGGATTGCCAATTGTACTTGGACTCCGGGAGTTTCAAAGAGGCGGTGTTTATGTTGTTTCTAGCACCGTAACCCTGATCCCATACCGTTTTGCTCAGACCAGGTCACCCGGGCTTCAACAAGGAGAAGGCACTTTTCGAATCTGGCAGTTTCCGGAGGCTCGTAAGGCCTGAAAAAACCTTACGCTGCTGCTCTCAGCAGTGAAGTTAAGAGGGGGAGTTTTTTCTTGCTCGGCTGGGGAGAACTGGTTCTGCTGCTCTTTTAAACAGAGACTGAGGCTGACTCTGAGATTGCTCTTGAGCTGAGACTGCTGTTGTCTCTGATGTTGATCTGTACCCCTGTCAGGATGGCGGCGGCTCGGGCTCGGGTTTGGAGTTACGCAGCTGTGGTTTCGACTGCGGCTTCGGGGACACTTGAGGGGGAGCCTTATGTCGATTGGGTGATCAACCACGGGATCACGGTCCAAATTCGATACCGGTGGACCAAAGTGGAAATTGAATTGGGTCTGCTTGATCTTTTCCACTTTTCCAGAAGAACGAAATTGCCTCTTCCGAGGTTGGAGGGGGGAAATGTCAGTTTATCCTAAGGTCACAGTAGGATGTGGCCCAGGCTTTGGAGAAGGGACCCAGAGTGGGGGGGACCTTTGTACCGGTGGAACCGTGGGTGTCTATCGTGACACCGGTTCTACTGAGCTACATTCCCACCTTCATTGATTGGGCTCCGTGCTGTCCCAACTGATCCACCCGGACCAGTCCTATACAGTCCCTGGCCGGTTCTTTCCAGGATAACATCCACCTGGTTAGGGACCTGATTCATCTATTCCAGGGAATTGGTTAGTCAGCTGCTTTTCTGTCCCTCGATCAGGAAAAGGCTTTTGACAGGGTGGATTATGATTACCTCTGGGACGCTGCAAGCGTTCAGATTTGGACCGCATTTTGTACACCCAGTGTACAAGAGGTCCGGCTTTTGTACACTGCAGTGGAGTGTCTCGTGAAGGTTAACGGTGCGTTGTTGGCTCCCATTCACTTTGGGAGGGGGGTACGCCAGGGGTGTCCCATGTCTGATCAGTTGTACTCGGTCTGTGGGGAGCCATTCCTGTGTCTTCTTCGGAGGCGATTGACAGGCCTGGTTCTACCAGGACTGGGGGTGGAGGTGGTTCTTTCAGCCTATGCCGATGATGCGCTTCTTATGTTCACTGACCCTGTTGAGCAGCGGAGGATGCGTGAATGCCAGCAGGTTTGCTCAGCTGCATCATCCGCCAGGATCAACTGGAGTAAGTGTTCTAGACTCCTAGTGGGCCAGTGACAGGTGGACTCCCTGCCAGAGGAGATGATAGTTTATGCGTGTAGCACCACGCACCTCCTCTACCTTGGGGTCTACCTGAGACCCAATGAGGATGCTTGGCCGGCGAACTAGCAGGAGCTGGAGACAAAAGTTGTCGCCCGGCTAAGATGCTGGTCAGGCTTGCTTAGAGTTCTTTCTTTCCAGGGTAGGGTCCTGGTCATAAATCAGTGGGTGGCCTCTATCTTATGGTACTGGCTGGCCACTCTTGTCCCGCCGTCTATCTTCGTAACCACAATACAGAAGAGGCTAGTGGATTTATTTTGGGGAGATAGGAAGCACTGGGTCTCTGCAGCAGTCCTGAGTCTCCCGTTAGAGGAGGGTGGCCAGTCCTTGTTATTCTGCAGAAACCCATTGCTCCGTCTCAGGACTCTGCGGAGGTACGTGTACACAGAGCACCTCCCCCAGATGGCACGCTCTGGCCACGTATTTCTTTCTGCCAGGGCCGTTGTCTAAGTGGATTTTCACGGCTCCCGGTGGCGGGCATCAGTCCACCCGCCACACGAGACCTGCCTAGCCTTTACCGCGATGTGTTAAGAGTGTAGAATTTGATCATCTTCAGTCAGCGTGGGGAGAGGGGAGAGGGGAGAGGGGAGAGGGGAGAGGGGAGAGGGGAGAGGGGAGAGGGGAGAGGGGAGAGGGGAGAGGGGAGAGGGGAGAGGGGAGAGGGGAGAGGGGAGAGGGGAGAGGGGAGAGGGGAGAGGGGAGAGGGGAGGGAGAAGAGAATGAATGAGAATGCAATGTCTTGCAAACAGCAGAAATCAGTTCAGAGCCAACAGCATGTGATTTGCTGTTTACACCATCAATGGACAAAAATTAGTTTGAACAAATTGTTTGTTGGAATGTTCGTTTGGAAAGAGGCCATGTCCTAAGAGTGTCCTGTTTCCGATTCTCTTGGCAACATAACGCAGTTGCAGATACACCAATGTGACACCAATATCCTGCTGCACTGCAACTGCGGGGATAGAGGATTGCTTTACATTCACAGATTCAGAACTAGTGTAGGACTCAGGATCTGCCTCCTGAAACCTTGATTAATCTGTGACAGGTAGTAAAGTGAGGGTAGAAACATATCGAGACCAGGTTTCTATCAGAGCAGACTGATTTTTCAAAGTTTTAAAAAATGGGTTTGATATTCAAAAGCATTTAAAAGGTCTTAAGATTAATTTAAGTAATGGAATAGAAACATCTCTTTAAAAATATTAATAAAATAATTAAGTAAACCCCTTACATACACAGAGATAATAAAAAATAAATAAAGGAAATTAAAGTGAGGAAAATAGTTAATTAGAATTGCTTACCTTCTCTCATTTAATCTGATGGACAAGGCAATCTCTTCAGTGGGCTGGGGTTGCTGCTCCATCACCAGGCTTGGTGCAGCACCAAGGTGGTCAGCTTTGCTAAAGATATACTTTACAAACAATCCTATGAATTAAGTTTGGGATTTTTTTTAATATACTCATCTTTCAGGATGTGGGGACCAGCGGCAAGGCCATAAGTTCTTGCCCATTACTAATTGCCCCTGGGGAGTGATGATGAGCCACTTTCTTCAGCTGTTGCAGTCCGAGAAGCAATGAAGCACATGTAATGTATTTTCCAGACTAGGATGGTGTTTGATTTAAAGATCTGCAGATGCAGGTGTTTCTAAGCGCCTGCTATTTTCTCACTCTTGATGAACGAGGTTGTGGGTTTGGTCACTGCCCATTTATATATTTTAGTTTAGTTTTAGAAACATAGAAACAGAGAAAGAAACATAGAAAATAGGTGCAGGAGGAGGCCATTTGGCCCTCCGAGTCAGCACCGCCAATCATTGTGATCATGGCTGATCATTAGAGCCAGGATGTTTAGGCGCTAAAAATCTCTGAAATAGGCAGGCAAATAGGCATAATAAAATTACAAAGGCACGAAAAAGGCATTTATTGACAAAAAAAGGCATAAAAGGCATGTATTTCCACCAGCAAAATATGGTTAAAAATGATAATGTAAAGGTATACTACATTAAATTACCAAAGTTGCCTGGTTGCACATAATTACTAGCATTTTTTTCAAATTATCTGGTATTAAACTATGCCGTCTGCCAGACAGAATATGTTTCAGTTCTGAAAAACTTCTTTCTACCCCAGCTGAGGTCACTGGTGCATACCCGAAACAAGCTGCAGACTCTGTATTCATGTCGATATACTCCTTTGATTGTTGACCTGCCTCCAGTGTACCGATGACCACATTGGCAACATATCTCCAGCCAGCATAGGTTGTCTCATCTATTGAAATCCATATTTTGTTGCATGCAACTTCATCTCTAATTTTCTGCACAACAATGTTGAAATTGCTGTCAACATAATTTTTCCGTAATGATGACCCGCTTGATATATGTTCCTCTGTGTGTTTCTCTAAAAAACCTCTGAGAGATTTGTTTTCCAATTTCCACAGTTGAATTCCAGCATCAATGAATGCCTTGTACAGATCATTCAAAAACTCAGATTTGCGACTGGAGCCAGCAGTAAATGTAGTGAGGAGACAAGCGTGCGTATTTCCCACCTTCAGTTTCTCTGCCGCCGACTTGTGTTTAGCTGTCTGTACATGCTGGGAGATGAAATATTTCTTATCATGATTTGCTGCTTTCTCACATGCTTTGCAAAACAGCACACAGTTGTCTGTAGAGAATATATCACTCCCGTACACTCTCACCAAATCTTTCTGTTTTTTACGCGTTGACTTGACTTTAGGCATTTTGACGCTTGCAAGGGTAGATCCTACAGAAGCGGGGATGCAAACCTCCACAGGCAGGCCAAGTACCAGCTGAGAAGAGGGATCAGTGCTGCCAAGGAAAGGTACTCTGAGAGGTTGAGGAGCAAGTTCTCAGCTAATGACTCCTCTTCAGTTTGGAAGGGTTTGCAAGAAATCACAAGCTCCAAGAGGAAACCCCTCCCACTCCTTGGACAATCGTCAACTGACCAACGACCTGAACGAGTTCTACTGCAGGTTCGATAAACAGAAACTGGTACCCCCTCCCCAACAAACAATTCACACCTACTCGTAGCCTGACTGGACTTTTCCCCACCCACCCCTCTCCAATCACCACTTAACACCCACTTACAGCCTGACTGCAAAAGACTGGGGCCTCGTCCACTACCCACGAATGAACAACCAATGGTGGTGCCCACGGTTTTGCCCCGGTGGTGGAAATTTTCTTGTAACTTACGTTAAGACGGCAAAAAAAGACTGATTTAGGCACTCGATCGTGAAAAGGGCATTATCTTGCTGAAATCACCAAAAAGGCATAAAAAGGCACTTATGGCACATGGCAAAATCCTGGGTCTACTGATCATCTACAATCAGTAACCTGTGCCTGCCTTCTCCCAATATCCCTTGATTCCACTAGCCCCTAGAGCTCTATCTAACTCTCTTTTAAATTCATCCAGTGAATTGGCCTCCACTGCCTTTTGTGGCAGAAAATTCCACAAGTTCACAACTCTCTGGGTGAAAAAGTTTCTTCTCACCTCACTATTAAATGGCCTCCCCTTTATTTTTAGATTGTGTCCCCTGGTTCTGGACTCCCCTAACATTGGGAACATATTTCCTGCATCTAGTATAAGACAATAACTGCAGATGCTGGTACAAATCGATTTATTCACAAAATGCTGGAGTAACTCAGCAGGTCAGGCAGCATCTCGGGAGAGAAGGAATGGGTGACGTTTCGGGTCGAGACCCTTCTTCAGACTGATGTCAGGTGGGCGGGACAAAGGAAGGATATAGGTGGAGACAGGAAGATAGAGGGAGATCTGGGAAGGAGGAGGGGAAGGGAGGGACCATGCCGAGCATCGATCACCCGCACACTCGTTGGGGCGCCACGGTGGTGCAGCGTTAGAGTTGCTGCCAGAGCATCCAGAGAAAACCCATGCAATCACAGGAATACATAAACACTGTACGGTCAGCATCTGTAGTTGTGATCAAACCCAGTCCTTAGGTGCGAAAAGGCAGTGACTCAATCATTGTGCTGCACCACTGCGCCACTCTGAGTACAACTCAAACAACATTCAACATGGCGGCCCCTCAGCTCCTTGAATTGAGTCCAATGGAAGAGTGAGGAGACGGATGCATTATCCTCCAACCTCCAGCTAATCTCTGATTTCTATGTTGGTTTAGAGGTCAGAGACAAGCTGGCCTGCAAGTAAAACATTTTTGATGGTCTTGTAAATGTAGTTTTCCCATTAAGTGTTCACATTAAGAGGAAGGTTGGTGATTTAAGCTTTGTTCAAATATTAGTTGTCACATTGCTCACCATCACCTACTCAAGAACTATTAGCAATGGCCAATAAATTAGGCACAACCCAATGAATGAATAAGCAAAATTAAAAAATACGTGCCAACCACATTGGTGAAAGTGCAAACTGATAACATCATAATGAAAAATAACAGGGTGCATGGAAGATGAATGGCAAAGTAACCGACTGGATATTGTCTTCACAAAGATTTTGAGGGATAGCGATAGATGTGAACTATTTATGTGTTGAGACTTCAAAGTTGTTGGCACAAATTGAATATCTGTTATATTGGTGCATTATTGAGAAGGCAAACTGTATGGTTCTCCGATCCAATCAGTATCACAGAATGAACACGTTAATAGATGCACGGGCACCCGAAGGTTCATGCTTTTAGAAGCACCAGAATGCTTCCTTTCGTTGCTTAATACTGCAACAAGATACACATGAATAATAAATATAGCTATTTAATGAGCAACAATTATAAAATGATGGAAACAATTATAAAACCAATCTTAAGAATAGATTTTTCAGAATCTTGCTAATTTCTTTACATTTTAGTGTTCAACCAATTTGGTTCTGGACCTGAACACAAAGAAAGTTATGTTTCTTTACCTGACATATGGGTTTCTGTGAATGGGTTATTTCCGGGTTCGAGATCACTTCCACAGATGTCCATTTTATTTGTGTGGTACAAAGTAAGCTGTAGACTTTGTTTCCAATCTATTTTAGATTTGTTAATAGGGAAGCAGATACCATCCGAGGTATTTGTTCTTTTGATAAATCAATGGCCATTAGACTTAATTATTCATTTATAACTTTATCAAAATTTGCAGTTAGTAATTGTAGGAAGAAGCAATTACTGATAAAAGTAAAGCTGGCAACTTCTGGGACCACAAAATTACTTGGACCAGTTTAGCCGGGATAAAAAGCATTAGCTTTCAATAACTTCAACTGGATTGTATTGATTTTTGTTCCATACTTTTGAAGAGAGATAGTTTCACATGAAGATATTTTAAGGTATACTTGCAAGATTATGTTCCTTAGCAGCAATTTTATAAATCAATACTGCTGATGGGGAAGCAATGTGATCTCTTAATGAGACACCCTGCAAGAATCTTTGTTCAATGGATAAATCAGATCTGTGCATAAGAATTGAAATGTTCCTGACTCTGACAATAAAAAGAATTTGCAGGAAAATAAGCTGCACTATTGTTCAGTTGTGCTCATTGTTCTTCAATCTGCAAGTAGAGCCTCCAAAAGATTAGCCAACAACAGAAAAATAAATCCACCACAGAAAGAGTTGTTTTCTGAAAGTTCTTCTTCACTCAAGTTTCAATTAGATTTGAAACCATGTCAAGAAACCTACTCTTCTACATTTAGCAGAGTGATGCTTTTGCCTTTTTATATGGGACAGAAATAAAATGGATAAGGAAAGAAAATAGTTAGGACTGGGAACTCAAAATACCATGTTAATACAAGGTAATTTTCTTTTACCAAGATCAGCCATGGAAGGAAATGTATATCATTCTTGCGTCCATCTATGTTTGGCTAGTTTGATTGTTATATTACAGTGTAACTCTTAACACCATAGTTCACAAGATGTTTCAGTGAATGTGGTACTCAGAATTACCACCTTGTCAGTAGTTTGTCACATGACCCTGTACATTTTCACCTTTTGAATCTTAACATCCAGGGGTTAGGCCTGAAAAGATAAATAGATTTCACTGCACTCCATCAGTTTGACATGGCACAGCTTGCATCTGATATCAGACTTTCAAAACTGTCTTTGTGCTGGATTTATGCTTTCACTGAGTTTGAAAAAGGTATAAACCTGAATAGCAAGATTTAGGGCAAATATACTGATACCATCAATTCTCTACGTTATCAGTAATTAGAATTACAAAATCCTAACTGTCAGTTTCATTCTTACTCCTACTAATATTTGATATTTCAAAATATTTGCCAAACAATCATTCTGTACTGATTTTTCTATCCTTCCTTATTTTGTTCGTCTTTGTGCATTCTCATTAACACTCCAGTAGCCAGCAGAGGCAATCTGTTGCTCTAATTTCGTGAATAACTGTTCAAAGTTTTTAGGCTCAATATGCTTTGTAGTCGTTATTGAGAAGTCTCCAACTTCTCAAACAATTCCCCTTACCTAGAACACTTGATTGTAACCCTATCTGATGTCTCAGTCTGGTAACAGTAGCAAGAACATTTCAAAATTAAAATACAGAATTGGATCATTTGCTAAACAATGAAGTAGATTAAATTGCAATGTCCTTTTGATCATATCTAAATTAAAAAGGTGCCAATTTAAAATATGTGAGCTTTTTTGAGAGTAAATGCTGAAGTGTTCAGTAATGTTGTCATCAGTTTTGGCAAGGAGATACTGAACATTGAGAAAGAATAAATGAATGACCTCTGCTGCTCATTCAGTATAACAACAGGAGAATAGACTCAAAACCCAGGAGACATGATATGAATAGCGCCTCATCACATTTTCTATAATCCTCTGCTGAAATTGCACCAGATGGTCAAGAGAACACCTGGGGAAATACATCCATAGTGTTCAAGTAAACATAAGCAGATTAGACAACCCAAAGCAGTTTGGGTGAATTAATTTACAAAAAGGCAACCTTTGTTACTGTGTTGTTGAGTGTGAAATTTAAAATCCAGAATATTGCTTTAACATTCTAATTGAACATGATATTTCAAAATTACATTACATTACAACATATCAAATTGAATCAGGAGTTGGCCATTCCCCCCTTATATTAGGTCTGCCATTTAGTACCATTATGATTGATGTTCGACCTGCAATAACCCCATATCCATTGACTCCCTCAATATCTTAAAATCTATCAATGTCTCTCTTGACTATATTTTTTTGAATACTGATGGACAAAGTTATTGCTCGAAAATCCTAAAGTGGCTTATTTCCTTTAATGATGAATTTCCCTGCATATTTGGGCATGATTTGACATTGCTAAAAATGGCACAAGTATTAATTAGAGACAGATTGTATCAGCATAAAATATGTCACATCAGCTTGAGGTGAAGCTCTTTAGTTTTCAATGCACATGTACTAGTCCTTGTCTAATGGAGTGCTGCCTGTTAAATCTGTGTGTTATTTTACTTCTCAGACGAACCCTCCATGAATCAGCTCTGAATTAAAGATTTAACTGTGTCAAGATTTTGAAAAAATTAGCTAGCTACTTAATGATTGAAATTGTTACTGCACGTTCTACAAGAGTTTGAGGCATCCAGGTCTAAAAGGTCTAAAACGGCAGACGAGAGTTTTAAAGCTGTGCCAATAATACAAATGTTTAGTTAACCTTGTGCTCCTCAGGTGGCATGCTTAATGGTGGCAATCTTGCCTTTGAGTCTGGTCTATGTGAATTCAAACCCCATTTCAGTTTAGTTTAGTTTAGTTTAGAGATACAGCACGGAAACAGGCCCTTTGGCCCTCCAAGTCCGCACCGACCAGTGATCCCGAACATTAGCACTATCCTACACACACTAGGGACAATTTTTTTACATTTTTGCCCAGCCAATTAACCTCCATACCTGTATGTCTTTGGAGTGTGGAAGGAAACTGAAGATCATGGAGAAAACCCATGCCTTCACAGGAAGAACGTATAAACTCCATACAGACAGTACCCGTAGTCGGGATTGAACCCGGGTCTCTGGCGCTGCAAGCGCTGTAAGGCAGCAACTCTACCGCTGCGCCACTGTGGCCCTCGCAGTGGCAGTTCAATATTTTAGCCGGGCAATTTATAGTACTGAATTACAGAGCACTATTGGGGATATTATCTCACAGATGAGATGGTATATTCTCTAAAATTGATTTAAAGATCTGTAACATTAATTTGATGAAGAGCAGAGACTTCCCCCCATGGTCCTGAGCAGAATATATTTCTTAGCCCAAATTATCAAAAATCAAATCATTTGATATCTTATCATCATTTGTCAGACTTTGCTGTGCACAATTGTACTTTACAAAAGTGATTACATAACAAAATGTATTTCACTGACTGTGAAGCATTTTTCAGGGTGTACTATGCTATAAATTCCTGTTCTTTCATTCCTTTTCTTTCGGTTAATGGGAATCTTGGCACAACTGTTAAGTTACCCGATTCATGATCTCAGAAGCTTGGACTAACTGTAGTAAATGATCAAATTTACTACAGTTGCTGCAGTTAATTAAAGCAATTTGGAATCAGATCATTAAAGATGTCCATGCATCTAATATATTGTAGGAAGTTCTTTTAAAGCTCACGAATATCCTTTATGGAAGGAAACCAATCATCACTACCTAACCTAGTTTATGTGCAAAAGAGTTTGACTTTGAATTGGCCCTGTGATTCTTTTTAATTACACAAACAAATGTCCAAACTACTCCAGAAAGGTAAAATAAGGAAATAAAATAAGCCCTGAAGAATTGACTTGGTGTAACAAGCATTGGATCTGGACATGAACAAGTATAATCAACCAAGTCTCATCTACGCATTCTGAAAAAACTGGCAGGTTTGAGACCAGCAGATGCTCTGGAATATTGCATGTCATTTCTATTAATACCACACACATTAAAAAAATGTTTTTCGATGTTTTCCAGTGAAGCAGGTTTGGCTAAAGGGGGTATTGAAACCAGGGTCTTAGTGAGTGAAAGGGAACATGACATATATAACCTTGTGAGCCAAATGCCAAAGCAATGGGATTTCTGAATGGTTGCATAGCAGCTTATACAGACATAGATCATATGGGCCCACCGTGTCCATGCCAACCATTCAGTATTCATCTATTTTATGTAATCACCAGCACTTGATCCGTAACCTTCTTACCTTGATGATTCAAGTTTGGGCGGCACTATGATGCAGCGGTAGAGTTGCTGCCTTACAGCGCCAGAGACCTGTGTCTGACTATGGGTGCTTGTCTGTATGGAGTGTACGTTCACTCCTTGACCTGAGTGGGTCTTCTCTGGGTGCTTCGGTTTCCTCCCACACTCCAAAGACATGCATGTTTGTAGGTTAACTGGCTTGGTATAGTGGTAATTGTTCCAGTGTGTAGGATGGCATTAGTGTGAGGGGATCGCTCAATGGTGCGGGTTCCATTTGCCCAAGAGCCTGTTTCCGCACTCTATCTCTAAAACTAAAACTAAAGGGGCTCATTTAGGTAATCAGATTTTTTCTGCATTTGAATATATTATCCAAAATTGTGTGTTTTTTTGCATTGACCTATCAATAAATAGCCTCACATACCCAAAATCTTATCTTTTAACCATCACCATTCACCAGTAATAGCTGAGTAATATATGAATGGGCTCTAACATTCTGGATGTAGTAACAAAAGTGCCTTGGAAGTCGTCGTGCATCAACATGTTTCATGAGCACATCTTCGATTCTTGTATTTCCATAGCGATGTGGACAATTGTCAGGTAATATCAAGCTAATCACTGTTCCCCCACTCTGTTTTCAGTCATCAGCAAAGTGTTGGCAAATGTTGTCAACAGTGCTTTCAAGTGCAATTTAACATCAGAAGTTTGTTCATTGAAAGTCACTATTGGTTTTGCTAAGACCTCTTGCCTGCAGATGTCATTACCTTCATTGAACGTACAAACTCCGTACAGACGGCGCCCGTAGTCAGGATCGAACCTCCGGCACTGCATTCGCTGTAAGGCAGCAACTCTACTGCTGCGCCACCGTGCCGAGTTCCTTGTTTGCACCTACCTATGACAATTGCACCTATGACAATTGTCCAGCATGACAAGAGCAGCAGAGGCATATTAGTGCAATTCTATCCGCAAATTCCTCTCCTACATTCCATGCTGTCGTTGAAATCTTTCATAATACCTTCACGAGGACTGGGTCAAGTTCCTCAGCACACCCATTGCAGTGATTCTTGTGGGCAGCTCTGCAGCACCTTTTTGAGTGTGATTTGTGATTGGTATTAAATGTTGTTTAAAGTGGGGTGACAAATCTTACACAAGAATAAAGAAAATCTTCCACCAAATCAAGCTACTGTGATATTGGGCTGAGACATTTTATATATCTGCAGACTGTTTCCCAGCTACTCTGAAATTAATGGTATTTCTGGAATAAGTGGTTCCAGTGTCTCTCGGATGCTACAATGGAAGCCAGGTTTCATTGAACATGGGTCCTTTGCTAATTCCGAGTCCTTTTGTATCTTCCAATTTTTGCCACGTTGAGAAAGTTTTCAAACACTAGTGAATTTTCAAGGCTTCAACTCATATTATTGCCTCAGTTGATTTACAGTTTTCTGATTTTCAATTGTATTAGTTTCATTTAGATGGATGAATAGCACCTGTTTTACTGTTTTGCAGGCATCCCATGAAGAGAAGATAATTGAATGAAAAAAAGGATGATGAGCTTCATTTATGAATCAACACTTATCATAACGCAGTGAGAGTGCATTGAAGAAAATAAATGTCCTACAGCTGCTGGAACATGATTTACATAAGCCCATTATAAAAGCAAAGAGAAATTACTTTCACCCAATAGTTCAGACTGGAATCGTAACCAGTCAAAAGAAGTGAAAAACGCAGAACTTACCATTCAGACAAAATTAAAAAAGGAGGCATTAATAATGAGAAGGAAAAAAAGCATAATAGCTGGCTTCACAATAAAAGTTCTTATTTATTGTTCCTGATTCCAAACCTAAGTATTAAAACCAATTTTTCCTTTGCATTTCTCTGCACCTGTTCTTTCAATGTGGTGAACAACCACTGAGAATACGTGAATCAGTGATCAGTAGAATATGTGTCATCTAAATTAAGCAGCTACTGAAAGATGCCATCAAAAGCTGTATTTAATTTTAATAAACAACATGGCAACATGTTGCATATTTAATAAGGTTAATGGCCAGTTATTCATAGATTTTAGTGTTATAAAGAAAAAAACCACAAAGGCTGGAACTATACAGTATATGTGCAATGCACATAAAAAACAATACCTGACATACATCTGAATCTCATTTAAAAGTCATATCATGTGGTTTATCATGTAACTTCATAAGCAAAATTGGCTGATTCAAGTTAAGCTTTTTTTCTGAAGGTAGCATCAGATTTCTGTTGTTCCAGTTTCTGGTAATGACATTAACGGCTCATAAAAATATGAGCTGACCTATAAAACACTAAAATGCCAAAAGAAAGTTTCAAAATCTATAGCAGCCCCAATAGAGTTGACAAGTTAAGAACAGATATTGTAAAACTATCCTCAGCAAAAGCTAATATCGGGCTTACAATTTCAAGGGACCAAATAGTTTCAGAAACACGGAACTTTCCTTGTTTTCTGTGAAGAATGGAACCCAATAGCATATAATGTACATAAAATTGAATGTGCATAGTAATCTGAATTTAACTGGGCTGAAGTAAATAGTGGGATTAACTTTTGAGCTACAACACTCTGGCTGAATACACCTACCAGTATCCATCAACTTTGAAAATACTGGCTTTATCTAACTGGCCTGTCTTTAGGCATTCTGATACTATTTGGCATTTTGGGATGTGGAACAACAGCAAATTTGAATACTAATATAGGCCTAGTATTAGGTCCTTCAGACAGAAGGCTGAGGCTGGAGGATTAATGATGCCACGTTTGAGCGAGGATGGGGTGATTACTGACTATATTACACATAACTATGTTCAAGATTGTGCAGTATAGTGCACTTCTGACTGGTTGCACTGAGAGAATGGTTTTGATACCTAGTAAGATTCTTCCCTCAGGCTCACCAGCCGTCAATCTCCTCTTTGACATTTACTAACTTCAAGATCAAACAGGACCTGACAAAATATATAGACAGAAAGAAGTTAAAATCCACTTGCCTCACTAACAAAATTCTCCCTGAATTACAGACTTTGTTGCTGGCAGGTCCAGCAGATTTCAATATGAGCTTTACCCCACGTTTTCTGTAAAGTGAGGTGCAGCCACCATTCTTGCATTTGAATGTGTTCCTTGCACCCAAAACGTTATTTTTTGCTCATATATTTTGTCGCATGTTTGAGTCAAAGTTTTAAAAAAATTATAAATCTTGTGCTTACATTTATCATAAGATGACTCTCATAAATCCATCCTGTAATACACATCCCTTCATATTGAGGCATTAAAGTCGTCATTTTGCTGCAAATGTCATTGTGACCAGTAAAGAAAATCTTATGGTCCAATTTTGTCTGCAACATAATGTCAAATAAGTAATTATATGAAACTGAAGCATTATATAAAAAGCACCACCTTCTCTGGCTTTGCACATCCATGTAAAACATTTGTAGGATATTATTTTAAGAAGAGGGATTCAAATCACTAGGTAATTTTTATCCATCTTAACAATGACTTTCTCTGCTATGGGCGATGAAATTGGTGTCCTGTTTCTCTTTTCGTCATTCAATTTTAAAGGATATCAGATGCATTTACCCTAACTTGTGATCGCTAGAAAGTAGGAAGCAATACCAGCTTGTGGTTATTCCATTTGTCTCAAAAGATAAAGTGTTTCAATCTCAACCCGAGTATTAGGCATTTTGGATATTGACCAATCTTGACCATTACATTTGACCAAACAACAAAGTAGCAGAAACACAATATCTGGATGGGAAAGGTTAAAGACAGAACATCACGTGAGTTACCCACCCTATCTTTTTAATGTAAATATTTCTTGAGGTAGCTACATTGTTAATTTGAGGTGTGGAGGTTACGTGTGCATGATTTATTTTAAAGTAGGATAGCTGTTGCACACTGACTGCAACACTAATTGAGTAAGGTCTTGATCCATTGACAGAGAGAACAATGACAAAAATTGCAAAGGTATTAATACTCACCTCACTCGCATGAATACACGCAAACACAAGCATATCATAAACACAAATGCACCACACACTATATATGCACAAACACACCACACACATCTGCACATAGAAGCAGACCCATGTACAATCGTATATATACATTCACGCATACACATACACACTTATTTACTCACATCGCACAGACACACATGCATGAATGCTCACAATACAAATATATATAAATACCATTAAGTGCACCCATGCACACATACCGGAGCAGTGGGCTCAGACATCAACATCCTTTCTCATTGCAACCCTCCCCCACCCACCCATCTCACCCTTGACTTCCCCAATTTCAATTGTCCCTGTCCTTGAGTCTCTTCTCTATGTATTCATCTACACCTGTCCTCTAATCTCCTCCCACATTCATCAGACTGCTTCCTTTCAGCACCTTACATCCTCCTCCATCTGTGGGCACCTCTGTGCATAATCCTGATCAAACTCCAGCACTTTGCTAGCAGCTCATCCCCATCTACCCAGCACTCCCCTTCCCCTTGCTCTTTTCTTGCAGCTGTGGGAGGTGTAACTCTTGTCCCTTCACCTCCTCCCTCACCACCATCCAGGTGTATAAATAGCCTTTTCTAAGTGATGCAGAGATTCACCTGTACCTCCCACAATGTGTTCTAATGCATTTGGTGGTCACAACCTGGCCCCTTATGCTTTGAAGAAACCAAGCGAAGGCAAGGCTTTACAGAGGATCTGGACAAATGCAAAGTTTTGGTTGCACACTATCTTAACTATCCTTCCTACTCCTACATGACCCATCTGTCCTTGGCCTTCACCATTGCTAGCAGTCTGTCCGTCTTTTTTTTCTCCTTTTTTTGTTGTGTGTCGGTGTTGGGATGGTTTTTATATATATTTTTTTGGTTGTGTATGTGTGGGAGGGGGTGGTGGCGTGGGTGGGTGTGGGGGGGGGGGACTTTTCTCTTCCTCACGGCGCGGGGTGCGGCTCGGCTGCGGGGCCTAACATCCCCCGGTGCGGCTCGGCCGCTGGACTTTACATCCCGGTGCGGCTTGGCCGCTGGACTTAACAGTGCCCAGTGCAGCTCGGCTGCGGGGCTTAACACCGCCCGGTGCAGCTCGGCTGCGGGGCTTTACATCGCTGGTGCGGGTCGGCTGCGGGGCTTAACACCGCCCGGTGCAGCTCAGCTGCGGGGCTTTACATCCCGGTGCAGCTCGGCTGCGGGGCTTAACATCACCCGGTGCAGCTCGGCTGCGGGGCTTAACATCGCCCGGTGCAGCTCGGCTGCGGGGCTTAACACCGCCCGGTGCAGCTCGGCTGCGGGGCTTTACATCCCGGTGCAGCTCGGCTGCGGGGCTTAACATCGCCCGGTGCAGCTCGGCTGCGGGGCTTAACACCGCCCGGTGCAGCTCGGCTGCGGGGCTTAACACCGCCCGGTGCAACTCGGCTGCAGGACTTAACATCGCCCGGTGCAGCTCGGCTGCGGGGCTTTACATCGCTGGTGCGGCTCGGCCACGGGACTTAGCTGCGCAAGGCTTGGTCGCGGGCCTTTCATCGCCCGGTTCGGCCGCGAGACGTTTCAGCGCCCGGTGCGGGGACTGTGCGGGTTGGTCGGGGACGAGCTGTCTGTCCGTGGGCGTGGGGAAGAGAGTGGAAGTTTTGTTGCCTCCATCACAGTGAGGGGGTGTTTGGAGTCACTGTGATGGACGTTTGTGTTGGGGTTATGTGTCTTGTGTTCTTTTTTTTCTTCTATGACTGCTATGTAGTTTCGTTCGGTACTTCGGTACCGAATAAAGCTCTGTTATACTGTTATACTGTTATGAGGCCAAACACTAACTGGAAGAACACATATTCTGAAGAAGGGTTCCTTCGCAAAACATCACCCATCCTTTTTCTCCAGAGATGCTGCCTGACCTGTTGATTTATTCACAAAATGCTGGAGTAACTCAGCAGGTCAGGCAGCATCTCGGGAGAGAAGGAATGGGTGACGTTTCGGGTCGAGACCTTTGAGTTACCCCAGCACTTTATGTCTATCTTCATTATAAAACAACATCTACAGTTGTTTTCTACACACCTTATAGTCTGCTTGGGTATCCTACAGTCCAGTGTTGTGAACATTGCATTTTCCAACTTTAGGTTTTCCACACCTCTGGAGTTCTTCTCTCATACAAGTCCATCTAGATTTCTTCTCCCTTATTTCACATTTCCTATTCCCAGTACCCCACCTGCTTCTATCTACCCACCACACCCACTCCTGCTCCTCATGTAGTTCCATCTATCACCTACCAGCCTCAATCCCCCTATAAACAGGTAATCTTCCTCTTCCTTCTCAGTCTTGATGAAGGGTCTGAACCAGAAATTTTGACATCCACCTTTGACTCCACAGATGCTGCCTCATCAGCTGAGTTCTTTCAGTGTTTGTTTATCATTTCACATCCATACCAGACTTTGTCTGTCATGGAGCGAAAAAAATATTGATTAGCAGATGAACAGAGGGCTAAGGTCAAAGATGTTTTCAGAAGCTCGTGAGGAAGTGCAACATCCCAACCAACTCCTGCAAATCACTGGCCCATGGTCACTCAAAGTGTAGAAGGAACATTCAGAATAAAATGGAGAACCTCCGCCAATATGTTGGCATCACACAGTAGCCCAGCATAAACTGTGATGTGCGCAGATGTGCACCATCTTTCAACTTATCCATGCACTCACCTGTTATGCACCATGCACCTCACAAGCAAGACTCTACAGGTCCCATACTACCCTCCTCGGCCATCTCAGAACCAACATAACTGGAGCACCAAAAGGTCGTCTTCAACTCCAAGGGACAATTTAAGAAGCAAATGGAGACATTGCTAGCATCCAGTTAGTGCATTTTAGGCATGGCATTTTGACTAAAGCAGATCATGTTTGAAATAGATCATGTACTTTTCTTTCTTATTTTTCTTATTTTCAATGAAACTAAGTTACTAAAGCATTTATTTAGGAGTTGAAGAAGATAGCCCCTTTTTGAAAAAGCACAATGTGTTTAGCTCATTGTGATAGAAGGTAATTGATGCAGCAGAGACTACACCAGCTGCAGAGCTGAGCTGAGCTTGCGTGTATCCAATTTTCTTTCATTCTACTTAAATTGTCTGCCATAATTCTCAATGAATCCTTGTAATCTTGTACTGATACGATGTTCTATGGTGATTAATACAGAGCAGTCTGTTGGAAAATCACTGGGTTACTCCTCTACATCTCTGTTAGAGCCTCCGTGAGAGACTCTATTTAATGCAGAAACTTCTCTTGATCCGAGCAATGAACAAACACCATAAGGAAAATGCACTGTTCATTCCCTGTATTCATTTTGATAGTGAAAATAAACCAGCAAACATTACAGTAAGAACATATATTCAAATTTAGAAAAAGATTATTGGAAATTGCACGGCTTTGAGCACCATGAATAGATATGGAATGCAATTGCATTCAGTGGTAGAGTGGTGCATCAGGTGATTCAAGTTTTTCTTTTGCATCCCTTTATTATTGGTGTAAGAATTGGGAGCTGTTTTCTGCTCAGCCATTTGAAAACAATGGTTTCAATATGCGTGTGAAAATAATTCAGGAGAGGAAGGAGAATGAAATAATATTCTACAGATCAAAGAAAAATCTGGTGATGAATTTGCTTTTGTGTTCTTCCCCCGAAATTTGTAAATTCAAACAATCTCAGGTATCTCCAATGACAGTAATTTCCCAGAATTTCAAATCTAATTATTACTGCTTCACTTTTTATTTTTATTTGTTGCCTTCCATTCATGATCTAATACACAGTGGAGTGTACCTGCAAAGGTGTGATTGGAAGAGTATGTAGGGAAGGTAACACATTTAAAGAGATGAGAAGGAGGGGGTGAGATTAGGATTGGTAGGTGACTGGTGGAATCATCTGATTTGTGTGATGATGTGCAGATGGAACCAGGTTGGGGGGGGGGGGAGGGGGGTAATAAAGTAAACAAAGGAAGGGAGAGCACTGGGATACCTGGGTTTGTTACCCTACCCCACCTGGTTCTATCTGCTCTTCACCCACACTGTTGTCCACCAAGGATTTTTCCCCCTTGGACTATCCTTTCTATCCCTTCACCCACAGTACCATCTACCTATCATCACTCCCTTATCTGGTTCCCCTTATCATCCATCATCCTCTGTCCCCAACCTCTCTGCTCCATCGTCCCTACCTGGCTCCATCTGACTACTAACACCACCTCCGCCTTCTTCACCTGGTTCCAAGCACTCCGAGTTCTTTACTAACCAAGATAATCATGATCAGAGCTTTTATAGCAGCAACGTTTACTTGGGTACTCATTCCAATGTTCCTTTAAGGTTAATTTCAGACAGCTACTGTCCACATTCATCATCACCACCAACTTTTACTTTAAAAGTGATTTATATCTTCATCTGCAGTTTACACTCACCCTGCAATATAGAACAAAGTAGGAGCCTCAACCTGGAGTGAGAGTACAATACGTAGAATAGGTGAAGAGGAGAAGGCAGAGAACAAAGTGTGGTGCACTTATTGAAGGAAGGTAAAGAGAAGGGAAGAAAATGTAATAAGTAGTTAAGCTGTAGCTGCTGTGAGTATGAGCAGAGGATATAAAAGTAAGATTTTGATCTTGGCTAACCCTGGTGAGTTCATTAACGACATTAAACTGGACATAAACACCTATAATTAACCTCAGTGGGTTTTTTTAAATGTAACATGTGAGGGTATTGATTGCAGAGAGTATATCTGTGTCCAGGGCATATCAGTTTTCCCATCTATCCTTCCGAATCAATATCAGAATGTTTTATGCTCATAGCCTTAATTGCATTGCTGGGCATCTACTTTGAAGTTTCTTTGGTGTGTGATGTATGCCTAGAATATCTAACTTCTTCACAAAGTAGTGGCTGCCTTTAAATGTTGTCAGACAAGCACATTTTCTCACCCATTTCACCTGAAAAACAAATGCAGAACCATGAGATAGTGAGGGGGACCAGCCCTTTTGCATATGATAACAAGCATGGCACAGCAGCGCATCTGGTAGAACTTGCCTCACAGCGCCAGAGATCTAGATTTGACTCTTACCTTGGGTGCTGGGTGTGTGCGTGCAGGTTTCAGGTGTATGTGTAAGTGTAGGTGTGTTTAGGTATGCGTTTGTTGTCCCTGTGACCACGTGGGTTTCCTCTGGGTGCTCTGGTTTCCGTTTGTAGGCTTGTAGGTTAAATGGCCTCTATAAAATGCCCCTAGTGGGTAGGGAGTGCACGTGAAAGTGGGATAACATAGAACTCATGTGAATGGATGATTGACATGGACTCGGTGGGCCGAATGGCCTGTTTCTATGCTGTATCTTTCAATTAAAGTTAGCAAGTCTAATTTTGTGGGACCCAAATGAATCCATTAAAAATGGTCTCAACCAAGTCCTCAGCCCTGACTTTCAGTCTGAAGAAAGGTTTTGACCTGAAACATCATCTATTTCTTTTCTCCAGAGATGCTGCCTGACTCACTGATTTACTCCAGTATTTTGTGTCTATTTTCGGTGTAAACTGGCATTTGCAGTTCCTTCCCACTCAGCTCTGGTGCTTGTTACTATATGGTCCAGGGTACTATAGAACAGTACAGCAGAGAAACAGGTCCTGTGGCCCACAAACACTATGCCGAACATGATACCAAGTTAAACTATATGCTACTTACATTCATTTAAGCCTATAAATCTTGATCATTTTGGCAAATAATGTCACATCTCTCTTGTCATACCTTTAAATGTGCAGAAGAGTCAATTCATCCTGTGCCTGAAGTGTTGAGCTCTGTAGTTACCCTGATTAACACTTCTGTTGGCAACAGCATGCACAGCACAAACAGGGACTGAACGAACTGAGTCCATTTTGCAAAACAAATGTTTGGCAAATATGTGCAGTGTGATTTGTTCCATGGGGCATATGTTCACAATTAATAGGTTAATGTGTCTTGTAGGAATGGAAAACCGTGAAACACGTTTTTTTAGCTTATTCCTTCTCTCTATTTTTAAGTAAAGTTAAAATTAATTACTTAAATTCAAGAATTGGTTTCCAAATCATTTATGTTACCGCAGTATATAGAAATTAGTCTTCATTATCTCTGACCATCTTTGCTGATTTGCTTTCTACCTCACTAAATTAAGTTTTCTCTGATATCAGTTTAAAAGACGCCTATTATATTTTGCCAGATTACTTTGGAGATGAATGCAAGCTTGGGTAGGAAGAAACTGCCATTAGATGTAAGATGCTGGTGTACATCAATATAGGCACATAATGCTGGAGTAACTCAGCGAGTCAGGCAGCATCTCTGGAGAAAAGGAATAGGAGACGTTTCAGGTCGAGACCAAAAACATCACCTAATCCTTTTCTCCAGAGACGCTGCGTGACCTGCTGAGTTCCTCCAACATATTGTGTCTATTTTCTTGAATGTTAGCTTCCTTGTGGAGAGCAATGTGGTATTTTAAAAGTGTTGTTGAATATTGACTTTCTAATATTTACAATCAATTAGGTGAATAATTGGATTTCTGACAACTGGATGGTAATTTACTAAGCACTATTGGAAATTGTGGTCATTGGTGTACACAATGTGTCTTAACTGGAATGTATTTTCTGACTACCTTGTGGTATTCAATACCTTCATTCAAACAAAAAAGTGTAACCAATTGAATGTTTTATGCTGGTGCTGCTATTCGCTATGGATGTATTATTCCAGCAAAGGAAGTATCTTCAGTAACGAGAGGAATATTAAAAGTGCTTTATGTAGCAATAGATCTCCATTTCAATTATTATACAAAAGCTGGAATATGTTGTGTTCATCTCATGTGGAAGAAATTCATTTAGAGGGAAATTAATGGAAAATGAAAAGTGGAGACTTTGCAGGTTTGCTTTGAGATTTTTTTGCTTGATATCATGGAGAGATGGCGGCAGTAAACTGCCCACCAGTTCTCTAACTTCACAGCAGAATTAGCCGACAGTTATACTGTGCAGTAAACAACTTTTGTTTTTTATTAGATACTATTCTACGAAAATATTATATCAACTACATGGGTACCAATTATTTAATTAGTCATAAAATACTTCTTGTTTATGTTAATTCTTATTCAAGAACAAATGGTTAATACAAGTCAAACACAATACAAGGGCATCTTGACATTATTCTATCTCACCTTTTAGGTGGCCCGCACCATCATCCTCTCTCCGAGCCAATCATAAGACCCCATTTACAGTAACATTTCTATGCCACAGGTGGTCTACTATAACTTTTCAGGAAGGGAAAACAATCTTTGTTATCTCCTCTGCTATTTCATGTTTACATTTACTATCCAACCTCAACACATTGTCAGACTACACAACAATTTGGGGGTTTTAAATTCACATTACACTCAAAGCAACTTAAATCCATATTTTGTGGTATATTTCAGTTTGCAGACTCAATTCATTCAGGTGACGTCTTAACAAAATTGGCCAACCCCTCCCCTTAACTTTGCATTCATCTCCAGCAGGTTCCTTAAATTGCATCCATTCCCTAAATGATATAAATGCAAGGAGCAGGTTTCAAAAACATATTTATATTTCAAAGCTACAAATAAACGTTTATTATTTACACTGTAAAATTCTTACTTGATTTTTTGCATGCTTTTTGGTATTTCCCAATTTTAAAGAAATCTATAGACTGGAATTTAAAAATGGTTTAGAAATATACCTTTTTGTTGCAGAAATAAAATTAGCATACCATATTTCAATATAATAATGAATACTTTTCATTGGAAAGCAAGGAAATAATAATGTTATATTCTGCTGCCTCATTGTGCCAGTTTATGGAATACTTGCTATTCCATATTCACTATTGCATACTTGGCACAGAAGGACAACTTTTTACGGATTTCCCTGCCTCATTCTCCCAGGTGAAATGCCAGATGGTTAAATAGCTGTTGAAGCCAGTTAGGTACTACTCAACCAGTTTGAAAGTGTGACCTCTTCATTTGCTAGCTCCTTATGCGGATTAGAGCTTGGACAAACTACATAAGCTGCAAATATGGAATATTGAAAGTGAAAGGGCATGGTTATTGCTAGGATCAGATGCTCATCTACAGTTCTATTCATTATCTCATTGGCCCCATTTTAATAATTAGCACATATATGAGGTGTATTTTTATGATATAATTTCAAATTAACATAGTATAATGTGAGAGCTGCAGAAATATGGTCTGAGAATATTATTCATGCATTTCTAGTAAAGGTAAGAGGAAAGTGGGTATTGCTAATTAGTTGAACTGCTCTAAGAATTAGCAGAGGAAGCCACGGCAATGTAATTTTTATGGTTATTGTTGGCACTTAACTTTATGTATTCCCCACTGCAAATTCTTAATAAGAACCTCAATTAAAATAACTACTCTCTGGGAAAGAGGTTTGCTGACATTTACCCTATTAGAGGTGAACTGCGGAATAATTAACATTCTAAAGCTTTGTGTGGAAGGAAAAATTTACCTTGTGAATTGACTAAATTAAGGTGAAAGTTCAAGGAAAGACCAACATCGCCAATGTTGAAAAGTACAGGAGCAAATTGGAAATAAAATCAAGCTTGTTCAAGAAATAATCCAAATAGTGAAGCAAAGAAGGAAATAATACACTGAGCGTAGCTTGCAATGTAAGCTTTTATTTTGGAAATGGGGATTAAGGTGAGGGGAAAAAGATTTAATAGGAACCTGAGGGGCAACTTTGTTACACAAAGGGTGGTAGGTATATGGAACGAGTTGCCAGAGAAGGTAGTTGAGGCAGGTACTATCACAACAGTTAAAAAACATTTGGACAGGTGAATGGATAGGGTAGGTTTAGAAGGATATGGACCAAATGCAGGCAGATGGAACTAATGTAGATGGGGTATGTTAGTTGGCATGGGCAAGTTGGGCCGAAGAGCCTGTTTCCACGCTATATGACTCTATGACTGTCTATAACTCTAACATTAAATTTGAAGCTGAGCTCATCTTCCTAATTAACAACCATCACAAATTCAATGACTCCAAGTCCCCCACTCTATCCACTCATCCGTAATTCTTTTAATCACTTTGAATAGAGTCTAACATAGTTATTAATTTGTCCACAAGTGAACAAGCTATGAGCTACCAAAGATTGTGAATGTAACTTTGCGGTAGCAAACCAGAAGGCACCTGTCCACCACATAACCGATGTATGCGTGCAGAAACATGCTTCCCAATATGAGGCTCTCTCCACCACTGACCTGTTAATGAAGACAGGTTTGTGGATCCTTGGCCTTCCTCTTCTACAGTCAGCAATCAGTTAAAGATGGAGTTGGTGCTGTGTCTGGCTACACAATCATGAGTATTATAGTGAGTAGAGCAGGAGGATAAGTACACAGCCTTGAGGTGTTCATGTGCTGATGGGAGCCGGCAAAAATACTTGAAGGACTATTGGAAGAGAGTGGAGCTAGGGATCAAGTGGAATTTCTGTCTCCTGGCACTGGTAAGGATTTGATGCCCCAGTAACCTTCCACATAGTAACTGTTTTATAATTCTGCAGTTTGTTTTCTTCCATTGAATCCTCTTGGTCATTGAATCCAATATGGAGCCCTTGCACGGTAGGTCATAAGGTCAAAGGGCGTGACTCACGGAGTCGCTTAAGCGTTCTGGAGGACAAGCAAGCCTCTGGCATACACTCGTCACACACGTAACACATACATCCCGCTGAGTTACTCCAGCATTTTGTCTATCTTCAATTTAAACCAGCGTCTACACATATTTCCTACACATTTTGTCCGTTCCATTGCAAAATCTCCTCAAGGTATGTCTACTTTGAAGAAGTTCTCCTCCTCTCTTCGACGAGAGAGGAGGAGAATGCACCGAGTTAGCAACAGGCTGTGCCCGGGAATTGATTGCCGAGAAGGATGAATGAGATGACTGTGCGTTTCAAGCCGGCTTTGTATCAGTCCAACAGTGCCACATTGACAACGCTGAACGCTTGTGTAGGGAGGAACTGCAGACACTGGCTTCAACCGAAGATGAGACACAAAAAGCTGGAGTAACTCAACGGGTCAGGCATCTGAAACACTGAACACTTACTGTACAGCGAGCCGTCATAGTTCATTAGAGCTCCTGCTCGCTTACATTCCCCCCCCTCCCCCCCCCCTCCCCCCAGCTCTATAATGTGCCTTGGGTCACCAGGTGTCAGGTTTACACTGCGTTTCTCATCACGATAATTTATCTAGTACTTTATTGGCACCGTGGTCGTCACATTGGAAACGGCGCCAGTGGAAACGGAGACGCAAGAGAGCTGAGAGCTTAACTTCCACTCAAAAACAAACGACTATCTCTGCAGTACAAGACGTGGAACATTTTGGCTCCTGCTCAAAATACCTTGGGTTTACACTCCCTCTGGGCTGCCAATGCCCTTCCAGAGCTGGACACACTACAGCGACTCTGGGCTGAGACACCAGAAGGAGCCCAGCCAAGACATGCTATGAATCTGGATGGATGCCCCACTTGATGTCCACAACACCATAATTACATCAACACCATAATTACACGGCGTGTCCTGGGGCAAGATGGCCAGGTCCATAGTCGATCTGACCTCTTCCCTCTCGTGTCTTGCCATCTTTGAATTTGCAGGGAATTGAAAGCTTAGAACATGTTGTCCTCCACAATGTGTAGGGAGGAACTGCAGATGCTGGTGTAAACCAAAGATAGACACAAAATGCTGGAGTAACTCAGCGGGACAGGCAGTATTTCTGGAGAGAAGGAATGGGTGACGCCTCAGGTCGAGAAGGATCTGGACCCGAAACATCACCCATTCCCTCTCTCCAGAGATGCAGTCTGTCCCGCTGAGTTACTCCAGCATTTTGTATCTAATGTGTCCTCCGCAGCGTCACCTCAAGGGGAAGCGGCTTCCAAACTGCGATGTCAACCAATGTATTGTAATGAGTGGAGAACTAATCTGCCATCCATGGCCAGAGAAGCTTCACTTCATACACTGGTATCGTAGACACAACACAGACACAAGTCAAGACACATTTATGATATGCAGGGAAACAACAGTTAAGCAGCCTGATGTGATTAAGCATTGTAATTATGTGGTGCCATTCATAAAGATTATTGTTTGGGACTGAGGTGTTGCAAGTTTAGTGGCGATTTTGGCTTCAGAGTCTCTGGTAGAATTTGGGCAAAATTCTGGCAAAAACCTGCGACAATTCAATGGCTGCTGGGACCAAAGACAGTCCCGCTGTACTGGCAGCCATAGTAAGTGCTTGCTTCCTGTACACCGCTTGTCCTCCAGAAGGCATTGCGTGGCAACATTACGGGTCAGGGGTCGTGATCTCGCCTGCCGTGCAAGAGCCCCATACCTATATTATGAAAACTTTGCTCATGAAAGAAAATCACCCAATTAAAAATTGCTGGGATATTTGACTGAAAGCAATAAATAACATCATTGATTATTTTGCAATTGTAAAATTTTGACTTTTGCAAATGTAGCTAATGTTGCACCCTTGGTGAGTTGACAAAAATAAAAATACACTTTTATGATAAGTAGATGTGATGAACACATCTAAATAAGTGAAAGCAAATTTATTGATTTAAGCAATCTTTATTAAATACTAATGGAGCCACGAAGTAGAGAAAATTGAGCTTCAGTATTGAAGGTTGATTTAATACCATACTAGACCAAGTGGACCCAAACCAGTCCTGCATTGATGCAGCGCCCTCTCCTCCCCCACTGTTGCTGAGCCGCTGGACTCTGGGCAGTGTTGGGAAGGCGCTGAGCCGGCCGGGGAGAGGAGGGGGGATGGGGGAGTCCGGGACAGGCTCAGTGCCAGGCCCAGGCCTCGGCCTCCACATCCACCAATGCCCAGCCTCACCGCCGCTGCTGCTGCTGCCACCTTTCCCCTTGGCCCACCTCAGGCTCGCGGTTACCCGGGTCATCTCCAGGCCCAGGCCCAGGCCCAGGCTCAGGCTGCTTCAAGAGACAGGCAGCCGAGCCCTGCACATACTCGAGATCAACAGGGCCCAACTGCGCAGGCACGGACTCGTTTGTTCTGCGCACGTGCGGATGCGTCGGCCATCCTACGTAAGGGGCCCCAACTGCGCATGCATGGTTTTTAAACTTTTAAAATGTGAACAACTTAAAAAATATAACACCGCTTCCAATGAAACTTCCTCCATAAGACCCCGGGACAACGGTGAATAAGGTGGGCCTAAATTGTCATGCTATCGTGTACCGTTTTGGCTGTAGTTCAGGAACAAACAAACAAACAAGAGTTTTAGTATGTAGATAGATAATATGTCCTTCAATCTATTGAACCATCCAATGCAGTTACAAAGCATTTTCTGTTGCTGCTAACACAAATTAGAAAGATATCCTGTTGTTAAAATGCATTGATCTAAATTGTATAACCTTTGTGACTGTTACTGGAAAGAAAAATCAGCATTGCAATATTTACAGCCAGTGGTTTTATTAGTTAAGGTGACAAGAAATCATGAGTTTCAACATGCAATAGTTTTTTTTTGTTATTTCCAATTGAAGTATTTCTGTATGACTTTGAGATAATCGGTCATCTTAACTCATCTTGAACGATGTGTCAAGGAATCAGTGTTGGGTGGTGTAGTTAATATCATTAAAATTCTACACCATATTGGCCATGCTCTAATGTCACTGGTACCATCAGAATGAAAGGACAAAGGTACAGGAGCCTGTGAACAGTGACCCCTATTGCCAAGAACTGTTTATTCCCTCTTAGTTTTAATGAATGCAGTATGGTCGATAAGTTCATAGGTTATAGGAGCAGAATTAGGCAATTCAGCCCATCTAGTCTATTCCACCATTCAATCATGGCTGATCTATCTTTCCCTCTCAACCTCATTCTCCTGCCTTCTCTCTATAACCCTTGACACCCATACTAATCATGAATCTGTCAATCTCTGCCTGGGGTCAGTGTACGTCTGGAACAGGGATTGTTCGACGTACCCGACAAAGAGGCAGGCATAGCTAGGGCCCATGCGAGTGCCCATAGCTACGCCTCGGGTTTGGAGGAAGTGGGAGGAATCAAAGGAGAAGTTGTTGAGGGTAAAAACCAGCTCTGCTAGGCAGAGGCGAGTGTTAGTAGATGGAGATTGGCTGGTTCTACGGTCGAGGAAGAAACAGAGGGCTTCAAGACCATCCTTGTGGGGGATGGAGGTGTAGAGTGACTGGACATCCATGGTAAAGATGAGGGAGTGGGGACCTGGAAACCAGAAGTTATTAAGGAGACAGAGAGCATGTGAGGTGTCTTGGACATGGGTGGGGAGCAATTTGACCAGGGGGGATAAGATGGAGTCGAGGTAGGTGGAAATTAATTCAGTGGAACATGAATAGGCAGAAACAATGAGTCTGCCAGGACAGTCCTGTTTATGGCTTTAGGAGAAGGTAAAAATGCCAGAATGTCATGTGTGTTGCTAAATGAATAACCTTTCACTGTTCTTACTGATTGCATAACATAACCATAAAATACACACAAATCAAAAGATGATATAATGAATATAAAATAATCTATGTGTTCTTTGAAACCCAATATAATTTGTTTGGAAATGCAGTCTCCACGCAAAGTATTGTGTTCACTTAAGGCCATACGGTTCCAATGGAAACTAAATGGTCCTGCAAGAATAGACTCAGATTATGAATGCTAAAGGTAAAAATGTATTTTAACACTCTTTTCGTTGAACTGGTTTTAAGAAACCTGCTTATATTTATGCATTTACAAAATCTTGTAGTGATTCCCATGAGAGCCTCAATGTTATTGGTAAAGATTTTATATAAAGTGACTTCCATAAAACAAACAACTGAAACAGGTATATGTATGTATAGAAAAACAGACCATCATTGTTGGGAATTTTATGATTTATATTGCATAGACAAATAAAGCATTGTAATTTTGTTGGATAAAATTCAACAAGCCACATATATTTCATTTTTTAATAGTGATAATGAATTAATTGTCATTTTAAATGCCTATTTTTTTTGGTTTCTTCCTGAAAACTAAAAGTAACCTAAAAATACCTAAAAATACCTAATAAAACCTAAATGAAAAGCCTCTCTGTGCCATTTCCAAAACTTAAAAACTCCCAATAGCACTATGAGCACATGATAACTTAGTTTAGTTTAGAGATAAAGCGTGGAATCAGGTCCTTCGGCTCATAGTCCACACCGACTGGTGTTCACCTGTACACTATTTCTATCCTACACTCTAAGGACAATTTACAGAAGTCAATTAACTTACAATCCCGCACGTCTTTGGAATGTGGGAGGAAACCCACATGGTCACAGGGAGAATGTGCAAACTCCATGCAGACAGCACCCGTGGTCAGAATCGAACACACATCTCTGCGCTGCAAGGCAGCAACTCTACCGCTGCACCACTGTGCCACCCACAATAATGTGGAGAATATGCATAACAGTTTATTGAAATATTTAATACTTTGAGGCAAAGCTCTTTATTAAATCTGTTTCAATGTCAGTTTTATTTCCAGAAACAAGATTTGTAGAAATGTTTGTCTTTGGTTACCCAACACCATACATATAGAAGATACAAGACACATACATATAGGAGACACAAGCAACTGTAGATGCTGGAATCTCGACCAAAACACGAAGTGCGGCAGTAACTCAATGAGTCAATCGGCATCTCTGTTGGGAATGGATTGGCAGTGGTTTGGGCCTGGATTCTTTCTAGCACTGATTAGAGTGGGGTGGGTAGAGAAAGTAGGAAATGAGGTGGGAGTGAGAAAATTCCTGGCAAGTGGATGGAGTGGGTGGGGGGGGGGAGGTGCGGGGATGTAGTGGGTCATTGGGGGGGAATGGTGTTGGAGTGGGTGAGGGGGGGCGAGTGTGTGAGTGGAGGAGGAGGGGATGGAGTGGGTGAGTGTGGGGAAGAGGGTGGGACAGAGTGGGTGAGTGGGGGGGAGTGCTAAGATTGAAGGGGGTTGAGGGGAGGAGGGGGTAGAGGGATGTTTTTGGGAGAGTTGCCATTTTGTGTTCAGCTTCATCTGCAGTTGAGGGAGGGTTGCCATGTTGTCTACAGCTCCGACGCATGTGCAGTTGGGGGAGGTTTGCCATTTTGTGTTCAGCTCAGACCTCAACGCCCGATTGGCCTGGGTGCCCATGTGGGGGGAGCGCCGACACTCCCCGCTCTGTTTTGTCGCCGGCACATCCTTCCGCTCACCTCCATGTGGGGTCCATTGATTGGCTCCGACCTCCCGCTCAACGCCCGATTGGTCCGGGTTCCACGTGGGGGGTGCGCCGATGCTCCCTGATCTGATTGCACGCCGGCAACTCCTGATTTACCCCTGCCGTTCACCCCCCACATGGAGTTCATTGATTGGCTACAACCTCCCACTCGATGCCCGATTGGCCCGGGTCCCCACATCGGGTTGAATGATTGGCTCTGACCCTCCCGCTCGACGCCCAATTGGTCCGGGTCCTACGTGGGGGGAGCGATTTCTTTCCGCTCAAAATAACTGCCATTGCAGTCGAGCTGGCGCTGCTGCTGAATGAGGGCACAGTCTCGAGGATCTCCATGAGAGGATTTTAACCATAAAGAGAAAATCATTCCAAATAGGATTTATTATATTTTTAAGAAAAAAACGCCATTTATTTCAAAGAACACACACGTTTTTCCCAGGTCACGATGGGAACCCTACGAGGAATGGGCCCAATGGGTCCAATTGGTCTAGTATATAACTAAAAATCTCATCTTGTATATATACTGTATATATATGTTCCCGAAATAAAGCCAAGACGGTGCACGATAGCGCATCAATTTTAGGGGAACCTTACTCACCATTTGCCTGCGGTGTGCAGTATCAAGTTTCGTTCAAATTGTTGCGCTATTGTGTACTGTTTTGGCTGTATTTCAGACACATACTCCATAAAATAAATATCGCCATTTTGATCTAATACTTCCGGGTTCAATGTCGTCATTAAACGCGGGTTTCGTTGAACGATGTAAATGCTCAAATTTTCTTCAAGTTAAAGTTTGACCACTCAATAATATTAAAAGTGTGTGTCACCAACCGCTTTCACAATGGGAACCCAACAGGTGCATGGGTCGTATTTCGTTCAAATTGTTGCGCTATCGTGTACCGTTTTGGCTGCTTTCTGCACAACCAATTGTTCAAGCGCTTTTGATTGCAACATGCGGCTTAATTTAATTCAACAAAGAAACTGACAAGTTACTCAAGAACTTTTAGTAATAACGGGAACCCAACGGGTCCATGGGTCGTCTAGTATGTACTGAAAACAGAACAATAAAATTCTTACTTGCAGCAGCATAACACGTCTGTAAACACAGCACTCACAGATAATATAAACAACAAAAAATAAATAAATAGTGAAAATAAACCCCAAAGACTCTACTGCAAACAAGGCAGCATGAAGTCCATTGTTTAATTGGTGTTTGTAGTGTTCAAGTGCCTGATGGTTGTTAGGAAGAAGCTGTTCCTTAATCTGATGCTCACAGTTTTCTTCTTCTTCCAGATGGTCGGAGTGAAATGATAACTGGGCAGGGCGGTGTGGGTTCTTAATGGTGCTAGCTGCCTTTTTAAGGTAGCACCTCCTATCGATCCCCTCGATGGTGGGGAGGTCAATACCTGTGAGGGAGTGGGCGGTGTCCACCACATATTGTTATCTCCTTTGTTCCTGGGGTTTTGAATTGTTAAACTAGGTTGTGATGCAACCAGTCAATAGGTTCTCTATTGTACATCTGTAGAAGTTCAAGAGAGTATTTGTCAACATGACAGATCTCGTCAATCTTCCAAGGAAGTAGAGGCATTGATGGGCTTTCTTTACGGTTTTATATATGTGCAGATCTTCAGAGATATCTATGCCCAGGAACTGAAAGTTGTTGATTCTCTCCACGATAGACCCATCAATGAAGATACGCTTGTGAATCCATGTTTTCCCTCTTATAAAGTCACCGATCAGCTCCTTGGTCTTTCTGATGTTATGAGCAAGTTTGCAGTTTTGGCACCATTGTATCTTCCTTCTATACTTTCACTGATCATTACTCATAATTTGTCCAACAATGGTGATGTTGTTGACACATTTAAAGATGGAGTTGGAACGGAATCTGGCTGGGTGTAGAATGAGTAGAGCAGGGGACAAAGCCCACAGCCTTGTGTTGTCCTTGTTGTGATGGTTATCGAGAAGAAAGTGTGGTTACCAATTTGTATCGGTTGTGGGCTGCTGATGAGGAAGTCAAGGATCCAGATGCAAAGTGGGTGTGCCGAGACCTAGTTCTCTGAACTTGATAACAGATTTGAAGGGGATGATGGTGTTGAATGCCGAGCAGTAGTCGTTGGACAATAGCCTGACGTAAAAATTCTTATTGTCCAAGTGGTTCAGAGCAGAGTGCAGAGCCAGCAAGGTTGCAACCTCTGTTGTGGGGGTAGGCACATTATTGTGGTCCAGGTTCCTTGCGAAGGCAGGAATTGATAAGCATTATAACCAATCTCTCAAGCACTTCTCATTATCATTGAAGCATGTCACCTTACTCTTCTTGTGCACTTGTACTATTGGTGCCTTTTTAAAACAAGTGGGAACCTCAGACGTCATAATTAGAGATTGAATAAATCAGAAATAACTAGCCAGTTGGTTCACGCAGGTATTGAGAACTCAACCAGGTACACCATCAGGTTCAGCAGCACTCCAAGGGTTCACCCTCATGAAGGGTTCACCCTCTGACTTCACTTTATTTTAAAATTGATATCATAGAAACATAGAAACATAGAAAATAGGTGCAGGAGGCCATTTGGCCCTTCGAGCCGGCACCGCCATTCACTGTGACCATGGCTGATCGTCCACAATCAATAACCCATGCCTGCCTTCTCCCCATATCCCTTGATTCCACTAGCCCCATAGAGCTCTATCTAACTCTCTCTTAAATCCATCCTGTGATTTAGCCTCCACTGCCCTCTGTGGCAGAGAATTCTACAAATTCAGAACTCTCTGGGTGAAAATGTTCCTTCTCACCTCAGTTTTAAATGCCCTCCCCTTTATTCTAAGACTGTGGCCCCTGGTTCTGGACTCGCCCAACATTGGGAACATTTTTCCTGCATCTAGCTTGATCCAGTCATTTCATCATTTTACGTTTCTTTAAGATCCCCTCTCATCTTTCTATCCTTCTCATCATCTTATCTCATAAATTAGACAAAAACGGCAATCTATAATTATAGACTAGATGGGAAAAGCCTTCCACAGAAAATATTAGAGGGATTTATCAGGAATAAAGAACTGTTTTAAAACTTTAATTTTGAGAACAAAAATAACCAGACTAATTCATTGTAACTGGTTTTAACTTGCAATCTTGACAAGAATGGCATTGATATAAGAAATGTCAATCATCTGTTATAAAAATATTTCATTAGCATGATTCTGCAGCAATGAGGCGCCAAGATAGTCTGGATGTCAACCAAAATCTGTCTTAAGAAATTAACTAGAAGTGTCACTGACATTATGCTCACATTTTTATATTACTTGAATGTTTTGTGTAATTGGTGCTGGTTTTCAAGAACAGAGTAAATTAAATTTGGTGTAACAGATCCGACAAAATCCAGCCATCAAAAGAAGCAGCATTCCAGTTTTATTTTCAAAGTTTATAAATATGTCTGATGTATTATTTTGTGAAAGTTAAAAGGTTATGAGAAAATGTTTCATTTACCATGTTTTCAGCATTTGTTAAAAGAAACTGAAGGGAAAATATGCTTACTACACACAGTGACCACAGCAAGCAAACTGTATTGAGGGATTTTATATGCTCAGAGGTGTAAGGGGTCATATTGATTTATACCATATAAAGAAAACTATATTTTTATATTTTTATTTTTTTATTTTTTTAGATTTAGAGATACAGCACGGAAACAGGCCCTTCGGCCCACCGAGTCCGCGCCGCCCAGCGATCCCCGCACATTAACACTATCCTACACACACTAGGGACAATGTTTTGACATTTACCCAGTCAATTAACCTACATACCTGCACGTCTTTACCTGCATACCTCCCTACATACCTGCACGGTGGGAGGAAACCGAAGATCTCGGAGAAAACCCACGCAGGTCACGGGGAGAACGTACAAACTCCGTACAGACGTTCTCCCCAACATACAGTTGGGTTTTCCACAAACAAAATTGTTTGTTGCATATTTATTGGAAAGTTGCTGAAATGGTAATAAATTGATGAGAATAGATCACCACCCATTTGCTTAGTTTTGGCAATGGCCTGTGGTGGAGGTCGAAAAGTAGGAAAAATAATTTTAGACGTGAAGGCAAATTATAAGTATAATTATATTAGAAAATTATATTAGAAAATTGATAAAATATTACTGCCTTTTGCTATCCAAGGTTTCTATCAATATTGTGTTGTTGCAAGAATATAAGGTTACTTTGTTCATTGTCCTTCATACATCAGCCTCGGCACACATGGTAGCCTTTGTACCAGGAGAGGGTATTGAGTCCTACAATAGGAACTTGAATATAAAAGTACATTGACACTGCAGAAGAGCAATGAGGGAATATTCCATTGTTGACATAGGGAATTACAGATGTTGATCTATAAAAAAAACACCTCACAGTGCTGGAGTAACTCAACAGGTTAGGTTGTACCTCTGGAGAACATGGATAGTTGACGTTTTGGGTTGCAACCTTTCTTCAGAGTGATTGTAGTGAGGGGTGGTGAGGGGAAAGCTGGAATTGAGGTGGGAATGCGGCAAATCCTGGCAAGTGATAAGAGGATAGAGGTGAGTGGTTTTGATTGGCAGATGGTTGGACAGAGAAAAAGTGAGATAAGGATAGAAGAATGTGAAGTCAGAGAAAGGACTATAGGTGAAAGGGGACAAGGGGAAAGGGAGAAATGGGTGAACATAAATTCAATTTTCACACTGATGGATTGTGAGCTATCCAAGAGGAATTTGCGGTGCTGTTCCCCCACTTTGCGCTTGGCCTCATTCTAGCAATGGTGAAGGCTCAGGCCAGAAAGGTTAGTATGGGAATGGGAAGGAAAGTTAAAATAGTTAGCAACCAGGAGATCCAACAGGCTTTGGTGGGCTGAGCACAAGTGTTTGGCAAAACAGTTGCTTAGTCTACACATGGTCTCACCATGTAAATAGGAGGCTACATTGGGAGGACCGAATGCAAGAGACGCTTAACAAGTATTTCATTGTTGAGACTGGCATCTATTGGTTATGATGATAAATTGAGATCTTAGCTGTGCCCTAGAGGGTGGATGTAAATGATCCATGGTACTACTCCTTCATTACTATCCGTCATTCAACATTATTCAGATTGATTATTTGGTTTATATAGTTATTTATGGGAACTTACTGTTAAAACATTGTATTTTGTGATTCCTACATTTTCACAGGGATTTTACTCATACTTCTTTGGATGTGAGCACAAAATTTTAACTACATTTAGTTGGACTGTTTCATGTAGGACAGGCAGCATAGAGTTACCATTATTTAAATATGAATCTTGTGAAAGCCATGTACCTGCCCGAGAATTCTTTTATTTTTAATCAACTAAATAAAATGGATTTTTTAAAAAACATGAACACAATGTAAAAATGTGTTTGAGTTTAGTTTAGCTGTGATCATAATATTCCTATATTATAATTCAAATTAAGTTTTGTTTTCATCCTCACGCATGGAAATGTGTGTCGTACTCAGCCAATAACTTCCATAGATCAAGTTACTTGAAAGAGACAAAATCTTGGCAGCTATTCCAACAAATCACTTCGTTAATTGTTAATGTTAGGAATGATGGAAGAGGTTGGATGTTACTAAAAATGTTACTAAAGATGAAGAGCAACTTTTTCTGCAAGCAGACAAAACATTTTTCTGAATGTTAAACCACTTAGGTTTTATTGATTAGGTACTTAAAAAACCAGGACCTTTTGCATTGCCTTGTATTTTAGATAGTCCTATCTTTGAACTGCATCTACACCGATACTTTCAGTGAAAAAAACCCTGTAATTTTAATTTTATATTTATTTGACATTACATTATAAATTATGGTAGTAACGAAAATGTTTTAAATCTTTACTATGATAAATTTGATTGATATAGCTTGCGTATACACACACACACTACTAAATAATAGTCAAAATTTAAGTTGAATAAGCCACACACGATACATATCATTGGCCACATCCAGGTCTGATTTAGTTCATTCAGTTTAGCCTTTTCATTGGGTGGAGTAGGGCAAAAGATCCCAAGACTCGACAATGGAATATTGGCATCTAGTCATATTGTTATTCAACAGATGAAAGATAGGGATAACGTAACTGCAATTAAAAAAAACATTCTCTTCTGCTCCAACAATGAGCCTGAACTCCAGTTGTAAAGGTAAAGTAACCTCACTGCACCTGGATTCAGAGCTAATCATTGAACATCAATTAGCCAGTGAAATGAGTGTGTCCCATATAAATTCATTGAAATGACTCAATTATATTTCAAGCAGTCTGTTTTATCTCTCAAATGAGTCATCCAATTTGGTTTTATTCAAAGTTTGGATGGAAAAGTAGAATACAGTTTTTTCACGAAAAATGAAATGATGTTCTAATAGAAATATTTTCATCCGTTCAGGTGGCATTTATTCAACTTTCCTTGGAGGCTGATATGAAAACGTCAAAATATGGGAATGTAGTAGAGTCTGGGTAATACACTTCCCTGTTTCTCGGTTAAACATTGGACCAACTTTCAGCATAAGGAAGAAAAAGGCCCACCTGTTTCAGAAACATAACTGGTCCTCCTTCCCCAAAATCAACTCTAGGTTCCTATTTAAACTTCTTCAGCTCAGTGGATGAATGTTCAATAAAATGAACAACTTATGGAAATTCCACTGTGCACTAATTTTAACAAGATGATTAATACTTGATATTGAGGTCACAATTTTGATAAAGCTATTAACCTGTTTAAAGTAAAATAAGGGCACTTACACTGATAAAATGAGGGCTTGGGAAGAGCTCGGCCGGCAACTATTATTATGAGCATAGTGAAGTGTAACTAATCCTCAGATTGCAGTACGTTTCACCGGTGAGGGTTTCAAATTGGACAACATGAGTAATGGAGAGTATTTCTCATAGTGCAGACCTTGTAGAAAGCGCTGAGTGGCAAAGATTCTGTGCTGCTTGTTTTAAATGACTTTGATGCAAATATAGATGGGTTGGTTAGTAAGTTTGCAGTCAGCACTAAAATTAGTGGAGTTGCAGACAGTGAAGCAAGCTGTCAAAGTGTTCAGTGGGACATAGATCAGCTACAGAATTGGGCTGAAAAATGGCAGATGAAGTTTAACTCTAGCAAGTGTGTGTCGTACTTTGGGAGGTCGAATGTAAGGGGAAAATTACAGTTAATGGCAAGACCCTTAATAGCATTGAGTTTGAATTTACTTTATTGTCACGTGTACTGAGGTACAGTGAAAAGTTTTTGTTGCTTTCGAAAGACAATACATGAATACAATCGGGCCATTCACAACGTATACAGGTATACGATCAAGGGAATAATGTGAATAGCATTTAGTGCAAGATGAAACCAGTCAAGTCCAATCAAAGGTAGTCCGAGGACTCCAATGAGGTAGATAGTAGTTCAGGACTGCTCTTAAGTTGTGGTAAGATGGTTCAGTGGGACATGTGATCCAAGTCTATAGCTCCCTGAAAGTGACAACACAAGACAATAGAGAAGTAAAGAAATATGGTATGCTTGCCTTCATTGGTATTGAGTATGAGTCAGGAAGCTACCCTTTGTGTGAAAAAAATACCCCTCAGATTCCTATTATCTTTTCCCCTTCACCTTAAACCCATGTCCTCTAGTCCTCGATTTGCCTACTCTTGGCAAGAGAATTTGTGCATCTACCTGATCTATTCCTCTCAAGATTTTATACACCTCTATAAGATTATACACCTCACTCCTCATCCTCCTGCACTCCAAGGAATAGAGTCCCAGCCTACTCAACCTCTGCCTGTAGCTCAGACACTCTAGTCATGACAACATCCTCGTAAACATTCTCTGTACCCTTTCCAGCTTGACAACATCTTTCCTATAACAGAACTGAACACAATAATCTAAATGTGGCCTCACCAACGTCTTAAACAACTGCAACTTGATCTCACAACTTCTAGACTCAATACTGCCAAATGTGTCACTTGATATCTAGCCAATGTTAAACTTAAAATAATAAAGATTATTATTTTCTTTGTAATATTTCAAGAATGGAACATATTTTTCCAATAAGAGCCAGGCAATTCTAATAAGACATATCAAGACATATTCACAGGCCTCAAAAACCAATTCATTTTATTTATGAGCCTAATAGTGACTGTGATTCAAAAGACCTTCATAATCTAAAATGGATCTTTCTTCTTTCATTCATATTGATTGGCTTGTATATATCTCACAAATACACATTTACATCAACTATGTTGGGTATCTTTTTGTTTATGGTGCCATCATTATTAACCTACCTGGACAGTGATTTTAGGTGTCACTGCATATTCAACATAAGAAGTACCAACTAAGTGAAAAACAAACCTGCATTTCTATCATACATATTTTTTGATCTAATGTTGTCTCAAAGTCATTGGGTGAGTAATTCAGTAATTAGGTATCGCACGGTGGCGCAGAGGGATGGCACTTTGGCACAGTGGTAGAGTTGCTGCCTTACAGTGTCGGAGACCCGGGTTCGATCCTGACTGTGGGTGCTGACTGTACGGAGTTTGTACATTCTCGCTATGACCGTGTGGGTTTTCTCTGGGTGCTCTGGTTTCCTCCCACACTCCAAAGATACACAGGTTTGTAGGTTAATTGGCTTCAGTAATATTGTAAATTGTCCCTTGTGTGTAGGATAGAACTAGTGTATGGGGTGATCTCTGGTCGGCACGATCACCCCGTACACTATGTACATGAAGCGCCTGTGTCTCTAAAGTCTAAGGTCTGAAGTCAAATTAGCATATAGTGAATGTTCTTTTTCAAGAAAGTAATCATGGTAAGGAGCTTATGTTTAGCAGACTCCTAATAAGTAATAGATTAGTTTAGTTTAGTTTAGAGATACATCGCGGAAACAGACCCATCGGCCCACCGGGTCTGTACCGACCAGCGATCCGAGCACATTAACACTATCCTACACACACTATGGACAATGTTTACATTTACCAAGCCAATTAACCTACAAACCTGCTCATCTTAGGAGTGTGGGAGGAAACTGAAGATCTCGGAGAAAACCCACGCAGGTCATTGGGAGAATGTACAAACTCCGTACAGGCAGCAACCAAACAATATATATTATATTGACTGAGGGATAGGTATTAGCCATGACGTCATGGCTAACTCCCATATGCTTTTTCAAAATAACTTTTATGTTCACTGGGAAAGTAGACTGATTCTTCGTATAATCTTTCTTCCAAAAAATGCAACGATGCATGTGCAATGATGCAAAAATGCAAAAATGCAGTGTGGCACTTCCTTAGTGTTGCACTAGCCTGGCATTTGGTGGGTTAAATCTTTAGAATTGAGCTCAGAACATAAGACATAGAACATAATGTATAGAACAGAATGGTATAGCACAGGAATAGGACCTCGCCCACTATGTCTGTGCCAAACATGATGCCAAATTAAAATATTCCCTCCTGCCTGCATGTGACCTATATGGAGAGATATTCCTGCATATTCATGCCTATCTAAAAGCCTCTTAACACCACTATCGTATCTGATTCTTCAATCACCTCTGGCAGTCCTGGTTCCAGGCACTCGCCCCTTACTGTGTATAAAGATGCCCTGGACATCTACTTTAAACTTTCCCCCTCTGTCCTTAAAGCTATACCTCTACTATTTAACATTTCCACACTGCGGAAAAGAGTTCTGACTATCCACCCAATCAATGCCTCCCATAACTTTCTAACCTTTTGACAGGTAACACCTTACCTTACAGAGCCTCAGAGAAAACTATCCATGTTTGTGCAACCTCTCCTTATCGCTGATGCATTGTAATCCAGGCAGCATTCTGACAGGCCTCTTCTCTACCTCTGTAACACCTCCACGTCTTTCCTGTCATGTGCCGACCAGAACTGAACAAAATACTCCAAATTTAAACTAACCAAAGTTTTACAAACACTGGAGTATCTCAGCGGGACAGGCAGTATCTCTGGATAGAAGGAATGGGTGATGTTTTGGGTCAAGACCCTTCTTCAGACTAGCAGACCTGGTCCTTACTCTTCACAACTCCTTTAACTCCTCCCACTTCCTCCAAATCCAAGGAGTAGCCATGGGCACTCGTAATGGTCCCAGCTATGCCTGCCTCTTTGTAGGGTACATTGAATATTCCCTGTTCCAGGCATACACTGGCCCTATCCCTGAACTTTATCTCTTTTATAAAGCCAGCATCTGCAATTCCTTACTACACAAAGTTTGACAATACAGCAACATGACTTCCTCATTCTCAAATTTAATACCCCAATGAAGTTAGGCTGGCAAGTGAGCTCACATGATCTATATCTTATGGCATGAGTACTAATATTTGGCATTCAAAGTAGGGAACACATATACTAGCATCTGCAGTTCCTTCCTACACATGAAGATATGTGATTGGTATTCCTTGGCATAGTAACAAAAACGTGTTCCAATACAGATTATCACAAATAGATCACAAATGGCATCAGCCATTTTCTATGGGGTGGTCTGCTGGAGCAGCAGCATCTCAGCAGCGGAGGGGAAGAGACTTGACAAGCTGATCAGGAAGGCCAGCTCTGTCCTGGGTTGCCCCTTGACTCAGTACAGGCGGTGGGAGAGAGGAGGATGTTGGCAAACATAACTTCGCTGCTGGACAATGACTCCCACTCCATGCAGGACAAGGTCACTGCACTGAGTAGCTCCTTCAGTGACAGACTCCTTCACCCCAAGTGTGTGAAGGAGAGCTATCGGAGGTCCTTCTTTCCCACTGCTGTGAGACTGCACAACCAGCGCTACTCCCAGCAGACCAGTCAACAGTAACAGTTAAAAAAACGCAGTAAATGATGACAATTATCCTTATCTTTATTTTTATTTATAATGAATGTTTCTTGCTATCCACTTTGCTGCTGTAACACTGCAAGTTTCCCCGGTGTGGGACAAATAAAGGAAATAATAATAATAATAATAATAATAATAATAATAATAATAATAATAATAATAATAATAATAATAATAATAATAATAATAATAATAATAATAATAATAATAATAATAATAATAATAATAATAATAATAATAATAATAATAATAATAATGATGATGATGATGATGATGATGATGATGATGATATGATGATGATGATGATGATGATGATGATGATAATAATAATAATAATAATAATAATAATAATAATTATTATTATTATTATTATTATTATTATTATTATTATTATTATTATTATTATTATTATTATTATTATTATTATTAGGAAAGGATTAGGAAATTAAGAGGAAAGACTCTAATAATTATTAGAGACAGGAAAGTGCTGCGGATAATATATGACATAGACAATAAGTGCAGGAGTAGGCCATTCGGCCCTTCGTGCCAGCACCGCCAGCACCGCCATTCAATGTGATCGTGGCTGATCATTCACAATCAGTACCCCGTTCGATTATTATTATTATTATTATTATTATTATTATTATTATTATTATTATTATTATTATTATTATTATTATTATTATTATTATTATTATTATTATTATTATTATTATTATTATTATTATTATTATTATTATTATTATTATTATTATTATTATTATTATTATTATTATTATTATTTCACACAAGATATCCTTTTTGCTATATTGTAGAACTTGATTAACAGTGCAGGTAGATTATGAACTTACTTCCTTTCCCTTTTTTGAAATATTGATCTTTTTTCATGTCAACAAATTCAATAATATAAACTATATCTCATTATGTACATTGACTATGTTTCTCCCATCGTTTCAGTGCTGGAATATGTCCTGCAAATCTGCATTTTATCAACAATTATTTTTTCTAATTTATTATCAAATTCTTTTCCTGAAATATGGCGATGAAAGGGGATCAAATTATAATCTGACTTTAAGATTGGCTGCAGTAGTATTCAAAGTAGAAAAGTAAATTTGGATAAAACATATTTCTCAGATAGTATTAGGACGTAATGCAGAGACTGGAAAAATGGTTGCAATTTTCAGAATACAAGCTGCTGCTAGCAATGAGATCCTTGAAGCAAAGAAATATCATGACATGAAAAACAGTGTGATGGTAGATGAGGAGTTACTTTAGACTGGGAAACTTGAAAAGGAATTGTAATGCAAGCCATAGAGATGTGAGTGTAAATGGTAGAGTAATCTTATTGGAATTAATGTTTAACTGCATGATTAAAATGGTCTAATATTATGCCATGTTTCAGCTAGACTTTTTGTTGTAAAAAAAAACATGGCATTGTTTTAAAGTTTGTAAGTAAAGTAATGTCATGCATTGCATTAATCATATTTGAGAGAGATTGTCTTGTATAAAAACAATTCTGTGTCAGACAAGCCCATTCATTGTGCTTGGTTGAGCTGGAGGTCACTCTATCAATTAATCTTCACTCTTGTTGCAAATGCCATATGGGTGTTGAAAGAGAATGTGATAGCAAACAGGGAAATGCTTGTCAAACTTGTGTATCTTTTTTGCTTATTTTTTCACAATTCCTCAACTTTGGTCTGATGCCAATAACTGAAATTAATAGTCTGCACCTGCCAGCATTGCATTTATAATGCATGCTGCCCTTGGTAGTGTCCTGTCTCAGTGAGAGAAATGTGCCCACATGGAATAATTTGCACGGACAAAAGTTCCAGTTAAGGCCAGCAAATTCTAAATACTTTAAATGGCTCTGAGATTTTAAATCTTCAAAGTATGTCTCTGTTGTCTGTTTTTTTTAAGCATTAAAGCCTGATTGACAAAATTTCTGATTGACAAAACTCTGATTGACATAATTTGTTAATGTGTGTGAACAGCAAAAACAACCTCATTCTGTTGGAGTCAGATTGGGAACCAATTCTAGTAATTGGAGTCCACACTTTTGATGTGCTAAACATGCTTTGTCTGAAGCTGTTATCCACCATGTTTGTGAATTTGGGGAAGATTACCTTAAAATATGCTATGGGGCTCAGGACATAGATTCAAGTACTAAAACAAGACCATTGTAGATCTTGTCAGGAGCTGCATGCACGGTTTCTACCTTCCACATCACTGGTTTGTTAACTGGTAGGAAGCAAGTCAATGCTTAGACTTCTCCCCATGGTCATCACAGTACAGTGGTAGAAAAAGCAGCAGTGGAAGTGAAGAAAAATATAAGTAATGAGGGACAAGGTGCTGTCCTGTGTGACTGAGCAATCCCACGTAGAAAAAAATACTAGCCGATCCATTCCAAGCTGTGAACTTGTCAAGGGACCAGTAATTTCTGTATGCAGCTTAACATTGTTTCTGATCAGAAAGAAGGCTGCAGTCATTGAAGAGAGCACCAGCGACTCATCTAACATAATGCTGGCTGTTGTAAAGTAAGCTTGGGAGATGCTGTGTTCATGACAAGCAGTTAACAGTACAGGTCTTTTAATTGCTATTTCATTAGTAAATTTTAAGCATTCTGCTCTTAGTTCTGTTTTGAATCAACATTGATGATTGGAACCTTTTTCCTAAAGTTCTAATGTCTGACAACTGTGGAGATAACATGCCCTGTGTGACATATGAAATTATTAGCTGTGCCACTGACAACCGTCAACTCTTTGAAGTTGAGCAGTGCCTGGAAGTGCTCTTTACAATTTCTGAGCCACAAGAAATGATCACCAGCATGATCTGGTCGACAGAAACCTGTGTTATTTAACATTTGTTACATAAAAATATTGTGCAAATAATTTGAGGTTGTAGTCACACATTTGGTCATACTATTGCCATTCAAAATGGAATTGCAATAAAATTTATGGCAAGCAAATGCAATATCAATCTCCAAGAATAATGTTTGCTTCGATTTACCTTAGTATTGCTTATTAAGTACCTACTTTGTTCAAACATGTAGAGTTAGAGCAACTCTGTGTCTGTACTGTTCTATGTTATATATTCTGGGTTCTTTGTTCTATGTGCATGAATATATCATGTACTGGGAAAGGTGGGGGTGGAGCTGGGAGTGGGAGGGGGAGGGGTGGTGTGGTGAACAAAGCCTGGCAAGTGAGAGGTGGATGCAGGTGATCATTTGCCAGGCTTTGTCTCGGCACCACCTCTCTTCCAGCTTTCTCTGCCCTATCACAATTAGTCTGAAGAGGAGTCCCGACCCAAAATATAATTCATCTTCTCCAAAGATGCTACCTGACCCACTGAGTTACTCTAGCACTTTGTGTCTGTACTGTTCTATGTTTTACATTCTATGTTCTATGTTCTACGTTCTATGTCATGAATGCATCAAGTAGTCCAAAAGAGAAAATATACACAGTGCAGTGTATGGTGTTACAGCCATAGAGGGTGTGTAGACTAAAAAAAATTGCAAGGGCCGCAACAAGGTAGATTTAAAGCTATTTGTGCATCCCGTACAAACCTCACATCTGCAAGGGCTGGAATGTAAACTGAAGTCACAATAGCCAAAGTGAATTCATGCAGCAGATGGTATGACCACTACTTTAATGGTAGATACTTTAGGACTGTGGAGCAGGATATCACCAGGCACAACTATGTCTAAGCACCATGAGGTATTGGTATTGCTATTGGTTTATTATTATCACGTGTACCAAGATGCAGTGAAAAACCTTGTTTTGCATACTGTCCAGTCAAATCATTATCTACATAAGGACAATCAAGCCATACATAAGTAAACAGGCAGTGCAAAAAGAAAAATAACCAGACTGCAAAATATAATATTACAGTTACCAAGAAAGAATAGATTTTAAAAAGAGCAAGGGTCACAACGAGGTATGTTGGGAGATCAGGATTACACCCTTAGCTTACAAAAGGTCTGTTCTATAGTCTAATAACAGCAGGGAATAAGCTGTTCCTGAGTCCAGTGGCATGTTAAACCTTTGCATCTTCTGCCCAACAGATGAGGGATGAAGGGCGAAGAGAGAATGCCTGGAATCTGGGGCAGAACATTCTTGCAGTCTGGGGCAGAACATTTGCCAAAACAAGTTGTGATGCAGCCTGATAGGATACTTTCTACAATGCATCTGTAGAAATTGTTTATGTTCATTGGAGACATGCCAAATTGCCTTAGTCTTCTGAGGAAGTAAAGGCATAGGTGTGCTTTCCTAGCTGTTGTGTCAAGTACGAGCAGTAACCTCTGCATCATACCTTGCCTGAGGATGTCATAGGGCTATGCAGTGAAGTGAGAAGGTCTAAGGTTAAATGGCACAGTCAGATGAAGCAAGTGTGAGACACGTCTCTGTGAAACAGAGCACACGGTACTCTCAGTTCCCTATGGTAGTTGAGTCTAGCTTTATATTAATCCAGCTTGTTTTCACAGGAGTATGCTGGGGAGAGAGGACTTCAAACCTTGTTATTTCAATCTCACTTGCAAACAAGTGCATCTTCCCTGCTTTCAAAGTCAGTCCCAGGAGTTGGTAAACAGAATCAGTCACTTCAGGAGGTAAGCTGATGCGTTCCGGTTGGGTCGCGGTGTTGGGTGCTCCAGAGGGTCGAGCACTCTGCCTAGTTGGGCCTCGATGTTATATTGCTGTTTTGGGTGCTGAACGAGGTTGGGCTCTTCGTTTAGTTGGATCTCGTTGGCGGCTCATGATATCAGCTACTCCCATCAATTGGCGTGTTTATCCTTGTCGGGTCTTCAAACAGCTGATATTTTGCTGGCTTCTTCTGTAGCCATTGGCCACAGTTCCTGCGTCAGCAGTTGGGTTGCTTTGGTTCATGCAGTCTGATGCTGCAGAAAGTTGGGCCTCTGCCTGATCAGGTTCAGTCATCTGGTCCTGTGGTCGGTAGTTCCAGGTGAGGGATTTTTATGTTGCTTGGTGGAATTCAGCACTTCAGATAGCTCGTTGGCCACAAATCTCATCAGTCACGTTTGGCCCACAGTTCAGGTTCATTCCGGTCTGAGAATGGGCCCAGAGCTGAATACAGATTTAAAATAACATTGTTAGTAACTCTAGGTCTTAGAAGTGAGTGTTAAAGGAGTTGATTGTAATCGATGCAAGCAGATCCATGGCGGCACGGTAGCGCAGCGGTAGAGTTGCTGCTTTACAGCGAATACAGCGCCGGAGACTCAGGTTCGATCCTGACTACGGATGCTGCACTGTAAGGAGTTTGTACGTTCTCCCCGTGACCTGCGTGGGTTTTCTCCGAGATCTTCGGTTTCCTCCCACACTCCAAAGACGTACAGGTATGTAGGTTAATTGGCTGGGTAAATGTAAAAAATTGTCCCTAGTGGGTGTAGGATAGTGTTAATGTACGGGGATCGCTGAGCGGCACGGACTTGGTGGGCCGAAAAAAGGCCTGTTTCCGGCTGTATATATATGATATGATATGATATGATCCAATTGGGCCAGCACATAGTTGCCACACTCCAGTGCTATCTTGGTTTTACATGTGTTTCAATACATAAGAATGAGGCTATCCACCAAATCCAAAGTACAGTTGGATGAACTGTAAATTCTCATCCCACCAGCAGTTCCCTCATTCTGTAAACTAAAATAATAATGAAAGTTGACATGCTGTAACACTTTGTAGATCACATTATATTAAAAGTCAATTAAAGTGATCAGTAAATCCGCAGTGGCCCATACTTGTCTGTACTTGGTGAATGTAAAGCGATGATGCATTTAAAAGATTGAGTGTGCAATATGCACTTAAAATTTACCTTCAAATAATTAATTTGATATCATTATCATTTTGGGCGGTGGCACGGTGACACAGCGTTTACAGTGCCAGAGAGCTGGGTTTGATCCCGACTACCGGTGCTGTCTGTATGGAGTTTGTATACTCTCTCTGTGATCGTGTAGGTTTTCTCCGAGATCTTCGGTTTTCTCCCACACTCTAAAGACATACAGGTTTTGTAGGTTAATTGGCTTGGTAGTAATGTATATTTTCCCTAGTGTGTGTAGGATAGTGTTCATGCACGGGAATCGCTGGTCGGCATGAATTTGATAGGCCGAGGGGCCTGTTTCCACACTGTGTCTCTAAACTAAAAAGTAAACTAAATAACATTAGCATTTTTAGAAATGTGGGTATCACTGGCATTCATTTCCTATCTATTTTCAGTAAGTTGCCTGATCAAGCTGCTCTAGTTGCAGTAAGTTGAGGATATTCCTACCTTGTCAGCAAGCAGGGATTTCCAAGTGCACAACTCAGCATTGATAAAAGAATGGTGATATATTTTCATGTCAAGATGATATATAACTAGGAAGGGAACATGCAATACCTAGCCTCTGAGCTGCCTGTGCTGTTAAATTATTCTTGTGGCATATCCAGTCATGCTTCTGATCAAGGGTGACTCCTGGGATGTAGGTGGCTGTGATGTTATTGAACATCGCCAGAGATGGTCATTGTCTCACATTTGTACAGTATAACTCAGCTTGTAACTTATAATGCCAAACTTGAATGTTGTTCAAGCTTTGCTGCCTTTGGACATAGATTGCTTTATTATCTGACAAGCTGCAAACTGAACTGAACATTGTACAATCCTTGGTGAATGTCCTCACTTCGACTCTACTGAAGCAAGGAAGGCCATTAATAAAACTGCTAAGCATAGATGACCCAAAGCACAGACTTGAGAACCTTCAGCAGCAAAGTGTTAGGGTTACAATGACTGGCTTCAAAGAGCCAATGTCAGCTTAACATTAGTTAGATAAAATCATTGCTCTGTTCCCCAGCACTTCACTGAATTTTGCTATTAATGAGATATTAGTATGTGGTTTTATCATATTAGGTGAGCACAATCAATGAGCACCCTTCTACTGATGTTATAATGTTAAATAAAGATAATAATTTATTGAGGTTATTTCTTTAACACAAATGAAATATGGAAAACTGAGCAATATACTATTTTGTTAAAGCACCAATATAACAATATAAATGTCAGTGTACTAAATGTTTCCTATCTTTTAGAAATAGTACTCATAGGTCGAAAGTACAATGACAATGTCTTTGTTCATGCGCTTATTACATATTCACAGATTAAAATCTACTTTTTGTTAATTGCTGTTCATTAGAATAACCATGAACATAAAATCATTTTATGTGTTTTATACATAGCTTAGAGTATAGTAATTGAAATTCTCATTTGGTTCTGTCACAATATCCTCCCAGCTGTAACTTATTTCCTTATATTTAATCCTAACTATTCTCAAAATGTTCTCATTTCAAAATGCTTTTGTTATTTTGGAAGCACTGCAATTCTGCCAAATTTGTTCTTTATTCATCCTTAATCTTTGGTACCACTGGAAGCGTAGTTCTATTATCATCACAAGCAATGGGCACATTGCAAAATTAAAATTGCAAATATACTCGCATGTAAGAGGGTGAATTTAAATACCAGCTTTATTGTTGCAGCAAATCAGTCTCTGCAATTGAGCTATTAAATGTAAACTGTGACTAACAGCCAGCATTTCAGACCAGATTGCATTGGAGATGTAAATATGAGGGTGTTATATATTCAGTCTGCAAAGTTAAAATGGGCCTCTGCAATTTGCAGGAGTGCATGCCTAAAACTTTTCTACCAAACACTGCTGAAATGAAAAATGTAAGATGTTCTAGTGGCCAGAGATTCTAGGTGACGGAGGAACTGAAGAAAATCCACATTAGGCAGGAAATGGTGTTGGGTGGACTGATGGGACTGAAGGCTGATAAATCCCTGGGGCCTGATGGTCTGCATTCCAGGATAATTAAGGAGGTGGCTCTAGAAATTGTGGACACATTGGTAATCATTTTCCAATGATCTATAGATTCAGGATCAGTTCCTGTGGATTGGAGGGTAGTTAATGTTATCCCACTTTTTAAGAAAGGAGGGAGAGAGGAAACGAGAAATTATAGACCAGTTAGTCTGACATCAATGGTGGAGAAATGCTGGAGTCAATTATAAAAGATGAAATTGCGGAGCATTTGGATAGCAGTAACAGGATCAATCCGAGTCAGCATGGATTTACGAAGAGGAAATCATCCTTGACTAATCTCCTGGAATTTATTGAGGATGTAACTAGGAAAATTGACAGGGGAGAGCCGGTGGATGTGCTGTACCTCTACTTTCATAAAGCCTTCGACAAGGTCCCACATAGGAGATTAGTGGGCAAAATTAGAGCACATTGTTATTGGGGGTAGGGTACTGACATGGATAGAAAGTTGGTTGACAGACAGAAAGCAAAGACTGGGGATAAATGGGTCCCTTTCAGAATAGCAGGCAGTGACTAGTGGGGTACCGCAAGGCTCGGTGCTAGGATCGCAGCTATTTACAATATACATTAATGACTTGGATGAAGGGATTCAAAGTACCATTAGCAAATTTGCAGATGATACAAAGCTGGGTGGCAGTGTGAACTGTGAGAAGATGCTATGAAATTGCAGGGTGACTTGGACAGGTTGTGTGAGTGGGCGGATGCATGGCAGATGCAGTTTAATGTGGATAAGTGTGAGGTTATCCACTTTGGAGGTAAGAATAGGAAGGCAGATTATTATCTGAATGTTGTCAAGTTAGGAAAAGAGGACGTACAACGAGATCTGGGTGTCCTAGTGCATCAGTCACTGAAAGGAAGCATGCAGGTACAGCAGGCAGTGAAGAAAGCCAATGGAATGTTGGCCTTCATAACAAGAGGAGTTGAGTATAGGAGCAAAGAGGTCCTTCTGCAGTTGCACAGGGCCCTAGTGAGACCGCACCTGGAGTACTGTGTGCAGTTTTGGTCTCCAAATTTGAGGAAGGATATTCTTGCTATTGAGGGCGTGCAGCGTAGGTCCACTAGGTTAATTTCCGGAATGGCGGGACTGTCATATGTTGAAAGACTGGAGCGACTAGGCTTGTATACACTGGAATTTAGAAGGATGAGAGGGGATCTTATCGAAACATATAAGATTATTAAGGAGTTGGACACGTTAGAGGCAGGAAACATGTTCCCAATGTTGGGGGAGTCCACAACCAGGGGCCACAGTTTCAGAATAAGGGGTAAGCCATTTAGAACGGAGATGAGGAAAAACTTCTTCAGTCAGAGAGTTGTAAATCTGTGCAATTCTCTGCTTCAGAAGGCAGTGGAGGCCAATTCTCTGAATGCATTCAAGAGAGAGCTAGATAGAGCTCTTAAGGATAGCGGAGTCAGGGGGTATGGGGAGAAGGCAGGAATGGGGTACTGATTGATAATGATCAGCCATGATCACATTGAATGGTGGTGCTGGCCCGAGGGGCTGAATGTCCTACACCTGCACCTATTGTCTATTGTCTATTGTCTATAATATTATATCTCACCTAGTTAATAATCTTGTCATATTCAATTGTAGTGACATTGCATGAACCATTATCATGGTTGTAAAGTCAATTAAATTCAGAATATAGGAATAGATTGTTTTAAAAAAGCCAGGGAAAGTGATTGTTAAAACCCAGTGCATGGAAAACAAAACTGAAAAAAAGATAAAGTAGCACTCTGGGTGATGTATTATATGGAAGTGCAAAACATGCAAGACTGTAATAATTTATACGCAAAATAATCCTCTTCCCAGAGTAAAATAGAAACAATGATTAATTAAATTGATAATGAAAGTGTTATTGACCCACTTGTATCTATTGATAAATGGAAATTTTGGATTATTGATGAGTCAACTTTTGTCAATGTGTGATGATATTGAATATACCCCTACCAGGGTCTGAACCAAGTCAAGAAGATAAATCTGTCAACTTTGCAACAAAGAAATAGAGCCATTCAGGAAGCATAGAATGCAATAAATAGAACAAAATAATCCCACAATTAACTGATCAATTCAAACCTGACTCACTTAGTCATGACGGAGTAGGAAACAGGAGAGTGCAAGAATATCCCCATTGTTCAACACGATCAAGCTAGCTCGTAAATAACAACCATAAGAGTAAAATGTCAATTCGATACAGGGACCTGCTAATATAGATGGCTATTTTTAGTAAATCTGAACAATCAACATGGTATCAAAAGTAGATGAGAACATTTAGGAGCCAGGATAACTAGATCAGAAAGCATTCTAGCTGTACGGATGGACATTCTCTAGGTCTGGGTATGACTAAACAAACAATTCCATGACATCCATACATCAATTTCTACCTGGCATGTGGAAAATTTCCTGGTTATTTCCTATTCACAAAAATGAAAACCAATAAAATCTGATGAATTATTACCCTTGCAGTTTATTGTCAACAATTGCAATGTGATAGAAATTGTAATTGACGCTGCTATTAGATGGTGATAGTTCACTAATAATTGTTAAGCTACATTCAATGTAAAAGTTTACTATGATCATTTAACTCTAGACCTTATCACAACCAGAGTTTAAACAAGGCCAAATCAGCTTGATTCTGGAGATGACATATAGGTGATTGCCCTTGTGACAGCAATACAACACAAAGAAATCCTGGAAAATTGAATTGAATTGAATTGAATACTTTATTGTCACATGTGACAAGTCACAGTGAAATTCTTTGCCTGCATACCTTGCCAAGGTATGCAAATAGTCACCCATAAAGTGCGCTTACAAAGTTACAAATTCTCCCCCCCCCTCGCCAGTTCCCCCTTTGTTCTTTCCCCCTCCCCACTCCCTCACAGCAATCCCCCATCGCCGGGTCTCCATTGCTCTTCCTCCTCCCTCACGGTGGTCCCCCCACATTGGGTCTTCCAGTGTTCCTTCCATCACTGGAATGAAGTCACTGGAATTAAGTGGAAATCACTCCATGGGATAAATACTCACTCAAAGCCACTGAGTGCCACTGTTGGAGATAAATCATTTCATCCTTGGGAGATAGAGGGACGCAATTATGAGAGCCTTTATTCAACACATCAGAGATTTGGTTTCAATCCTGACCTCAGATGTTGTCTATATAGAGTTTGTATGTTCTTCCTATGAACATGTGGGCTTCCTCCGGATGCTATGGTTGGTAGTTTAATTGGCCACTGTAAATTATCCTGATGAGAATGGTAGAAATGGGGAGGAGGGGTGAAAGTGTAGAGTGAAGGTAACTGGTAAAGAAGAGTGTGTTAGGGACACAAACTGGCGTGCAATGGGTGGATGCTGGTGAGGAGGGACAGGTTAATTTATGGAGTCAAGTGGAGGAGAGAGGGGTGGAAAAAACAACAGAGGCTGGGACAAGATAGGTGGAAATAACCAGCAGCTGCACGACAGAACCTGACGGAAAAGGAAGGTGGAGTATGGGACTAAATAAAGAAGTAGGGTGGACATGCAAAAAAGTGACGGGAGGGGACCTGTTTGGAGAAGAACGTTGCTGGAGGGGCAAGTTCCAATTGCTGCACTCCTTATCATGACCAATATCAACCTAGATGAAATAAGTGATCCTGTCAAACAAAAGTAAGAATCATGAAACCGAATTATAAAGCAGGAGTTCTAGGTTAGTAAGCATGAGAGTATAAACCAAACCAGATGCTGATTTTGGCAGCAATAAAGAGATCAATAACATGGATACTTGACTGAAATAGAAATGTGGAAAGAAGGTTTACCTTTTCATTGAACTGGCACCAGTACTGGAATGGGCTCCAACTTATCAGAGTCATCCCTAGGTCTAGCCAGATTTTTTTTTTAAAGTAAACAAAGCTGAGACTAAGTCTTCATACAAATAAGTTTGAGTGTGGGGAGGGATCTGGATGAAATAACATGAGCCAAATAATAAACAAAAAGCAATTGATGAGAGTAAAATGGAGATATGGGTAAGGGTTTGAGCTAATTCTAGCAATTTCCAAACAATGTCACCAAAGAAGGAGATTGTAAAAATACGATTACAAATTAATTGAGAGGAACAATTTTAAAAACAATTCAATTTATTGTACAGCAGGTGAACAGCATTCAAATTAATCCAAGAATAACTGGAGGTATAAGAAACCAAGACTTAACTGAAGCAAGCAATTAAGCACAAGCTATTTAAGTTTTGAAGGTTATAGCAAACTTTAAACTTTCTAATTGTGGAAGAGAAATGAAGGAAGACAAATGAAGGAAGACAATACATGCAGATTTAAAATGGGTTTAAAATATTGTTTGTTAATCAGTTATTGCAACTATATATCACTTCCGAATTTTAACTTTATTCACTTAAATTATGTTTTGTAAATAGAGTATAATGCAGAGCAGCTATTGTACATATGTTTTTAGTGCATGTGAATATGGATATGGGCAGTGTGCTATTTATTTAAAGTGGTGATTAACTATCAAGGATTATTCTTTAAAAATTGAGAATAAACTAAAAACGGTCATGGTAATTGAATAAAGAGAAAACGGCAATAGAATTTTTTTTCCCCATTGTAAATACCTTTCTACCTACATCATTGGGAAATCAGTCATTGTCTGTATAAATGCAGTGACCAGTTTCATTTCACTTGTATAAAGTGGCTTCCTACTGGATACCATTCTAATAGAGAGTTTTATAATTGACATAGTTACATCTTGAAATTTTAAAACCTATTTCTGTTATTGCAGTTCAATAGAATCAGCTTATTTTAATTATTAATGCATTTCAGTTTTTTAAGAACATTGCAGAGCATTTGTGTAAGAAGGAACTTCAGATGCTAGTTTAAACTGAAGATATACACAAAATGCTGGAGTAACTCAGAGGGACAGGCAACGTCTGGAGAGAAGGAATGGGTGACGTTTTGGGTCGAGACCCTTCTTGCAGAGCATATAATGGTTATTACGTGCATATTTGGAGGAATTTCTCAATATGACAATTTCCTCTTATAGAATCAATCTTGTAAATATTTATTGTGTAGCTTCAGCAAAGTACATACTTAGCCAATCAAGAAAATGAAATCATACTGTACTTCTTCAAAAGTAGTCTCATCAAAGCCCTGCATGGCTTTAACAAGCCATTCTTCCTTTTGTATCCTGTTCTTTTGCAATAAAGGTCAACTTCTTAATTATTTTATATGCTTGCAAGCTAATGTCTGCATTTCCAGTACAAGGCATCCTTTTTATCTAAACACCAACATTTAATAGATTGACACTACTTAAATGATATTCCGTTCCACAGTTTTTCTCACTAAAGTGGAAATTAGACCTCATTACTGAGGTCACAGCACGTGGACCTCAGTGCACAATGGTCACAAAATAAAAAGCATTAAATGTAAGTTGAACAGAATTAATCAACATTTGAAAAGTTAAGTCCTGTAAGGATAATCGCTGGCACTACTGCTGTTCAATGTTCAAATAAATAATTTGCATTTTGTAGAGTGGATATTCAGAATGCAATGACAAGACCAAAGTGGTATAAATGCTACAAACAGCAGGAAAATGCAGGAAACAAGGGTAAGCTTCCAAAAACATACTTAATGGGAACATTATTGGTGTTATATGCAAAAATGTGGTATTAGATTCCGATAAGAAGGTAAACACAATAAGTGGAATATTTATTCACAAAATGCTGGAGTAACTCAGCAGGTCAGGCAGCATCTCGGGAGAGAAGGAATGGGTGACGTTTCGGGTCGAGACCCTTCTTCAGACCCGAATATTTAAATTGGATAGAGAAGCAGGCTATATACATATTGACACATTTTTAAGTAAGCAGTATAGGTAAAGCAAAACAAATAAAGCAGAGAGGTTCATTCCTCTAGAAATAGATCTAAAAAAAATGAATGACATAATTTTAAAACAATAAAGTAACTTGATTGTGTTGAATAATGCTATGCGAACCTCAGCCTCTAGAAAATAAAACATCATGGATGCAACAGGGAAGGTGAGTAAATTAGGTAACGTGGATCATACTGGAACAATGATATTTTACCTAAAAGGAAAGTTTCAGCAGGATGTCAGTGTTTCTCCAGGAAACAGAAAACTGAGCCATGGCTGCAGATTTATTTAAAATTATGAGTGGTTTGTCAGACATGAGAGAAAGAAAAGCCCTTCATTTGTGGAATGTCAAAAATTAGGGACCAAAAGTATAAAATATTCACCATAATATTTCCAAACAAAACTTATGAGGTGCTTGCAGTCACAGGATATATTTAATGTAATAGCATTTATGCATTTAAAGGAAATGTTAATAGACAATAGACAATAGGTGCAGGAGAAGGCCATTTGGCTCTTCGAGCCAGCACCGCCATTCAATGTGATCATGGCTGATCATCCACAATCAGTACCCCACTCCTGCCTTCTCCCCAAACCCCCTGACTCCGCTATCATTAACTCTATCTAACTCTCTCCTGAAAGCATCCAGCGAATTTGCCTCCACTGCCTTCTGAGGCAGCGAATTCCACAGATTTACAACTCTCTGTGTAAAAAGGTTTTTCCTCATCTATGTTCTAAATGGCCTACCCCTTATTCTTAAACTGTGGCCCCTGGTTCTGGACTCCCCCAACATTGGAAACATGTTTCCTGCCTCTAGCGTGTCCAATCCCTTAATAATCTTATATGTTTCAATAAGATCCCCTCTCATCCTTCTAAATTCCAGTGTATACAAGCCTAGTCGCTCCAGTCTTTCAACATCCAACAGTTCCACCATTCCGGGAAATAACCTAGTGGACCTATGCTGCACTCCCTCAATAGCAAGAATGTCCCTCAAATTTGGAGACCAAAACTACACACAGTACTCCAGGTGTGGTCTCACTAGGGCCCTGTACAACTGCAAGAAGGACCTCTTTACTCCTATACCCAACTCCTCTTGTCATAAAGGCCAACATGCCTTTAGCTTTCTTCACTGCCTGCTGTATCTGTATGCTTACTTTCAGTGACTGATGAACATGGACACCCAGATATCTTTGTACTTCTTTTCCTAACTTGACACCATTCAGATAATAATATGCCTTCCTGTTCTTACCACCAAAGTGGACAACCACACATTTATCCAAATTAAACTGCATCTGACAATAGACAATAGACAATAGACAATAGGTGCAGGAGGAGGCCATTCAGCCCTTCGAGCCAGCACCGCCATTCAATGTGATCATGGCTGATCATTCTCAATCAGTACCCTGTTCCTGCCTTCTCCCCATACACCCTGACTCCGCTATCCTTAAGAGCTCTATCCAGCTCTCTCTTGAATGCATTCAGGGAATTGGCCTCCACTGCCTTCTGAGGCATGCATCTGCCCACTCACACAACCTGTCCAAGTCACCCTGCATCCTCATCGCATCCTTCTCACAGTTCACACTGCCACCCAGCTTTGTATCATCTGCAAATTTGCTAATGTTACTTTTAGTCCCTTCATCTAAGTCATTAAATGTATATTGTAAATAGCTGTGGCCCCAGCACAGAGCCTTGCGGTACCCCACTAGTCACTGCCTGCTATTCTGAAAGGGACCCACTTATCCCCACTCTTTGCTTTCTGTCTGTCAACCAACTTTCTATCCATGTCAGTACCTATCCCCAATAACAATGTGTTCTAATTTTGCCCACTAATCTCCTATGTGGGACCTTGTCAAAGGCTTTCTGAAAGCTCAGGTACACTACATCCACTGGCTCTCCCTTGTCCATTTTCCTAGTTACATGCTCAAAAAATTCCAGAAGATTAGTCAAGCATGATTTCCCCTTCGTAAATCCATGCTGACTCGGAACAATCCTGTTGCTGCTATCCAAATGTTCCGCAATTTCTTCTTTTATAATTGACTCCAGCATCTTCCCCACCACTGATGTCAGGCTAACTGGTCTATAGTTTCCCATTTTCTCTCTCCCTCCTTTCTTAAAAGGCGGGATAACATTAGCTTCTCTCCAATCCACAGGAACTGATCCTGAATCTATAGAAGTTTGGAAAAAGATCACCAATGTGTCCACAATTTCTAGAGCCACTTCCTTAAGTACCTGGGATGCAGACCATCAGGCCCTGGGGATTTATCAGCCTTCCATCCCATCAGTCTACCCAACACCATTTCCTGCCTAATGTGAATTTCCTTCAGTTCCTCCGCCACCCTAGGACCTCTGTCCACTAGGACATCTGGGAGGATGTTTGTGTCTTCCTTAGTGAAGACAGATCCAAAGTACCTGTTGAATTCGTCTGCCATTTCCTTGTCCCCATAATAAATCCACCTGCTTCTGTCTTCAAGGGTTTCACATTTGTCTTAACTATTTTTTTTCCTCTTCACATACCTAAAAAAGCTTTTACTATCCTCCTTTACATTCTTGGCTAGCTAAAGAATAGAAAGGAGTGAAACGTGCTGCTGGATGTGTTGTACAGGACAAGAAAGAGGCATGTGGGAATCATGGATCTATTGGGACAAAAAAATAATGCCATGTTGTACTTACTCTCAAATTCTATCAAGGAAACGTACCAATATTCTCTTACCAGTCTGATTGTTTCTGATTACGTTTTATCTCTGTTTGCTTTGTTGTTACCTTCTCCAAGCTAACAATGATATATTCTACATTTTCCTTGATTCGCATCCTCTTTGTCTCGTTTTCACACCTTACACTTCCTTATATCTGTATCTTCCTCTCCCCTGATTTCAGTCTGAAGAAGGGTCTTGACTCAAAACATCACCCATTCCTACTATCCAGAGATGCTGTCTGGCCCGCTGAATTACTCCAGCATTTTTTTGTCTATCAATAGTAATACCCTAACACTACTAATCATAAAACCTCATGAATCTTAACATTCCTTGTAAATCTGGATCTTCAGCAATTTGCTTCTGCAAAAGGCAACCTTTGCCAACATGCAAACATTGCCTTTATACTAAGGCAACTCACATTGGATAAATACAACACCTACTGTTAACCACTTAATATAACGATGTGCCTCCATTTTATAAGCAAGTAGGGGAAAGGTTAAGGTCTGAAGTATAATGGAATCCAAGAATTAATTTGGATGAGATTTGAGCAATGTCCATTCTACACATGCTCTGTTTTGTGTATGGAAAATATTGCAACTCTTTTTCCTCACCTCCTGGTCTCAAGGAAGTTAAAACCTACTCACAGGTTTTGATGGCAGTTCCAACAGTTCCAACCCAAATGTACTGCTGATTATTAAAAAAAGTTTCAGCAAGACAGCAACTTTCATAGCAAGACAAATATGGAAGAAGCAACCTCCTTGTGGAGCCAAGTGACAGAGGTCAGTTTCCCAGAAGGAATCAGGTTGTGGGTCCTATACCCTGCCAGACTAATACCTAGTCTAATACTCATTACCTAATTGGTTTCAATGGATATTGTCAGTTTGTGTGAAAAAGCACAGAAAACAAGTTATCATTAAAAATAATTGTCGGCAACATGCAGAAAAAGTTTTAAAAAGCTTAAAACTTTAACCTGTAAAGCCACACTGGAGGTGGAGGAGAGGTTGCAAAGTCTATGCTGAAGGATCATTCCAAGGCCAGTTGCCTTGCTGCTGCTGTCTAGTACGATTTAGTCCAATGTGAGACGATATTCACATCTGGACAAAATACATTTCAGAATAAGGTAGCTGCAGGTGTTGACCACTGTTCCAACCAGTTTCAAGCACGCGGTGGTCCAGCCCCTACTGAAAAAACCTAACCTAGACCCCACCTTGCCTAGCAGCTACAGACCCATTTCCAAACTGCCATTCCTGTCAAAAGTCCTTGAAAAGGCAATTCTAAACCAATTAGTGCCCTACCTGCACCAATACACCATCCTGGAAAGTTTCCAGTCAGGTTTCAGAGCCCACCACAGCACAGAGTCTGCCTTGTTGAAGGTACACAACGACCTGCTTCTCGCCATCGACACCGGCGACTGTGCAATCCTGCTCCTTCTCGACCTCAGCGCAGCGTTCGATACAGTGGACCACACCATCCTTATTGACCGTCTCCGGTACGCGGTTGGCATTGATGGCACTGCCCTGAGCTGGTTCGCTTCGTACCTCAAAGATAGGAGTTTCGCCATCAACATAGGCAGTTATTCCTCTGCTCCAGCTAACCTCTCCTGCGGAGTTCCACAAGGCTCCATCCTAGGCCCCATTCTCTTCTCTCTATACATGCTCCCCCTTGGTCAAATCATTCAAAGGCATGGCATTTCTTTCCATTGCTATGCCGATGACACTCAGCTTTACCTCCCCCTGAAACCCAACAACCAGTCAAATTTAAACAGCCTCTTACACTGCCTTGAGGACATAAAATGTTGGATGGCACAGAACTTCCTCCAATTAAATGAGAGCAAGTCTGAGGTCATCCTATTCGGCCCCCCCGACTCCATCAAATCGATAACAGGCAGTCTTGGAAGTCTATCCTGCCTAGTCAAACCGCATGTCAAAAACCTCGGCATGATATTTGACTCTGCATTAAAATTTGATAAGCAAGTCAATGCTGTGGTAAAAGCCAGCTTCTTCCAACTTCGAACCATAGCTAAAATCAAACCTTTCCTCCAATTCGACGACACAGAAAAAATCATTCACGCTTTCATTTCCTCCCACCTAGACTACTGCAACTCCCTATACACTGGGATCAGCCAATCTTCCCTGTCCCGCCTGCAACTGGTCCAAAACGCCGCAGCGAGACTCCTGACGGGTACCCGTAAAAGGGACCACATCACCCCGATTCTGGCCTCTCTCCACTGGCTCCCTGTATGGTACAGAATCAACTTCAAGCTCCTCCTATTCACGTATAAAGCCCTAAATGGACATTCCCCTCCCCCTACATCAAAAATCTTCTAACCCCCCTCTCTAACTCCAGGTCCCTCAGGTCTGCCGACTTGGGGCTACTCACTATCCCGCGGTCTAGGCTTAAGCTCAGGGGTGACCGCGCTTTTGCGGTTGCAGCTCCTAGACTGTGGAACAGCATCCCTCTCCCCATCCGAACTGCCCCCTCCATCGACTCCTTTAAGTCCAGGCTCAAAACCTATTTCTACTCCCTAGCGTTTGAGGCTCATTGAGGAGGCGCTGTGAACAGTTTGCGTGCTCCTGTATGTTTCATTTTTTTCCTTAGTACCTAATCAGATGTACAGCACTTTGGTCAACGTGGGTTGTTTTTAAATGTGCTATACAAATAAAATTGACTTGACTTGACTTGACTTGACTTGACTTGACTTGACTTGACTTGACCATGGGCAATGGGCTTTTGGCAGCATAATATGACCCACATGTGTTTGATAATTATAGACTGTTTTTTTCTGTTTCTCATCTGTTGTACCCCTTTGAAATATTTTATGCCATCACATGAGTCGTGAATCCATGGAATTCTCTGCCACAGAAGGCAGTAGAGGCCAATTCATCAGAGGTTTTCAAGAGAGAGTTAAAGGTTTCAAAGGTTTCAAAGGTCTTTTATTGTCACGTGTACCAATTAAGATACAATGATATGCAAATGACTATTTAACTCTTTAGGGCTGACGGCTTCAAGAGATGTGGGGGAAAAACAGGAACGGGGTACTGATTTTGGATGATCAGCCGTGATCATATTGAATGGCGGTGCTTGCTTGAAGGGCCGTATGGCCTACTCCTGCACCTACTCCTGCACTTATATTATATGTGTTTCTATGAGTTTGGGAAGTTGAAGCAATTTTAAAAATGTATCGTTAAAGAAATGCCAGCGAATTGGAAGTGAAAGTAATATTCAGAAATAACAGCCTAATATTAAAGTATTCATTCTTTCAGAGTGAGAGTGTTGTGGGTCAAAATGTAAAATTTACAGACGCCAAGCTCATGAGGTTCAGATATGCCAGGCACTGTTTTTTGCAAAGCTGTTAGGCAGAGAATATCGGAGGTAAAGATAGGGCACTTACTAAAATCCTCAAAATATTATTACTTTTTCAAGTCTGTATTTGTTTTTAAGTCAGCCTAGTTTTGAGCATGCCCAGTAACTCTGATGTGGCAATACAGATAACAGCTATTGTTTTAAATGTTATTAAGGAATGAATCTGCTGTTGACCTCCTTAAGTCATCCTTTTTTAACATTGATATATTAAAAAAAATTCCCAAGCCTGTCCTTGATATGCTAAGTAAACATCTGGCAAGGATTCTCTGAACTTGGTTTTGGCTTTCTGCAGACCTTTCGCTCACATCACCCACAATCTCCAGACATTCATCTCCCTTGCATTGTTGAACTAGTCAATGAAATTCCAGTATCTTGTAAGCCTACATTACTGCAGAAAGAGATACAGGTATATTCAGAGAGACTTTGTGGGTGCACGTCTACAACTCCCTGAAAGTGGCAATGCAAATGGATACGATAGTGAAAAAAGAATCGAAACATCACCTATTCCTTCTCTCCAGAGATGCTGCCTGACCCGCTGAGTTACTCCAGCATTTTGTGTCTACTAAAGTATTGGTACGCTCGTCTTCAAAATCTGAAGAATTGCATATAAGTTCTGGGATATCTTGCAGCAGATGTCCAAAACAGTTTTTAGACTGACTTTAGAGCATTGTGTACAGTCAATCTGGTCTCAATAATGCAGACCAGATGTGGGAGCAACAGAGAGAGTGCAGAAGAGATTCACTATGATGTTCCATGGAATGGAGGGTTGAAGGAATAAGAATAAATTGGATAAGGTTTATGTGATGCTCTGGGCAATGTTCTGCTGGGAAACCCTGGGTCCGGCCGTTCATGTGGACGTCAATTTGACACTTGTCACCTACCTAAACATCGTTGCAGATCAGGTACACCCTTTCATAGCAATGGTATTCCATGATGCAGTGGCCTCTTTCAGCAAGATAATGCACCCTGCCACACTGCACACATTGTTCGGGAATGGTTTGAGGAACATGATGGATTGTTCACGGTGTTGCCCTGGCCGCTAAATTCCCCAGATCTCAGCATCTGTGGGATGTGCTGGATCGACAAGTCCAATCCATGGCGGCTCCACCTTGCAACTTATAGGACTTGAAGGATCTGCTGCTAATGTTTTGGTGCCCGATATTACAGGACACCTTCAGGGGTCTTGTAGAGTCCATGCCTCGGCGGGTTGGCACTGTTTTGGCGGCACACGGAGGACCAACACCATATTAGGCAGGTGGTCATAATGTTTTGACTCATCAGTGTAGAGTATATGTTCCAAATGATTAAATTCCATCGGCCACTGTTCTGCCCAACTTTCCAACTGTATCTTTAAACAACCTTACATACTAGTTTGGACCAGATCATTTTTATGTTGTCTGCAAACTAGTTAGAGCTCCTACATTCTAATCCAAATCATAACAATGGTCCCAGCACCAGATCCATATGATACACTACATTATACAGATTCCCTGTCAATGGAATACGTATCCACAAATACACTCTGCCTCATACACCTAGCCAATTTTGGATCCAGTATGCCTTAATCTTCTAGAGTATTATGTTCAGTTCTGGGCACCATGTTACAGGAAAGATGTTGTCAAGTTGGAAAGGATACAGAGAAGATTTACCAGGATGTTGCTAGGACTCGAGGGTCTGTGCTATAGGGAGAGGTTGAGCAGGATGGGACGCTACTCCTTGGAACACAGGAGGATGAGTGGTGATCTTATAGAGGTGCATGAAATCATGAGTGGAAACGATCAGGTAGACGCACAGTATCTCTTGCCCAGAGTAGGGAAATCGAGAACCAGAGGACATAGGATTAAGGTGAAGGGGGAAAGATTTAATAGAAACCTGAGGGGTAACTTTTTCACAAAAGGGTGGTGGGTGTATGGAACCTGCCAACAGAGATAGTTGCGGCAGGAACTGTTGCAACATTTAAGAAACAATTAGACAGGCACATGGGTAGGACCGATTTGGAAGGATATGGGCCAAACACAGGCATGTGAGACTAGTGTAGATGGGACATGTTGATCGGTGTGGGGCAAGTTGGCCCTGTTTCCACTCTGTATGACTACTCTAATTTTACTACCATTGCTGTAAAGTTCATCAGCCTGTAATTTCCAGGCTTATCTCTATTGCATTTTTTGAACGAGTGAACAACATTAGTTTAAACTTGACTTTTAATTCAGGCAATTACAAGATAAGAACAAACTAAATGCCACAAATTGACGCAATTTTTTTCCACAGTGGAATAATTAAAAAAACAATCCATAAATCTAAGTGGAAGAATAATCCAAACACCATTATTATCAGTGAAAAGTAAGATATAGGAAGCTTTCTGTTATCTCCATAAAAGATTACAGGAGACACCGATACACATTGTCTGGAGACATGAAAGTCCAATTAACTAACAATTAATGATCCTTCAGAAGCTTTCTGTATTGCTGAACAGGCTCCTGCAATCTAAGCAGTAAAGGGCAATGTTGCAGAATTTGTTGCCAGAATAGCAGTGATATGAATACACATACAATTGTCATTGTGCAACGTCTGGAAACCTGAGCCATGGAAGAGATATACCAGGCATACCAATTAATTGCAAGTGCTGCACTATTTGTGACTATTTTAGTAGAGTGATAGGTAGTAAGTCAGTTACAATGGTCATGTATTGGCAGGAAAATAAATCGCTTTGCTACAATTCCTCCTCAGAACTGTTTGGACATGTGATTGGAATTCTGAAAGGAGATGAGTAAGAAAGAATCAAGTAAATGGATTGAAAGTAAGTACACTTGATTTGTTTTGTTTTTTTGCCTTGGTATATCTGGTCATACTTTGAATAAAAAGGTTATAAATTTAAATCCAGTTCCAGAATTTTAGCACATAATCCCAGCTTTGTTGTCACAGTGGAATGAGAGATTGCTACATGAGATAGTATGTTGAAATATATTGATCCTCTCCTTTAGGAGACCAATAAAGTTTTCTTGGTGCCATTGTCAATACTTTTCATCTTGTCAGCACAAGACAATTTAATTGATCATTTATCTTCCTGATCGTTTGTAGGATGTTACTGTAAAAAAAAATTGACTGTCATATTTCCCTGAGTTATTATAACTCAAAATGTCATTGTTGGCTCTAAAGCACTTTGGACCAACTTGAAATCATGAAATATGCAACACAAATGTAAAGCTTTCTTTCTGGTGTTGAAATTTGAACAGAAATTCTCACAACACTGTACTTTGTTTTTAACCTGTTTGGTGTTAAAACCAACAACAACAAAAACATTGAACAAAATATGGCACATTTTTGAGAAATCTTTGTACATAGGCCAGTACATTTAGAAAAATATTTCAAAGTTTCATATGTTTCAAAGGTCTTTTATTGTCACATATAGCAATTAAGGTACAGTGATATGCGAATTAACATACAGCCATATGAAAAAAAAAGCAACAAGACACAACTACATAAACGTTAACATAAACATCCACCACAACGGATTCCCCCACATTCCTCACTGTGATGGAAGGCAAAAAGGTCCAATCTGCTCTTTATTCTCCCGCAGTCGGGGCAGTTGAACCATCTTTCGGGGCGATCGAAGCTCCCGCAGCCGGCGGTCGAATCCTCCGCGTCGGGGCAGTCAAAACTTCTGCATTGGGGCAGTCGAAGCTCCTGCAGCTTGGAGTTCCAGAAGTTGGTCTCTGACTAGAGAATGTGAGCTCCGTGATGTTATGTCCGCAAGCACTCACGGTTGGAGCTCCGAGGTCAATCCCTGGCAAAGGGATCGTGGGCTTCGCGATGTTAAAGTCCCGTAGGCTCCCCGCGGTGGAATTCTCTATATCGATCTCCAACAAAAGCCGCCAACTCCTCGATGTTAGGCCATAGTGCGGACGGAGACACGATATGGACAAAAAATCGCATCTCCGTCAAGGTAAGAGATTAGAAAAAGTTTCCCTCAACCCCCACCCCCACCTAAAACAAGCTAAAAAATTAGGCCATTTGGACCATCAAGTCTACTCCACCATTCATTCATGGCTGATCTATCTCTCCCTCCTAACCCCATTCTTCAGTCTTCTCCCCATAACCTCTGACACCTGTACTAATCAAGAATCTATCTATTTCAGCCATAAAAATATCCATTGACTTGGCCTCCACAGCCTTCTGTGGCAAGGAATTCCTCAGATTCCCCACCCTCTGACGAAATAAATTTATCCTCATCTACTTCCTAAAAGACCATCCTTAAATTCTGTGGCTATGACCTCTAGTCCTAGATTCTCCCATTAGTGAAAATATTCTCTCCGCATCCACTCTATCCAAGCCTGGATATTACATACTGTATTTACAATATTTGTATTTGTCAGCTGTGAAGGGTGAGTGTTTAATACATTTAAATAAAAGTTCAACCCCAATAAAGTAAATAGGTGTAGAACTGCAGATGCCGGTATACACCAAAGATAGACACAAAGTATTGGAGTAACTCACGGGTCAGGCAGCATCGCTGGAGAAAAATAATGTGTGACGTTTTGGGTCGGGAACCTTCTTCAGACTAAAATAAATACAAAATAAATACCTACGGCCCAAAGGGGAACATACTACAAACTCTGACCCTTGATGTTGAGCCTGTAACACACAGTGGATTGGAGCCACAAATGACATGGAAGCAATTCACTGCATGGGTATACACAGGTGGTCAGAGAATAGCATGTCCACTCCATCCAATAGTTCCACCTTATTTTCCCTCACTTCACAGCCAACTTTTTACGCAATTGTACTGTGTATCTATGAGGAGTGTGCATTAAGGTGCATCTCACTCCCAATGGTGAGCAAGTGAGTTCTACAGGCAGCTACTGCTGGGAAAGATACAGTTAAAGTTTTTTCAATGACTCAGGCCAAGTGTAACCCGAATGCTTTGTTTTGAAACAAACTACTTCATTTTGTTTTGGCAAGTTATCCGAGTAGACACCAGCATTCAAAGCTGTCCCCATTTAGTGCACTGAAAATTTGAGCTCCCGTTTTGAGGCAAAAGTTGGCATTCAACATCATCTTAAATGGCTAAATCTAATTAACGGCTTCCTCCCTTCGATTTTTCCCTCTACTTCCCTCTACTGCCAATATCACATAATGCTGCCAATGTGCGTCATGCCCAGTTTCAACAAAATTGAATTATAAATGAAAATATCCACAGTCTGTAATATATTTTAGTTTCATTATCAGAAACATACCTGTGTTCAACCTTTACAATAGAAATTCACGCTTAAAATGTAAATATTTTACTCATATTCTCATATAATTACTAATGCTCTAAATCTAATTAAAAAAAACTTTCATCTAGCCAGCTATTCAACCATGACAGGCACATTATCAAAATACATGGTATTGCACTCAGAAATACTGAGATGTCCAGAATTTCCAAGAGCGGCTAAACTAATCCAACAAATGAAATGGTGAAGGATATAGATTGAAGATGGTTGATAAAAATAACAAAAGTGATCTTTGTTTTCACTCAACGAGTGGTTAAACTCTGAACTACCCTGCCAGGGTAGCGATGTTGGCAGATTTAATGGTGGCATTCAAAAGGCAGTTGGAAACATAAAGGGCAGTGAGCTGAGAGGAGGGAAGTTCAATTTATTTTGCATATAGCAGGCATGGAATTGATAGATCAAATGGCCTCTTTCCATGCTGTATCCTTTCTGTGATTGTTTGAAGACCTTCTCATCCCACTCTTATTCCTTTACTTCAGATATTCCCTTGAGCTTTTCTTATTTTTCATCTACATACTGTCACATTTTATTGTTCAAAAATGTAACTTAGCAGTCTTATGTGCACATTAGCAAGATCCAGCTGCTACTCACCACCATCTTGCTCAGCCATGGTCTCTAAGTTTTCACATTACCCATCTGATTCTCAAACTGGATGAGTAAAAATGTCCTCCAGATAGAAACTGAAAAGCGCAAACACATTTAAATTCACTTTCATCACGGTTACCTCTCAATAATCATCTGCATCTGAAGTAGTCTGCTTCCACATTGGTGCCATACTTAATCTCAGGTTGAACTTCAGAATGCCTATCCATAGATTCACAAAAGACAAACTACTTCCATCATTATAACATCACCCGACTCTGCCTTGAAACTTTAACACTAACATAGAACAGAGCAGTACAGCACAGGAACAGGCCCATCAGCTCACAATGTTCATGTCGAACATGATGCGAAGTTAAACTGATCTCCTTTGCTTGTTCATGATCAATATTGCTCAATTCCATGCATTCCCATGTGCCTATCTAAAGCCTCTTGGTTATGCTTCATACAGCATGGAAACAAGCCCTTCAGCCCAACTTGTCCATGCCAACCAAGACGCCTCATTTGGCTAGTCCCGTTTTCTTGTGTTTGGCCCATCTCTAAATCTTTGTTAAACGCTCTTAAATCTTTCTTAAACCCTCTAAATATTTTCTATCTATGTACTCATTTATGTGTCTTGTAAATACTGTTATAGTACCTGCTTCCTCTGGTAACTCATTCCATATACCAAAAGCTCATCACAGCACATCAGCTCGTCAACTGACGGTTCTCTCTCACATATTTGCTTTGGTTGGATTTTACTATTTCCATGTACTTCTGACCTGCCAGCCATTCTTCTTGAACTTAATGACACCCAAATATCTGCAGCAATGGTGTCAACTATCATATTAGTCCCTGTTCACTAGTTTTGGTTCCAGTTCCCCTTACCACTGTGCTCATCAACATAGTTCCCTGTTAAATAATGTCTCCTATTAAAAATAAATTCTCACCACTTAAAATATTCTTTGGCCCTTCCCCCACTATATATTGCTGTAAGTTCCTAAAACCATATCATTCTGTAAGATAGCAGTGCTTCTTTAATCATGGCTTATTTTATCTCCTTATTTTTATGTGGTTGTATTATTGGAGACCTTAAAGTTCCTTGATCACACTCTTTAGAATTTTCTCCACAAATATCTTTGCCTCACTTCCTCTCTTCATTCTTTAATAACTCTTTACAACCTGTTAACAAAAAGGTAACAGGTTTCTGTTACATGTTCTTTGTGTGCGATGCTCTCTTTATTCAATACTGTATTATTCTTATGAAGATAGTAGTACTACATAAATGCAAGTTGCTGAGAATTGGTGTAACTATTGAAAGAATGGTTGATTCTATAATCCTGACTCATGATAGTACACATGTTTAGCATTAATTCATTTGAAATGAGAAATTTAGAGATGGACTAAAATGGGTTTACTTGATGGAAGACTGCACCTGCTTTCTTCTATTGTCTCAAAACTAAAGCTCCAAAAGCCAATAAAGTAATTGCATTTGGGAAAATTGCAAAACTATTCCTGATAGTAACCATGGTGATAGAAATGTTACGAAGATAGGATTTAAATGGACAAAGCTTGCTTCATGGCTTTGGTGAAATTCTAAGTGGTAGACATTAAAAGAGCTTCTGTCTTCTGAGAGAGTGAACATCAAGAGGCAAGCATTCTTTTTCAACAGTGATCTCTTTTCGGTGTGCTGGTCAATACTTCACCAGATTACTAACAACCAAGGACTCTTCTCGGTGATTGAAAGATTCATGACCATAAACTTAATTCGTATGTAAGCACGAGCTATAGAATATCTATTCAGTAATGTACTAAATAGTGTAATCAAGTGATCCTAAGATTTATTCGACATCTCACACTATGTTAATACACAAAGGTGATTCATCTGTAGCAAGAGTGGGCCAATAATCAAATTGTTATGTCCTTTATACCTATTTATGAATAGCTATTGTTTTGATATATGATAATGTTGATTCAAATGGTAATCTGAACTGTATCTGATTATAAAGCCTTTGATAAAAGACTTTTGTTAAAACTACACTTCACACTTGTTGGAAGAAGCACATTGTGTCAGTGTGCAAACATCAATGTGCCCCATTATTACAATGTGCTTGAGAGTCTTGCATGTGAAAATATTTACTGGATGAAAATACATTCTGTGATAATTCTTATGGCAACTGATTTTATTAATAATTATAATATAGATATTCAATAATAACCTGGATAGTCATTATAAAATCATTATAAAATTAAAGAATTAAGCAGAATAGAAAGGATCATTTAGACACTTTGTGCATCAAGCAGTATGCTTGCGAAAAACATGACCTAATTTCCTTGCTTTTCCCCATTGTCCTGCATTTTATTTTATGTTCACTATTTCCTTTCGAAATTCCATTTGGTTCCGCAAATCCACAATCATATTCTACATCTTTTACGTGGCTCTTTATTTAACTGTCTTAAAGCAGTGTTCTCTGATTACAGACATTCAGCCAGTTGGTGAGAAACAGACTCTGGGTCAATCCCTACCTCTTCATCCTGTTGTGGAAGACAGAAAAAAATGGACTCTATTCCCATCATCACTATACCAATGCTAACCATAATCTTTATTGCACTTCTGTAAATCCACAGGCCAATTCGATTGAGAGTCTAACATCATTTGAGGTGGCTCACAGTCGAAAGTCAGACCTATTGTTTTCTGAGGCAGAGGGCACACTATCTAAAAAAACGTTCTACACCTGCAGGAAAATTAGTGGAAGCTATGATGAAATATGTAAACATTTGGAAATGACCATTTCTCTCTGTGATTTCAGACATGTTGGTGGTCAAGTGCAGAGGACAAATGATCCCTGCCACATAGAGGGGTCCAAGACAACATTAAGACAGATTGTTAAATGGATAAGGAAGAAGTTTGCATTTAAAGAAAATGCTTCAAATGCATTGTCGTAGAACTAGGATTGTGGCTGATCCCAGGAAGAACCATGTGCTGCTTTAGATTTCTTTAGCATTCACCTCCCCAGCACAGAATGATTCTAGTGGTCTGTAAACTCAAAGCAGCAAGGACATGATTATGTTTATTAAGGATGTGACCAAGATCACTGAACATATTATCACATGAAGATAGATACAAAATGCTGGAGTAACTCAACAGGACAGGCAGCATCTCTGGAGAGAATGAATGGGTGACGTTTTGGGTCAAGACCTTTTTTCAGACTCACATGACTTCCCTCAACCACAAACATTTTGGGCTGGAACCTGATCTATTCTTCTATGTTCAATGGAAAGGACTGGATGGAGATACATATTTTTCACTGAGTTGGCCATGAATATTTTGAATTCTCCATCCAAGAGGCCTAAGGGGATTTAGCTTAGTCACGCAGTATATTAAAGTCAATTGATTTTTAAATATCAATGGAATCAAATCTATGGCAATTGTGTTGGAAAGTGAATCTGAGGTAGAAGATAGCAATGATCCTGTTGAAAAGCAGAGTTGGTATCATGGGCTCATTGGTCTTTTCTGCTTCTATATTTTACATTCTAGACCCACATTCTACCTTTTCTGATACAAACCCATCACTCAAACAACAATTGCTTTCATAATTCCTGCCTACAATTCTTCTGTCTCACCACATGCTATCTGTTATTTTAAGCATCACTGCTATCTTGTAGCTTCCGCACACTACAAGCCGTTCAGCTATGCAGACATATCAGACATATCGCCCAGACCTGTTCCGAGGCTCTCACCTAACACACCTACGTCTCGTTTGTGGGTCGTAGGATGGAAATCGGCACCAGCCAAACCAATTCAGCATGGGACAAGCCCATATCCAGTGGCCTGAAAAACAAGATTTCTGGACATTATTAATGCAAGTATTACTGCAATGATAAAAAGGTTTTGTGTTGGAACATTAAATGTTTATATCCATCCTTCTAAGCTCAGCCCACAGTCTCTTCTGATTTACAAGCTACTGTGTAACCCTGTAAATCAAACTAACCCTTCTTCTCACCATCACAAATCATAATTTTGACCAACACTTTTAAAGATCTAATCTGTGGAGAGTGTATAATGGAAACAAGTAGGTTGAAGTTAGTATTATAGAGACAGCATAATATCAAAAGAATAAAGAAGCAAATATAAAAGAGAGAAAGATATAATGAGAACAGGGTAGTAGGTGTACTATATTGGGAGCTGTGTAATGTGGAAAGATTTGTATGGAAAGTGTAATAGGGTTGGTATAATTGGACCGGTATAATCAAAACGAGGACAACAATCTCAAATGATATAATTAAATCCCTCATTCCCAGTGCTGTTATGAAAATCTCCTCTGCTCAGTCTCCAAGTCCTTGACATACTTTGCAAAAAAATGATATCCAGTATTGAACATCATAATCAATCTGAGGCCTAACCAGTGATTTATGAAGACTTACCAAGGATCCCTAACTGTAATATCCTGTGGCTCTATTTATGAAGACAAGTCTTTCTATTCCCACACCTTATTTAAATGTAGTCCATCTGGCCACTTTGTTACTTCAGGAGAATAATAAAATAATTTTAGCATTAAGAAAGTTTGAAAGAATAGCTGTGAATATCACAAGAAATCACAGTAGAGCAGCCAGTGAGCATATTATTAAGATAAAATGAATCCGGTCCTGAAGCAAAAAAAAAAGAATGATGAATATTTAACGCCTGGTAATTCACAGAAGATAGAGAGCTGGGATGTGCAAATTAGAAGGATGCAAAAATTTAACCCATGCAATATTTTATATCCAATTTCTGTTAAAACCAAACATGAACAGAACACTGCTTTATATGTTTTGCTAATGCAGGGTGTTTTGACACCCTAAGCAAAGCAGCAATTCCTTTGCTTATACAAGTACAAATGGTCGACTGTCCAATACTTCCAGAGTCACTTTCAGAGGCCCAAAGGATTTGAGAAGCAAATGTTGAAAGCAGCTGTCACCTTCACTGGTTATCAGCAAGCAACCTACAGCAGAATCTGTTTCTAAATGAGCTTTCAATGCCTGATAGAGGTCAAGAACTGTTTGCTTTGAGAAGTGAAATCTCTAAAAATGTTGGTTGAGCTTCAAGTTACGAGCATGTGAACAGAATTGGTATACCTGCACAGGAAAAATATTGTTTTCTCCTTTGTTAACTTCCCATAGTTTTCAGTGTTTCAAACTGAAAAAAAATGTTTTTTCTTATATTATGTCCAATTAAACACAATGTATAATTTTGATTAACATCTATAAATCTTTTGAAGCCAGAATTAAAAGTTACAGAAACAGCTAATAATTTTATTTGTTGCAAAGTCAATCTCGATTATTTTGTTTTTACTATTTTAACAAGAATAATGCTGTGTCATTATAAAGAGTGAATAGAATTTCCTTTGAAAATTGTGACAGAAGTCATCTTCAAAGCATAATAATGACACAAAGCTAACATGTACAAAATGGAATATGGCCCTTATCAAGATATTCAAAACAATAAACACATCTATGTGTTCTAATGATTGCTCAGTAAGAAAACATCAAAACCCCTCCTCCCATGAGCAAATAAAAGGTTATTGTTAGCTGTATGAGTGCAGGTAACTTTGCAGGGAAACATAGCAGGGAAGAAATTAAGGTTATTCTTATTAATCTGTGAATAACTTCCCCCAAAATAAAACTCTTTGTGTACATTTTTGATATAGAGTAAGTGTCATTGGTACAGTAACTTTCCCTAATATGACTATCCAACTGAAAAGATCCACCCATGATGCAATAATACTTCACCTTACATGTACATCTCAGAAATTTTAACATGATAATTGAAAACAGGAGTAGGCTATACAGAACTGAAATCTGCTCAGCCATTAAATAAGATTCTTGCTGTGCTGATTGCAATTTAACCTGCACACTACAGTCTAGCTGTAATTGCCTCTCAAGCCTTAGTTTATCGGTAATCTATTTTCCTCCTTTCAAGACCTCTCAAGATCTTAATATTTCTATCAAGTTACTTCTCACTCTTATAAGCAGATACAAGCCTAGCATGTTCATCCTTTCCTCATAAGGCAACTCACTGACTCCAAGTATTCATCAAATAAACATTATTTGAATTGCCTTCAATGCAATGGCATTGGGGTTTTAAAAAAAGATCAATATTGTACATGTGTGGCCTCAAATACCATACATAATGATATCTGATCTTCCAACTTTTGTATTCAATTCCCCAAGCAATAAACTATGACATTTTGTTAGCATTCATGCCTAATCAGTGTGCTGTATACTTGCCCTTTGTGAATCATGCAATAAGATATCCAGATCCCTTGGGATATCACGGCTGTGCAATCTCACCATTGAGGCAACATGTTCCTTTTTATTTATCTTTTCTCTGAACAAGGATGATATCACATTTTCCTACAATATATTCAATTGTCAGATCCTTACCCACAACCTTAACCTATCTATTTTCCTTTATAGGCTTCTTATGTTATTTTCACAATTTATTTTCCTACACATCTTTATGCCTTCATCAAAGTTAGTAATAATACCTTTGACATCTTCACCTAAGTAATTTATAAAGTCATAGAGTTACAAAGCACGGAAGTAGTCTCTTCAACCCAATTCATACATTGGAACTGAAGTTAGACACAAACTGCTGGAGTAACTCAGCGGGACAGGCAGCATCTCCAGAGCGAAGGAATGGGTGACATTTTGGATCGAGACACTTCTTCAGGCTGAGAGTCAGGAAAGGGGGAGATACAGAGATAAGGAAGTGTAAGGTGTGAAAACAAGACATCAAGGGAGGTGAAGCTAAAAAAGGAAAATGGAGAATAGATCATTGTTAGCTAGGAGAAGGTAACCACAGAGCAAACAGAGATAAAGTGTAATCAGACTGGTTGGAGAACTGGGAAGGGGGAGGGATGGAAAGAGAGGGAAAGCAAGGTTTACTTGAAGTTAGAAGTCAATATTCATACTGCTAAAGTGTAAGCTGCTCAAGCAAAATATGAGGTGCTGTTCCTCCAATTTGCACTGGGCCTCACTCTGACAACGGCGGAGGCCCAGGACAGAAAGGTCAGTGTGGGAATGGGAGGGGGTTAAAGTGTTTAGCAACCAGGAGATCTGGTAGGTTTAGGTGGACTGAGCGGAGGTGTTAAGCGAAAAGATTGCCGAGCCTGCGCTTGGTATCACTGATATATAGGAGTCCGCCACTGGAGCAGCGGATACAGTAGATGAGGTTGGAGGAGGTGCAAGTGAACCTCTGCCTTACCTGAAAAGACTGTCGGGGACCATGGACAGAGTTGAGGGAGGTGGTATAGGAACTGGTGTTGCATCTCCTGCAGTTGCAGCGGAAAGTACCTGGGGAGGGGGTTGGTTGGCAAAGGATGATTTATCCAGGGATTTACAGAGGGAACGGTCTCTACAAAGCAGAAAGGGGTGGTGATTAACTTAAACTCAATGTGACAACCAGCATCAGCTGGAGGAACCCAGTGATTCAGGCAACAACTGTTGAGGCAGGTACAATAACAACATTTAAAAGATACTTGGACAGGTACATGGATAAGAAAGGTTTCGAGGGATATGGACCAAATGCGAGCAAATGGGATTAGCTTAGATGTGGTACCTTGGTCAGCATGGACAAGTTAGCCGAAAGGGTCTGTTTCTATGCTGCATGACCCTATGACTCAAATAATTGGTTTAGGTGGGAAGGGATGAGTTAACCAGGGAGTTGCGAGGGAACGGTCTCTGTAGAAAGCGGAAAAGGGTGGAGATGAGAAGATGTGGCTAGTTGTGGGATCCTGTTGGAGGAGGCAAAAATGTTGGAGGATTATGTGCTGTATGCGACGGCTGATGGGGTGAAAGGTGAGGACTAGGGAGACTCTGTCCCTGTTGTGACTGCAGGGAGGGGGAGCACGAGCGTAGTTGTGGGATATCAAGGAGACAGATTGCAACCAAGGTTTATAACTGTGCCAAACCTATTCTCCTGCCATTTGTCAATACCCCTCTGCATGGATACATACTCAGGTGCCTGTCTCAATATAGTTTAAATGTCACCATTGTACCTATGGATATAGCTTCCTCTGGCAACTTGCTCCATATATGCATAATCCTCTGCGTGAGAAATAGCCCTTCAGAACTCTTTTAAAACTTTATGCTCTCACTTTAAACCTATGCCCTTTAGTTCTCGACTGCTCTCCCCTGGGGAAAAATGCTGTGACTGTTCACCTTATTTAAGCCTCATGATTTTGTACACTTTATAAGGACACTCAGTTCCAGGGGAAAACAAGATCCCAGCCAAATCAGCCTCTTCTTATAACTCAAGTCCTGTGGTCCCAGTAAAACCCTGGTGAATCTATTCCACACTCTCTTCAGGTTCACAACATCCTTCCAATGGAAGGTTGATCGGAGATGCACACAGTACTCACAATGTAGCCTCACCAATATCCTCCCAACATCTGTACTCTATCCCCCCTAACAGTGAAGGCAAGCATGCTGAGCAGCTTCTTCACCAACCTGCATCACCACTTTCAGAGAACTGGGTGCCTGTACCATTTTTTCTCTGCCCAACACCAACTATCCAGGGCTCTACCATTTTCTCTGCAAATCCTGCCCTAGTTTGAATTTCCAAATGTAACACCTTGTGGTTGTCAGAGTTAAATGTAAATATATAAGTTGTAAAATATTAGGGCCTTAAAAAGCAATTATTTTTGCATACCACTCATTACATCTCACCAACCAAAATGGACCCATCTTCTCTATGTTCCTATTAGCCAGGCATCCTCCATCCACACCAAAGTGTTATCCTCTGCACCTTTTATGTTTACAAATTTTCTTTGATGGGACAACTTATCAAATGTCTTTTGGAAATTCATGCACAGTGAAACCACTAATGTTCCTCGATCCATATCGCATGTTATTGCATTATTTTAAACATGAAATCACTTTCACCACTCTTGCCACATTTCCTTTACTTTTTCTAAATATCCTACTCTAGTTAATTAACATTTTTCTCTAGACAGATGTAAAGATAGCTGACCTATAATTTACTGCTTTAATTTCCATTTTTAAATAAATAAATCACGTATGATTTTCTAATTTTATGTAACCTTGAAAATTAAATAAATGCATCACATTCATCATTTATTTTACACTATAAGGATGCAATCCATCAGGACCTGAAGATAAGTCTTCTCAAAATTCAAGAATTTGTTCAGTATCACTGTCCTTGTGTTTGTTATTTCCCTAAGATTTCCTCTTCCTTCTAATTGCTCATTTACAGTTACTTCTTGAATAATATTTGCATCCTCTATAGCAATAATAACGTTTTATTGAGCTGAATCGCTTGTTTCCCATTATTAATTTTTCTTTTTTGCATTGCTGGCTAACTTGAACTCATAATTGTAAGCAGTTCCTCCCACAGCTATTCTCTGAGTTCACCCTGAAATGGTCCAGTGAGGCTCTCAGAGCACACAACCCAGAAATCTTGTTAAATATTTATTTAACTTGTATGTTGCTATGTTTTCTGCAGCTTGGCAGGGAACCTTGTGGCATCCATACTGCCAATCCATCTGAGTATCTTCTTGATCTCAAACAGCATATTCTTGAGACATCCAGTGAAAATAGGCCAGTCCTCCTCAGTCCCATCTCATAAAACAAGCCCCTCGTTCCAGGAATCAAGTACAATTTGAGAAGGTAAAATCGGAAGTGTCAGTATTGCAGTTGAACAAAGGGGACTATGTTGGCATGAGGAAGGAGCTGGCCAAAGTTGACTGGTAAGAGACCCCAGCAGGGATGATGGTGGAAGACAATGGCAGGTGTTTCTGTGAATAATCCAGAAGATGCAGGATCATTTCATTCCAAAGAGGAAGAAAGATTCTGAGGCGAATAAGAGGCAACCGTGGCTGACAAGAGAAGTCGAGGACAGTATAAATATAAGAGAAGACGTATAACATAGCAAAGATGAGCGAGAAGCCAGAGGATTGGGCAACTTTTAAAGATCAACAGAAGGTAACTAAAAAGGCAATACGGGGAGAAAAGATTAAGTATGAAGGCAAGCTAGCCAAGAATATAAAGGAGGATAGTAAGGTATTAAGTATGTGAAGAGGAAAAAATAGTTAAGACAAATGTGGGTCGGGTCCCTCGATGACAGAAATGGGTGAATTTATTATGGGGAACAAGGAGATGGCAGATGAGTTGAACAAGTACTTTAGTTCAGTCTTCACTAAGGAAAACACAAACAATCTCCCAGATGTACTCGGGGACAGAGGACCTGGGGTGATGGAGGAACTGAAGAAAATTCACATTAGTAAGGAAATGGTGTTGATGTAGACTGATGGGACTGAAGGCTGATAAATCCTCAGGGCCTGACGGTCTGCATCCCAGGGTACTCAAGGAGGTGGCTCTAGAAATCGTGGACGCATTGGTGATCATTTTCCAATGTTCTATAGATTCTGGATCAGTTCCTGTGGATTGGAGCATTGCTAATGTGATCCCACTTTTCAAGAAAGGAGGGAGGGAGAAAGCAGGGAATTATAGACCAGGTAGCCTGTCATTGGTGGTGGGGAAGATGCTGGAGTTGATTATCAAACAAGTAATAGCGGCGCATTTGGATAGCAGTAACAGGATCGGTCCAAGTCAGCATGGATTTACGAAGGGGAAATCATGCTTGACAAATCTTCTGGAATTTTTTGAGGATGTAACAAGTAAAATGGACAAGGGATGTGGAGCCAGTGGATGTGGTGTAACTGAACTTTCAGAAAGCCTTTGATAAGGTCCCACGAAGGAGACTAGTGGGCAAAATTAGAGCACATGGTAATGGGGGTAGGGTATTGACATGGATAGAATATTGGTTGGCAGACAGGAAACAAAGAGTTGGATTAACGGGTCACTTTCAGAATGGCAGGCTGTGACTAATGTTGTGCTGCAAGGCTCGGTGCTGGGGCCACAGCTATTTACAATATACATTAATGATTTAGATGAAGGAATTAAAAGTAACATTAGCAAATTTGCAGATTTGCAGTGTGAACTGTGAAAAAGATGCTATGAGGATGCAGAGTGACTTGGACAGGTTGGGTGAGTGGGCAGATGTAAGGCAGATGCAGTATAATGTAGATAAATGTGAGGTTATCCACTTTGGTGGCAAAAACAGGAAGGCAGATTATTATCTGAATAGTGTCAGGTTAGGAAAAGGGGAAGTACAACGAGAACTAGGTGTCCTAGTACATCAGTTACTGAAAGTAAGCATACAGGTACAGCAGGAGTGAAGAAAGCTAATGGCATGTTGGCCTTCATAACGAGAGGAGTTGAGTGTAGGAGCAAAAAGGTCCTTCCGCAGTTGTACAGGGCCCTGGTGAGACCACATGCGGAGTATTGTGTGCAGTTTTGGTCTCCGAATTTGAGGAAGGACATTGTTGCTATTGAGGGAGTGCAGCGTAGGTTCACAAGGTTAGTTCCCAGGATGGCGGGACAGTCATATGATGAAAGAATGGAGCGACTGGGCTTGTATTGGGCGGCACGGTGGCGCAGCGGTAGAGTTGCTGCTTTACAGCGAATGCAGCGCTGGAGACTCAGGTTTGATCCTGACTACGGGTGCTGCACTGTAAGGAGTTTGTACGTTCTCCCCGTGACCTGCGTGGGTTTTCTCCGAGATCTTCGGTTTCCTCCCACACTCCAAAGACGTACAGGTATGTAGGTTAATTGGCTGGGTAAATGTAAAAATTGTCCCTAGTGGGTGTAGGATAGTGTTAATGTACGGGGATCGCTGGGCGGCATGGACTTGGTGGGCCGAAAAAGCCTGTTTCCGGCTGTATATATATGATATGATATGATATGATATGGAATTTAGAAGGATTAGATGGGATCTTATAGAAATATAACATTATTAAGGGATTGGACATGCTAGATGCAGGAATCATATTCCCGATGTTGGGGGAGTCCAGAAACAGGGGCCACAGTTTAAGAATAAGGGGTAGGCCATTTAGAACTGAGATGAGGAAAAACTTTTTCACACAATTGTGAATTTGTGGAATTCTCTGCCTCAGAAGGCAGTGGAGGCCGATTCAATGGATGCATTCAAAAGAGAGTTAGATAGAGCTCTTAGGTCTAGCGGAATCAAGGGGTATGGGGAGCAGGAAGGACGGGGATGATCAGCCACGAACACATTGAATGGCAGTGCTGGCTCGAAGGGACGAATGGCCTACTCCTGCACTTATTGTCTATGTATCTATGAATCTATGTACCTTTCTTAAAGTGTAGACACCAAAAGTATGCTCAGTGCTACAAATTTGATTTCAACAAAAGCCTGCAAGTCTCAAATGAGCTTCCTCAAACAGAGATGCTAATGCCCTTGCAACAAAGGCCAACATACCACTTGTCCATTTATTTTGTTTTACTATTTTATTCATAAAATCTCAGCTTTCTCCTTCTTCCCTTAATGAACACTATCTAATGCCAACTTCTTGAACACTATTTAACTGGAATACAGTAAAATTCCAATAGCCAGGCACCCTCGTGAATTTGGTGGTGCAGGTTTGCCAGAATCTCTAGATGTTACTCCTATTAATACCACAACCTACTTTTCAATCACTTTCTTTAGATATTACACAAGTAGTACATCGCATTTTTCAGTTATCTAGGTGAATGTAAAGAGAGAGCGGAAAATAAAGTCTATTAAGTTTTAAGGAACCACAGGATAAAAGGCCATGATGTGTTTTAGAAAAACAGGACCTAGATGACTTTAAAAAGAGAATGGGAAACATCATCCAATGAACAAATGCTGAACTATTGAGATTTCAGAACAATTAGATAGCACAACTTTATTATTTGCATCTTTTGAAAATATTTCAGAAAATCATCAATAAACTTGATAAGAAGGTAAATAATGTTAATGAAAAACAGTGGTTCGATTACACCTTTAACGTAGGTTAAGCTCCCTCCCCCTTTTATAGTCATGGAGTCATAGGTTCATACAGCGTGGAAACAGGCCCTCTGGCCCAAATTGCCCAGACCGGCCAACATGACCCATCAACACTAGTCCCAACTGCCTGCGTTTAACCCATCTATATACTAAAATTCTCGTTTGTTTGTTTGTTTGTTCCTGAACGACAGCCAAAACAGTACACGATAAAGCAACAAATTTAGGCCCACCTTACTCACCGTCATCCCTTTGGTGCTAATGGAAGAAGTTTCATTGAAATTGCTGTTATATTTTTTAAGTTATTCATATTTAAAAGTTTAAATCTATCTCCTAGGGAGGAAGAGGAAGGAGGGGGGGGGAGGGGGGAGGAGGGAGGGGCGATAAGGGGGGGTTGAGTGGGATGGAGTGGGGGGAGGGGAAGGGGAGGGGAGGGGGAGGGGAGGGGAAGGGGGAGGGGTGGAGGGGGTGGGGAGGGGGAGGGAGGGGAAATAGGGGGGATAAGGGGAGGTTGAGGAGGATGGAGTGGGGGTTGGGGAAGGGGGAGAGGGGGAGGGGAATGGAGGAGGGGAAGGGGAGGAGGGGGGGAGATAAAGGGGGTTGAGGGGGATGGAATGGGGGGGAAGGGTGGATGGGGAGGGGGATGGGAGGGGGAGGGGGGAGGGGGGAGGGGAGGGGAAAGGGGGAGGGGAGGGGGAGGAGGGAGTGGTTGGAGGGAGGGGGAGGGGTGGGAATGGGAGAGAGGAAGGGAGGGGGAAGGTGGAGGGGAGGGGAGGGGAAGGAGGAGGGGATGGGGGAGGGAGGGAGGGAGGGAGGGAGGGTGGAAAGGGGGGGTTGGAGTGGGGGTGGGAGAGGGGAGGAGAGAGTGGGGGAGCTGAGGGTGCTGCATCATTGCAGGAGAGGTTGGGGCCCAACGGGTCCACTTGGTCTAGTATCCCTCTAAACCTGTCCTATTCATGTACTAAATGTCTCTTAAATGTTGCAATAGTATCTGTCTCAACTTCCTCCTCCAGCAGCTCATTCCATACCACCCTTTGCATGAAAATGTTACCTCTCAGGTTCCGATTAAATCTTTCCCCTTTTCTGAATCTTTTCTGTATTGCCCTTTCTTTAACTGCACCTTTATAAATATATTGTTCTCTTTAACTTCAGATCTTTTGATATTGCAGCTATTCCTTGATGTGTGAGCATTTGATATATGAATATTCACTTTCATTCATTAACTGATTCTGATTTGTTGCTATTACTGCTGTCATGCTCCATGCAGAGGAACAAATTGTACCACTATTTTTACCATGGTCAAATTGTGGCCAGTTTTTTTAAAGTTGGAAACTTTTGCTTAACCTTTTCTTTTTCAAGATCATATCCTTTCTTTGTAAATCACGGACAGGTTGTGTAGATTTAATAGTTTTACATCTAAAGTCCAATTGTGGGCCCACACTGGAGAGTTCAAAATATTGGGCATATTCAATTAATAATTGACAAGCAGCAGCAAGGATTTAACATCAGCTTCTGCACTCGGAGAAACCTTGCCAGTATTAAGTCAGTGGGGAAGGGTCTTGAGATGATTGAGGGCAAGTTAAAAGTCAAGAGTGTTAATTGTTACTAGACAACCCGTGGACCCGTTGGGTTCCCTTTGTGCAGCAAGATGAGATTTTTAGTAATATACTAGAACAAGTGTGCCCGTTCAAAGCGGGCCCTTTGGGCCCGTCCCCACACCTCCCATTTTCTCCTCCCCCAGCCCCACTCTTACTCTCCCCACACCCTCCCCTTGGGCGGTGAGGTAGTGGTGGAGGGAGGGAGGTGTTGAGGATGGACCCGGGGGGGGGGGGGAATAGCGGGGAGATGTTCTCCCGGGTGTGGGAGAGAGGAGAGAAGCAGGGGGGGAGAGGAGAGGTGAGCCGGTGATCGCGGGCTGGCGCCGCTAACGGCTTCCATTTTTTTGTTGCGAGTGAGGAGATTCCGCGCATGCGTGCTGAGCACAGAGTGAGGAGATTCCGCGCATGCGTACTGAGCACTGCCTCACCGCAGCGCCCTCTATCGAAACCTCAATAAGGGGGGGGGCATTGCATTAAAACCTGTGTAACTTAAAAAATATGCGACAGAATTAAATAAAAAAATCATTTTCCAGCATTGGCCCGCGTGGTGATTAAGGCGGTACAAAAATCGTGGCGCTACGGTTCACCGTTTTGCCGTATTCAGCCGACATCAGTGGAATATATATACAACGCTACAAGATCTGAGTTTTAGTAGTATATAGATAGATATTATTGAGTGGGCAAACTTTAACTTGAAGAAAATTTGAGCATGTCCTTAGCTGCCATATCAACCGCATATTGTTGAAAGAGTCGTCCACCTCTCAAAAGGTGGTTTAATTCATTATCACGATTCATGATCCTATAGGCATAATATCGCATTGCTGTCAATTTCTTACTGTAACTCATTTGGAGTTGGTGATGCTATCCATCATCTCCAAGAGGAAAGAAAAGGACATATTGAAAACTATCATACGACCTATGAGACACTGAAATGATTTGCAGGCCTCCTCCTCTTTCTTTCAAGAAAATGTGCCGTGATCTCGCCTCAGGTTCATTATTGTTTGGTATTATGACGCCAACTTTATTGGCAATTTGTGCGTTAAATCACCTTTCATGTTCAAAAGCTGGCCGACGATCTGGATCAATGACGATTGATGCCTCTGGTAAATCTCTAATTCTTTCCTTTGCCATTTCAAGTGAAGTAATGTAAGGGTTGTTTTGTCTTATCAAGTTTTCAAGCATTTCAACAATTTCCCTTTGAATACCAGCAATTTGCAGTATACCCATTCGCAATTCAATGCTATCTTGGGGGTTCATAAAATAGATCTGCAAGAATTGACTTTGCTGGTCTAGGTCAGGCATCAACGAACCAAGGTAATGATGAATCTGGCCTTGAATGATCACTGAAGGATTCCATCCATTCCTTGGTGGCTCCACTTCCTTGGCACCGAATGATGTCAGTTGAAAGAGACAGTTGCATTGTCTAAGTTGTATTGTCTAATATACTTTCGGAAATCGATTGCTTGTGGTGTGTCACTTGTATACAGATTCATGAGTTCATCAGGGAGTGCCCGCAGAGGAGCAATGTTCACCTTACCCTTCATGCAGCAAAAGTTGGCGGTTTCTCCAGAGAAACGATATGCTCGACACTGAGGGCAAACCTTGGTCATTTCACCAACATCAGCAGAAAGATTTCTCCTTGTGAATCGTGTATTTCATCTTGTTGTATCTCTGGCCCGCTGTTCAGCCAGTCTTTCAGTTCTTTCATCTCCCATCTCTTCATTCCTTCTGTTTTGCGCTGTTTCTCGGAGATCCTTGAGACATTCAGTTCTTTCTTGTTGCGTCTCTTCATTCCTTCTGTTTAGCGTTCTTTCTCGGAGATCCTCGAGACGCACAGTTCTTTCTTGTTGCGTCTCTTTTTCCCTTCTGCTCCTTACTGCTTCTTGACGTCTCTTTGCGTCATTCCTTGACCATCCTGCAACTCGTTTGGTCCCTCTTCTTGGCAATATGTCTAAAAGAGATTGATATTTATCAGGATGCAGATATTTATAAACTTCTAAACACAATTTTATTTATTAATGAACAATGAAGTATTAGATCAAAATGACGATGTTTATTTTCTGATTAAAAATAAATCTCACCTTTATCGTTTTGGCTGTATTTTGGAAACATTCTTTCTCGGAGATCCTCGAGACGTTCAGTTATTTCAAATTCCGTCTCTTCATTCTTTCTGGGCACGCCGCCGCTGGGCCCGGCAACACTCCTCCAACTGCACACTCGCGGATACCGGGCCCGGCAACCCTCCCCCAACTGTGCAGGCGCGGCTGCTATAGGGAAGTGGGAGTGCACTGCACAGGCGCGACTGCCAGATTGAAACTTGTCCCATTCACAGTATAAAGTTTATTAAAGTTTTTAAAGATGTGAGTTTTAATTAAATGTGAGTTTATTAAAGTTTATCAAGATGTGAGTTTTAATTATATATATATATATATATATATATATATATATATATATATATATATATATATATATATATATATATATATATATATATATAGATATGTACTAACAACAGAACAGTAAAATTTTTACAAGTGTTCCGTGGAGTGGGGGTGGCAAGTGTTTGGAGAAAATGGATGGTTTGAGGCATGAGTTGGGATCAGAATTGTTTCACAGTGATCACAGGGAGTCCAAATCTGTGGATTCACAATGTCATCTTATGGTCACCCGAGAACTTCGGGTCACCCTAATGTTACCCCTGGACTGAAAACTTCTCACTTGGGGATAGGCACACGGTTAGGGTGAAGGAGTGCTAGAGATTTAAAGTGTAAAAAGGAAAATATGAGAAACACTATGCTGGAAGGTTCACGTTATGCCAGAGATGGATTTTTTGTTTCTGTTACATGGGCATCTCCTACAGACCCATCAAGTTTCTTCAAGCATACATTGACCTCCTCTGGCCATATTGTGCCTTATGCTGTGATTTGGCACTGAGATATAAATCATGATTTTATTATTGATACTTTGTTCCCACGAATACCATTTATATTTCATTGACCATAGACAATAGACAATAGGTGCAGGAGGAGGCCATTCAGCACTTCGAGCCAGCACTGCCATTCAATGTGATCATTCACAATCAGTACCCCATTCCTGTCTTCTCCCCATACCCCCTGACCACTATCGTAAAGAGCTCTATCTAGCTCTCTCTTGAAAGCATCCAGAGAATTGGCCTCCACTGCCTTCTGAGGCAGATAATTCCACAGATTTACAACTGTCTGAGTGAAAAAGATTTTCCTCATCTCCGTTCTAAATGGCCTACCCCTTATTCTTAAACTGTGGCCCCTGGTTCTGGACTCCCCCAACTTTGGGAACATGTTTCCTGCCTCTAACGTGTGCAATCCCTTAATAATCTTATATGTTTCAATCAGATCCCCTCTCATCCTTCTAAATTCCAGTGTATACAAGCCTAGTCGCTCCAGTCTTTCAACATATGACAGTCCCGCCATTCCGGGAATTAACCTAGTGAACCTACGCTGCACTTCCTCAATGGCAAGAATGTCCTTCCTCAAATTTGGAGACCAAAACTGCACACAGTACTGCAGGTGCGGTCTCACTGGGGCCCTGTACAACTGCAGAAGGACCTCTTTGCTCCTATACTCAACTCCTCCTGTCATAAAGGCCAACATGCCATTAGCTTTCTTCACTGCCTGCTTTACATGCATGCTAACTTTAAGTGACTGATGAACATGGACAACTAGATGTCTTTGTACTTCTCCATTTCCTACCTTGACACCATTCAGACAATAATCTGCCTTCCTGTTCTTACCACCAAAGTGGATAACCTCACATTTATCTACATTAAACTGCATCTGCTATTCATCTGCCCACTCAAACAACCTGTCCAAGTCACCCTGCATCCTCATAGCATTTTCGTCACAGTTCCCAATGCCACCCAGCTTTGTGTCATCTGCAAATTTGTTCATGTTACTTTTAATCCCTTCATCTAAGTCAGTAATGTATATTGCAAATAGCTGTGGTCCCAGCACCGAGCCTTGCGGTACCCCGCACGTCACTGCCTGCCATTCTGAAAGGGACCCGTTAATCGCTACTCTTTGTTTCCCGTCTGCCAATCAATTTTCTATCCATGTCAGCACCCTACCCCCAATACCATGTGCTCTAATCTTGCCTACTAATCTCCTATGTGGGACCTTATCAAAGGCTTTCTGAAAGTTCAGGTACACTACATCCAGTGGCTCTCCCTTGTCCATTTTCCTAGTTACATCCTCAAAAAATTCCTGAAGATTAGTCAAGCATGATTTCCCCTTCGTAAATCCATGCTGGCTCGGAACGATCCTGTTACTGCTATCCAAATGTTCCGCAATTTCCTCTTTTATAATTGACTCCAGCATCTTCCCTACCACTGATGTCAGGCTAACTGGTCTATAATTTCCTGTTTTCTCTCTCCCACCTTTCTTAAAAAGTGGGATAACATTAGCTACCCTCCAATCCACAGGAACTGAACCTGAATCTATAGAACTTTGGAAAATGATCACCAATGCGTTCACGATTTCTAGAGCCACTTCCTTAAGTACTCTGGGATGCAGACCATCAGGCCCTGGGTATTTATCAGCCTTCAGCCCATCAGTCTACCCATCACCATTTCCTGCCTAATGTGAATTTCCTTCAGTTCCTCCGTTACCCTAGGACCTCTGTCCACTAGTACATCTGGGAGATTGTTTGTGTCTTCCTTAGTGAAGTCAGATCCAAAGTACCTGTTCAACTCGTCAGCCATTTCCTTGTTCCCCATAATAAATTCACCTGCTTCTGTCTTCAAAGGACCCACATTTGTCTTAACTATTTTCTTCCTCTTCACATACCTAAAGAAGCTTTTACTATCCTCCTTTAGATTTTTGGCTAGCTTACCTTCATACCTCATCTTTTCTCCCTGTATTGCCTTTTTAGTTATCTTCTGTTGCTCTTTAAAAGAGTCCCAATCCTCTGGCTTCCCGCTCATCTTTGCTATGTTATACCTCTTCTCTTTTATTTTTATGCTGTCCTTGACTTCCCTTGTCAGCCACGGTCACCTCTTACACCCCTTAGAATCTTTCTTCCTCTTTGGAATGAACTGATCCTGCACCTTCTGTATTATTCCCAGAAATACCTGACATTGTTGTTCCATCGTCCTCCCTGCTAGGGTCTCTTTCCAGTCAACTCTGGCCAGCTCCTCTCTCATGCCTCCATAGTCCCCCTTGCTCAACTGCAATACTGACACTTGCGATTTTCCCTTATCCCTCTTAATTTGTAGATTAAAACATCATATAATGATCACTACCTCCTAATGGTTCTTTTACCTTGAGTTCCCTTTATCAAATCCGGTTCATTACACAACACTAAATCCAGAATTGCCTTCTCCCTGGTAGGCTCCAGTAAAAACTGCTCTAAGAATCCATCTTGGAGGCCCTCCACAAACTCCCTTTCTTGGGGTCCATTACCAAGCTGATTTTCCCAGTCTACCTGCATGTTGAAGTCTCCCATAACCACTGTAGCATTACCTTTGCGACATGCCAATTTTAACTCTTGATTCAACTTGCACCCAATATCCAGGCTACTGTTTGGGGGCCTGTAGATAACTCCCAATAGGGTTTTTTTACCCTTACAATTCCTCAGTTCTGTCCATACTGATTCTACATCTCCTGATTCTATGTCACCGCTTGCAAGGGACTGAATATCATTCCTTACCAACAGAGCGACCCCACCCCCTCTGCTCACCTGTCTGTCTTTTCGATAGGTCGTATATCCCTGAATATTCAGCTCCCAGTCCTGGTCCTCTTGCAGCCATGTCTCTGTAATTCCCACAACATCATACTTGCCAATATCTAACTGAGCCTCAAGCTCATCCACTTTATTTTTTCCTTTGGTTCCAGCCTGTAGCAGGGTCCCGATCCAAAACGCTGCCTATCCGTGTTCTTCAGAGATGCTGCCTGACCTGCTGAGTTACTCTAGCACTTTACGGCATCACTCGCTGGCTGAGGGTTGTTAGAAATAAGAACCATTGTAGTACTCTCTCTATTGCACACAACTCTATGCAATAGATAACCGTTGAACTCTTGTTTCTCCACAATAACCCATAAGAGGCCAGCTAATCTGACAAAGGTGGATTTTAAATAATTTAGTAATTCACCAGTACAATGGATTAATCATGCTATGACTTCTCTAATATAATCCATTACTGGATGGAAAGAGTACATTACTTAAAGAACACAGTTGCTTATGCACAATTAATGTTCAAGGTTGATGACATACTAATTGCATTTGTTCAATATACATTGAACCACGTTATTGACAAAGTTTGATTCTGCTTGAATTTTGAATCTTGAATTTATGCCATCATAATGGAAGTTAGTGTGCATTGTGTTTATGGAAGATATAAAGCTCATTCAATGCATAAATCTTAATGCGTGGAAAATCGTCTAAGGTTCTCAGACTTAACTTCGTCTGAGCCCAATAGATGGACATAACCCTAAATTGATCTTGCACAACCACAAAATCTACCCTTGGGCTTACTTTATTACTGCAAATCTCACAGACAGAAATTTCATATTTCAGTGCCCTTGGGAGCAGGGATGGGAGGTTTTCGCACTAAAGCATAGGAAATATGACAATTTCTGTTTTGAATTTTTAATAATTCATCATTATTATTATTATTATTTATTCTTTCTGCAATATTTTGAGCAGGTTGACTAAAGGCCAACAATGATGCAGCAGCCCCACTCTTTGACATCCCGGGCACACATGAGACATACTGGAGGTGACTGGACAGTAACTGTGTGGAAGAATGGAACAGAAATTGTGAATGGTGCTATTTGATTTATATAATCTTCCCATGAAATCATATTGTGTGCTGCAGGAGCTGACACAGACAATTTGTGTGAATAGGATGAATAAATTGCCAGGGAATTAACAAAGCAATGTTGGAAGTAGTCTTAGAAGTGATTAGTATGATTGTGGTCCACTCCCACACAAGGATTCTTGGCGACAAGTAATTTTATGACCCCATCACTGTAGGAAAGCTGACTACACCAGTACATTCACCTTGACTCTGATGTATGTGATAATCTGCCTATACTTCTAAAACCACTCCAGCATGTCATTATTCGACCAAGTCACTTAACAAGTGGATCCATTCATTTCCATCAATGCGTTCCCTTTTATTATCATGTATTCAGACACTACCACATTCAACTTCACCTCAGCACAGCATCAAGATTCTAATTCATAGTCAGATTGACAAATGCTCTCTATCCTTCAACTCAACAAAGAATAAACAGGAATACACGGGCAGCCTGAGCTACCACTCCAACATATCAATCTCTACACTTGTGGGTACTTTTTTTCCTCTTGCTGACCAGCAGATGGGATTGCATGGCCATTGGAGAGAGGGAGATGGTATCCAAGGAGATGAGTTTCTGATAACAGAATCCTGCCATTTGCAGCAACTCAGTTTTCAACATTTACTTGAGGATAAAGCTAGCAGTAAATAAGAAATGATAATGCACAGAATAATAACTTCAAACATTCTTATGTTGATAGACTGATGCATTTTTTGATTGTCCTATAAGCCTTGCTGCTACCCGACAGGAGGTGTATGGGGATGACAATGATATCTTCCTCTCAGAGAAGCTCTCACGCTGAAGGATGATTCATCACAAAATTTGTAGTTGCACTGAACCAGTTTTGATCCTCACACCTTTGTAAACATTGTGAAAAAGGCTATAGTTTTGGTTTCAGGTAGAGAATTGTACATCACGAGTGTATGGTAAGCAATGGTGGACATGTGGATGGAAGGGCAAAGTCAATTTTGGAGGTGGAGACTTATCCATTCTGTGTTCAGCTGGCCACTGATACAATATAGTAAGGGCCATTGTTCAACAGCAGTAAAATATGGTGAAAGTAGTGACAGAAATCCTAGCTACATTGTGCATATTGGAAAGAGATTGGCTGTCTCAAACATGATTTGTATGGTCCTAAAACAACCATGGTTATGGCACCTTGTATATTATCCTTTAAAGGATCCAATGCGATGTGTTAATCCCTCAGTGAATGGTGTGATGTATTCCAATGGTTTCTATTTCTTGCTCCACGCAGCTGACATAGAAACATTGAAACGTAGAAAATTGGTGCAGGAGGAGGCCATTCGGCCCATCGAGCCAGCATCGCTGACATTCTTTCTTTTGATGCTTGCGTGTTTGCTCGTTGTTGGCAGGATGTTATTGGAGGTCCATGAAAATAATATTAGTAACTGAAGACATGGATCTGCAAGACCTGTACCTACTTCTGCTTAAGGCACAGCGTTTCCACCATGTTGGAGTTCAAAAGTGAAGATATTTGCAATTGGGCAAGGATAGTTACTTAGACAACTTAAAATAAAATGTTGAAGTGTTGGTTTCTGTTACATTGGCACACAACAATCTAGTGATCGGCAACTAGCCTTTTAACATACAACATAGCAAATCTGAGTATTAAGAGGTTGTGCAAGACATGCCAGACTCCTCCACATGTCTGGTTTGTGTGTGTGGGGGGGGGGGGGGGGGTTGAGGGGTAGTATTTGGGTTTAGATCCATTTGTATCAACTCTCATACATTTTCTGCATCAGTCTTCCTCATTGTTGAAGAGGTTCTGCTGTCTTCTATGCACATCAACAGTCTTTGTTGTTCAATATTGTGCAGGTCCCGACATCCCATTACCTTTCTAAAGATCCTAGCTTGTACAAATTGAAAAGACCAGATTTTCGTCAAGGCACCAGAAATATATCTTTACCATAGAAACAACACCACATGAAACATCTTGTGAAGAAGACTTTGGTTATGGTGACCCTAATTTCTTATTAACAAATTAGTGTGGTTGAGCTATACCATTAAGAAATCTTCTGGACATGTGATTGAAGATCCTTTTGTGGTTGCACACCACCCCCATATTGATGGAAGGAATGCCTTTTGGGTTGATTAATATCCTTGGGTAATCTGATATGCCTTGATAGTGACATGATGGTCGATGATCAATAATTCACTGCACCCGTGGAACCCTAACAGAATCTAACCTGTGTCATCTCAAGAGAAGTTGATAAATTTCATACCCAGGCAAGCCAGGCAATAGTGACTTTTCTTATTGTGAGGTGCTGCAAATATCTCCAGCAAAGGATCAGAAGGAGGGAAATGAAATGTTAACTGCCCATTTCCCTTTAATGATGACCCACTGAGATCCTCTAGTCACTGCTGCAGGTAGAATGAGAAAATTGCTCTTGGAGATATTCAGCGTGGACATAATGGGATGAATACCAAAATAATTCAACATCCACAAAGAAGTGACAAGCAAGTCATAGAGATATACAACACGGAACAAGGCCCTTTGCTCCAACATATGAGGTGCTGAATCTAATAGAGTTTGAAACCTGAGCTGCAAAGTTTGCAAATGTAACCAATTGTTATAAAGTTTGCTATTAACCTTTGTACGTAAGTGGTCAGTGCATATTTTTTGAAGAAAACGTTCAAGATCATTCAAGGAAGAACAGTGTGGTGCAATTTTCATTTCAACATTTGCTTGTTATTTTTCAACCCCTCCAATCACTTTCATTAGCAACATCTAACTGCTCGAGATTCTCACAAACAGGGTGTTAGGGTGCCAAACATTTATTATTACTCTTTATAAGCCAATAACATGTAAAATTAAAACAAAACCTAATTGTTGGATGAGCTCAGCAGATCAGGCAACATCTGTGGAGGGGAATTGACAGAATATATTTTGGATCTTGACCTTATTCAGTGATGGAATGTAAGGGATACAACTGTAGAGAGAGGTGAGGGGAATAGGGTGGCGCATGTACTAGCGGAACATAGATGGAATCAGATGAGGAGGGCCGGATGAGTCAGGTGGGGCAGAGATGGGTGGAGATGGTAATGAAGCTGGGAAATGTGGAGAAGATAGAAGGTTGTAGATGGTGGAATCTGATGAAGAAGGAAGATGATGAGTGAGATATAGAACCGGAGGGAAGAATGGTTGGTGGAAGGGAATGGGAAGGAGAAAAGGAAGATGAGGGACCCGGAGAAGGGATGGTGTGAGATGAACAGATGGAAGAGTTAGAAAAGGGGAAAGGAACTGGGCAAGGGGGGTGGAGGGGCGGGGGTGGGGGGGGGGCGGAAGGGTAGAATGGGTAGATGAGGATGGTACTCAGCTTCCATTTAGGAATCCCAACAATTGAAGCAAAGGTTTACTTGCACATCCTCCAATTTCACCTAATCATCAAGTTCGAGTGAAGGAAGTCATCCTTGATCACAAGGGCCTGCTTAAGGAAAAAAAAAATACAATCCTATGAATTTCAGTGAACATTGATAGAGCGAGGATTACACTTGGGTAAGTTGTGAATGAAATAACTGTAGGGGATATTGAGGCTAAGGGATTTATTAAAAGATGATTTAACAGCAAATATGATCACCAATTACACGTGCTGTTTGGCTCTTTTCCCTCAGTTCTTAGGAAATGGTTTACAGCTTTCATTCTGTGGTTCCATAAAGCCTCTTCAGTAATTATGTTTGATGTTCATTTTGTGGAGCTCTACTGTCAATATACATTGAAGAATCAAATATTGTGAGCTTTCTGAAGGTAAATGCAAATTTTATCTATTCAGTTAGTTTCCTAAAGGCATTATAATATTTCACAATAGAGAAGACAACCTTTGAAAATTTCAAAAAGGCAGAGATTTATTTTGGATGGTGAAGAATTTTCACTGCTAACCATGCCTGTCATTCACTCATTCAAAGTATGAACGCTAGACAAAGATGAAATCTCAATGAATAATTCTTTATTCTATTTGACTCAGGTGTGACTGGAGGTCACGATGAGATGACAATGTGGGTTGGTTACATCCAGAGTTAAACTAATTTTAGATCTAACTTACAGAACACACAAAATGGATTCAGCTCAACAACATCTCAAATAAATATTGGTAATATTATCCTGCTTTTCATAGAATTGTTAATTTTGGAGACATAGAGTCAAAGCTTTTGAGTTTGTACATTGTACACAAGGTTAACTGGTAAATGCTCTTGCAAAGGACATAAATCATTAATGGAGGAAGTTATCCCGTGTGCATGAAATACTGTTATCTACTAATATTGTGACACTGTAAAGAATCAAAATATTTTTTCCTAACAAAGTTCATTTAACTTCCTTTTGAAACCTCTCTGCCATCTCATCACAGCTCACACTCCATCTAGTTTCGAACAAGGAACAACTTGGATAGATTACACTTTTCCTCTTATCCATATCATTGAAGGAACATTTAGGATGACAGTGAGAACTTCCAGACCCTTTGTTCGGAGCACCCAGAAATGGTAAAAGAACTGTTTGGCCAGTTGATGTATAGGAAGAGAATGCTGGTCAGCGCAGGCTTGGTGGGCTAAAGGACCTGTTTCCCTGCGGTATCTCTAAATTCTAAAGTCCAAAGGAAAGAGGGTATGATGTAGGAAATTCTTTAAATTAAAAGGAAGATGAGTAGTTTGTAATATGTTTAACCCAGGAGTGTTGGTGCCAGAAAGGCATGATGGGGGCAAATACCAGCCTGGTGAGGGAGCAGTGGGGATGTTGAGCAGGGCGAGGAATGGATTTGTTAGGTGTATCTGAGTCATACTTACGGGCAACTGGACCCCACTTGAAGCCAGATACAGTGTACAGGTCAAACACAAAAATACCCTCCAACAGGGTAGATAGATAGAGAATAGGGTCCCTCAGAAACCAAAGCGGTGTGGAGTCGCTGGAGATAATCAAGGTCCTCAATATTTCTCCTTTGTTTTTCCCATTGAGAAAGGCATGAAGATTGGGGAACTCACGGCAGTTAAAGGAGATGTCTTCAGGAGAGTCTATACAGAGGAGATGCTGAATATCCTAAGGCATATGGTGTTAGGTAAATCTCTTGGGTCTGATAAGATATATCCAAGGATAATGTGGGAAGCTAGAGAAGAAATTGCAGGTGTCCTGGCTGAGATATATGAATCATCATTAGACATGGGTGAGGTGCCAGGAGACTAATGGAATGGCTCTATTTAAGAAGGCCCACAAGGAAAATCCTAGAAACTATAGACCAGTGTATCTAACACCTGCGTTAGGCAAGTTACTGAAGAGTATTCCGAGGGATAAGATATATAGGCCTTTGGATCGACAGGGGCTGATTAGGAGATGGTCAGCATGGTTTAGTACATGGGAGATTATGTCTTACAAATCTGATTGAGCTTATTGAAGAAGTAACCAAAAAATGTTGATGAGATCAAATCCATGAATGTTGTGTATATGGACTGTATCAGCAAGGCATTTGATAAGGTTCAACATGGAAGGCTCCTCCAAAAGGTTAGATCACATGAGATCCAGGGAGAACTAGTCAAATTGATAGACAATTTGCTTAATGGAAAATAAAATAAAAGGAAGCAGAGAGCGATGGTGGAAGGTTGTTTTTCAGACTGGAGGCCCATGACTAGTGGTGTGCCTCTGGGATTAGTGCTGAGCTCATTGCTGTTTGTGGTTTATATGAACGATTTGGATGAAAATATAGAAGGCATGTTTAATAAATTTACAGATTAACTAAGGTATCACAAAATGCTGGAGTAACTCAGCAGGTCAGGCAGCATCTCTGGAGAGAAGGAATGTGTGCGTTTCGGGTCAAGACCCTTCTTCAGATTAACTAAAGTGGGTGTATCATAGATGGCGAAGATGGTTATCAAGGATTACTGCAGGATTAAGGGGGCCGAGGAATAGTTAATGGGGTTTAATGAAGATAAGTGTGAGGTGTTGTATTTTCAGAAGTCAAACAAGGGCAGTGAATGGCAGACCTCTGGGAAATGTTGTAGAATAGAGGGATCTAGCAGTGCAGGTATATCGTTCTGCGAAAGATGGGTCAGAATTAGATTGGGTGTTCAAGAAGGCATTCAACACATTGGCCTTTATCAGTCAGGGTATTGATTATGGAAGTTGGGAGGTTATATTATAATAGTACCAGACATTGGCGAGGCAACATTTGGAGTATTGTGATCAGTTTTGATCACCCTGCCATAGGAAGGATGTTGGAAAACTAGAATGGGTGCAGAGATTTATGAGGAGGTTGCCAGGATTTTAGGGAATGAGACATGACGTCAGATGTGGGGTGGTTGCTGAAACTAAATCGGAACTGCTAACACCATTGTGATCTGTCCCAACTGAGAACAATCTATGATGCGAAACAGCAGACTGCTTCAGTTGAGGTGGCATTTGAAGGAATTACTTAACAAAACACATTTGCTCCTCACATCTGGAAATAAATGATTGCCTCCACAGAATGAGAGGGTCTTTGTTACGCAGAACGAACAGGTAGATGTGGAATCTAATCCAGAAATGCAAAACCTGGAGATTGTTAGAAAAAAAATCCAAGAAAAGGAAACTTGTCACTCTCATCAAGTGCCAGACACATCCGAGGCAAAACTGGTCAACCTGAGGTCAACCTTCAGCAATAGATTGGTTCCACCAAGATGCAGGACAGAACACCACAGGAGATCCTTCTTCCGTGTGGCTATCAAACTGTACAATTTCCCCTTCTGTCATGGGGTAGACTGAGACTGAGACTGACTCCCCTCCCCCCCCCCCTCCTCAATCTTTGTACATCCCCCAAGCCTTTCCACCTCACTTTAATTTCATGTCTCATGTATTTTGTGCTTTTTATGACTGTTGGCAGATCAATTTCCCTCCTGGGATAAATAAAGTTCTATCGTATCGTATCATATTGTAAAAGCAAGTGGGATCTGTTAGAAACAAGAAACTGCAGATGCTGGTTTACAAAAAAAAGGCACATACTGCTGGAGTACCTCAGTGGGTCAGGCAGCATCACTGGAGAACATGGATAGGTGAAGTTTCAGGTCAAGACCCTTTTTCAGACTATTGGAATCAGGTATAAAACATATGAGATAATAGTGTCAGATCTTATTGCAAGAGGAATTAACATTGAATGATATTATCTGCCAGATAATATTGAGGAAAATCCAAAGACATTTTATGTACTTAAGGGAAAGAGGGTAACTAGAGAGAAAATAGGGCCTCTTAGAAACCAAAGCGGTCATCTCTGTGCAGAGGTGCAGGAGATGGGCAAGGACCTAAATGAGTATTTCTCCTCTGTTTTCACCATGGAGAAAGAGATGAAGACTGGGGAACTTGGGATAGTTAATGGAGATGTCTTGATGACATGTAGATTATGCACCCTGGCCTGATCATACACATCCAAGAACACTGTAGGAAGCTAGGGAAGAAATTGCAGGTGCCTTGGCTGAGATATATAAATCATCATTGAACACAGGTGAGGTGCTGGAAGTCTGTAAGGTGGCTGATGTTGTGCCTCAATTTATGAAGGGCTGCAATGAATAGTCTGGGAACTATTGACCAGTGAGCCTAACACCTATGGAATGCAAGAAAATAGAGAGGATTCTGAGTGATAACATATAAATGCATTTAGATAGACAGGAGCTGATTAGAGATGTTCAGCATGGTTTTGTATGTGGGAGATCATATCTTACAAATCAGATTGAGCTTTTTGGAAAAGTAACCAAAAATATTGATGAGGGCAAAGCCGTAGACATTTGATAAAATTCTGCATGGTTGGCTGATCTGGAAGGTTAGATTGCTTGGGATCCAAGGAGAGCTAGATGACTAGATAAAGATTTGGATTCATGAAAGGAAGCAGAGGCGAATGGTGGAAGGTTGTTTTTTCAGATTGGAGGCCTGTGACTAGTGGTGTGCCTCAGTAATTGGTGCTTAGCCCAGTACTATTTGTGGTCTACATCAACAATTTGGATGGGAATGTGGAAAGCATGATTAGTAAGATCGTAGATAACACTAAAGTGGGTCATGTCGTAGATGGCAAAGCTGTTTATCAAAATTGAGAATTGAGAGGGGAAAGATCCAATAGGAACCTGAGGGGCAACTTTTTCAGACAGAGAGTAGTGAATATGTGGAACATGCTGCCAGAGAACAAAGTTGAGGCAGATACTAAAACACTTTTTTTAAAAAACCCGATTAAGAAATTAAGCAATTGTTTTGTTCTCGAAGGGCCGTGACTCTTTGAAACTCTCTTCCTCAAATGCTGTAAATTAAAGTCATTAAATATGATTAAAACAGAGAACAGATTGTTTCTGATTAACAATTTCCAACCAATGTAAATTTGAGATTAGCTGTGATCTTATTTAACAATGGGACAGGCTCTTATAGTCGACTGACCTATTCCTTCTTTTTGTTTGCTGCTTTACTCAAATTCCTAGAAGGCAGACTATTTTTTGTAAAATCTCAATTATTGATAATTAATCACAATCTTAAAGGACAGTTTTCCAAATGTGGTCAACCTGAATTATTGATTACTTACAATTAATGGTGCACACTTCTCAGTCAAAAACTCTGTGTGATCATCAAAGTGCTGACAGTTTGATCATTGGACAACATCACAAAGGATAATAGAAAGGCAGATAATACTGTGAAATGCAGCCAAGGAACTGCTGAAGAAGGCAATATTATCATCATCAGACTTCTACTTCAGCTTTCTAGCCTTCCTCAATTACTCAGTTTAATGACGGTGAAAAGTATCTGTGCAACTTTATGTATGGAACAATTCGAACTCAATTTCTCACCACAGAAAGCAGTCAAAGGAGAGAAAAGGCCCAGAAGGTTTCAAAAAGTGTAAGAAGACAGCTGAAGGTGGCTAAAAGAAAACAGGAACATTATTTCAACCGACCTGTCAGAGACCTGCTACTTTTACAAGTTGGTAACGCAGGAAAGATGACCAATGCAAGACTTGGCAAACATTAGCAGTGATTTGGTATATTCCACTTCTCAGATCATATGAGAAATTAGAGAGAAGGGCATCTCTCATCAGATAGCACAGAAAGATCATGGATGCAAAATATTTGACATTTGGGGACACTATGTACTGGAGACTATATCATTAATTCTGTAGAGTTAGAGCACCACAGTTCAGCAACAGGCACTGGGAAAATTATGATTAGTTCGGGCTAGTTTTTGGATTTTGTATTAACCATGAAAATGGGGCAGTTATTTTGTATGAAAATTTGAAAAAAAGATGTTACAAATTGGAAATCTGGGACAAAAAATCTGAAAATACTGGAACTACTCATTAGATCAGACAACATCTGTGGAAGGAGAAATAAACTTAACACTTTGGGTACAGGACCAGGGCAGTGAATGTAATATACAATGTGTGGCCTTTATAATATTGATTGTGAACAATAACTGTTGCTTTAATGTCGTCATCTCTTTAAGAATTACTTCATTTGACTAACTATTCTCTGGATTCAACAATATTTAGGTGGACAGTTCTGGAGATCATAAATAATAAATGTCAGTTAGTGCTGTAAGCTGCTCTATCAATTAAATATTTTCCTAGTTATTGAATTATACACTATTTTCCAGGATAGAAACATAGAAAATAGGTGCAGGAGTAGGCTATTCGACCATTCAATATGATCATGGCTGATCACCCAAAATCAGTACCCTGTTCCTGCTTTTTCCCCATATTCCTTGATTACGTTAGCCTATCTTAGTATCTTAGAGTGTAAATGAGAGATATATTATGATTTGTATTATGGGATTATATTCTATGACACTGAAGCAGTGAATCATTCATAATTATTTGTAGTTATTGCTATTAATGTGTCCAAAATAATTCCTGACATCCTTTCAAATTTTAACAATCGCTCAAAGAAAAAGTTATCCAGTTGGTAGTGTCAATGGCATTGAATTAAATATTTATTTTTGGCAATGGAGTTCGGAATCATAATTTTGTCTGTCCATCTGTCAAGATGCAGTCTGTGCACTGTGGCGCCCAGATCCTTTGCTTCCTCTTTACAATTTGTGAGGAGTATATGGCTTTCTGTTCAACCTTAGAAAACAGCATCACCGCATACCAACTTAATTTCCATTTTGAATGCAAGAAACTGCAGATGCTGGAATCTTGGGATAACTCAATAGGTCAGGCAGCAACTACCTAGGAATGACTCTGTACATCTGGACCCTTCATCAGTCATAGGGGTAGAGGGAGATAGCTGGAAAAAAGATGTGACAGTGGAACAAAGATTAACATAGGTATATAGGTGGGGGGGGGGGGGGGGGGGGGTGATTGGCCGATGGGTGGATATGCTTCCCTGTGGGTTTATATTTTATTTTGTTTCTTCTCTTCTTGCGAGATGCCATTTTCTCTCCTATTCACCTCAACTCTGTTACTTACTCCACCCATCTGCCAATCAATCCCCCTCACATGTATCCACCTATCACTTGGCAGGCCTTATTGTGCCCCCACCTCTCTTTTCCAGCATTCTCCCCCCTACTCCTATCAGTCTGAAGCAAGGTCCCAACCGATCCCTACAGAAATAGGATTTTCATTGTTTATATGTTTATAAAATACTTTATCTTTTAAATTTATGTCTTTATTATCTTATTTGGTATCTCATTCATTTGCTGCTCCTTTTTCACTGGCATTGATTCGAATAGTCTCAGGGAATAAAAATAGTGCTTGAGATGATTTGGTCAAATGCATGGGTCAGATTCATGGGGGTGGGAGGGTGCAGTCAGATCATCTTTGAACAAATTTGGGAAAATGATCAAACGTGCTTAATTTATACATCCTATTCAAAGAATTTCCAACACTGATTACGCACAGAAAGTGCACTAAAAGTGTAAGAAAATTACTTTTCTTTCTTTTAATAGCTGCAATATTTCCAGTCGGTTTGATATTTTGGTGCCATCTTATACACTTGGCTTTAAAGTTTAAAAATTGTTCCACCAATATTTACATAGTAATCACTCTTAGTAAATAAAACAGGCTTGTTCCATCAAAATAAGTTGTAGAATAACATGATATCGAATATGTACTGTCTTTTGGATGTTTATTCATCATTATAAATGTCACTATTAACAATAAGTTAAACAACATGGATATATTCAGTTTACTTGATGATATGTAAGTGCTCTGAGTGTGCTTCTCTGATATACAATATATAATTAAATTAATTAAACATTAGTTTTCTAGTAACAAATCATATTCAAATTAGATAACTTTATTCTTGGCTTTGGGTGATTTAATAGTCAATTAGTAATAATTAAGAAATGCATAAAATGTAGCAGAGTTTTATTTGAATTGAGTAAGCATGAAAGGAAAGGAGGATTTGTGTTAATGATTAACATTTCATATGTCAACCTAATATGGATTATGGTCAATGAAATATATTGAATTGAGGTCTCTGTTGAAATGTTAATATAATGCTCAAGCTAATGTACAGAAATATTTTATTTTTCCCTTTAACATTGTGATTTTCTGTGCAGTATCTAATGCACAATGCATTAAAATTATAATAGCATGAAGAAACTTGCAACATAACCTTTATCAATTTGAATTTCAGAGAATATGCCTCGAGTGATTTTTGACATTTATGCTGAACAGTTTATTTTGCATATTCATTCTTGGAAAAATGGAGAAATAAACTCTATGTTAAAGAAGGTGAATTTTGTTTTCATTGAAGTAATGAGGTGAAGGCAGTTTATAATCTGTATGTAAAGCATTGCTGGGGTTCAGTATCAGACTGACAAGATGTACCTTTTAGTTTGTTCTATTATAAATCAACAGTCAACTTACTTCCTATATATTGATGTACATATACATACATATAACATATAACATATAACAACTACAGCACGGAAACAGGCCCGTTCGGCCCTACCAGTCCACGCCGACCACTCTCCCTGACCTAGTCTCATCGACCTGCACTAAGACCATAACCCTCTAATCCCCTCTTATCCATATACCTATCCAATTTACTCTTAAATAATAAAATCGAGCCTGCCTCCACCACTTGCACCGGAAGCCCATTCCATACAGCCACCACCCTCTGAGTAAAGAAGTTACCCCTCATGTTACCCCTAAACCTTTGTCCCTCAATTCTGAAGCCATGTCCCCTTGTTGGAATCTTCCCCACTCTCAAAGGGAAAAGCCTACCAACGTCAACTCTGTCCGTCCCTCTCAAAAATTTAAAAACCTCTATCAAGTCCCCCCTCAACCTTCTACACTCCAAAGAATAAAGACCCAACCTGTTCAACCTCTCTCTGTAGCTTAAGTGCTGAAACCCAGGCAACATTCTAGTAAATCTCCTCTGTACCCTCTCCATTTTGTCGACATCCTTCCTATAATTTGGCGACCAGAACTGCACACCATACTCCAGATTCGGCCTCACCAATGCCCTGTACAATTTTAACATTACATCCCAACTTCTATACTCGATGCTCTGATTTATAAAGGCAAGCATACCAAACGCGTTCTTCACCACCCTATCCACATGAGATTCCACCTTCAGGGAACAATGCACAGTTATTCCCAGATCCCTCTGTTCCACTGCATTCCTCAATTCCCTACCATTTACCCTGTACGTCCTATTTTGATTTGTCCTACCAAAATGCAGCACCTCACACTTATCAGCATTAAACTCCATCTGCCATCTTTCAGCCCACCCTTCCAAAAGGCCCAAGTCTCTCTGTAGACTTTGAAACTCTACTTCATTATTAACTACACCACCTATCTTAGTATCATCTGCATATTTACTAATCCAATTTGCCACACCATCATCCAGATCATTAATGTAAATGACAAACAACAGTGGACCCAACACAGATCCTTGGGGTACTCCACTAGACACTGGCCTCCAACCTGACATACAATTGTCAACCATTACCCTCTGGTATCTCCCATTCAGCCATTGTTGAATCCATCTTGCAACCTCACTATTAATACCCAACGATTTAACCTTCTTAATCAACCTTCCATGTGGAACCTTGTCAAATGCCTTACTGAAGTCCATATAGACAACATCCACAGCCTTGCCCTTATCAATTTCCCTGGTAACCTCTTCAAAAAATTCAAGAAGATTAGTCAAACATGACCTTCCAGGCACAAATCCATGTTGACTGCTCCTAATCAGGCCTTGTTTATCCAAATAATTATATATATTGTCCCTAAGTATCTTTTCCATTAATTTTCCCACCACAGACGTCAAACTAACAGGTCTATAATTGCTAGGTTTACTTTTAGAACCTTTTTTAAACAAAGGCACAACATGCGCAATGCGCCAATCTTCCGGCACCATCCCCGTTTCTAATGACGTTTGAAATATTTCCGTCATAGCCCCTGCTATTTCTGCACTAACTTCCCTCAATGTCCTAGGGAATATCCTATTAGGACCTGGAGACTTATCCACTTTTATATTTTTCAAAAGTGTCCGTATCTCCTCTTCTTTAATCCTCATAATTCCCATCACTTCTCTACTTGTTTCGCTTACCTCACATAATTCAATATCCTTCTCCTCGGTGAATACCGAAGAAAAGAAATTGTTTAATATCTCCCCCATTTCTTCTGGCTCAGCACATAGCTGTCCACTCTGACTCTCTAATGGACCAATTTTATCCCTCGCTATCCTTTTGCTATTGACATATCTGTAGAACCCCTTGGGGTTTACTTTTACATTACTTGCCAAAGCAGCCTCATATCTTTTTTTTGCTTTTCTAATTTCCTTCTTAAGATTCCTTTTACATTCTTTATATTCCTCAAGAACCTCATTTACTCCCTGCCGCTTATATTTATTGTATATCTCCCTCTTTTTCCGAACCGTGTCTAAATTCCCTGGAAAAGCACGGCTCTTTCAATTTATTATTCTTTCCTTTCCACCGAACAGGGACATAAAGACTCTGTACTCTCAAAATTTCACCTTTAAATATCCTCCATTTCTCTATTATATCCTTTTCATACAACAAAAAGTTCCATTTCACTCCTTTTAAATCCTTTCTCATCTCCTCAAAATTAACCTTTCTCCAATCCAAAATCTCAACCCTTGGCCCAGCTTTGACCTTCTCCATAATTATTTTGAAACTAATGGCATTGTGATCACTAGACCCAAAGTGCTCCTCAACACATACCTCCGTCACCTGACCCATCTCATTTCCTAACAGGAGGTCCAACACTGCCCCTTCTCTGGTAGGTACCTCTACGTATTGCTGCAAAAAACTATCCTGCACACATTTTACAAACTCCAAACCATCCAGCCCTTTAACAGAATGTGATTCCCAGTCTATATACGGAAAATTGAAATCACCCACAATCACTACTCTGGGCTTACTACTAATATCTGCTATCTCCTTACATATTTGCTCTTCCAATTCTCGTTCCCTATTTGGCGGTCTATAATACACCCCTATAAGTGTTGCTAAACCTTTCTCATTTCTGAGTTCCACCCAAACAGCCTCCCTAATCGAGCCTTCTAGTCTGTCCTGCCAAAGCACTGCTGTGATATCCTCCCTGACAAGCAATGCAACACCCCCACCTCTTGCCCCTCCGATTCTATCACATCTGAAACAATGAAATCCTGGAATATTTAATTGCCAATCGCAACCCTCCTGCAACCATGTTTCACTGATCGCCACAACATCATACTTCCAGATGTCAATTCAGGCTCTAAGCTCATCCACCTTTCTTACAATGCTCCTAGCATTAAAATATACACATTTAAGGGACCCATCATTTCTTATTCTCAGTTTATTTCTTTTCACTTCTTTCTCTCCTACATATTGGGTCTGAGTGTTTCCCTTTTCTGCCTCCTGCCTCACACACTGCCTTTTAGCTATCTGTGTTTGAGTCCCTCCCCCCAACCGTACTAGTTTAAAGTCTCCGCAATTACCTTAGCAAATCTCCCCACCAGGATATTGGTTCCTCTCAGGTTCAGATGCAACCCGTCCTTTTTGTACTTATGTAAATGTGATATTTCAGTTATTTCTTTTTAATTACTTTGCAAAGATTTCTAAACGCTTTTTTTTGCTTCTTCATTCTGAGATATTATATGTAGATTGATGATAGTAAAAATGAATTTAATCCATTTTCAAAATATGGCTGTAATGTAACAAAATGTGGAAAAAGTGAAGGGGTCTGAATACTTTCTGAATGCACTGTTGGTTTATTTTCAAGACCGGATGACTAACATTATAGATATTAAACTACAATTTGAACACGATAATGATAAAACACTCAGCTACTATAAATGTAAATGGAAGATAATAGTTTGGACTTTTTTCCTGTACTGGAGCCATAAAATGCAGTTCCTCGAAAAATCAAACCTGTGTGTCTTATGTGTGCTCAGCATGCATGCTCTGGCTAAAATAATTATCCCTCTGTGGAACTTCAAATTCAGAGCGCAAAGCCTCACCAGTGTCAGACGTATTTATGGATACATTTGTACATAAGAACTAAATAATAGAACAGGACACTGTAGCAGCATAATGTGTAAAAATAAAGAATTGGAATGATTTTACGAAGTGTTGGGGCAGTATTCCTTGAAGCATCGCAGATATTTATGTTTCCCAGGACTAGAGAAAAGCAAAGATGGCCTGGTGATTAATTCACATTATAGTACATTAGGAACAGTTACATTTTCCTCCCATTTGCATCCTCAGCCTTGAACACAATGGAGGTTCAAGCATACAAATACACAAAGATATGAATTAGAAACAGCAATAAACAACTCAGCCCCTTCAGACTTCCCCACTATTTAATAAGATTACAGCTGATCTGATAGTTAGACCAACCCCCTTACTAAGCAGGAATTTATTTATCGTGCCTTGAAAATATTCAAAAAACTCTACGCCATCATTTAAGCAGGAGTTCCAAAACCTCATAACTCTCTGTGAAAAAATAATGTTTTACTTCATCTCTATCTTAAATGGGTGATGGTTTAATTTTAATAAGTGACCATCGTTTCACATTCTCCCACAAGAGAAAATATCCGTTCCACATCAACCCTGTCAACACCCTTCAATATGGGCAAATATTTTCAACATGGAATCTACGATTATCCATTACAATTATTCCACTCTTTTAAATCTCTATTCCAAATGTAAATCTAAGAGGATTTCCAACAATACTGCACTCTGATATTGTATAGACTGCTACATATATTATAGTATGATTTGACTAGATGGCATGTAGAGTTTTTTACTCTATCTCGATCTTCCCCAATACTGATACTCATGTCCCACAAATTGAAACTCACGCCTCTCACCAATCTTGGAGCCACATGTTTAACTCTTTAATCTCATCGACCCAATGCCAATTTGTTGTGGCTCGGGTAGCAATCCAGAGATTATTACCGTTTTGATTCTGATTTTTAATTTAGTCCCTAACTGTTCAAATTCTTTGAGCAAAACCTCATTCCTTGTTCTACATCCATTGTTGATAACAACATGCGCCACAACAACGGAATCTTTCTCCTTACGATATGATAAGATACAATACGGTACGATAGAACTTTATTTATCCCAGGAGGGAAATTCATCTGCAAACAGTCATCAAAAAACACAAAATACATGAACCATCAAATTAAAGTGATGAGTGGAAAGGATTGGGGATATGCAATGATTGGGGGTGGGGTGGGGGGGGGGGGGTGGGGGGGGGGGGATGGGAGTCAGTCTCAATCTTCCTCACGACAGAAGGGAGAGGAGTTGTCCAGTTTGATAGCCACATGGAAGAAGGATCTCATGTGGCGTTCTGTCCTACATCTTGATGGAACCAGTCTGTGGCTGAAGGTACTTCTCAGGTTGACCAGTGTGTCATGGAGGAGGTGTGCTGTATTGCCCAGGATGCTCCGAGCATCCTCCCCTCCAAGACCACCTCCCAAGAATCCAACTCTGCCCCCAGAATGAAGCGACCCTTCCTGATGAGTTTGTTCATCCTATTGGCATCTGCAGCCTTTGCCCTGCTGCCCCAGCACACAGCAGCGAAGAAGATGGTACTGGCTACCACCAATTGATAGAACATCTTTTTTTTTAGTTTTACAGATACAGCACAGAAACAGGCCCTTCGGCCCACCGGGGCTGTGCTGACCAGTGATCCCTGCACGTTAACACTATCCTACACACACCAAGGACAATTTTTACATTTACCAAGCCAATTTCTCTACATGCCTGTACGTCTTTGAAGCGTGGGAGGAAACCAAAGATCTTACATGGAACTCGGTGAAGCAGCAAGCAGAAGCAGAGTGAAGAGACTATTGGCTTGAAAGTCCATGAAAAAGATGGTGAGTCGCAAGAAAATACATTTTAAAAAGAGTGTTAAGACCCAGGTTTAGGTAATTTACCAAAGTAGTTATTAGGTAAGAGATTAAAAACAAGGGCAGCTATAGCAGAGCGGCCTTGTTGGGAGCGGCCTTGCTGAGGTGAAGTGCCTTGGTGAATAAAGTGTGAGTCTTTGGCTCAAGAGTCTTCGGCGAGAAGACTGAGGCAAGGAGGCTACACTTAATTCGAAAGCTGTGATTTTTTGTCTGTTGAAGAAATGGCAGGTAAGTTGGTGCAGTGTGTTTCCTGCAGGATGTGGGAAGTCAGAGACACTGCTGGTGCTTCTGGAAACCTGCGAAAATTGTGTCCAGGTGCAGCTCCTGCATGAACGTGTTAGGGAACAGGAGCAGCAGCTGGATGACCTCAGGGCCATCCGGGCAAACAAGAATTCCTGGACAGGACCTACAGTGAGGTTGTCACACCAATGATACAGAAAGAGTGAAGGTGGGTGACTGTGAGAAAGAGGAGTAAACGTGGAGTGCAGGAGACTCCGGTGGCTGTAACTACTGAAAACAGATACACCCTCTTGGAAGTGGAAGACACGACAAGATTTAGTGGTAGCCAGGGCTGTGATTCCAACTCTGGTGCTGAGGCTCAATGAGGAAGAATAATGTCCGACAGAGCCATAGTGGTGGGACACTCCATTGTTAGAGGTGCAGACAGGAGATTTTTTGGCAACAGGCAAGACTCCAGGATAGGTGTTGCCTCCCTGGTGCCAGGATCCAGGACATCTCGGAGCAGCTGCACGGCATCCTCAAGAGTGAGGGGGAGCAGCCGGAGGTTGTTGCGCATGTTGGCATGATATAGGCCAGAAGAGGAAGGAGGTTCTGCAACAAGATTTTATGGAATTGGACAGAAGCCTGAAAAGCAGAACCTGCAGGGTAGTGATCTCAGGATTGCTTCCACTACCTCGTGCTTGTGAAGGTAATAATAGGAAGAGAGAGGATATGGATGTGTGGCTGAGGAGTTGGTGCAGGGGGCAGGGATTCAGATTTCTGGATCATTGGGATCTCTCTCAGGACAGGGGTGACCTGTATAAAAGGGACGGGCACCTAAACTGGAGGGAGACCAACATTCCAGCAGGAAGGTTTGCTAATGTTACACGGGACAGTTTAAACTAGATTGGCAGGGGGGTGGGATCTTGTGCAGGACAGAGGGATAGGAGAGGCTAGAAGTTGGTATGGAGGGTGATGTGGGAAAGGTTAATGGTTAATGCATTTTGGGACGTCAAACAAGGGTAGGACCTACACAGTAAATGGTTGGCAGTGTTGTAGAGCAGAAGGATCGAGGAGTACAAGTGAAGGTCGAGTCGCAGGTAGATAAGGTGGTCAAAAGGTTTTTGGCACTTTGGCCTTTATCAGTCAGAGTATTGAGTATAGAAGTTAGGAAGTCATGTTGTAGTTGGTTCAGACGTTGGTGAGACCGCATGTAGAATATTGTGTTCAGTTCTGGGCACCATGTTATAGGAAAGATATTGTCAAGCTTGAAAAGGTTGAGAAAAGATTTACGAGGATGTTGCCAGGATTCGAGAGTGTGAGCTATAGGGAGAGGTTAAGTAGGCTGGATCTCTATTCCATGGAGCGTAGGAGGATGAGGGGAGTTCTTACAGAGGTATACAAAATCATGAGAGGAATAGATCGGGTAGATGCACAGAGTATTTTACCCAGAGTAGGGGAATCGAGGACCAGAGGACATAGGTTCAAGGTGAAGGGGAAAAGATTTAATAGGAATCCAAGGGGTAACTTTTTTACACAGAGGGTGGTGGGTGTACGGAACAAGCTGCCAGAGGATGTAGTTGAGTCTGGGACTATCCCATCGTTTAGGAAACAGTTGGACAGGTACATGAATGATGCCGGTTTGGAGGGTTATGGGCAAATGCAGGCAAATGGGATTATGGTAGCTGGGACATTGTGGGTGAGTTGGGCCAAAGGGCCTGTTTCCACATTGTATCAATCTATGATTCTATGACTATGACTCTGCCTAACCTGAAAGGACTTCAGGCCTTGCGAATACAGGCCTTAAATCACTTCAGCTGGTCGGTACAGACTCGGTGGGCCAAAGGGCCTGTTTCCGCATTGTAGCTCGAAACTAAACTAGACTAAATTAAACAGAATTTGTAGAATGTCTTTGAGATGGCTTCTTAGAGCAGTCAAGGCCACGAGAGTAAAGACGATTCTGCATTTGTTGGTGTACAATTAACCAAACTTGCGTAGGGAGCTTAAGGTGAAGGAACCTTAGGAGTCAGTGATAAAAATATGATAGAATTTAACCTGCAGTTTGAGAGTGAGAAGCACAATTGGATGTCTTATTGTTGAGTGAAGGCAACTACAAAGGCATAAGTGAGGAGCTAGCTAAAGTTGAATTGAAGGGGACCCTAACAGGACTGACAGTGGAGAAGCAATGTCAGGGATTTCTGATGTAATTTGGAAGACACAGGATCTTTGTAACCCAAAGAGAAACTAACAAACAAATGGAGAGAATGAAACAACCATGGCTGACAAAGGAAGTCAAAGACAGCATAAAAGCAAAAGAGAAGACATTTAATATGTCAATGTAGAAAGCTAAAGGATCAGGAAGCTTTTAAAAAACAACAGAAGGCAACTAAAAGAGCAATAAGGAGAAGAACAATGAAATATGAAAGTAAGCTAGCCAATAATATAAAGGAGGATACCAAAAGTGTTTTTTTCAGATACACAAAGAATAAAAAAAGAGGCAAGAGTGGACATTGGACCACTGGAAAATGACACTCGAGAAGTAGTAACAGAGAACAGGGAAATGGCGAACAAACAACCCATTTGTTGTGTCAGTCTTCACATTGAAAGACAACAGCAACATTCCAGAAATTCAAGAGAGTCAGAGAGCAGAAGTGAGTGCAGTTGCTATTTCTGAGCAGAAGTGCTTGGGCAGTTGAAAGGTCTGAAGGTGGATGTCACCTATACCAAATGGACCACACCCAGGGGCTCTGAAAGAGATTGTGAAGGCATTAATAGTGATCTTTCAAGAATCATCAGAAGGTGCAGAAGAGGTTTATAAGAAAAACCCGGGGATGATTTGGTGAACATACAAGGAGCTTTTGATGGTTCTGGACCTATAATCGCTGTGAGTTTAGAAGGATGAGGGGGGATCTCACTGAAATGTACTGAATAATGAAAGGACTAGATAGAGGGAATGTGGAGAGAATGTTTCCAGTAGGACCAGACGGCACAGTCTCAGAATAAAAGGACGTACCTTTAGAATGGAGATGAGGAAGAATTAGAGTCCTGTGGTGATGGAGCAAGAACCAGAGGTCCTAGGGTGACGGAGGAACTGAAGAAAATTCACATTAGGCAGGAAATGGTGTTTGGTAGACTGATGGGACTGAAGGCCGATAAATCCTAGGGCCTGATGGTCTGCATCCCAGGGTACTTAAGGAAGTAGCTCTTGAAATTGTGGAAGCATTGGTGATCATTTTCCAATGTTCTATAAATTCAGGATCAGTTCCTGTGGATTGGAGGGTAGCTAATGTTGTCCCGCTTTTTAAGAAAGGAGGGAGAGAGAAAACAGGAAATAATAGACCAGTTAGCCTGACATCGGTGGTGGGGAAGATGTGGAGTCAATTATAAAAGAAGAAATAGCAGAACATTTGGATAGCAGTAACAGGATCGTTCCGTGTCAGCAGGAATTTATGAAGGGGAAATCATGCTTGAGTAATCTTGTGGAATTTTTTGTAACGAGGAAAATGGACAAGGGAGAGCCAGTGGATGTAGTGTACCTGGACTTTCAGAAACCCTTTGATAAGGTTCCACATAGGAGATTAGTGGGCAAAATTAGAGCACATGGTATTGTGGGGTAAGGTACTGACATGGATAGAAAATTGGTTGGCAGACAGGAAACAAAAGAGTAGGGATTAACGGGTCCCTTTCAGAATGGCAGGCAGTGACGTGTGGAGTACCGCAAGGCTCTGTGCTGGGACCGCAGCTATTTGCAATATACATTAATGACTTAGATGAAGGGATTAAAAGTAACATTAGCAAATTTGCAGATGACACCAAGCAGTGTGAACTGTGAGGAGGATGCTATGAGGATGCAGGGTGACTTGGACATGTTTTGTGAGTGGGCAGATGCATGGCAGATGCAGTTTAATGTAGATAAATGTGAGGTTATCCACTTTGGTGACAAGAACAGGAAGGCATATTATTATCTGAATGGTATAAGAAAAATAACTGCAGATGCTGGTACAAATCGATTTATTCACAAAATGCTGGAGTAACTCAGCAGGTCAGGCAGCATCTCGGGAGAGAAGGAATGGGTGACGTTTCGGGTCGAGACCCTTCTTCTGAATGGTGTCAAGTTAGGAAAAGGGGAAGTACAATGAGATCTGTGTGGCCTTGTTCATCAGCCACTGAAAGTAAGCATGCAGGTACAGGAGGCAGTAAAGAAAGCTAATGGCATGTTGGCTGTCATAACAAGAGGAGATGAGTATAGGAGCAAAGAGGTCCTTCTGCAGTTGCACAGGGCCCTAGTGAGACCACACCTGGAGTATTGTGTGCAATTGTGGTCTCCAAATTTGAGGGACATTGTTGCTATTGAGGGAGTGCAGAGTAGGTTCACGAGGTTAATTCCTGGGATGGTGGGACTGTCGTATGTTGAAAGACTGGAGCGACCGGGCTTGTATACACTGTAATTTAGAAGGTTGATAGGGGATATTTTTGAAACATATAAGATTATTAAGGAATTGGACACACTAGAGGCAGGAAACATGTTCCCGATGCTGGGGAAGTCCAGAACCAGGGGCTACAGTTTAAGAATAAGGGGTAAGCTATTTAGAACGGAGATGAGGAAAAACTTTTTCACTCAGAGAGTTGTGAATCTGTGGAATTCTCTGCCTCAGAAGGCAATGGAGGCCAGTTCTCTGGATACTTTCAAGAGAGAGTTAGATAGAGCTCTTAAAGAAAGCGGAGTCAAGGGATATGGGGAGAAGGCGGGAATGGGGTACTGATTGTGGATGATCAGCCACGATCACAGTGAATGGTAGAGCTGGCTCGAAGGGCTGAATGGCCTACTCCTGCACCTATTTTCTATTGCCTATTGTCTATTGTCCAATTTATTTTGCCAGAGAGTGGTGAATGTATGGAATTCATTGCCTCGTCATTGAGTATTTTTAAATGGTAGATTGATAGGTTCTTGATTTGTAAGAGCATCAAAGGTTACAGGAAGAAGACAGGAGAATAGAGTTGAGAGGGAATAAAAAAGATCAGCAATGATCTTATGGTGGAGCAGACACACTGGGCCATATGGCCTAATCTTGCTTCTATGTCTTATGGTCTTATGGTCTTACTTTGCATAATTATTTCTCAGACAATAGATAAAGAAGTGCCTGCGTCTCCAAGCCCAGGATGAAATTATGGAAGGTACCAGTCTGGCTATTAGCCACTTAGCACATCAGACATGGTTTTAATCATATTTGTTCTATTAACCAATACCTGTGTGTGTGTGTGTGTGTGTGTGTGTGTGTGTGTGTGTGCGTGTGTTGGTGTGTGTGTGTGTGTGTGTGTGTGTGTGTGTGTGTGTGTGTGTGTGTGATTCTCGAGAACTATCCTTCACATTGCTGAAAAATCAAAACATTTAGATATCTATGTTTTCTTTTGGCTCAGAAGCTTTAAGAAATTTGACACAAATTACTTGGTTCCACAAGAGACTGAAGATACTCGCATCTTGAGTAAAAAAAATGTGCTGGAGCAACTGAGCAGGTCAGGCAACTCCTGGTTGGCAAATAGATATATGAACTACCCGATGTTTGAAAAATGTGCTCCTGTTGTAGCGAATGCAGCGCTGGAGACTCAGGTTCGATCCTGACTACGGGTGCTGCACTGTAAGGAGTTTGTACGTTCTCCCCGTGACCTGCGTGGGTTTTCTCCGAGATCTTCGGTTTCCTCCCACACTCCAAAGACGTACAGGTATGTAGGTTAATTGGCTGGGTAAATGTAAAAATTGTCCCTAGTGGGTGTAGGATAGTGTTAATGTGCGGGGATCACTGGGCGGCACGGACTTGGTGGGCCGAAAAAGGCCTGTTTCCGGCTGTATATATATGATATGATATGATAATTTTAGGGATACATTTACCAAACTATTGTGGTAGGGTATGCCTTATTACTATTGAAACTGTATTTTGCCTTTACTGCCTTTGTACTTAAAATGTATAAAAGCTCGAAGCATTTAGAGTTTCAAGAGATTCTACCACTATCTTCCTTGCATGTCTTGAATGCATTAAACGACCTGTTTCATCCACAACTCTGGACTCCAAGTAGCTCTTTTGACCACACCATAATGTGTGGTAAGAACCCATTATTTAAAAGGAATCCTTAATCTAGTTCACAGAAGCATTTGTTTATTTTCATTTCAATGCTTATTAATTAATATTTCAGTTCAATGTATTTTTTGACTTATTAATTTCCAATTCTTTATATGTTTAAATATTTTTTAAATAGTATGTAAATTCATTGCACATTTAAAAAAAAAATAGCTGCAATGATATTTAGGGCAATCTAAGGTTGGAGAATTCAAGAGTTCAAGAGTTCAAAAGTATTTAACTGTCAAATGCACCAGGACTGGAACAATGAAATTCTTACTTGCCGCAGCTTTACGGGCACATTAAACGCAACAACACAACAAACACAACAGGCTGCAGTGCTGGAGGATTTATCACACTTACGGTCCACTTGGATCATTGTGATAATAATAACACCGAAGCTAAGTTATCAATTTCTCATCCAAGGCTGCAAAAGTTCAGTGTGTCTTCGGAGACTTCACCGGACCAAACATCAGCGCCTGGTCAGATCAGGCTCAATCTAGACCAATACATTTTCAGTTCTCCAGGGGAATTACTTAAAGTGCTCTATTTTCAAAAGCAGAATATAACAGTCATGTACCTTGTCCTCATTAAAGAGCTGTATCGCCTTACGAAATGCAGCACCGTTTGTCGCAGCTAAAGTTTTTTAGTCCTAAAATATGGTAACTTAATTCCAGACTCACACAGGGAATCCTAACAATATCAGTCAATAGACAATAGACAATAGACAATAGGTGCAGGAGTAGGCCATTCAGCCCTTCGAGCCAGCACCGCCATTCAATGCGATCATGGCTGATCACTCTCAATCAGTACCCCGTTCCTGCCTTCTCCCCATACCCGCTCACTCCGCTATCCTTAAGAGCTCTATCCAGCTCTCTCTTGAAAGCATCCAACGAACTGGCCTCCACTGCCTTCTGAGGCAGAGAATTCCACACCTTCACCACTCTCTGACTGAAAAAGTTCTTCCTCATCTCCGTTCTAAACAGTCAGTCTGTGGTCTACGATTAGACTAACCAAATGTCTGAAATGACACGATTCTGTGATTCCTGCTGCTCTCCTGCTCTATGACCATGTTCTGACCAGGACTTGCTGCCACCAGCCACATACCTTTCCTCAAGATTTGCCTGTGCCACCATATTGTGCCACATAAATTCCACCTCCGGTTCCAGGCCTCCCAGTTTGGACCCAATCAGGATTTCAGGTACCTACACTCCATCCACTGCTTCTCACAACAGTTCTCCTTCTTTGTTCTGCAATTTACACTCTCTACCATGCGCCAGAACCTCTCTCTCACAGCTCCCGGCCTCACATCCCCAGACCAGCAATGGACCTCAACTTTACTTTATTCTCTGCCGAATCCACACCTTCAATAGATGCTTCCTCACTTACCTAACCTCCACTAAGCATCACAAGCTTGACTGCCTTCAGATCAGCCCCTCTACCGACTCAACTCGGCCCAGCTATGCTACCGACTGCCCACTGGCTGGAGGCTTCACCGCTGGATTGCGCTGCGCATCCGACTGTAACGAGGCTGAGACCCATCGCCACCAGAAGACCCAGATGTGGAAGACCTCCCTGGCCACCACTCCGAACTTCACCATCCTGCTGGCTGCTGCCAGGCTTGGACCATTGACGCCGACACCACTGCTGGTCTGGACGACTTCTTCAGTCACCCTCAGGCTGGGCCTACCGATGCCACCACCAACTCACACCTGCACTCCGACCTCCCACAAGCTGGGGCCACTGACTCCGCCAATCCTCATCTCTCAACCAGCTACCAGCAGGCCGGGGCTGCTGACTCAACTGGGTTTTGGGCCTAGTTCCAGGTAAAAGGTGTATCCAGAGCCTCAGCTCAGTTCATTATAGTATGACCTCTGTATTCAACAGTGAGTGCATAATCAGTGTTGATCTTGGATGAACCTACAACGTGTTTCTTATTTTGTTCTGCAATCCACAGGCATGGATGACTGAAATGTGCTGATGATTGCAGCTTGCTATGGGGCAGAGCTCTACAGACAAGTCAGTTGCCCAACAGCATACATGTTGTTGTTTGTCGCTTGTTCACAATTTAGACTATGACTTCTATGCTACGGTGTTACAATGTGAAAAGAGATGCCTAAAAGAGTCTTTTAAACACTTCTCTGCCTTTCATGTGATCTGTCAGCTCTCCATAAAGTAGTTGCTTTGGTATTCTGTCATCAGACATTCTTCTGATAGGTTCTGCCCGCCTGATCTGTGATTCTTTCAGAAATGTGTCGACGCTGGAGACGTTTGTCTGGGACAAAATGTGTGTGTCTGGAATCTTGTCTTGCCACTTGATGGTTCAGTGGTTCAATGGTGCTTTTATTGTCACGTGTGCGAACTGCTAACATGGTGAAATTATTTTTCTTACAAACACTCCAGTAGATTATTGTTACACCCCCATCCTCAATGAGCAATTGTACAGAAATAGTCTACTGAGCCTGCCTGCAACAGGCACCATGTTTTGGCACCACTTTCAAAGTCTACGCTCCAGTTCTTATGAGTGGTGCCTGTTCCAGGCTGTTGCCGGTCTCCGGCCATCCCCTTCCTTGGATGCCATGTCCCTCTCCTCACCCGTCCAGCTTTCTTCCCTGGAGGATCCTCTCGCTGCTGCCCATGAGGGCACGCTAGGCCAGACCCCAGTTCCCTCTCCTCTCCTACCAGGCTTGCTCCTCGCCTGTCGTTGTTGTTACCTGCTCCCTCCTCCTGGTCTCCCGGATGTGAAGTATTCTGTACAGACAGGTCATGTGGAAGTGGCTAAGCAATGTGTGGCATGCCTGCTGTACACTGCCCCTGTCTTATAAGAGTAAGGTAGGTATGTGAATAGCATAATGCACTTCCAATTTGGTCTTTAGACTGATACCTCTTCATCCCCACATTACACTTCTCAGTCTTCCAAAGCAGAGCTGGCTTTTGATATCACATTTGTGACTTTGTTATTCAATATTGACTGATTTTGAGGAAGTGTTACCAAGATATGTGAACTTCATTCCTGAAAGCCTCTGGTCATTCACAAGGATGTGTGGTTCTGTGTATGTGGTATTTAGTGCATGTTGGTACATTTTTTGTTTGTTTTCTCTGTCCTAAATTGCGCGGCCACAGGCATTGGGAAATGAGTCGAAGTGTTCCTGCATATCAGCACTGAGCTTGTATTGAGTGCACCATAATTAGCATAAGATGGTTTCTGATACTTTGGTTTTGGCTGAGAGTTTCCTTTGGTTAAAAACAGCACCATCAGTCATGTATCTAAGGTTGATTCCATATTCTTTGTTAAGTTAGACATCAGACAGCACTGTGGTGAAAATTGTATTGAACAATGTTTACAATGGGCTAAATAAACTATCTATGGGAAGTTATCAAATCAAATTTGGTGCAACGTCACATAAAGAGATGCTGGCAGAGATTCAGAATAGCGCCATCCAAGAGGTAAGCTTTAAGGAGGAAAAAGGGATAGAGCCATAAACAAGTCTAGGGATATAATTACAGAATTTGGTGTCTTGGCAGTTAATATCATGAACATTAATGTTGAATGATCAAAACTCTGAATTTCAAGTGGACAGAATTGGAGGCCATTATCAGAGCTTGCCTATGTTACTACATTATTGAAAGTGTTGATTTGTATGGATTCAATTGATAAAACTGACCTCATAGCTTCCAGCAAAAACATCCCACCAATGATTTTCCAGATGAAAGCATGTTGTTGTACGTTGGATAGCTTTACTCAGTAATGGAAACAAAATATGGAACCCATGGATGAAGAATTTTAAAATAATGAGAAACACATTTTGGATGACAGATTCCAACAAGGTTGGAAAAAGTGAGCCACCGCTGCGCTGCCTGCAGGAAGTATCTTCAATAGTAGAATACTGAAGAGAATACTACTTTAATATTCGGTACCCTCCTGCACTTACAGTCGTGTCTGACATATCTCTCAGCCAAAAGTAAACACCAAAGGTAAAAACTCATGTTCAATTCTATTAATATTGCAGTTACTATAGAAACCTTTCTGTTCACATAGATCTCAAACAGACCTTAGCTTGTAGAAATAGCCTCATTTTATTTGTCACCCCCAGCCACAGAACTTATCCATGCACCGCACCTAGATCATACATAAAAAAGAGGATGAAGAACTAAAATTTATACAGTTGTTTATAAATTCTATTGCATGGGGTTCACCACAGGATTAAATGTTAGCAGGTCTCGAGAGCCCAATTGCAATCTTCCCATGAGAGACTGCCTAATATTCAATTTCCATTATATAAGCATCCTAAATATTAATAGGGGAAAAAACCCTGCAGATGCTGGTTTAAATCGAAGGTAGACACAAAATGCTGGAGTAACTCAGCGGGTCAGGCAGCATCTCTGGAGAGAAGGAATGGGTGACATTTCAGGTCGAGACTCTTCTTCAGACTGATGTCAGGGGAGAAGGCAGGACAAAGATAGGATGTAGTTGGAGACAGGAAGACTAGTGGGAGAACTGGGAAGGGGAAAGGAGATAGAGAGGGAAAGCAGGGACTATCTGAAGTTAGAGAAGTCAATGTTCATACCGCTGGGGTGTAAACTACCCAAGCAAAATATGAGGTGCTGTTCCTCTAATTTGGGCTTGGCCTCACTCTGACAAAATAATTAAACCTGCAGCAAGAACATGTTTAACATTTAATGAACCAATGTAGCACAAAGATTGTTAGAGGGGTGACCTGGAAACTGAGATGACCACTGCACTGACTCTTGCATGTGGCTGTTGCCATTACTTGATACCCATCTCTTTCTTACTTGGGAAAACAAAAATCACATGTCACAAAGCAAACTTCATGTTGTATTCTGAAAGGTTTATTTCCGACAAATCCAACACTTACCACATCTGAGATTAACAACAACACCTTTGGTTTCTTTCTTGTCAGAAAAAAACAAAATAAAGATTGATTATTATCAAGAATGGTTTCGTTTCCACCAGTAGAATGTTGAAGATGAATTCAACTTGGTTTATCACCAGCTAGGTTCTTACTTCTTTTGGTAGGTTTCTATTGATGTCAACCAGAGCAAGTTATTTGTCCTCTATTGTTACAGTTGCAGATACATTTTAAACCCTCCTCCAACTGCGCACCCCCCCACTCAATTCCCCTTAACCCCCCTCCTCTCTCCCCCCCCACTCACCCACTCCTGTAAGTCATGTGAGAGACTAATATGAAATCAACAGATTTTTAAAAAAGTTATAAAACTTATTCCAGTTTTCTCATATCACAAAGACTCGGGTTTGATCCTGACCTTGGGTGTTGTCTGTGTGGACATTGAACTTTTTCCCTGTGACAACATAGATTTCCTCCAGGTGCTCTGGTTTCGTTCAACAACCCAAAGGCATGCAGGTTTGTAGGTTAATTGGCCTCTGTGAATTGCCTCCAATGTGTAGGAAGTAGATACAAATGTGGGATAACATAGAACAAATGTGAACGACTGGTCTCACTCAGCATTCTCTCTGAACCAATGGAACTATTATGTCTAATCTAATTTGATTGTTGTTTTAAAATTTTCACCTCATTATAAGTGATATGGCAGGAGGATTTCTAGCATAGAATGAGAACTCTCACTGTATGGACTGAAGCAAATCAAAGTTTCATGTCTTCTAAGAATGACAAATCCTAAATCTTCAGCACAGACATAAACGGAGTTTTCTGATTTATTCCAGCATGGATAAGGAGAGAGATTTTAAAGATTCTTGTGATAAAATAAAGATTGATTTATTATAGAGACAATGTTGCTTAATGGATTTAAAAATACCCGTAGTTTCACACTGCCATAAACAAAGGATTAATATCAACTGTAAGGTGGGAGAAAAATGCTGTCAAATGAAAGTTTTGTCATTTCCAATTTTCTACAGACAGCTATTGTAAAGTATCTCTCCTTTGTTGCATGACTGGCTGAAGAAGGTAATTTTCAGATTATTCATAATTAATTAGTAGCATATAACATCTCAGCTAAAGAGCATTAATAGAGGTTGTTAAAATGTAAAATCTCATCATTCTCATGAAGAAATGGCAAGAATTAAATATTACCATGGAAAATGCAGTATATTAAGAATAATTCAAAACTGTAATCTGCAGACTTTACTCACTGAACTTTGTGGTCAAAATTACACTGATGATGCTTTGCGAGTAGATTGCATAATCTCATTCTGTTTTTAGGAAAGATGGGGAGCAAGCATGCTTTCTTCCAGCCTACCTATTTCATGTTCTTACAACTGTGTATTTTGTGTTAGCTGATTTCCTCTGCATATACTCTTCCCAAACCCCCACCTATGTTAAACATGTCACTGCTGGGTTTCTGAACTAATATCCACATATCCCGCCAATCTGGATAAATCTGGGAAAGACAGCAGTAAAAATGTGCTGCCATCAAATTCCATTTTTTTCTTATCAACAAATGTGTAGGAGCCATTTTGCAGTTATTAGTTATTTTTGCTTATTAATATCACTACCTTGTATTCTGCTGTAGTTTGGACACTGTAGAGTTAATGCAATGCTTACGTAGGGGCTGGGCGGAGCCAGAGTACGGGCAGTTGGGTATGTGCGGGCATAGTGGGTGTTGTGTCTTCGGGTTTGATGTCCTGATAATAACGACACAATTCAGGTTGTTTCAGTTGCCTTAATTTACTCCTTTATTCAGCTCCTTGCCTGTGTGGCGTAGTGATACTGAAAAGTGCTTACATACCTAATCACAGTGTGTGTGTGTGTGTGGTGAGTGTGCCTGATACAAAGTAGTGCAGGAGGTTGGGACTGCTACAATGAATATGTAGCATATGTAACATCCCCCCTTCTCAAAAGAAAAGAATAAAAGTTAGTGACACTAGAGGATTTCCAGAGCGAGGGTGGCAATCCTGTAGCAGATACCGTGGGATTATTCTGCCCACATTCATGGCATTCTGCTTTCTACTATACTACACAACAAAATATATAATGGCAGCTTGTTTTCTTTCAGGTAGTGCGTAGCCAGTCAAGAGTCATGTCTTGGCGTGACTTGTGACTTGTCCCTTCCAGTGCTAGCGATAACGCGCTGGGGGTAAGATGTTGCTCCTGGATCTAGTAGATCTGGTTGTTGCCTGCAGTGTTGCACTCGATGTATTGGTGACTTGTTGAGTCGTTTCCTGGCCATTGGTTGGTGCTGGTTGACTATATAACTCACTGGTAGCAGTTTGTGAGAATGTGTTGTCATCAATGGCAGGTGTTGCTGTTGCTGTGGGTGGTGTCCTAGGAGTTGCTGGTGTTGTCTTTGAAGTTGCAGGTGTTGACATTTCAGGTGTCGGGCGGATGTGAATTCTGTTTCGTCTCAACTGCCTGCCCGGTTCTGTCTCTATGATATATGATTTTGGGGTTCCAGCCCTACTGGTGATTTGTGCTGGGGTCCATTTCTTTGTTATTGGATCCTGAGCATGTACGTTTTGGCCTTGAAATAGTTCAGGCAAGTACTGTGCATTTTTGTTGTATTGTTTCAGCCCCTCCTCCTGGGCAGCTGCCAATTTTGCCCTTGTTTCTTCTTGGTCGATAGGGGGTTGGATTTTGCTTGGCAGGGTGGTTTTGTATTTCCTGCCATTTAGCATTTCTGCAGGAGACTTCATGTCAGCCTTTAGTGGAGTTGCCCGTAAGGATAATAGTGCCAGGTTTGGATCCTCCTTTGCCTCTCGGCATTTTATTAGTATTTTCTTGGCTGTCTGTACTTGCCTTTCAATAAACCCATGGCCCTTTGGGTAATGTGGTGAAGATGTTGTGATTTTGAACCCGTATTCGGTGGCCAGCTCTCTGAATTCCCGAGATGTGAATTGGGTTCCATTGTCACATACGATCTGCTCAGGTATTCCTTGCTCTGCAAACAACCCTCTAACAATTGACACAATTGTTTTAGCTTTCAAGTCCTTTATGTTTCTCACAAATGGGAATTTGGAGTAGTAGCAGGCCATAATCAAATACCATTGCTGGTTCTCTGTGAACAGGTCTGCTCCGATGGTTTGCCATGGCCGGCTTGGGATATCACTGGGTGTCATTTCCTCCTTCTGTTGTGAATTCCTGTATTTTTGGCATATGTGGCATGTAGATACCAGCTTTTCTATGTCCTTGTACATGCCTATCCAGTACACAGCGGATTTAGCACGGAGTCTGCACTTTTCCATTCCTAAGTGTCCTTGGTGGATCTTTTCGAGGATTTCTTTTTTCATGGACTTGGGTATGATGATTCGTGATCCGGCCAGCAGGACTCCATTCTCTACCGAAATATCATCACGGATGGTCCAGTATTCGCGGAGGATAGGCTGAACTTGTTGTCTCTTTTCTGGCCACCCCTGTATTACCATTTGGGTGAGGAGCTGGAGTTCTTCATCTCTGGCTGTTTCCTCTTTAATCTGTTCCAGCTTCACGCTTGTCACACTCACAATGTGGTGGATCTTTATGCTCAGCCCTTCCATCTCTTGTTTGTCATGTGTTGATAGTCTGGATAGGGCGTCAGCTAGCAGCAGGTCTTTTCCTGGCTTGTATCTGATGTTGTAGTCGTAGCTCTGTAGCCTCAGTAATAGTCTCTGTAGTCTGGCTGGTGCTTTGGTGAGGTTTTTTTTTCCGATTTGTTCTAGAGGGCGGTGGTCTGTTTCGATGTCGAAATACCTTCCATATAGGTAAGTGTGAAATTTCTCGCAGCCATAGACTACTGCTAAGAGTTCTCTCTCTATGTTTGCGTACCTTGATTCTGTAGGAGTGAGTGCTTTGGATGCATACGCAATAGGTCGGCCATTTTGTATCAGTACTGCTCCAACTCCTCTCATGGAGGCATCAACTTGGAGTGTTACAGGTTTCTGTCTGTCATAGTACTGCAGGATCGTTTCTTTGCTGATGAGTTGTTTTAATTTCCCAAAATCTTGGCTATGTGAAGCACACCAATCAAATTCAGCGTCGTCTTTCATCAATTCACGGAGATTTGCTGTATGATTAGCAAGCTTAGGTATGAAGACTCCCATGTATTGTATGAGCCCTAGGAAACTTCTTAACTGTTTCTTGTCTTTGGGTTCCTCCATGTGGTTGATAGCATCCACTTTTGTAGGGTCCGGTTTCACTCCTTCTGCAGAGTAAATCAGTCCAAAGAATTTGCACTCCCTTTCTTTGATTATGCATTTGTCTGCATTGAGCTTTATGCCGGCTCTTCGAGTTTTTTCCATAGCCTCATGGAGGTTGTAATCATGCGTGTTTTCATCTCTGCCGTATACTTGGATATCATCTGCTATCCCGATTGCCCCTTTACAGCCTTTGTATGTTTCATCTATTTTCCGCTGGAAGACATCTTGACTCACCTTCAGCCCGAATGGGAGCCTGTTGAATCTGAATCTGCCAAATGGCGTGTTGAAAGTGGTGAGCATTGATGACTTCCGGTCTATTTTGACGTTCCAATATCCATTGCTAGCATCCAGCTTGCTGAACACCTTGGAACCGGCTAGTGCGGGTGTGATCTCTTCAAGGGTTGGAGTTGGATAATGGTCGCGCTTCAATGCATTGTTCAGATCCCTGGGATCAAGGCATATCCTTAGTTTTCCGTTTGGCTTTTCTTTGATAACAATTGAATTTACCCAATCAGTTGGTTTAGTTATTGCTGTGATGATGCCCTTTTCTTCCATTTCGTTTAGTTGTTCCCTTAGCCTCTCTTTCAGTTCAAGGGGAACACGGCGGGGTGGGTGGATCACTGGCTTCACACTGGGGTCTACTGTGATATGGTATTCGTATTCCTCAAAACAACCAACGGTATCGTCAAAACACTCTGGGTACATGTCCATCAATTCTTCTTTGTTCCTGATGGGCGGCCGGTTTTTGATGGGTATGTTTCTGTCAATTCTGCAGGAGTTTGTCTTGATTTCATAGTTGATTGACACAATCTTCAGTCTTTGGCACGTGTTCAGGCCGAGAATAGCAGGTCCTTTCGATTTAGTGATGAAGAAGGGGCATTTCACTTCTTTCCCTTTGTATGTTCCTGCTATGATTATTTTGCCTAGCTGTGGGATTATGGAACCTCCGTATGCAGCTAGGACTACATCGCTACTTCCAAGGATTCCTTTCCTGACGCTGCCATCTTTTGTCATGTGTTCAGGGAATATCTTTCCGTAAAGATTGACTGGTAAGATATTGCTCTGGGCTCCAGTATCAATTTTGAGCCTTAGATTAATCGTTGTTCTTTTCTTTCCCACTTTTTTCTGTAGTTGTATTATAGTATATGCTTCCTCTCTGTTGCTATGTGTTTTGCTGTTTCCCATTTCGTGGACGTCAATGGTCCCAACGGAAAGGAATTCTTCCTCAGAGGTATCTGAGGTTATCTCCTCTTCCTGTTGGACGTGTGCGTGTATTTGTTTCCTTCTCGTATTTCTATCGTTCTTTGACCATTGCTGCTTTGGCTTGGTGCTGTATGATTTTGTTGACCTACACATTTTCTTCCAGTGGTTAGGCCTCCCACATGAGTTGCAGGTAGTCCCGTATGCTGGGCACGCCCTGCGATCATCAAATGCATGCTCTGTACCGCAGTTCCAGCAGCTTCTTTGGCTTGCTTGTTTGTTTGCATGCCTAGAAAATGTCTGCTTTGGAGCCTTTAAGGTGGAGCCAGGGTCACGTTTTGAGAGAGCGTCTATATTCACTCTGGTGCTGCTCTGAGATGAGCCAACTTGAAGGCAGAGGGAGGACATTTGTTTCCTTGTGGCTTCGAAAGCTCTGGCAGCATCTACGGCGTCTTTTAGGTTGAGGGTGTCTTTCCCTATTAGGGACTTTTGGACCTCTTGGTGGGCGCACCCCCATATTAGCTGGTCGACAATTCTGTCATCTTCATCACCAAATCTGCATTTCTTGGCCACGTTCCTTAGTCTCGAAAGGAAAGTGTCGGTTGTTTCTTGTGGGTCTTGTCTTAGCCCTTGGAACTCATACCGATGGATTCTGTGGTTTGATTTGGGCTCCATATGGTTCGCAAACCTTTCAAGGACTATTCCCGGATTATTGCAGTCAGGCTCTGTTAAGCTCCAACTGTTAAAAATGTCTAGACCCTTCTCCCCGAGCCATAGTAAAATATAACTGACCTTCTCTTCATCTGCAGTTCCTTTCAGGAAGCTTTTAAATGCCAGCTGGCTCTTTTGTTTGAATTTCTTGAACGCCTCCACCACATCATCGGCGTCCCAGTTCATCGTAGGGTGGAGGCTCATTGCTGCTGTGGAGGCCGCCATCTTGTGTTGTTAGGCGGGTGCACAAAAAAAATCAATTTCTCTGCAGCCGCTGTTCCTAATTCACAATAGCGATTCACAATAGCGCGGGTTTTTACTCGAAAGTCACCGCTGCCACCATGTTGTGTCTTCGGGTTTGATGTCCTGATAATAACGACACAATTCAGGTTGTTTCAGTTGCCTTAATTTACTCCTTTATTCAGCTCCTTGCCTGTGTGGCGTAGTGATACTGAAAAGTGCTTACATACCTAATCACAGTGTGTGTGTGTGTGTGGTGAGTGTGCCTGATACAAAGTAGTGCAGGAGGTTGGGACTGCTACAATGAATATGTAGCATATGTAACAGTGGGTGAGCTGGGAGGTACTGACAGAGGGTCAGCTAGAAGCTCTGCCAAAAGATTTATCAGCCATGATGTAATCGCCTGTAAGTTTTATTAACTAGAAGATTAATACAAACTGTGTCGAAGTTATATCTGGCAATTCGTAATGATCGCATACACTGTGGTAAGATATAGAATTTTACCTAGCAATTAATAACCAGTCGATGACAAGAGATATGCCAATATGTTTATTGCACCTTCAAATAAAGAAGACTAACTATTAAACGTCTGGGAGGATCTCTGTTATTAGTTGTTCGAGTTATTACGCTTATCGCTGACCCGGTCTATGCAAGTGGCAGCTTGGGAGCTAATTGAGATAGACGAGAAGCTAGCCGCTACAAAATGCTTCAACAACCATATATTCTAAAACCTTGTTCTCTTCCCATTTCTTGCTCACTAAGAAGATTTAGGTCTATCACCCTGACATTGGATTTCAACCTTAATTAGGGTATTTGTACTCAACTTTACATCCGCATACGTAGCTGTTTAATAATTGTGACAAAGGTTCACACGCACCTTCCAAACTCAACTACTGCATTCCGTGCTCTTGATTTGGACTCCTTTACATTAGTGCGATTAAACGTAACCTAGGCGACCATTGCGCTGAACACGTGTTGGGTCCCCCAAAGCCCAATGGATCTCCTGGTTGCCAACCATTTTAACTCTCCTTCCAATTCTCATACCGTCCCTTCCATCCTCGACCTACTCCATTGCCAGAGTGAAACCACACACAAACTAGAGGAGCTGCATCACATATTCTACACGGGCAGCTTACAATCCAACAGTATGAACATTGAATTATCCACACCCTAAGTAACACCCTTCCTACACTGTCTCCCCTTCCTTTGCTCTCCACCCCAGTGCACACCCATTTCCTCCACTATCCCACCTGTCTTTCCCCACCCTCTCCTTGTTCCCTTCCACCTATATCCTGTCCTTGGCTTTATATTTCACATATCTTCTTTCCTTATCTGACACCCTTTTGTCTCTTTTTCACCTCTAGCCTCTGTCATTTACTTTACCATTCTGCAACTTTCATCACCCCTCACTTGAATCCATCTATCTATCACTTGACAAGCATTGTCGTATGCCCACCTCCCTTGCTCCAGATATCTCCCTCCTACTACAATCAGTCTAGTGAAAGGTTCCAACCCGAAACATTGCCTATCCATTCCCTCCATAGGTACTGCCTGACCCCTTGAGTTACTCCAGCACTTTGTGTTATGTTTGGAGTTAACATTATATTCTCTTGTTTGTTACTTCCAATGATCCCAATGCCAAGCACTGGAATACCTTTGACAGTGAAGTGCTGAAAGCAATTTGCAAGGAGAGGCATTGTTTGACAACTCCAAGAATTATGCCTTTTCTGGAGGTGCTGTAGTAGCTGCCATACATCAAATTCCCATCATCTTGGCTCCAGCTTCATGGTTTATGTATTAAAAGTCCAAATCTCTTTGCATAATTCAAGGCTGCGAGGGATTTTGCTAAAATTCTTGTTGAAGTTGTTCCTCAGTCAACATTTTTAGGAATGGAATAACTTGTGTCACACGAATGGTGTCTGCTGCCATGATGGCGGAACAAGTGCCAATATTTCAACAACTAAAAGTGCATTAAGTATGCATATGTTGATTTCAATCACTGTAGCTTGGAAGTTGCTTTTGTAATCGATGATATTTGACTGCATTATTCTGTGAAAACGACAGCAGCAAACATAGTTGAATACAGAAAATCAGAAACTTAATGCATTGACATCCTGCTCCTTCTTTGGGTTTGTCATTTCAGGCAATACGCCACTGAATCAGTGATTTGATGAACTTCAATTTTATGAATTATTATTGTTATAAAGCTATTGATATTGTGCCATGTTGAATGTGGTGTAACTGAGTTTTGAATAATACACTGATCCATAGTTACTTCTGACTAATCTCTCTAGCACTGAAAAAGTAATTTTATGACTGTCTAATCCAATTCACTTGGAATAATTGCTGTAAGATTCCACAGATATTAAAAATAATTGTTTCATTTCTGTTTTTAAGATGATCTGTGATTTTTCTGCTTCTACCAAATCTGCAAATAGGCCCCAATCGTTTTTTCTCAGTCTTCATTAATGCTTACAAAGCAGTAAAAAAGTAGAACCTTTTAATTACTGGCTTTCAGCCTGATAGGGAGCATTGTCAGCAAGATAATATCTCTTGTCACTAATTGCCACAAACTACCAACAGAAGGATGGTAATTCACAATGGAATAAAGAAAATTCATGCCACAGAGTCTGTTGACTCATTAGAGGCTGGTTGTTCTTAACTCTGAGGAACTGCTCAAAATGATTAATGATGGTGGTGGTGGTGGTGCTAGTGGTGGAATTGGCAGGCAAGCAAACACACTGAACATTTTTTCTTTCCAATAACTTGAAAGGAAAGGAAATCAATGCAGAGTGTTCTATTGGCTTTTAATATTTGCATCAAAACAAAATGGTAGCAGTCACCATCAGGCCCTTCAGGTTTGCTGAAAAATCATCAAAATCGTCTAACTGAGTTTAGGACTCCTCTAACATGAGAAATATCCAAAGGTATCTGTTTTCAGAATAAGGTACATCGTAACGAGGTAATCTCTCATTCTTCTTAGCTCTAGACAATACAAATCTTGTCTACTCAATCTCTTTCCAGACAGCACTTCCACCATCCAAAAAAAGCCAAACTGATGAATCTTCCGCATGTGCATTCCTTCCACATTTACTTTTTAGATAAGAGCCTCTGTGATTGCAGTCAAAGGTCCGATGCAACCTTAATCATTTGCTGTCACTTTGCCAATTGTCAATAAGTATTCAAATGTAGCCTTACAAGCACTTAGAATTTAAATTATGTCGGAAAGAACTGCAGATGCTGGTTTAAATCGAAGATAGACACAAAATGCTGGAGGAGCTCAGCGGGACAGGCTGCATCTCTGGAGAGAAGGAATGGGTGACATTTTGGGTTGAGACCCTTCTTCAGACTGAAAAAGGGTCTCGACCTGAAATGTCACCCATTCCTTCTCTCCAGAGATGTTGCCTGTCTTGCTGCGTTACTCTGGCATTTTGTGTCTATCGTAGAATTTAAATTAATTATCTCCATTGGTATAATGTCTAAGTAATCATTTTAAACATTAAAGATCACTACATGTTAAGGATTACTACAAAATGATCTGGAATCTTTGAACCCTGGATCATACTCTTAGATTTATTTTACAGATTAGTGTACTATTTATCAGAAGATAGAAAGTCAGCAAAAAGCAAAATCCTCAAATTCCTCCAATGAGGAAAACACTTTCTTTCATGTATTATAATGGAGATAGGTTATCAAATAGTAGATGTTAGGAATACAATTTTCTAAGCTGACATTTGGCTTAATTCTATGTAAACTGTTTGATTACCCTTTCCATGTTTTTTGGCCTCTCTTCTGTGGTGCAATATTCAGACTGCAAATCAAGTCTGTTACTGGAATTATATTCAGGTTCAGGCTTTCAGGTGCAGGTTATTTTAAGGTTTGTCCAATTATTAAAATACTTTCTGCATCCTTCAGGTTTAAAATATTTGCTCCTGTGAACTACTGGACATGTGAGCCAATAGTTACTAAATGGCATAATGTGAATGACAGAACCACCAGCGCATTTCTTGAAATAAAAAACAGAAAGTGCTGGAAAATGCAGCAGATCAGGCAACATTTGATGGGGAGAGAAACAGATTTACCATTATAGATCAATGACTCTTCATCAGAACTGGATGAGAAAGCAAGTGTATTCTGAGTTGCAGAGAGGAGAGATGGAGAGAGCACAGGGCATGTCTGTGATAAGGTGAGGACTAAGGTTGTTCAGGTGTTACAATGCTTTTAGACCCATTTACTGTAATTAATTGATGAATGAGATCACTTAGAGACATATAGAAAGAAATATAAAGATGCTGGAACTGTCAGATGCAGAAATTCAGAGGAGTCAGAGGTTATGGGGAGAAGGCAGGAGAATGGGGTTAGGAGGGAGAGATAGATCAGCCATGATTGGAGTAGACTTGATGGGCTGAATGGCCTAATTCTGCTCCCATCGCATGATCTTATGAAATTTGGTGCAAAAATCCAGGAAATCCCCTGAGGATCAAGATGCATATGTGGAGAGAGGTGGATTAACTTACGTCAGAATGAGTGCTGCATCTCCTGCATTACTTGAGAAGGTGCCAAAGGTGTGGGAGTAGTTGGTGGCGATGAGAGAGCAAACCAATGTATTTCATGAACCTGACATGATTATACTATTTGCCAATGACTGAATGGTGTGAAACCCTGTGTAACTTACAATGATTTATTACTGACAGTTTTGTTCATCAATAAAACCAAATATCTTTTGCATTTTTAACAAACTTCTGTTTATTTTTGATCATGTAATGAGAAATAAAATGTACCATCTGTTAAATTTGTAATAGATTTATAAAAATCCATTAAAGGACAATCAATTAAAAAACAGTTTTCTACAATAAACTGCTCCCTGTCTAGTTGCACAAATTAATCTCTGCTCAACAATGAAATGATGGAAATGTACCTGCAACTAACTGTAAACTGAAATGAATATACTTCACTGTGTCTGTGTTCAGTTATCAAAGTTGATCTTATTACCAGTTCTTCTTTATTTTGCATAAGAGGTTCTATTTATAGACAGTACTTCCTTCTGATACAAATGAATAATAGGCTGATCAAAATACTCCATGAAAGGAGTTCATTAACTGTGTGGCACTCCATAATTAGGCCAACCTCAAGTCTTACTTTGAACAAATGGATAAGGTGTTATGTATTATGAAGAATTGGATAACGTTTTAATGCCATTGCTTTCCTACTGAATGTCTACAAAACACTCATCTGCCACGATGTAACTATGTTTATTCCTGCTTCGAACAGATATCTCTTTTTCAAATCAAACCAAGATTAGGAACTCATTGTAATGGAAGACAAACTCATTTTACAGAATCCTAATAACAGCCAGCAAAAATAACTTTTAGCTTATTGGTTTTTATCTAAAAATAGAAAGTTGGCAACAAATGTGCAGAAGAGTTCCAACCACACAGCAATGGTTTAAAAAAGACTTATTTAAGTAGAGTTCATTTTAACATTGATATTTTACATTTCAATAATTAAGATATGTGTGATAACTGCAATACTTTGATTTTAACCAACATATTATTTTATTGGGATCAATTTGAAATATTCCATTGCATTATCACCAGTAGAATAATGGCAGGTCATTTATGTGAAATATTCATTCTGATTGTCTCTTTAAAGATGCTGCCTGACTTGTTGAATATTGTCAGCATTTTCTGTTTTCATCACTCATGCAAAATTTAATGATTTGCCTTTCATTAGCCCAGAGCTCAAAAAATCCCTATGTTTTGATCAAATTGTGCAATATTAAGAGTTATCTTAATGCCAAGTAGCATCTCCATTAACTTTTTCTCTGAGTCACTGCACATTACAATTAATTTGATCATTGTTAGACTGAACAAATTGTCAATTAACCAAACTCATTGTGTGGAGAGTAAGGGAATTGAAGCACATTCTACCACAATGCAGTTAAACATCAATTACCTTTCTATTTTCCTCACGGTGCACTACAAATTATTCAGCCTTTTAAAATTTATAAAATGGCAGCATTTTTTGTTTGGTTTTCACCATATTCCAAACCTTCTTTCAATTTCAAGTTTTCCTATATGGCTTGATAATATCCTCATATTAAATTTACCTCATATATTAGTAGACTATCAGTCAGTGTTAAATATTAAGTGGAAATGGTATCATCTCTTGTCTGATGAATTCTTTCGGTGGCATTCAAACATTGTTCCTTTTCAGTTTACAGATTATCACCTTTATTTGTAGGGAGATGGAGAGACCCCTGACCATAGGAGATCATATTTGCCGAGGTAGTGGTTAGCATTGTGCAGTATTCAAGAGCCCGAAAGGTTCCTGGGAAGAAACTGTTATTGAACCTGAAGGTCACAGTTTTTAGGCTCATGTCCCTTCTTTTCGATGGTAATATAATGAGACCATTGTCAGGCTAGTGTGGGTCTTTGATGATATTAGCTGCCTTTATGAAGCAGTGCCTCTTGTAAATCCAATGATGGGGAGATGAGTACCCATGGTAGATCAGGCAATGTCTATCACTTTCTCCAGTTATTTCTGGATGCTCAAGTTACCAAACCAGGCCATGATGTAACCAGTCAATATGCTCTCTACTATGCATCTATAGAAGTTCAATAGAGTATTTGGTAACATGCCAAATCTCCTCAAAATGTAATAACAAAGGAAGCTCATCAACTCCTCTATTTCTTTAGAAGTAGAGGCGTTGATGAGCTTCCTTTGTTAAGGAATCATTGTGCTTCCTCCAGATCAGATCTTCAACTTGAAGCTTTTGACTTTCTCCACCATTGTATTGTACCTGGATATGATGAGGAAGGCATCAGGATATGTGGTCTGGTGTTTGCTGACCACGGTAGGAAGCTTCTTCAATGCTAACCAAACGTCTGCCTCGGGTGGGATGTAGATCACAGTCATGATAATGGAGGTGAGTTTCCTTGGGAGATAGAAGGAAAACACTTCACTGCTAGATGCTCAAGGTGCAGGGAGCAGGGGTTGGACAAGACCTTTACAGCTGAGCACCACAAAGAGTTTAAGATGAAGCAGATGCCATCACCACTTTCTTTTCGAATGCCATGCGATAGATCGAGAAACCTTTGGGCTGGAGGGCTGAGTCTGGGGAGCAGAAAGTGAGCCATGTCTCTGTGAAATAAAGTACACAGCATTCTCTCATATCCCATTGGCAATGCAGCCTTTCCTTGTCCTTAATCTTATTTTCTTGGAACTGTAAATTGATGTTGGAGAGGGTGTCAAACGCTCCAATTCTTCGACTATTCGAAGTTTATAATATTGTTATTTTTCCCACCTGATATGCAGCCCCATTGAACATGTGTAATTCTACTTAAATTGTTTTCCCTCTTGAAATTCTATTAAAGTGGAAAGTGTAATCCCATTGTAACAATGGAATTTGCACTTGACCACGTCATATAATTGAGAATTCTGGCTTTGTAACACTTTTAAAAATGTATTAAACTGACACTGATACTAGGCAGGAGAGAGAGTATTGTGAAACATAATGTTAAACCCATGAATAAATTCCAATTAGAATTGTTTGTCATAGGCATGGTTTACCTGGATGATATGACCTCTCAGCTCTGATGGTTCGGCAATCGAGAGGAAAGATGTCAATAGATTGTCAATGATAGAGTCCTGGATTGTTATGGGTATACATGCTTGTAGAATATATTCTTAGAGAGAAAGGGAAGTGTATCCCCGTGTCAGCTGTTACATTAATATTACCATAATCTCTTAAAGACATGTAAGTGGATTTTGGCAAATAATAAGGTATCCTGGTCTTTAGTCAATTACTTCAAATCTCAGTCAGGATCACAGCCACCAGTAATGCCATTATGTTGTCAGTATTACTGTGCATTGGGAGACATCCAGTTCTGCAGACCCTGAGTATTTTTATTCCGAATCTAAAACAAATAGTGTACATAAGATCATATTTAAACTACAAAGGAAAAATTTGCACATTTTGCTTAGAGATCTGTTGGATTTTATACTGTCTACTTTGGCTTACATAAGTATGGGATCAGACATAAAGGGCAGATCTTCAATTGCCTGATGGTCACTGGCCACTTTGTCAACGTGCCACAGTGTTTGTTCCAAAGAAAAACAAACTGCTGGAGGATCGAGCAGCATCTCTGGAAGGAAGTAAGAAACAACCCAGAATTAATGGGACAGAAAGCTCACAAAGGAATATGGAAGAAAGGCCATCTAATAGGAATCGATGTGAAAGCTGAGATGAGCAAAGGATTAAAAGTACTATACATGAATGCGCAAAGTATAAGAAGTAAAGTGGATGAGCTTGATGCTCAGTTAGAGATTTGTAGGTATGACATTGTGGGGATTACAGATGTGGCTGCAGAAGGATCAGGACTGGGAACTGAATTTTCAGAGTTATATGTCCTATAGAAAGGACAGGCAGTTGGGCAGAGGAGGTGGGGTAGCTCTGTTGGTGAGGGATGGAATACAGTCCCTTGCGAGGGGTGACATAGGGACTGACGATGTAGAGTCACTGAATAGAGTTGAGGAATTGTAAAAGTAAGAAGACACTAATGGGAGTGATCTACAGACCTCCAAACAGTAGCCTGGATATAGCGTGAAAGTTGCAGCAGGAGTTAAAATTAGCATGTAACAAAGGTAATGACACTGTGGTTATGGGGGATTTCAATATGCATGTCTTCTTTGGCCCCCTCGGTCATGGCTGACCATGGGAGATGCATCCTAGTTGGCTGCTTGCTCCACACCTCGGCTAGAGCAGCGTCGCTTGTGGCTGAAGGGACCAATGCAGGAGTGCATGTAGACTGGGAAAATCAGGTTGGTTCTGGACCCCAAGAAAGGGAGTTTGTAGAGTGCCTCTGAGATGGATTCTTTGCGCAGCTTGCAATGGAGCCTACCAGAGAGAAGGCAATTCTGGATTTAGTGTTGTCCAATGAACCAGATTTAATAAGGGAACTCAAGGTAAAGGAACCGCTTGGAGGTAGTGACCATAATATGATTAGTTTTAATCTGCAAATTGAGAGGGTGAAGGTTAAACCACGAATGTCAGTGTTGCAGTTGAACAAAGGGGACTATGAAGGCATGGAAGAGGAGCTAGCCAAAGTCGAATAGAAAAGGATCCTAGCAGGAATGACGGTGGAACAGCAATGGCAGGAATTCCTGGGCATAATCCAGAAGATGCAGGATCATTTCATTCCAAAGAGGAAGAAAGATTCTAAGATGAGTAAGAGGCAACCGTGGCTGCCAAGGGAAGTTAACGGGCGGCATGGTGGCGCAGCGGTAGAGTTGCTGCCTTACAGCGAATGCAGAGCCAGAGACTCAGGTTCGATCCTGACTACGGGCGCCGTCTGTACGGAGTTTGTATGTTCTCCCCGTGACCTGCGTAGGTTTTCTCCGAGATCTTCGGTTTCCTCCCACACTCCAAAGACGTACAGGTTTGTAGGTTAATTGACTGGGTAAATGTAAAAATTGTCCCTAGTGTGTGTAGGATAGTGTTAATGTGCGGGGATCGCTGGGCGGCGCGGACACGGTGGGCCGAAGGGCCTGTTTCCGCGCTGTATCTCTAAATCTAAAAAAATCTAAATCTAAAAAAAATCTTAAAGATGGAATAAAACTAAAAGAAAAAATGTATAACATAGCAAAGAGTAGCAGGAAGCCAGAGGTTTGCGAAATTTTCAACGAACAAGATAGCAAAAAGGGCAATACGGGCTGAAAAGATGAGGTGCGAAGCGGTTTTAAGCTAATTTAAAGAAGGAAAGTAAAAGCTTCTTTAGGTATGTTAAGAGAAAAAGATTAGTAAAGACAAATGTGGGCAGAAAAGGGTGAAATTATTATGGGTAACAAGGAAATGGCGGAAGAGTTGAACATGTACTTCGGATCAGTCTTCACTAAGGAAGACACAAACAATCTCCCAGATGTACTAGAGGACAGAGGATCAAGGGAGACAGAGGAACTGAAAGAAATTTTAATTTTTTTTTATTTTTTAAAAAGCATATGTACAAATCGAAATTTAAAAAAAACACATTTGTTACAAAGTTCTTACATAGCTTCAATTTTTAAATTTTTGAAGAGAGAAAGTAAAAATAAAAATATAAAACTATAAACTTGGGAAGAGAGAGTAAGAGGGTTAAAAAAAAAAAAAAAAAAGGATCTAACAATAAAAATTAACGGGAGTAGATCCGGGAGACAAAAACCACAGCTGTGAAATAGTATTGGGTAGACTGATGGGACTGAAGGCTGATAAATCCCCAGGGCCTGATGGTCTGCATCCCAGGGTATTCAAGGAGGTGGCTCTAGAAATCGTGGACACATTGGTGATCATTTTCCAATGTTCACTAGATTCAGGATCAGTTCTGTGGATTGGAGGATAGCTAATGTTATCTCACTTTTTAAGAAAGTAACGAGAGAGAAAACGGTGAATTACAGACCAGTTAGCCTGACATCAGTGGTGGGGAAGATGCTGGAGTCAATTATTAAAGAGGGAATAATGGCGCATCTGGATAGCAGTAAAAGGATTGGTCCAAGTCAGCAAGGATTTATGAAGGGGGAATCCTGCTTGACTAATCTTCTGGAATTTTTTGAGGATATGACAAGTAAAATAGATGAAGGAGAGCCAGTGGATGTGGTGTATCTAGACTTTCAGAAAGCCTTTGAAACAGATCATGCCCTTCCCCGAGGTTCATTGCTATTCAAATCTGACCAAGCAGAATGAGGTTCTATTAAAATATTTCCTTTTCTACTGTCTCACTCCCACACCCATTGCACACACATTTCTTCCGCCATAATTCCACTTCCCCAGTCACCCTGCTCCTTTTTCCTGCTTCGTTCACTCATCTCCCATCCCCGAGCACCACATTTCCTTTCCTTTCCCCTTCATTCCTCTCCATCCTATACTCTTCCACTGATATCTCTCCCGCCAGCTTTACATTTCACTCCTTCTCATCTTTCGGGAGGGAGAGAGAAAACGGGGAATTATAGACCAGTTAGCCTAACATCGGTAGTGGGGAAAATACTAGAGTCAGTTATTAAAGATGTGATAGCATCACATTTGGAAAGTGGTGAAATCATCGGACAAAGTCAGCATGGATTTACAAAAGGCAAATCATGTCTGACGAATCTTATAGAATTTTTCGAGGATGTAACTAGTAGAGTGGATAAGGGAGAACCAGTCGATGTGTTATATCTGCACTTTCAGAAGGCCTTCGACAAGGTCCCACATAGGAGATTGGTGTACAAACTTAAAGCACACGGTATTGAGGATTCAGTGTTGAGGTGGATAGAAAATTGGTTGGCGGACAGGAAGCAAAGATTAGGAATAAACGGGTCCTTTTCGGAATGGCAGGCAGGCAGTGACTAGTGGGGTACCGCATGGCTCAAATATGGGACCCCAGTTATTTACAGTGTATATTAATGATTTGGACAAGGGAATTGAATGCAACATCTCTAAGTTTGCAGATGACACGAAGCTGGGTGGCAGTGTTAGCTGCGAGGAGAATGCTAGGAGGCTGCAGAGTGACTTGGATAGATTAGGCGAGTGGGCAAATGCATGGCAGATGCAATACAATGTGGATAAATGTGAGGTTATCCACTTTGGCGGCAAGAACAGGAAAGCAGAGTATTACCTGAATGGTGAACGATTAGGAGAAGGGGAGATGCAACGTGACCTGGGTGTCATGGTGCACCAGTCATTGAAAGCAAGCATGCAGGTGCAGCAGGCAGTGAAGAAAGCGAATGGTATGTTGGCATTCATAGCAAGAGGATTTGAGTTTAGCAGCAGGGAGGTTCTACTGCAGTTGTACAGGGCCTTGGTGAGACCGCACCTGGAGTATTGTGTGCAGTTTTGGTCTCCTAATCTGAGGAAAGACGTTCTTGCCTTAGAGGGAGTACAGAGAAGGTTCACTAGATTGATCCCTGGGATGGCGGGACTTTCATATGAAGAAAGACTGGATAGACTAGGCTTGTACTCGCTGGAATTTAGAAGACTGAGGGAGGATCTTATAGAAACCTATAAAATTCTTAAGGGGTTGGAGAGGCTAGATGCGGGAAGATTGTTCCCGATGTTGGGGGAGTCCAGAACCAGGGGTCACAGCTTAAGGATAAGGGGGAAGTCTTTTAGGACCGAGATGAGAAAACATTTCTTCACACAGAGAGTGGTGAGTCTGTGGAATTCTCTGCCACAGAAGGTAGTTGAGGCCAGTTCATTGGCTATATTTAAGAGGGAGTTAGATGCTAAAGGGATCAGGGGGTAAGGAGAGAAGGCAGGTACAGGTTACTGAGCTGGATGATCAGCCATGATCATATTGAATTGCGGTGCAGGCTCGAAGGGCCGAATGGCCTACTCCTGCACCTATTTTCTATGTTTCTATGTTTCTATGTTTCCTTATCTGACACTATTTTTTCTTTTTTTCATCTCAAGCCTTTGTCAGTTATTCCACCCATCTGCCAACCTCTCCACCCCCTGCTGTATCCACCTGTCCCTTACGAGACTTTGTCCCATCTTTATTTTCCAGCTTTCTCCTCTCTACTCCAATCACTCTGAAGGGTCCCATGCCGACCCATTTGTCCATTTCCTTCCATAGACGTTGCCTGACCCTCCAGGTGTTCTTCCAGCACTTTTGCCTGAAGTTCCAGCAACTGCAGTTCCATGTGTCTCCATTCAGTTTAACATCTTATAATTCAGTCTGGTGTAGGGACAGGTAACAAGGAAGGAAAATAAATGCTGAATTAGAGTGGAAAGCAAGAATAAACAGTAGAGTTATTACTGGAACTCAATGCATGTGAAACAGATCGTGAACTGAAATTGTTGGACTTGATATTAAGTGCAAAAGGCTGCAAAGAAATTAATCTGGTCAAGCTGTTTGTTGCTCTTCAAACTTGTGTTGAGCTTCATTGGAACCGATGGAACAAAGATGACATTGAAAAAGAAGCAGCGAATTAAAATGACAAGTAACCAGGTTCACTCTTGAAGAGTGACTGGAGGTGTTCAGCAAAGTGTGGAAGAGACTGCATTAAAGGTCATGATTTTAAGCTGAATCATTTCAGTCTTTCTGAGGGAGGGCCTCAAAACACATTACCTCAGTTTGGTATCCGATCTGAGAGCATGGTGTGAAAGGTTATGTAACAGTTGGGCAACTGGATGTGTTTCATGATTGCCTGGGTGGGGCTGAAAGAAATCTATCACATGATCATCTGTATATTGTCAAATCACTCAAAGTATGTTTTGCAGCTTCATTAATCTTCTTATTTCATTTCACTACCGCAGAATGGTGCACCTAGTTCTTAGAATCATCGAGTCATACAGCATGGAAACAGGCCTTTTGCCCCAACTTGCCCATGCCGATTATGATGCCCCATCTACACCAGTCCCACCAACCTGCATTTGGCCCATATTCCTCTAAATGTTTCCTATCCAAGTACCTGTCCAAATGTCTTTTAATTGTTGCTCTTGACTTTGGATAACTGAGTAAAAAGGGTAACAGAGCATTAACTCCTCACTTGACATCTCTTGTCATCTTTATTGCATCTAAGGGCAGAGATTGTGAATTGGGAACATTCTACCAGCCCTAAGACATAATAGGTCAAGAGTCCGCCCAGAAGATATAACCCACATTAATTTAAGATTAACTTGCATCAGTTGATATGTTTTTGTTCCTGGATAAATTTGCTGGATGGACACAAAAGGAAACGTTGATAGAAACCAATTCCTTAATTGAAAACACTTGCATGTTTCCCATCATGCCCTTTATCTCAACTCCTGTTTCACGTCATTCACTTGTTTTACACTGTTATACAACATTAATTTGTCACTTTTTTTTTGCATGAAGTGTCAATAACATTAATACATATAGGATTAATGGTAAAATGGTCATTTACAGAGTAAAATCTGCTGCTTTACTTTAGACAGTTTCAACTTCAGCTGTTTCAAACTTCTATTCCTTTAAGTATCATTTCTGCCTCTTATGCAAATTATAATTTAAATTGCCTATGGATCTGAAAATGCTGGAAACATTCAACAGATCAGGCAGCAACTGTGGAAAGACAAGCAGAGCTAACATTTCTGATCTGAGACCCTTTGTCAGAATAGGGAAAGAGAGGAAACAAACTGGTTTTAATTTGCAAAGAAGGTGGAGAGGGATGGAAAGAACAAAGATAATGTCTCTGATAGGGTTAAATCAAATGGGTTAATGTGGTTAGATGCAGATTATACTTCTCCATCTGTAATCTGTTGCTAATAGTAGATCTATAGAACAAGCTGAGCAAGTGAATGGAGAACTGAGCCAAAATTGCAGATATCTATCTGGAGAAATTGCCAGTGCAAACAGAAAGAGAGTGGATTATCTGAAGTTGAAGAATTCAATATTAAGTCTGGAAGGCTGCAACATGCTAAATTTCAGCTAGTCCGATAAAGTAACTCTCATCACAAATTGATTTGATATTGCCAAAATATTTCAAATAACATCTTGTGTTTAGATTCAACATTGAATCTCAACTGAAAATTTTAAATGTCATTATTTTATATCATTTTGACATGGAATGTTTGAATCCTGTCTCATGAAGGTAGTACTTATTAAAGGTATGACAGCCTTCAGGTAAGTTTCTGGAATATGAATACCGAAATGCACCACAGCAGAAACTAAGGCTAAGGACCACAAAAACAATTTCCAGCTGCAGTCATGAACAGGGTCTTGTCCAGTAATTTCGCACTCAATAATAAGTGTTCCTAAAACACAGTGTGAAGTATCATTTATCAGCCTGATTATCTCAGACTTGCTAGCACCTCTGTCTTAAAAGTAATCGACCAAACCATTGCACAAAGACCGAATATGCTTAATCAACTGTGTACTTCAATCAGTGACACAGCTCCTTGCATTACCTCATTATGTGCCAGACCATTTCCCACTGTGATTTTTGACTTTGGTCCAAAATGGCATCATGATGACAGAACTATTATTGATGTTTCAAGCCAGTTTCTCCTGCAGCTGTTTTTTGAGTTTGCCATAAACCCATCTAGGTGGGGAAAGCCACTTAAAGCGCACCAAAGAATACAACTCAGAACGTCTTTAAAGTGCTTATTGAAATCCAACCAAATACCACAAATAAAATAACATAAATGCAAGTATTGCAAATTATATAATGTACAATATTACACAAAATTATTTAAGATATGATATTACATTTTACTAACTGCCAGATTCTAACATGGCCTCTTTATTCTGTACATTATGCCATTTTAACACAACTATAATTCTGCGTTGATCCCAGTGTTCAGTTTGCAGTTCTAATACAAATAATCTTTTTGCTACTGAACATTATTATACTATAACTCTAAATAATTTTAGATATAACTCACTATAGCAACCACTCGGGATGTGCTAAGAATTTTGCAAGCTGCCCACACTCTCGGAACTCAGTTTAATTATAATTAAAAAATCGCCCCTTGACAATTTGTCACCACCTTGCCTGTCACCACCTCCATCTTATTTTCCTGAGGTAGGAATGTTTGATGTTTAACCACTAGCATGCATTGATGAAGAAAGGTCTGAAGCATCATTGTTATTTACACCATCACACATATTTTTGTGTTATCGTCAATAGCAGGGATCGAGAAGAAAAATCAGTGTTTATATAAACCAATACGACAACATTTCCTTTGCAGCTAACAAGCTGTTTGCAAAATTCAACATTGATATTAAACTCCTCAAGGTACTTTCTCAGATGAACCTCTGTGGTTTAGTAAGGTTAATATTAAGCTCACCATGATTAAAGCATTCTTGCTAAAGTCATCTGTCTTCAGCTTTGAGCCTCAATCAGCTGTCATTTAGTGAGCCAGAAACACCAAATGGCCTTTGCAGTTCTCTCACCACTCTCAAGGATATATATTCCATTAAGAGTTATGCTGAGCAACTGTTGGGTCAAACCCTGGGTGGGGAATGGATCGGATGAGCAGAAACTCGACATAAACCCACTACAGGCAATTTTATTTATTTATTTCATAGGCCTAGAGAGAAAAATCCTGCTGCTCTATTGATTAAATAAATAATGAATTGTTCAAAATCTGGCATGATTGCTAATACAATATCAGATTCTGAGTATTCTGCATATTCCTTCAATATTGTTTTTTACAGCCTGTTGGCCTGCCAAGCATTTGGAATGAGTATATTCACAAAATGCTGGAGTAACTCAGCAGGTCAGGCAGCATCTCGGGAGAGAAGGAATGGGTGACGTTTCGGGTCGAGACCCTTCTTCAGACTGATGTCAGGGGGGCGGGACAAAGGAAGGACAGACAGGAAGGTGGAGACAGGAAGATAGAAGGAGATCTGGGAAGGAGGAGGGGAAGGGAGGGACAAAGGAACTATCTAAAGTTGGAGAAGTCGATGTTCATACCACTGGGCTGCAAACTGCACAGGCGAAATATGAGGTGCTGTTCCTCCAATTTCCGGTGGGCCTCACTATGGCACTGGAAGAGGCCCATGACAGAAAGGTCAGACTGGGAATGGGAGGGGGAGTTGAAGTGCTCGGCCACCGGGAGATCAGTTTGGTTAATGCGGACCGAGCGTAGGTGTTCAACGAAGCGATCGCCGAGCCTGCGCTTGGTTTCGGAATGAGTAACTCCAAACCCCTTCAATATCACAGTACACGTTCATCATTGCTAATCGAACTCTATATCACTCAAAATTAACTTGGTTCTTTTAGGTTGCGACCAATTTTAAGAGTTTGTGAAAAAAAAAAAAATTCAGTTATTTTCATTCTTTCACTTCTATTACTTTTCTTTGTATCATAATCTCATTTGTCTTGCCCATTCCCTGTTATAGTCCATCGTTTGGTGATCATTCTAAAGATCAATGTGATAGTATTTGAGAGCTGAAATTCCTTCAATAATTCAATTGCTCTGCATTGTATGCTGTATAATTATCATTAGCAAATTTGCAGATGATACTAAGCTGGGGGGTAGTGTGAATTGTGAGGAAGATGCAATAAGGCTGCAGGGTGACTTGGACAGGTTGTGTGAGTGGGCGGATACATGGCAGATGCAGTTTAATGTAGATAAGTGTGAGGTTATTCACTTTGGAAGTAAGAATAGAAAGGCAGATTATTATTTGAATGGTGTCAAGTTAGGAAGAGGGGATGTTCAACGAGATCTGGGTGTCCTAGTGCATCAGTCACTGAAAGGAAGCATGCAGGTACAGCAGGCAGTGAAGAAAGCCAATGGAATGTTGGCCTTCATAACAAGAGGAGTTGAGTATAGGAGCAAAGAGGTCCTTCTACAGTTGTACCGGGCCCTGGTGAGACCGCACCTGGAGTACTGTGTGCAGTTTTGGTCTCCAAATTTGAGGAAGGATATTCTTGCTATTGAGGGCGTGCAGCGTAGGTTCACTAGGTTAATTCCCGGAATGGCGGGACTGTCGTATGTTGAAAGGCTGGAGCAATTAGGCTTGTATACACTGGAATTTAGAAGGATGAGGGGGGATCTTATTGAAACATATAAGATAATTAGGGGATTGGACACATTAGAGGCAGGAAACATGTTCCCAATGTTGGGGGAGTCCAGAACAAGGGGCCACAGTTTAAGAATAAGGGGTAGGTCATTTAGAACAGAGATGAGGAAGAACTTTTTCAGTCAGAGAGTGGTGAAGGTGTGGAATTCTCTGCCTCAGAAGGCAGTGGAGGCCAGTTCGTTGGATGCTTTCAAAAGAGAGCTGGATAGAGCTCTTAAGGATAGCGGAGTGAGGGGGTATGGGGAGAAGGCAAGAACGGGGTACTGATTGAGAGTGATCAGCCATGATCGCATTGAATGGTGGTGCTGGCTCGAAGGGCTGAATGGCCTACTCCTACTCCTGCACCTATTGTCTATTGTCTATTGTCATAATGTTGTATGCTTAGCATAAGAGATTGAAGAGAAATGACAATCCTTCCTGCATATTTTTTCAATTCTGGATTGCATTTAGTTTAGCCCCATAATCCACAATCCTTACCCCTTACTGTATTTACCTCTCAATCCTTAATCTCATTAGTCACAGAGACAGATATCCTTTAAATTGCAATGTTTATTTGGGTTCCAGATGCTTTAGTTTCATTACTGTGCTGTTATCAGCTTGCACTTTCAGCAATATAGTGGGCATTGCTATTTGAACTGAATAGTGCAGAGGCCAATTAAGCAATCAGCAGATTCATTGGATGCCTGACAACAACAACCCTGGCCTGGTGTCAATAACATGAAAGCATGACTCAGTTGCTCATCATTTGAATTGAAAAAATAATTTTATTTTCTAGCCAGTGTAAAGCAATAATGTGCATTTTTTTTCAATTTTCAGTCTAATTTTAAATAAAATATAAGATTATTAGCAATTTTGAAAGAGTGGTAATCTTGCAAACATACTAATTGGCCATGCCTAATTCTTAACTGTTTGAATCTTATTGACATTTTCAGCAGAAGCAGAAGCTGTGTTACTCAACTAAATTTTACTTATCTGAACCTATCTTTGGGATTATCCATAGAAGCAAATAGATGATAAAGAAATAGAATGCAAGCCTGTGTAATGAATATTCTGCCAAAAATAATTTAGTTTATTTGTCTTTTTAAAGATATCAAAACCCAATTTATTTTTTATTACATCATTGATAGTAAACAATGTATTTTAATAGGGTAAATATTTTATGACTTCTTAATAGACAATAGACAATAGACAATAGGTGCAGGAGTAGGCCATTCAGCCCTTCGAGCCAGCACTGCCATTCAATGCGATCATGGCTGATCACTCTCCATCAGTACCCCGTTCCTGCCTTCTCCGCTATCCTTAAGAGCTCTATCCAGCTCTCTCTTGAAAGCATCCAACGAACTGGCCTCCACTGCCTTCTGAGGCAGAGAATTCCACACCTTCACCACTCTCTGACTGAAAAAGTTCTTCCTCATCTCCGTTCTAAATGGCCTACCCCTTATTCTTAAACTGTGGCCCCTTGTTCTGGACCACCCCAACATTGGGTACATGTTTCCTGCCTCTAATGTGTCCAATCCCCTAATTATCTTATATGTTTCAATAAGATCCCCCCTCATACTTCTAAATTCCAGTGTATACAAGCCTAATTGCTCCAGCCTTTCAACATACGACAGTCCCGCCATTCCGGGAATTAACCTAGTGAACCTACGCTGCACGCCCTCAATAGCAAGAATATCCTTCCTCAAATTTGGAGACCAAAACTGCACACAGTACTCCAGGTGCGGTCTCACCAGGGCCCGGTACAACTGTAGAAGGACCTCTTTGCTCCTATACTCAACTGCTCTTGTTATGAAGGCCAACATTCCATTGGCTTTCTTCACTGCCTGCTGTACCTGCATGCTTCCTTTCAGTGACTGATGCACTAGGACACCCAGATCTCGTTGAACATCCTCTCTTCCTAACTTGACACCATTCAGATAATAATCTGCCTTTCTATTCTTACTTCCAAAGTGAATAACCTCACACTTATCTACATTAAACTGCATCTGCCATGTATCCGCCCATTCACACAACCTGTCCAAGTTACCCTGCAGCCTTATACAATACAATACAATACAATACAATATATCTTTATTGTCATTGTACCCAGGGGTACAACGAGATTGGGAATGCGCCTCCCATACGATGCACTAATTTAGGTAATTTAGACAGCAGCAACCCAACGAAACGAACAGTTGTAACAGTTTTGGTCAGGGTAAAGTGCAAGTTGATCTATGCGTTGTGTCCATCCGGCTCAGCAGGACCGGTTCATAGCAGCTATGGCCCTGGGGATGAAGCTGTTCCTGAGTCTGGAGGTGCGGGCATAGAAGGCCTTGAATCGTCTGCCCGATGGAAGGAGTTCGAACAGACTGTTGCAGGGGTGTGAAGAGTCTTTGTGGATGCTGGTGGCTTTTCTGAGGCATCGTGTGTTGTAGATGCCCTCCAAGTCTGGTAGCTGTGTTCCGATGGCCCTCTGAGCTCTATGGACTACCCGCTGTAGAGCTTTCCTTTCTGCCTCCGTGCAGCTGAGGTACCACACAGGGATTCCATGCGTTAGGATGCTCTCTATGGTGCAGCGGTAGAAGGTCTTCAGCAGCTGTTGGGGTAGACCAGCATCTTCCTCACAATTCACACTACCCCCCAGCTTAGTATCATCTGCAAATTTGCTAATGGTACTTTTAATCCCTTCATCTAAGTCATTAATGTATATCGTAAATAGCTGGGGTCCCAGCACCGAACCTTGCGGTACCCCACTGGTCACTGCCTTCCATTCCGTTCCAAGAGATGTAATAGTCTAGAGTTTCCATTATACCAAAATCAATCTGTTTTTTTTAACGTTGGCTACAGTTAGCAAAATCTGAAAAGTTAATAATTGTTCACAACCTTCATCTTCTCACAGAAATTGAAAATATGTTTAGAACAAGCCAAGCTATTCAGACTGGTTTTATACTGAAACCAGTATTAAAAACTATATCCCTAGTATTGGGAAGTATAAGTTAATTCCTCTAGTTACTAAGCATATTAACTCTGCAGATGTTAAGACAGCAATGGGCTATCTTATCGATGTGCAAGTTTCAGTTCGTTGGACAGGGTGCAAGTGATTGCACATCTTGTGAAATACTTCCCAAAGTTTGTTAGGGGTTTTGACCCAATTGCCCAATGAGTCTACTGGGTTCCAGTTATTATAATTTCCAAATTACAATTGACCAGACAGTGATGTGTAGTTTCAGCCTTTTATTCTTTGCCCCATTACACTTTGGCTGTGCCAGACAGTAATCTGTGAAATCTAACCAAGAGGAATGAAAGATGTCCAGCCTTTTGGGGACTATGCTTAGTTTAAGGCTTCTGCAGCTAAGATCTGTTTTTCTACCTCTGGCACATTGTTTGAGATTTGAATTTTCTAAACTGTGCTACTCTTCCTCCTAAAATGACACAAGATGCAGGAGTAACTCATTGGGTCAGACAGCACCTCTGGAGAACAGGTTTTTGGTCAGACTGATAGACGGGAGGGGGAAGAAAGGTGGGAGAGAGGAGAGGTAGGACAAAGTGTGGCAGATAATGGGTGGTCACAGTCAAGCAGGGTTTTTGACAGGTTGATGGTTGTAACAACGTCAGAGATTAAAGCAGAAAGTGTGAGGTAGACTGATAGAAGAATTTGAAAATTGTGAAGCCAGAGAACGGAATGTGGAAGGAGGGAGAGGGGAGAAAAAAATGGGTGGGAGTCCAGGTGGGGCATAGGGGAGGGAAGGGGTGAGTGAGGGAGAAAGGTGGGGGTGAGAGTTTGGAGGGGTTAGTTAGAATTTACCTAAAATTGGAGAATTCAATATTCATACTATTGGGTTGAAAGCTTATCAAGCAAAATATAAGATGCTGTTTCTCCAGTTTGCATGTGGCCTTACTTTGGCAATGGAGAAGACCCAAAATAGAAAGGTCAGTATGGAAATGGGAAAAATTAAAATGGTTAACAATTTGGATATCCAATAGGCTTTGGCCGACTGAGTGCAAGTGTTAGGCAAAATAATTCCCGACTTTATGCTTGGGCTTGCCGATGTACTGGAAGCCACATTGGGAAGACTGGATGCTGTACATGAGGTTAGATGAGGTTTTACTGAACCTCTGTCTCATCTGGAAGGATGGCTGGGTTCGCTGGATGGAGGCAAGGATGTTTCTGCGCTAAATAAAAAATAGTAATTGAAGACTTGGTGGGGCATTGTTCCTGCATGCTTGAGGGAATTTTCAGCTCTGTATTACCAAAATCCTGCAATTATAATAATAATAATAATAATAATAATAATAATAATAATAATAATAATAATAATAATAATAATAATAATAATAATAATAATAATTATAATAATTATAATAATAATAATAATAATAATAATAATAATAATAATAATAATAATAATAATAATAATAATAATAATAATAATAATAATAATAATAATAATAATAATAATAATAATAATAAATAATAATAATAATAATAATAATATTCATTTATTAATTCCACTTGAATCATTTCCCTGTTACTATTTGGGCCATTAAAAGCACCATTTTGATCAGTTACATTGTTCAGTACAGGTGCTCCTCAACTTACAATGGGGTTACGTTCTGATAAACCCATCGCAAACCGAAAATATTGTACGTCAAAATGCATTTAATACACCTGATCACGTGGCTGGAAGTGAGCTTCCCTTGCCCAGCGTTTGCACCATTGTAAAGTTGAAATATCGTAAGTCGAAGCATCGTTAGTCGGGGAGCATCTGTATTTTAACAGAAATGTGATACAACAAAATACTGCTGCTATCTTACCTATTTGTCCGTAAGGCTATCACTAAAATACCAAACAGAAGTGCTTCTGAGATAATTCACACGATGAATTTAAAATGCTTAGGTTCTTATGATCATTTTTTGCAAGTTTTACACTGCTATCATCCATGAATATGCATGTGAGGAACTACAGAAAATTTGCTGGCACAGATCTCCACTGGTTACTGAACAAATCTTCACAGCAGCAAAGTTTTAGATAATTCAATTTGTCGCTTAACAAAGTTTCACTCACTACAGTTAGAAAAAGGAACACTTTTAGTGATAGTTGTTCAAACAGAGATCTGTAAAACAAATAACATTTACCAGTCTCTTTGATTGGTTAATAGGAAGGAGACTGAAATAATGATGATACATGCAAAGGAAAGATACTTTTTTGAGTGACTACACGCTTCCATTTGGCAATGATGGCCATAATATGACACAAAATGCTGGAGTAATTTAGTGGGACAAGCAACATCACTGGACAGAATGCTGCCTTCCCTGCTGAGTTGCTCCAGCATTTTGAGTCTATCTTCAGTGTAAACCAACATCTGCAGTTCCTTCCTACACATATGGCCTTTGTATGAATGACTTGTAAGTTTCAACTTGTATGTTTCAGCTTGTCAAAATAAGCAGTATGCTTTTGAATCACAGGAATTTTTCAGGAAGGATTATCTTCATCAATTAACTTCTGTTTTTTTAAAATCTCATCAGAAACAGCAGCTGGTATGCCCATGAAGGAAAGGTATTACAATACTTTTTGCCATATACTTTTGGAATATTGAAGTGTTCTTTAGGATCCTAACTACTACATTAACAAGGGCAAAGCTGTGATTGGTGCCAGTGATTGCAATGTCGTTCTTAAAAGAACAACTTTGTAAATCTCACTGAGAAAAATTCAACCATCTTGTTCACTGCTTCACTCATAATATTGAACAAAGAAAATCTCGACAACCTTTACTGCAATGTCACCAACTTGTTAACTATTGGGATTCCTGTTCTTAAATGCAGCTTAATGTTGTTCAATTGAAATGATAACAAATTCATTGGTATTTGGTTCAGTCTTTCACATCCACATTTTACATTTTGAAATGTCAGTTTAACTTTGCCCATTAAACACTGTGAAAGACCATTGTTATTAAAATCCTTTGAGCAAGAAAGGTCATCCGATCTGTATAGAATGGAGGTTGTTAGCTGTCACAGCAGAATCGGCATTGATTGTGTTACACAGAATTACAAAGAACCAATAATTCAATGAATGTAATAAAGTGCCAGAGATGCCCATCAAAACATGCGCAGAGGCAGGTTGGTTCCTTTCATTACATTTTCATTAACTCTTAATCAATCAATACAGTGGTACACATTTACTCAAAGTATCCCATTGATTAAATCCTTATTAAATTATTATTTAATACCCTGAGCATTTTTATCCTTCATGGCAAATTTAAAGAGAATTGAACAGGCATGCTCAAATTCCCTGTCTAATAACTGCATTCAGATTTTTTTAGAAAAGGATTTTAATTTCAGTTCATGTTGAAATCCTGCTGCTTATTGGACAATTAAAGCATAGCTGACTTTCTGAATAATATAAAAAAGGTAAGAAAAGGTGTTATTTAATCCAATCTGCCAGAAACCATTCACCTAATCAATTACGATTGCTGCAGAATTGCAAGAGGTGAAAGATAGAATGGTATAAATTCACCATTTGGAAAGCATTTCCAGAATCTCTGCATTACATTCCCATTAAGAATGCCAATGTGGTTATCCTTAACTAATGAGTCGATACAATGGACAGGAAATATATGCACACCAGGAAGGGGCAGCACAGTGGCACAGCGGTAGAGTTGCTGCCTATCAGTGCAAAAGTCTCGGGATTGACCTTGACCATGGGCGCTGTCTGTACGAAGTTTGTACATTCTCCCTGTGGCCATGTGGGTTTTCTCCAGATGCTCCTGTTTCTTTCCACATTTCAAAGAAGTGCAGGTTTATAGGTTAATTGGCTTCTGTGAATCGACCCTGGTACATAGGATAGAACTAGTGTATGGGTAATTGCTGGTCAGCACAGACTCGGTGGGCCAAAGGGCCTATTCCCATGCCGTATCTCCACACTAAACTAATCAGAGACATGTGTTAAGCAAGTTAAGATAAAGATAGTATAGCGGCAACTTAGTCTTTCCCAATAAAGTCCTTAAGCTTACCGTGCGACGAAGGAGTGGAGCGATATTTCTTGACGCAAAACAACAACATACGTTTCAGTTTAGTTAGTCGTTTATTGAAGTAGTAATATAAAGAGATTAGTATATCTCCCATCGTGTAACTTTTGGTAAGAACTTAGTATCTTACTGTCATATCTGAAGCATTACGTCAGTGAATTCTAAATTATACTCATATTCTGACTCCTCCCCTGGCTCCTCCCAGTCCATATATATAAGCCTAGTATTCATGTGAGGACAACCCTCAAGTGTCCAAAAATAATACAACAGGATGCAAAATAATATAATATGCTAAAATAGCTAATAACACAAATGGCTCCTACACACCAGCCCCTAATTGTTCTAAGTATATAACAAAAACAATTACCAATAAACATTAAAAGGAACCATAAAAACTTCACACATAATCAAGAAAGAATGCACTATATATTGGCATCTAATCTACTATAGTGATACTTCAATCTTCAAGGCCACCAGTCTTTGCTGTACTCAGGTATCATCTTCTAGGGACAGACATATCTTTGTTATCGGTCTTTCCAAGATGTTGCTCTTAGTCTGAAGTCAAACAGTACGCATAAGACCTTGTGCATCTGGTATGGTCCCCAATATTCTGCCCATTAGCCAGGAGCTACGTGAGGCAGTGAAATCGGCCACCAGAACAAGGTCACCTGTAGCGAAGCTTCTTTTCACCTTTGACCACCGTTGTCATTCCTGGATCAAAGACAAATATTTGCGTATCCACCATTTCCAAAAGAGATCTGCGATGTATTGTACCTGTCTCCATTTGTGTCTGATGTATAAATCTTCCTGGTGATAGTGTAGGCTTGCCTTTCAACTGAAGAAGATAGTTTAGTGTAAGCACTTCCAGGTCCATTGGATTATCAGAGGTCTTGGTGAAATATTCTTGCTATTGAGGGCGTGCAGCGTAGGTTTACTAGGTTAATTCCCGGAATGGCGGGACTGTCATATGTTGAAAGACTGGAGCGACTAGGTTTGTATACACTGGAATTTAGAAGGATGAGAGGGGATCTTATCATATCATATCATATCATATCATATCATATATATACAGCCGGAAACAGGCCTTTTCGGCCCTCCAAGTCCATGCCGCCCAGTGATCCCAGTACATTAACATTATCCTACACCCACTAGGGACAATTTTTACATTTACCCAGCCAATTAACCTACATACCTGTACGTCTTTGGAGTGTGGGAGGAAACCGAAGATCTCGGAGAAAACCCACGCAGGTCACGGGGAGAACGTACAAACTCCTTACAGTGCAGCACCCGTAGTCAGGATCGAACCTGAGTCTCCGGCGCTGCATTCGCTGTAAAGCAGCAATTCTACCGCTGCGCTACCGTGCCATTATCGAAACGTATAAAATTATTAAGGGGTTGGACATGTTAGAGGCAGGAAACATGTTCCCAATGTTGGGGGAGTCCAGAACCAGGGGCCACAGTTTAAGAATAAGGGGTAGGCCATTTAGAACAGAGATGAGGAAAAACCTTTTTAGTCAGAGAGTTGTGAATCTGTGGAATTATCTGCCTCAGAGGGCAGTGGAGGCCAATTCTCTGAATACATTCAAGAGAGAGCTAGATAGAGCTCTTAAGGATAGCAGAGTCAGGGGGTATGGGGAGAAGGTAGGAACGGGGTACTGATTGAGAATGATCAGCCATGATCACATTGAATGGCGGTGCTGGCTCGAAGGGCCGAATGGCCTTCTCCTGCACCTATTTTCTATTGTCTATTGTCTATAAATATTGATCATTTAAAACTGCTTCAAACTCATTAATCAAAGTCTGCAATCCTTCATCGTCTAGAACTTGTTGGCTAAGAACTGAGCGCAGCACATTACGAACCATGCAGATCAAACTTTCCCAAACACCATCCTTGCTGGATCTTTCACCAAAGTCGTGATTGTATTGTTTGACCAAAAGCTCCTCTAGGTTCGCAATGGATATTCGATTGACACCAGCAGCAGGGCAGCCATTTATATCCCTGCTGTCGTGGTCTTTTCTCAGGGGACTATAAATAACCCATCCCAGCAGCGTTTTCACAGCGTATGGTCCATCCCCTTGGCTATTGACTAGCTCCCAAGGTTCCAATACCTTTGCAGCATTTGTTCTGACGAGTAGGTCAATGCCAGAGTCTACTTCAGAAATCTTGACATCCTTCAAGTAAGGCCATTGCTTCAGGTCTTCTTGTCTGGGAATGTTTAACTGAGAAACAGGCATGGTCTTATGTGTAAACACATCAGATAATTGAATAAATTCATCCTTATCCAGACCAGATATTTCCAAACCTGAGATAAGACGACACATCACAGGCTTCACTTGATTCATGGTACGCAGGAACGTTTTTCTCCTTGGTCCTGAAATGTTCAGCCTTCTCATCAAACTTTTCATGCAGAAGGTAGATGAGCTTCCATGATCCAAAAATGCGTATGTTTGCAACACTGTACTCCCTTTGTGGCTCTTTACTTGTACTGCTACGATGGAGAGGATGCAAGCTTTGTCAGTGGCCCCAATATGTCCACACATTTGAGATGGAAGAACAGTATCACTCACATGTGGCTTTTCCTTCTGTTCTGTGGCTGGTTTCTTTTATTTGTCCTTTTGTTCCATGTGACGTATTTCAAGATGATTTCCTTTGCATACAACACAAGCCAAACGACTCTTACAGTCTTTACTCGTGTGACCGACTTTTAAACATTCAAAACAGATTCTCTTCTTTTAAAAAATCCATCCTTTCTTTATGCACTTTCTTCTTGATCTGCCAACACAGCCCCAATGTGTGACCATTTTTGTTACAGAACAAACAAGAACTTGGCTGCTTGACAATAGGTACGTCGGCTTTCATTCGCTTTGTTATCAGATTTTCTTGCACCTGTGCTTCGACAGATTCTGCAGTCGCAGTAAAACTGCTTCTGGTTGTTTTTGGCTTTTCTCCTGCCTTTGCAGAGGTAGGGCCTTTAACAGTTGCTACTGGCTTAGCTTCCTCGATATTCACAAAAAGTGGATCCGATAGTATCTTCACTTGTTCCTCTATGAAGTTTACCAGGTCAGGAAATCCAGCTGGATATCTTGTTTTTCCCTGTATCTTATATGTCTCATCTCTCCATGTCTCTGAGCTTATAAGGTAGTTTTAGAAGGATAGTCTTCATATTGGAGCGGACATTCATTTCCATCATATAGGGGAGATGTTTCATTGCATTGCAACAACCTCTAAGGAATAGTGAGAATGCTTGCAATGCTTTCACATCTTCTGATCTGAAAGCTGGCCAGGCCAATGCCTTGGCTATATAAGCAGTGACAATCTTTTGCTCATTGCCAAAATGCTCTTCAAGCAGCTTCCTTGCCTCAAGATAACCCTGATCCAAAGGTAAGTGATGATAGCTGTGGGCTTTTGCTTGACCCTTGGTATATTGTTCCAGAAAATGATAGCAGTCACTGTTATCATCAGTATTTCTTTCCACTCCTCTTTCAAGTGCCCTGATAAAAATGTCATACTGCAAAGGATCACCATCATAAACAGGAATGTCTCTCGGTGGTAGAGTGGAAGAAAGATTTTGTATAGCCAGAAGAACAGTGATATCATTTTGCCTCTTTAATAGGTTATACATATCACCTCGGCTTCCATCATAATGTTCGGGGGGGGGGGGGGGGGGGGGTGTAATGCGAGCATGCCCCTGCACACTCTTTTGCTCATGAGACTTTGGCTTTTGTCTTTGGAGAGGGTATTGAGTTAGATGGGTCGCAACATTAGCTTTAGCAAATGATCCCAAAGTTGTTTGTTTCGGTCTAACAACCTGTTGCCCTCCTTTGGGGAAGTATTCAGCTACATTTGGCTCTAATTTAGCTGATAATTCCCTTTGAGCAGTTCCTTTATCCACATAAGAGTTCATCCCATCAGAGAGTATCGAGTTGCTTCTTGATTGTATAGCATCAAGTACGCTGTCATATCTTGGTTGCTACCATTTTAGCATGTAGTTTCAATCGTTCCTTCTTTCTTCTGAACTGTTCATTCCTCCTCTTCCAATCTTTCTCCATTTCCAATTGTCTTCTCTTCTGTTCTTCAATTTCCAATTGTCTTCATTTCTTACTTCCTTTCTCTTCCGCTCTTCCTCCATGATGAAAAATAATTGATCAGAGAATTTGTGGGGTTCAATGGATCCTTCACAATGACATTCATAATAATGTCTTGCTTAATTTCTGGATCATTATCAGAAATTGCAGATTCAAAGTGATGTTTGGTCATTCTCTGTCAGATTTACAGAGAAATTCTGGTACTTTGATCCATCATTTACAGCTTAAAAAGTGTTCTGCTGTTAGTCCTCCAGATGCTTCATCTGCAGGATTCTCCTTTGTACCAACATATCTCCATTGTGATACATCAGTAGCATCCCTTATAAAAGAGATTCTGTTTGCTACAAATATTTGAAAGCGTTTGAATTTCATTATTGATGTATTTGGGCACCGTTGTGCTATCGGTCCAGAAGATGAATTTGTCCAGTTGAAGCTGTAATTCCTTTTGCGGCATTGTGTCAACTCTGATACACAGGACTGCAGCAGTAAGCTCCATTCTGGGAATCATCATCTGTTTTAATGGTGCCAATCTGCCCTTTCCCATAATAAATGCAATATGCACTTCTTTGCTATCGTTGTCAGTCGTAGGTATGAAACAGTACCGTAGCCACTTTCACTGGCTTCTGAGAAGTGGTGCAGCTGTGCATATCTGATTTGACCAAAGTTCGCAGGCTTCACACACCTGTCCACCTTAAACTCCGCAATCTTATTGAGATCTGCTAGCCATCCTGTCCATCGCTGAGAAAAGGTTTGCAGTATATCTTCACCCTAACCATGTTTCTCCTTGCAGAGTTCCTGCATAATCAGCTTCGCTGGCAAAGTAAATGGTGCCGGGAATCCTAAAGGATCATATTTAGATCCGACTACAGACAGAATGCCACCTCTATTGTACGGTCGTTCCTGTACAGCAATTCTGAACTTGAACACATCTGTTTCAACACACCAGCGCAATCCTAGTGCTCTCTCCACTGGCAGATTGTCCTTGTCCAAATCCAACTCCTTGATCTCTTTAGTACTGCTTGCTGAAGGATTGGATGCCAATACAGCACAGCTGTTATTGATCCATTTTGACAGCATGAATGCCACCATTTGACAGATTGCAGTCAGGTCCTTTACCATTTGAAATGCTTCCTGTTCCGAAGGCATGGATTTTAAACAATCATCTACATAGAAGTTGTTCTTTACCGTGTTTGTCACCTCTTCAGGAAAGCGTGCTTTGTTGTCCTCCGCAGTCCTTCTCAATGCAAAGTTTGCACAACTTGGTGATGACGCGGCTCTGAAAAGATGTACCTTCATCCTTTAAAAGATGTACATTCAACAAGATCTTGCTGCACATCACCATCGGGCCACCATAGAAATCGCAGATAGTCAATATGCCTTTACCTGATACCTTGACCTGATGAAACATTGCTTTGATATCAGCCATCAAAGCAACCGGCTCATGTCTGAATCTGTTGAGAACTCCAATGAGTGAGTTGGTTAGGTCTGCACTCTGCAGCAGTTGGCAGTTAAGTGATGTACCCTTAAAAACTGCCCCACAGTCGAAGACCACCCTTAAAGTTCCTTTCTTTGAGTGATACACCCCATGATGAGGGATGTACCTGAGTTCTCCATCACCATGATTTAGCTGGTCCATTGCTACCCTTTCAGCATAACCATTATCAATAATTTCCGTGAGGAAAGATGTATATTCATTATAAAACTTCTTATTCTTGCCAAACTTGCGTTTTAAGCATTGGATATGTTGCTCTGCTATGCAACGGCTATTTGGAATGCTGGTATTCTCTTGCTTAAAAGGGTATGTCTAGACAATAGTGTCCATCTGTCAGCCTTTATACGAGCAGAGTGCATCGAAGATGCACGAGATGAAGAATGAGATTTGAAGCTCAATTTAGAGTTTGAGACATTTGAAGCACTGTCTTCAGGTCTAATGATGTATAAGTTTACACCACCCTGGCATAAAACACTCCCGACAATGGAGTGTATAGTTTGACGACCAACCTGACATAACCACGCATCAGTTTCTTGTGCAAACTCATTGGAAGATCCCTTGTTTGGTACATCCATTAATCTTGCTTTTCAAGTTCATCTTCAGGTAGTGATAACTGTTTCAATGCTTCATATTCTTCACTGATTTCATCTTTGAGATGGTTAAATTGAATCAAGTTGTATCGTACCTCATCTACATTTTCACTTGATTACATTAGCTCTTTCGTATCATCCATTAACCTGCCAGCTTGTTTATATCTTCTTTTCTTTCTCTTCTCATGCTTCTCAAAGAGCAATTTATAGCCTTTGGATGTGAGCTTGATAGTCCTTTTTTCCACCTGTGGCTCTTTTCTGATGTCGCCACCTTGTGACTCATCATCAGATTTAACCACAGACATACTGCTGGCTACCTCTTTAAGACATGTAGATGTAAAATAGTATCTTCAATGGAATTCAAAACAAAACTGATAATTAGGCACGTTCAAGGTCATTACTTTGTTCTGAACATTCCTAATTTTTCCAGTTGTAACTCTCCAATACAACTTCTGAAAAACAGCTTTTCCTATAAAACTTAATGTTATACACTGGCTTTCATAGTTTCCAATCTCCGTAGTCAGATTAACGCAGATAATGACTCTTATCAGTCTGTCTCACGTTCAAAGCTTTTGCAATAAAACAATCCTTGTTCCGTCAATCGCTACACAAGCTCCAGACCCACTCCTAGAGCCAGTTAACTTTAAATGAATCTAAGACATAGGTTACTTTATCTTGAATCACAGAGGATGGCTCTTGGTTCTATTCACTCTGTCTGAGATATGTTCTTACAATGTAGCGTCAGCTTAATCCTTCCCAATAAAGTCCTTTAGCTTACCGTGTGACGAAGGAGTGGAGTGATATTTCTTGACGCAAAACAACAACAGAGAGATCTTCATGATGTTTCAGTTTAGTTAGTCATTTATTGAAGTAGTAATACAAACAATTTAGTATATCTCCCGTCGTGTAACTTTCGGTAAGAACAGTATCTTCCTATCTGAAGCATTACGTCAGTGAATTCTAAATTATACTCATATTCTGACTCCTCCCCTGGCTCTTCCCAGTCCCTACACATAAGCCTAGTATTCATCTCATAACAACCCCCAAGTGTCCAAAAATAATACAACAGGATACAAAATAATATAATATGCTAAAATAGCTAATAACACAAATGGCTCCTACAGATAGCTTCAGGAATGATATAACTGGACACTATCTGGCAGTCTTACCTGGATGCACTATCTAATGCTTTCACCAGCAGATATTCCTAGCTCTTAAGCCTCACAGTAAATCATATGTTGCTTAAGCAGAATTCAAGGTTGGAATGTTAAATGCTGAATGGTGAACTGCACTGTAGTAATTAAGTCAATATCTTCAACAAACAAGGATAGAGGAATCTGAAATAAATCTATATACAATATATACAAGGGTTTGATTAAGTTTACATTCACATGAAGCAGCTCTTTTAATTCTGTCCATTTGTGTGTAACTTGTGAGGCAGGGTGTGTACGTCGATCTTCTGAGTATTTTTAGATCAGAAAAAAATTGATGGGCACAGGGTCTATAATCTCAAACATTACACATGTCCAAATGTTTGTTGAATGAACTCAAGCCAAGATGAATTTGACATTTATTTTATAAAACTGAACAACTTTAAATGTGCCAGCTACATTGAATATTTCTTATGATGCTATATTTTAAAATCTGCTGCAAGAGTACTGACCAACTAAGTAATTTCATAATTTTCTGTTTTATTGTCTGATACAAAACATTTGTTTTTACTGCAAGTTCTTCAATTAGCTATATTAATATTCATAATACTGACCTAAGGCATTCTGAGAAATGAAAAAGTTATATGCTTTTTAAACTCTTTATAGGTTACATTCCATTTTCTTAAAACTGAACACACCAAACGACTTATCCACTGATGGAAATTGTATGTGGTTCATTTGTGCTGAGTTTCTCCATTGTGGATGGAATCCATTTCAGTGACTGTTTCATATCTATCATTTATTACAATAAGAGTTTGGAAAACAGAAAATAAATCATAACTGGGTTTGGAATTCTTCTTCGGACATCACATAACGTGAGCAGCATTCTCTAATAACATTTATCCGATCCATTTAATATTTGGTTGCAATTCAGATAATAGAATGTAATATCAGATAGAGAAAATAGTAAACACCCAAGACCCTTAAATTACATTGGAGCCCAAAAAGCAATTAGACAAGTATCCCAAATAGAATGTGTGGTTAGCGCATATCACAAGTGGTAAAATCTGGGTCTGGTATCAAGGTTACACTGCTTGCTGTAACACCCAGTAGGTATTGGAAATACAAGGCATTGCAGGTGCTGGATAAATCACATTGTGCTACGGAACTCCATGAGTCAGGTCGCAGGTCATGCTGTTCTCCCTGATGCTGCTTGACCTGCTGAGTTCCTCCCACACTTTGTGTTTTAACCAATGGATAGTTGCTGTTTGGTTTCTACCATGCTGAGTAAGTTCTGTTTCATTCCTTTATTTATTTAATGCACAATGCTTGGTGATCAAAATTTTACATCTACAATCTTTAAATGGCAAATAATGTTTAAAAAAGAAGCTATCTTTTGCAATTTATTTGTCTGATATGATATGCAGATAAAGAAATTCTATCACAGATTCAATGAGTTTCACAGATTTTCTGCATGATGTTGAATCAAAATATGTACACGGGTAGCTTTATCTGCCACCCACCCAAACATGCCAAAAAGCACATTTTAAGGAAATTGGATATGAGATGGGTGCTTTAATCTGTTAATTTATTTATTAGGCAGTCAAATTTACGTTAATAGCTGTCCAACACAGACTCAGTAACCTTATAAATAAAGCTAATGGTCTTATATTAAATGTCAGATTATACTGTGATAAAAATTTGATTGAACAGCATAAATTCCTTTCAGCTTCTATGGAAACACCAATATTTTACAATCATACTGCGATGCAAACAAAGGATGATTTAACTATTTGAATCGGTGATTATTTTTTATTTTTCCTAAGTCTGAATCATAATAGTACAACACTGTAGGAGGGGTACTTGTAAGGAGTTCATTAATAAAGTGACCCTGTTGTTATCTCTTTACTACCCAATTTTTCAGTATGAACAGCAGATTCAACTTCAGGCAAAAAACATTGCCAACTTATTGCAAGAAGGACATACAGTGGAATTTTCAAGTACACCTTAAATTGACTAGATATATCTACCCTCCTGTGTAGTGGGTTCTATCTTTCACTGATTTGCAACCTCAGTATGACAAAAAGCACTCTATGGGCAATGAGCAATGAAAAGGGTGGTGGAACTCAGAAGTCAGCATCTATGGAGGGAAAAAGACAGATGATGTTTTGAGTCAGGATGCTTCTTCAGACCTATGGAGTACAGTGGGGAAAATTGGGAGAGAATGGTGAAGGACACAGGTGGGGCAAGAATTGGTGAGTGAAAGGTGGGTTAAAATGAGGAGGGATGATTGGCAGATGGGAGATAGTAACCAAGTCTGGAGATGAGGTGGAGACAAGGAGGTGCAGATGTGGAGTATGAAAAACAGATGTTGGGGGGTGAAGCATTGAACCAGAGGGAGTGATAGTGGTTGGAAGGGACCAATTAGGGGAAGAGGGGTCATAAAGGAAAACAGGGGTCTCAGAGGAGGGAGGGTGGGAGATGAGCAGATGGATGAAGGTTAAACAAACTGGGTGAAGCAAACAGGAGGAGTTGAAAGAAAGGTATACGTTTCAGTGGGTATGGGTTGCTGGGCAGATGAGAAGGTGGTGGGTGGAGTGGGGACGTGAAATTAGAGAATTCAATGTTCAGGCCATTGGGTTGTATGCTACCAAAACAGAAAAGGAGGCACAATGGACAGTAAATTACTTTTAAAACTGTAGTTACGTGTATAAGAAACTCAGCAACCAACTAGTGCAGAGCAGTCCTGGCAAACAGCAATGTAATCCTGATTAGATAATCTGTTTTAGTGATGTTGACTGAGAAAGAAGTAGTGGTAATGATATTGGGGAATTCACACTGTGTTATTTAATTCGCACTTTGAGAACCACCTCTGCACACTGAATTTTTCAAGACATTTTATTATTTTAATATTTTAATATTTCTCCAACTGAATGATTACAATATTGTGATTGGCAACAGTCTTAGCCTGAATGCCTTTCCCACGTGTAACATGAAAGGTTCAAATCCGATGCACGGTTTGACAGACTCGGATTGGCTTTGCAAAGCACCATTATGACGATCATACTAAATTCCTTTCTTCAGTCCTAAAGCCATCTGGACTAGATAACATGATCCTTTTTTATCATTTAAAAAGGAAATAAATTTCTCTGTTCTCTTATTTTAGTGAAATATAATCCTGCATCTAAGCACCATTACACCACCAAAACGAAGCATCAATGGATTTAAGTGCATTGCTCCAAGGATCGGCCCTATCCACTTACTAATGAGCTGATAGCACAAAACCATAAATAAAGGATTGGCACTTGAAGCATGAAAGGGTGAGTGAGATTAACTGAAAGGTTTTCATACAAGTGCTATTAGATATGAATGTTTTATCAACATTTTCCACTGAAGCTGAGTCAATCAGAATATTTTAAAGAGGATTTTCAAAAATGCTTATTGAAGAAAATATAAAAAAGAAAGACGGGGAAAATAGTATTAAGCAGATTGAGTTATGTGTGTTGTGTGCTGCCATTTACAATTGTTTGAAGGGCTATTTAAATAATGCAATACATACAGAAGTGATAATTATGAGAGACAAATATTGTCTACCCATTTACTTGAATGGAAAAATGTTCAGCACCATTCAGTAGAAGTGCAGGGTGGTGCCTTCATTTTCTTGTCAGCATTCTTTGTCAGATGAACAATAAAAATATGTCATCTAATCATTCACACATTTGATATTTATATCTTTCTTCTGCATAAACTGGATGTAAAACTCACTGACCTCACAGCATAGCTTGCACTGCAAATATATGTTATTGTTGTGAAGTGCTTTTTGATAAGACACAGTGCATATAAATTATTTTTACGTATTGCACAATAATGTTGCTGTCTCATTGATGGAACATCTTCGCCAATAATTCCAGTTTCTCTTAACCGCAGATTGAATTTGCATTTCCCAGCAAAAATGTATGAAACTGTTGATGACAGCACCAGAAACCCAACGTGTACAATCTGCAAACAGATTAATTATGGTGCAAGAAAGAAAAAATATACACAATTAATGGCTATGGTTTTTCACTGAACCACTCCTTAAGGCAGCACATGGCACAGCTGGCCGAGACGCTGCCTCAAATTGCCAGAAACTCATGACCCGGGCTCGATCCTGACCTCAGATGCTGTCTGACTGCATGGGTTTCCTCCCACATGCCAAAGATTTTCAGGTTTGTAGGATAATTGGCCTCTGTAATTTGCCCCGAGTGTGTAGAAAGTGCATAAGAAAGTGGGATAATATGAAACTAGTATGTATGAGTGGTCGATGGTTGGCATTGCCTTGGTAGGCCGAAGGGTCTGTTTCCTCATAGCAAGCAAACCTTCTACATAAGTTCACTCATGCTGAAGAGGAAACAAATACTCATTGCATTCCCGACAACAGTGCCAGATTAACATAGTAGTAAACGTAGCATTTGCTATGGGCACTGCACATTCGAGGGCCCCACACTAAATGCTTGCAAGCTAAATCCTTGAAATCAGCATCCAACTGAGAGACGCTGTGTTGCGTGCGCCGCTCCCAAACTGCCGTGGTTTGAATGTGTTGGCGGGGCTGCACGGACCAATGTGCAGCCGGCACGTCACCGCCCAACTGCCAACCCCGAGACACAGACCCTCACCCCCTCCCCCACACACACACAGAGGAACAGAGACCGGCACTGGCAACGGCAGCAAGACAGAGACAGGCAGCGGCCGCGGCACAGAGGTTAGAGACCGGGGTAGACTGTGGGGTGGGGGGAGCACCGTTAATTGGTGCTTTGACAAGGAGTGGGCTGGGGCTGGTTTGGGGCAGAAACTGGTGTGAGGGTCAGTGTTGCCAGGGTTGGGGGGGTGAGGGTCAGTGTTGCCGGGGTTGGGGGGGTGAGGGTCAGTGTTGCTGGGTGTGTGTGATGGGGTGAAGGTCAGTGTTGCCGGGGTGTGAGGGGGTGAGGGTCAGTGTTGCCGGGGTTGGGGGGGTGACGGTCAGTGCTGACGGGTGTGTGTGGAGGGGTGAGGGTTAATGTTGCTGGGTGTGTGTGGGGGTGAGTGTCAGTGTTGCCAGGGTGTGAGGGTGTGTGTGTGGGGGGGTGAGGATCAGTGTTGCCGTGGTTGGGGTGTGAGGGTCAGTGTTGCCGGGGTTGGGGGAGTTAGGGTCAGTGTTGCCGGGGTTGGGGGGGTGAGGGTCAGTGTTGCCGGGGTTGGGGGAGTGAGGGTCAGTGTTGCCGGGGTTGGGGGGGTGAGGGTCAGTGTTGCCGGGGTTGGGGGAGTTAGGGTCAGTGTTGCCAGGGTTGGGGGGGTGAGGGTCAGTGTTGCCGGGGTTGGGGGGGTGAGGGTCAGTGTTGCCGGGGTGTGAGGAGGGTGCGGGGGAGGAGGGTCAGTGTTACCAGGTGTGAGGGGGTGAGGGTTTGTCGCCGGGTTGCCGGGTGAGATGGGGTGGTCGATTCGCTCTTCTTGCTTGCTTAGGTGTTGTTGCTACTTTATTTCTTCTACGTGGTTGTATTATTAGTTCTTGTACAAATAAAGTTTATTTACATAAATCATTTCTTTTTAAATGCATATTTCATTGATTTTTTTCCCCATTGCAGACAGCAAAGAGCAAAAGAGCCAGAGATATTGGATGTCATTATGCTTCTGGAAGTGCAAAATGTAAAGCGAAGGAAGAAAAAGAAATGACACCAACTTGTGATATCAAAAACACATAAGTTGGTTGTTCATGGTGATGGTGCTATAACGGCTGAAGCTGGAAATATCAGAACAACTAGTACTAGTGTGGCAGAAGGCATGATACAGCAACAGCCAGAATCCATTGAATGCGAAAGAACAAGTGAAAGGACCAAGTACTCTAATAATATCGGTGAATGGCCAAACAATCCAGATGATTGTGATTGTGAATATTGGATACCCAAGGGAAGTGATGAACGTCCACATGCTAATAGTGACTTTTCATCCATGTGATTGTATGACAATGAAAAGAATCCTCGGCACTGTCAGAAGTCTTATTTCACATATGTTCATAAACCTACAAACAAGCAACATGCAAGAAATTGGTTATGCTATTCAAAAAGCAAAGAAAGTCTATTCTGTTTCCCATACAAGGTTATGACTTCAGGATGTTCATCAAAGTTTAGTGAAGGGGAGTTTAATGACTGGAAAAATGCAAGCAATCTATTATGTCGACATGAAGAAAGTTCCTCACATAGACCTTAATAGACTTTAATTTCACTGTCAATGCGCAAAAACAAAGGTGAAGGTGTTGAGTCCCAACTTGTGATACAAATGGAGACTGAACAAAAGTATTGGCGCACACTTCTAGAGCTAATAATTGAAGTTGTAAAGGTTTTAGCAAAACGAGGCCTTTCATTTCGTGGTAATGATGAAACTGTTTGCTTTTCTCAAAATGGAAATTGTGGTTGTTAGAATTACTGGCTAAGTTTGACCCTTTTCTGGCAGAGCATAGAAATACTCATGCAAACAAAGGAAAGGGACATAAATCATACTTATCCAAAGCAACATGTGAGGAATTCATCAACCTGATTGGATCCAGCATACTGGATCACATTATCAGTAAAGTGAACAAATACAAGTATTATTATGTTTCATTGGATTCTACTCCAGATATATCGAGGTGTACAAGATCATGAGGGGCATAGATAAGGTAGATGGCGGGGAACTTCTTCCACTGGTAGAAGGTTCAACAACGAGGGGACAAAGATACAGGGTAAGGGGAGGGAGGTTTTGGGGGGATGTGAGAAAGAACTTTTTCACCCAGAGGGTGGTTGGAGTCTGGAACTCACTGCCTGGGGTGGTGGTGGAGGCGGGAATACTCACAACGTTTAAGAGGCATTTGGATGGGCACTTGAAATGCTACAACATTCAGGGCTACGGTCCAAATACGGGAAATGGGATTAAAATTAGACTGTGTTTGGTAACGGGCGGCACGGACACGATGGGCCGAAGGGCCGAAGGGCCTCTTTCTGTGCTGTAGGACTCTATGACTCTATCTATATCTAATGTGGACCAGCTGACTTCAACTGTGTGCTATGTTTTGCCGTCTGGACCAGTTGAAAGATTTGTGAAGTTTTTGGATATGGAAGGTCATAGTGCTGAACACCTCACTCAAAGTTTACTTGATTTTATTAAAGGAAAATGACATTGATATAAAAGACTGCCGTAGTCAAAGTTATGACAATGCCAGTAACATGTGTCAAGTATAGTGGCTTACAAGCACAAATTAAAGATCTGAATGAGTTTGCGGATTACATTCCATGTTTTGCACATTCACTAAATTTGGTTGGAAAATGTGCTGCTGAATGTTGTCAAGAAGCATTAATTTTCTTTGACTTTGTAGAAAGCCTGTACACATTTTTTTCTGCTTCCACTTATCAGTGGGATCTCCTTTCTGCTTCATTATCTGATGGTGGTGCTCATTTGCCCATTGTGAAAAAAATGTCAGTTACCAAGTGGTCAACAAAAGCGATGCAACAAATGCACTTTTACACAGCTTTTCTGCAATAAAAAAAGTCTTGGATGACATTTCATATAACAATGATCAGAAGGCAGAGTGTCGACAACAGGCTCGTGGACTACTTTCAACCATGATGAAGTTGGAAACAGGAATAATGGTCATATTGTGGGATCAAGTATTACAGCGTTTTCAAATGACCAGTGCTTCTTTGCAATCTTCTGGCCAAGACTTGAACACAGCTTGTGCTCTCTATGAATCCTTGCATGGTAATATTCAAGCTATGCGGTCTTCTTTTTCAGACATTGAGCAAAAACCCAAGGATCTGACTGAGTGTGAAGATTATCAACAACAAACTCGAAGAGAACACAAGCAAAATCCCATGTATGATGATTTCAGTGGTTCCAGCACTCTTGATCCACTTGTTGAATCTCAAACGCTGCCTCAGAAGTTTAAAAGCCATACATTTCTTGCCATTATCGATAACTTGCTTCCTGCCCAGTCAAAACGCCAGAAAGCTTATAAAAAGGTGAATGGCGTATTTGGATTCCTTCATCAGTTACAGTCGTTTACACCTGGAGTTAATAAAGAGGTCATCAAATTTTATCAAATAATATCCAGAAGATCTGAAAGAAAGTCTTGGTGAAGAATTTGTGCAGTTTACTGAACTGTTGAAAGCTGATCTTGTTTCTCATATTGGCGCTGAACAAGACCTTGTAGAGTTACATTTGTAGCGTTTGGTAACTGACAATTCTTTGGAGTCTTGTTTTCCCAATGTAGAAAATGCCTTGCGCATCTATTTGTCACTCATAGTTCCCAACTGCAGTGGAGAACGCTCATTTTCAAAACTGAAAAGGATTAAAAATGAACTAAGGAGCATCATGGGTCAAAACAGATTGAACAATCTCACTCTAATGAGCATTGAACATGCTCTTCTGCGTGAAATAGAAATTTCCAATATCATCAACAAATTTGCTCATGCTGAATCCAGAAAATGTGAATTTTAAATTGTAGTTTTGTTACTTTTGACATTTGAAATTGAAAAGGTAAACAATTTATGTTTCAATATTTATGTGTATTTTTAAAATTTAAGGCCCCTTTATAACATAATCTATGGGCCCCACTCTAGCTTAATCCGGCCCTGCCCGACAGAATGACCAAACCTCCACCAATATCAAACCATCTACCCTAATGGAAGGTTTTGCACATCAGTCACTGTCTGAACTGACAAAACCAACTCAAAGCACACTGGAAACTGAAGCCGAGATTAACTTATTCCTATGGTCATCTAATTGAGGTGGTAATCTAATTTATTAGAGTGCTGATGAGTTTTATGAAAAAAATGGCACAAGGAAATCTTGGATTCATATAGTTTTTGTCATTTGTTGCCAAACTTTTTAGTGTGAACTAGACCAAGTGGACACGTTGGGTCCAAAGCTATCTTGCATTGGAGCAGCACCCCCTCCTCCCCTTCACCCCTGCCCCTCCCCATCCCCTTCACCCCTCCCTCCCCTCTCCCCCTCCCCTCCCACCCGCTCACCCATCCCCTTCACCCCCTCCCCATCCTTCCCCCTCCCTCCCCTCCTCCTGCCCCATCCCCTTGACCCCCTCCCCTCCCCATCCCTTCTCTCCCCCATCCCCCCCTAACTTCCCCGATCCCGTTCAGCCCTCCCCATCCCTGCCATCCCCCCTCCCTCTCTCCCCTCTCCCCCCTCCCTCCCCTTGCACTCTCCCACCCCCCTTCCTACCCCCCTCTCCCCTTCCTCACTCTCCTACCCCTCCACCCTTCCCTCCCGCCCCCCTCGGCCCAACTGTGGAGCTGTTGCCGGGTGGGAAATATCCCCGTGGCCGTGTGCGGGCAAGGGGGGGACAGGGAAAAGGCACTGAACTCTGCCCCGTTTCTCCTGCGGAGCTGAAGTGTCTCCTGCAGCTCGGCTGCAATCTGCGACGGGGAATGCTGGTGACGGCATGGACCCGTTGTGTAGCGGGGAGCATCTCCCGGGGCCGTGGGTGGGTGAGAGTGGACAGATAGAAGGCACTGACCTCGACCCCATTATCATATCATATCATATCATATCATATATATACAGCCGGAAACAGGCCTTTTTGGCCCTCCAAGTCCGTGCCGCCCAGAGATCCCCGTACATTAACACTATCCTACACCCACTAGGGACAATTTTTACATTTACCCAGCCAATTAACCTACATACCTGTACGTCTTTGGAGTGTGGGAGGAAACTGAAGATCTCGGAGAAAACCCACGCAGGTCACGGGGAGAACGTACAAACTCCTTACAGTGCAGCACCCGTAGTCAGGATCGAACCTGAGTCTCCGGCGCTGCATTCGCTGTAAAGCAGCAACTCTACCGCTGCGCTACCGTGCCGCCCATTACTCCTGCTGCGATCGGTATGGATGGATGGATTGATGGATGGATGGATGGATGGATGGATGGATGGGTGGGTGGGTGGGTGGGTGAGTGGGTGGATGGATGGATGGATGGATGGATGGATGGATGGATGGATGGATGGATGGATGGATGGATGGATGGATGGATGGATGGGTGGGTGGGTGGGTGGGTGGGTGGGTGGGTGGGTGGGTGGGTGGGTGGATGGATGGATGGATGGATGGATGGATGGATGGATGGATGGATGGATGGATGGATGGATGGATGGATGGATGGATGGATGGATGGATGGATGGATGGATGGATGGATGGATGGATGGATGGATGGATGGATGGATGGATGGATAGATAGATATTGATCACTGAGGGTAACTGACTTTTAAGGATAAATGGTGATAGTGAGTGGTTCATCCATTTCACAAGTCACCCTCACTTGGCTGAAGTATAAAGTGGACTTATGATTTGCTATCATTCATTTTTTGTCCTGCAATCAATAAAGATGCAGGGAATGGAAAGATATGGATCATGTGCCGGCAGATATGAGTTGGTCTTGACATCATGTTCAGCACAGACATTGTGGACCAAGGGGCCTGTTACTCTGCTGTACTCTTCTACTTTCTATGTTCTATGTTCAAAACATCACCTATACTGAATTACCAGTGTGGCCACTGTTGTTAGACAGGCCATGAAACTTTTCTTTGCTTCATAACATGCGCTTGCTAATATTTAAAATGAGAACTATGCAAATCAAAAGATAGACATTAGGGAAAAATAAAGTAATTTATAAAAAGTTATAAAGTTAGTGTGGATGTAATATCCCATCAGCTAAAGCCAACATTCAGAGCATTCATGCTGTGTTTTCCAATCGCAAAAAGGTAGGTCCAATGCTAAACCCTCGAGCACATCAAAAGCAGTTGGAGAGTTTTGCCTCTAGAGAGGCTTACATCTGCCAGCATTGAGAGGCATTTTATAAAAATTAATGAGCATTTCAACAAATATACCTTTGGCTGTTTTCTCAGCAGTCTTCTTTAAGATCAACCTCTCAATGCCTGTTAGAAATTTATTCCACAAAGTTGAACTTGAGCTTGTATATTTAACATTAAATTCTAAATGTACTTGTTTAAGCAGTCCCTCATCCATTTATATGCTGGTTTAAACATTCCATTCGCCTATTTACTGCTATATTATTGTGAGATATTTAAGATACCTCATCCCCAACAAACTGTAGACATAATGAAGTATATAGTTGACAAAAAATGCATCTGTCCATGGGAGGGTTAGGGTGTCTACTATTCATTTATTTAACCACAGTATTTTGCAATGTATTTTTATCAAGTAATAGCTATATGCCAATAGGTAATTTGATTATGGGAATTGGTGCCTCAGAAAGCAGTGAAAGCAAAAATTCATTATAGTAAAAAAATCACCAGTTACAGGTCTATGGGGCAAGTGGGATTAATTTAGTCTGTTATGACTGGCATGGAATAATGGGCCAAATGTGTCATAAATTTCTATAATTCGGTAGTAGTAGTATTGTGATGAAGTCAGCTTTTATTTTATGTAGATACAAAATGCTGGAGTAACTCAACGGGTCAGGCAGCATCTCTAGAGAAAAGGAATAGGGGATGTTTTTCGGGTCAAGACCCTTCTTCAGACTGATATAAGGTAAAAGGTAAACTAGAGGTATGAAAAGATACAGAACAAATTAGAGCCAGCACCGATGGCCAAAGAGCCCACAATGGTCCATTGTTGGCTGTGGAGAGGTGATAATGAGGGTAGACACAAGATGCTGGAGTAACTCATCGGGTCAGGCAGCATCTCTGGAGAGAAGGAATGGGTGACGTTTGGGGTCGAGACCCTTTTTGATACGAACAGTAAAACTAGCAGGATGTCTAGGGTGGGGGAGGGATGGAGAGAGAGGGAATGCAAGGGATAAATTAATTTTCATACCGTTGGGTTGTATGAGGCGCTGTTCCTCCAATTTGCTTGTGGCCTCTCACTGACAGTGGAGGTGGCCCAGGACAGAAATGTTAGTATGGGAATGGGAATGGGAGTTAAAATGTTTGGCAACCAGGAGATCATGTCGGCCAAGGTGGTGTTGGTGTGCAGCGAAACGATCGCCCAGTCTACTATGACTTTAATATATACTTGTAGTGAGTCCAAATGAGCGGTATTATTCAAATACTTTATTGTCGGTAAAACCCGTGACAAACGCAACGTACTTACTCTTGGACTAACACTAACTTCGCGAACTAATCTAATCTCTATCTACAGTTTGGCGCCAGGCATTTAAATACCCTGCGCTCCCTCACCCCGTGACCGTAAACCAATCCGAGGGTTCTAGACTACCTGGCCAATCCCTATGTCCCTACATGACCCCCCCCAGAACCCTCGAAACCATACCTCACGGGCGCCCGAACCTCCCGCCCAGAACATGTACGGAGGGGGGAAACCGATACCCCCAGCGTGACAGGAGGCGGGGTGGACGCCGCCGCTGGAGGCAATGGGGGGTCCACTGGAGCGGAGGGTGTAGGTGACGGGGGGCACTTGATCAACAACGGCAGCCCAGGCCCAACCATAGGCGGCGGAGGCCCAAGAGGTGGTAAACAGGGCGCCGCTGGCGGGACCAGTCGAGCGGCCACAGGCCAGCCCCGGCGCGGCGGCTGAGCCACCGACACGGGGAGGTCCTGGTCCAAATGGGCCGGCTTGAGACGGGACACTGAAACAAGCTCCTGACGATTTCCTACCTGCAAGGTGAAGGTTACAGTCCCTCTTTTGAGCACCTGGAACGGGCCCTGGTAAACCGGCTGGAGAGGGGGGCGGTGGCAATCTTTCCGAAGAAACACGAAATCACAGCCCCGCAATTCCGACGGAACGTGAACTGCTGTGCTTCCGTGACTGCAGGTCGGGACTGGAGCCAGAGAACCCACCCGTGCCTGGAGGGAGCCCAAGACTGACGTGACGGATGGCGGCAAGGCGGGAGTGGAAGGGAGAATGTCACCCGGCACCCGCAGGGGCGAACCGTAGACGAGCTCGGCCGAAGATGTGCCCAGCTCAGCCCGCGGGGCCGTACGAATGCCGAGGAGGACCCAAGGCAGCTGGTCAGCCGAATCGTAGCCAGTCAGGCGAGCACAGAGGGACGCCTTCAGCTGCCGATGGAAACGCTCAACCATCCCGTTGGTTTGGGGATGATAGGCGGTGGTCTGCTGTAATCGAGAACCAGAGGGACGAGGTGAACTGGGCTCCCCGATCTGTAGTGATAATAGCCGGGACCCCGAAACGAGCCACCCAATGCAACGCAAGGGCCCGTGCACAGGAGGCCGTCGAGGTGTCCGACAACGGGAGCGCCTCAGGCCAACGAGTGAACCGATCAACCACCGTCAGTAGATGAGTGTAACCCCTAGAATAGGGCAATGGACCCACCAAATCCACATGGATGTGGAAAAAACGGATGGGGGGAACCTCGAATCTCTGGTATGGGGGCTGGACATGACGATGGACTTTGGAGGTCTGGCACGGAATGCAGGCGCGTGCCCAGGCTGCCACGTGCTTCCGCAGGCCGTGCCAGACAAACCGGGCAGCCACCATGGCTGAAGTCGCCCTGATGGACGGATGTGCCAGGCCATGAATGGCCTCAAAAACCTTACGCCGCAGAGCGGCAGGCACCACCGGGCGAGGGCGTGGGAGGGAAACGTCACACCACAACTTGGTACCTGTGGGGCCACACGCCACCTGCTCCAAACGCAGTCCCGAGGTTGTGGAGGCGTACACCGCGGCAGTCCCTTCTAGGCGCTGAGCCTCCGCTAGCTCCTGGAAATCCACATGTTTACCCACCACGGCTACGGAGGGAATGGCCGGCCGGGACAGGGCATCAGCAACGGCATTCAGCCAACCCGCAATATGACGGACATCGGTCGTAAACTCCGAAATCAGGGTTAGGTGCCGCTGCTGGCGAGCCGACCACGGATCAGAAACCTTAGCAAAAGCGAATGTCAGAGGTTTGTGATCCGTGTAGGCCACGAAAGAACGGCCTTCTAAAAAATCACGGAAGTGGCGGACTGCTAAATAAAGGGCCAGGAGCTCCCTATCGAATGCACTGTACTTGAGCTCCGCTCGAGAGAGCTGCCTGCTGAAAAACGCCAGAGGCTGCCAATTACCGTCGACCTGCTGCTCCAAAACCCCACCCACCGCCACGTCTGAGGCATCCACCATCAGAGCCGTGGGGGCGGAGGAGCGCGGGTGCACCAGCATGGTGGCGTTGGCGAGGGCCTGTTTGACCGCAACAAAAGCCGTCTCCGCAGCTACGGACCATACCAACTCAGCGGGGTTACCCGCGAGACATTGAAAAAGGGGGTGCATGACCCGAGCTGCTGCAGGCACGAACCGATGATAGAAATTCACCATGCCCACGAATTCCTGCAAGCCCTTGATGGTAGTCGGGCGGGGGAAAGAGCGGACCGCGTCCACTTTAGCTGGTAAAGGAGTGGCACCAGCCGGAGTAACCCGGTGACCCAAAAAATCCACCGCCGACAGGCCGAATTGGCATTTGTCCGGATGGAGAATCAGGCCATGGTCTTGCAGCCTCTGGAACACCGTGCGGAGGTGGACCAAGTGCTCCTGGACCGAACGGCTGGCAATCAAAATATCGTCAAGGTAAATAAAGACAAACGGCAACCCTCGACCCACCCGGTCCATCAGACGCTGGAATGCCTGAGCTGCATTTTTAAGGCCGAAAGGCATACGCAACCACTCAAACAGTCCGAACGGAGTAATGGTCGCCGTTTTTGGAATGTCCGGCGGGTGGACCGGGATCTGATGGTATCCCCGCACCAAATCAATTTTTGAAAATATTGTAGCCCCCTCCAGGCTAGCTGAGAAGTCCTGAATGTGTGGAATTGGGTAGCGGTCCGGCCGTGTTGCCGCGTTGAGTCGACGGAAGTCACCACATGGTCTCCACCCCCCAGACGCTTTGGAAACCATGTGCAAGGGGGAGGCCCACAGACTACTCGAAGGCCGAATAATTCCCAACCTCTCCAAGTTTAGGAACTCCTCTCGCGCCCTGGCCAGCTTGTCGGGTTGGAGGCGCCGTGCCCGGGCAAAAACCGGCGGCCCCTCGGTTGGGATAAAATGGACGACCCCGTGCTTCTCAGAAGGTGAATCAAAACGCTGGACGAGGAGCTGTGGGAAGTCGGCTAGGACCGCATCGAACTGACCGGGAGCCGTGGTAATGGCCTGGATTACTAGGCTGGGTGGGGCGGCGCTTGTAGAAGCCTCTGGTCCAGTACCCCGAGGCCGTACATCAGCCGAGGGTTGCAGGCCCCTCCCTCGGACGTCTGCGACCAAAGAAAACGCCCATGGGAAATCTGCACCCAATATGGCCTGGCCCACATCCGCAACGATGAATTCCCAACGGTAAGTCCTGGACTCGAAGGACAGGGACATAGTCCTTTTACCGTATGTACGGATGGTGCTACCATTCACTGCAATGAGGGGCGGGCCCTTCCCCCCCACTCGAACTTCGCAGTCATAGGGGGGCACAATACTTACGACCGCTCCCGTATCCACTAGAAAAACGATCCCGGTACTCTGATCTGTAGCGTAGAGGCGGCAGTTACGGCCAATCGAGACTGCCTCTACAGTCGATCGGCCCAGGCGTTTCCCGGAAACGAACACGGGGATCTACAGCTTCGTGCCTCGCTGCCCCACCGCCGATGGAAAGAGCACCAGCCACGCCTATCCGGCTCTGTTGGTCGAGCCCGCTGCCAATGAACAGGCGCCGCCGCCCTCTCTTGGTGGGCCGACTGCGAAATAGCGGCCGATGCGTCGCTCTCCCGGCCGCACCCCCGACTGCCGCTGGGCCTCGCGACCCGGTTAACGGAGCCGTCTCGGGTGTTGCGCTCCCTAACGAGCGTGTCGGCCTTCTCGGCGAACGCTACCGGATCTTCAAAAGAGACATCCGCCAACACCAACCTGACGTCCCCAGGTAGCTTCTCCCGAAAGGCCGCTTCGAATATCATGCATGGCTGATGGTCGCCCGCCAAAATCAGCATCTCGGACATCAACTCCGACGGCAGCCGCTGCCCCAGGTCTGGCAAATGGAGGAGCTTCAGAGCCCGCTGGTTCTGGGCCCAGCCGAAGGTCCGCAGCAGGAGCTTCTTGAGCCCCACGTACTGCTCCGTTTGGGGTGGACTGGTCAGGTATCGACTGACCCGCGAAGCCACCTCCGCCTGCAGACAGCTCACCAGGTGGTGGTACTTCTCCTGGTCTTCCTCCACCCTTTTAAGATGGAACTGCGATTCTGCCTGCACAAACCACAGGTGCGGCTGGTGGGCCCAGAACGGCGGTAGATGAATCTCACCCGCGCTCGCTCCCGCCTGCGACATCCTGCTGCTTGCTTCTTACGTTCGAGGTCACCAATGTAGTGAGTCCAAACGAGCGGTATTATTCAAATACTTTATTGTCGGTAAAACCCGTGACAAACGCAACGTACTTACTCTTGGACTAACACTAACTTCGCGAACTAATCTAATCTCTATCTACAGTTTGGCGCCAGGCATTTAAATACCCCGCGCTCCCTCACCCCGTGACCGTAAACCAATCCGAGGGTTCTAGACTACCTGGCCAATCCCTATGTCCCTACATACTTTAATATGTACTTTCTTAAGTTGTGCAAACTATTATACAAATCATTCAAAAATTCTGTGCCTGTTTCACTAACAATTAAACATTATTTTAATTTATTTAAATTTATTTAAAATGTACTGTGAAATAAGAAATACTTTGTGGAGATAATTTTTGAATATCCAGTGCTAACTCTTCAGATGATTAAAGGTCAGCAATAATTCATTCACGGTTTGAAAATAAAATATGTTCTGATTCAGTCAGCAAAATTCTAATTCACTGAACACTGGGCAAAACTTTTAACTTTGTCAGAGACATGAAAATAGATGCATATCAGATTGGTAATTCACAATACATTGTACATGTACATATATGTACATGGTGAGTTATATTTTGCCTGCCAATAGCATTCACTATAGTCAAGAGTTTCACCCAATATATTCAAACCGTACCCACAACAGGCCACCTCTTAGAGAACCCCTTGTGTAATTGTTATTAGGACTTGATAGGTTTCAAATGTTCGCTTTGCCTAACTGTGCGAAAATGAGAATCTGCATTATTTTTGAAGGTCAGAGGTGATATTTTACAAAATCACAAATAAGACAATAGGTCAACTGGTATTCAGTTGCCTTATGTAATGCAATCTGTAATTAAATATAAAAATTGAACTTTAATTGCATTATATTTGGTAAAATGAACAGTGTGATTGAAGGTCATAACTGATCGCGTTATGTATCAGTGCAACTTGCCTTTTTGTAATTTTTCTAGGAATCTCATAACTGGCTGGCAGGTTGGGTTGGGGGGTGGGTGGTTGGCAGTGAGGGGTGGTGTGGACAAGGTTTTATGGGACTTGTGAATACTATAGGGAAATAAATGGAAGAATGAGATTGATGGGATTGCACTGAGTGGCAACATGTTTCCAAATACACAGGACAAGATGTTAGAAATCCAAAGTGCCAAATGTCAACTTGCTCCCGGTGGTAATGGGAGGCTTATGCACTCACCTATGCTCCTCCGATGTTGAGAAAGGCTGGGCAGACACGTCATTGGGGTTATCAAGTGGGCACCTACTTTCATCGACGTTTCGCTGATTGGACCCATGACGTCTCCAGTAGGCTCAGCAATGCATTCTGGCATCCCAGAACCACCCCCCTCTGCATCTGCCTAGCTGGCTTATTTGGGAGACCAGATGGGGTCTTTCCTCTTCAGCCAGAGCCACTGGCTACTCCGCTCTGCCACCTGTGATGTTTCCTTGATAGCCTGGCGTAGGGCTTGTCCGCTGATCCCCAGGTCCTTCATTAGTCTTACGGTAGATGTTGCCACAAATCCTCGACATCCAACTTCTACCGGGCAGATCTTTGCTCTCCAGCCCCACTGTTCTGCCTCCGCTGCAAGGTCTGTGTAGCGCAGTTTCTTTCTTTCAAAGGCTTCCTGCACAGCATCCTCCCAAGGGACTGTGAGCTCCACAAAATACACCATGCGCTGAGAGTTGGACCAGAGGACAAGATCAGGCCTCAAGTTGGTAATACCCCATTCAACCCCATAAACTCAATGGGGTTGAATGCACTCCTTCTATGTTGTAAGGAATTATGCAATTAAATGTAATATATGAGAAATTTCTCATTATGAATTAACAGCTGTGGTTATTTATTTGCAGAACCTCACCAATGTCGATGGTAAATATTTAACCTTCAGTTTTCCTATCTTTACCATCTTTCAACATGAAGGCTACATACAAATTAATTCTGCATTGATTCCCTTAATTATTTGTCCCCTCAGATTTCATATAAATAGTAAATAAGGTGTTAGATTAATTCTGCAGCAAAATGGAGGTAATTGGCACTTTATCCAGAATTACAATTTTGCATTGATTATTATAAAATTTTGAATCATTTCAGGTGTTTGAATTAAATCCTGTATAACTTGATGCTAATCATACACAGATAACATTTAAGTACATTTTTAAATGAATGCTTTTGAAAACCCCATTGGATGGCATCATCAATATTAATACGAGGCAGGATTTTAAATATCTAAAGCAAATGTTGACTAAATGATGTTGGAAATCATTTGTGCAGGGTCTGAAGAAGTGTCTCGACCCTTAACGTCACCCATTCCTTCTCTCCAGAAATGCTGCTTGTCCCGCTGTTACTCTAGCATTTTGTGTCTATCTTCAGTTTAAACCCGCATCTGCAGTTCCTTCCTCCACAGATCAAGCAGCATCTCTGGTAAGAAAATAAACAAAGTTCATGCTTTAGGTCTTGATCAAAGACCCTGAAGCATTAACTCTGTTTCACTTTCTACAGATGCTATCCAAACGGCATATTTTAACATTTTCACTGTTGAGTTATTTTAAGAATTATTTCATACAATATCCAAAAACAAAGTACTGTGAATGTTGGAAACTTGAAAGAAGTTAAAAAGAACAAAATTGTTGGTAATACTCAGTGTCAAGAAACAAAAATGATGGAGAAATATTAGTAACGCTGCAGGTCAATGACTTTTCAACAGAATCGGTTGTCAAATGTTCAATGCTTTATTGGTTCTGTTCAAAGATCATCAAACAGTTCATCAAAACAGTATTCCGTAGTGCTTCGATGGCAGCCTCGCCTACAGTCTGTCTGTCCTTTTCGTCTTTTTTTGTTAATTTTTGTGAGTTTTAAAAGTATGTGATACTGTTCTCTGGTTTGTTTTATGTGGGGGGTGGGCGGGGGAAACTTTTATTCAATCTCTTACCTTGCCGGAGATGCGATTGTTTTCTGGATCGTATCTCTAGTCGCTCTGCGGCCTAACATCGTGGAGCTGAAGGCCTTGCTCGGGACTGAATTTGAGCCTCACTGCGGAGCGTGGACTTACATATATAACATATATATATATAACAACTACAGCATGGAAACAGGCCTGTCCGGCCCTACCAGTCCACGCCGACCATTCTCCCTGACCTAGTCTCATCTACCTGCACTCAGACCATAACCCTCCAATCCCCTCCTATCCATATACCTATCCAATTTACTCTTAAATAATAAAATCGAGCCAGCCTCCACCACTTCCACCGAAAGCCCATTCCATACAGCCACAACCCTCTGAGTAAAGAAGTTCCCCCTCATGTTACCCCTAAACCTTTGTCCCTCAATTCTGAAGCTATGTCCCCTTGTTGGAATCTTCCCCACTCTCAAAGGGAAAAGCCTACCCACGTCAACTCTGTCCGTCCCTCTCAAAATTTTAAAAACCTCTATCAAGTCCCCCCTCAACCTTCTATGCTCCAAAGAATAAAGACCCAACCTGTTCAACCTCTCTCTGTAGCCTAAGTGCTGAAACCCAGGCAACATTCTAGTAAATCTCCTCTGTACCCTCTCCATTTTGTCGACATCCTTCCTATAATTTGGCGACCAGAACTGCACACCATACTCCAGATTCGGCCTCACCAATGCCCTGTACAATTTCAACATTACATCCCAACTTCTATACTCGATGCTCTGATTTATAAAGGCAAGCATACCAAACGCCTTCTTCACCACCCTATCCACATGAGATTCCACCTTCAGGGAACAATGCACAGTTATTCCCAGATCCCTCTGTTCCACTGCATTCCTCAATTCCCTACCATTTACCCTGTACGTCCTATTTTGATTTGTCCTACCAAAATGCAGCACCTCACACTTATCAGCATTAAACTCCATCTGCCATCTTTCAGCCCACCCTTCCAAAAGGCCCAAGTCTCTCTGTAGACTTTGAAAATCTACCTCACTATCAACTACTCCACCTATCTTAGTATCATCTGCATATTTACTAATCCAATTTGCCACACCATCATCCAGATCATTAATGTAAATGACAAACAACAGTGGACCCAACACAGATCCTTGGGGCACTCCACTAGACACTGGCCTCCAACCTGACATACAATTGTCAACCGTTACCCTCTGGTATCTCCCATTCAGCCATTGTTGAATCCATCTTGCAACCTCACTATTAATACCCAACGATTTAACCTTCTTAATCAACCTTCCATGTGGAACCTTGTCAAATGCCTTACTGAAGTCCATATAGACAACATCCACAGCCTTGCCCTTATCAATTTCCCTGGTAACCTCTTCAAAAAATTCAAGAAGATTAGTCAAACATGACTATCAGAGCGTATGATTCCTTGCCTGGGATCAAAGCTCCAACCACGGCCTGCGGACTTTAACATCAAGATGCTCGCTGTCTCGGGTTGAGACCGACGTTGGGAAGCTCCAAAAGCCACTCAAAGTTCGACTAGCCCCGACCCAGGGTAGATCACCCGGCACTGGGGAGCTGAGATTCCCATCCGATGCAGGAGCTTGATCGCCCCGATGAGGAAGGGCCGCCGCCGGCTACCGGAGTAAGATCGTTCCGTCAACGGAAGGTTGGAGGTCCCCAACCGCTGGAGGACAAAGAAGGGAGAGATTTTACTTTTTTTCGCCTTCCATCACAGTGAGGAATTCGGAGGAGTCACTGTGGTGAATGTTTATGTTAAAATATATTTTGCGTGTTCTGTTGCTTTTTATTGGTATGACTGTATGGCAAATGAAATTTCTCATATGTTGCAAAACATACTTGGCTAATAAAGTATGATTATAATTATGATTATGAACAGAAACTGTATCTCTGTTTCACTATGATTTATGCAATTTTCCACTTTGTAGACATATATTAAAGACCAGCTGAAGATTCTTCTTTCTTATTAAAGTAATGAAAAAGATTTCTGTATCAAGTAAAACCTTCTCAACTAAATTGTTTTGCTCTAAATTGTTCCGTTATATGTTTTATTCATTTAGGGTTTTTGCACACAACACGCGTCACATTTGTACAGACTGAATAGCAGTAATGTCTTTTTTAAACACTAGTGTAATTGTATCCTGTCTTCTTGTTACGGCACAGTTTTCCTGAAGGAATGGAAAATTCTGCAGAAACATTCAGGTCTAACATAGCTTTCAAAGATACAGAACACTATTAAAATTTCAGCTTCTTTCACCATAATTTTACCGGACTTTTATTTATTACAAGTGAAACTAGCCAGTTCACCCACTTGGTGACAATTTTATCATTTTCAGAAGCAGCTCAATTGTCTGGTGAGTAATTTCTCCCATCAGTAGCACAAGTAAGTTCACAAAACATACTGTGATAATAAATTCATCTGTTTTTTGCATTCACTTTCCACATTATTACATTTGGTTTGGTGTGATTTTTAAAAATGTTTTTGTCTTCATAAAACCTTTAGTTTCATTACCCTAACTGAACCCATTTTAGTCCCATTATTTGGTGAACAAGAATATTACTGTGAGAACAGTCTCATCTCAACACTCATCCTGACACACATTAATGAGGATTTTGATTGTCATATCTAGGTTATACTATTTGAAATAACTACATTGCACTTCTGCTTAAGTGAATAAACATTAGGATTGCTATTTGCAGTATTGCTGTCTCCCCTTGCCCACCAATACTTGCTCTAGGTTAGTAACTAAATTACCATTGAATATGCATACATCCATAGTAAGCATCATTAGTAAAACAGAATTCCTGATTCTTGGTAAAACTTTACTCGGGTTGGAGCAATTATAGTGACAGTAACAGCAGACACGGGGATACCCATCTGTACTGGACTATGCAAGAAAATAATTTCACTGTGCGTTTGCAAATGTGACAAATAAAAGCACTATTGAACCATTGGGATCTTTATGACACTCCAACCATGCCTGATGCATATTTATGGTTTAGTTATCAAGTATTACATAATTTATTGTATTATTAATGATTCTACAGTTATTTGTTGTGCCGTTGTACTAATCCGCCTGCAAATTGGCAATAAGTAAGAATTTAATTGTTCTGTTCCGAGTGCATATGACAATTAAAAATGCTTGACTCACAACGTTGAGCTCAACTGCAACTCCTTGCTACTGCTATTTGATGGCTTACAGGTACAGGGCTTACAAGGCTTTCTCTCTCCATCATGGTTGTCACATGAAATTCAGTGTTATTGCTTATCACTGGCTCGCTGTAAAATTCCTAAACCTGTCAATTGACTTTCATGACCAAAATTAAGGCATTAATAAACCTCCACTTTGGGGATGCAGATGGGACATTAAAATATTATAATTAGTTTCAACTGATGGAAACTGCTGTTTCTGTGAACTGAATCACTGAAGGTACTGAAGCTGGTAGACATAAAGGTCTTTATTCATCGTGACAAGCAGGCATTGTGATGGAGAGACTGAGTAGAATCTCTTCAAACCCAAAGTACATTAAGCTTCAATACATTTCAGAACAAAGATAATAGCTGGTGATTCAATACAATTTCAAAGGCTACAGTGACATTGTATAGTACTTCAGTATTTTAAGTCAGACAAATGGTTCCATTAGTATAAGAAAATAACTGCAGATGCTGGTACAAATCGATTTATTCACAAAATGCTGGAGTAACTCAGCAGGTCAGGCAGCATCTCGGGAGAGAAGGAATGGGTGACGTTTCGGGTCGAGAAGAAGGGTCTCATTCCTCTCCCGAGATGCTGCCTGACCTGCTGAGCTACTCCAGCATTTTGTGAATAAAATGGTTCCATTATCTATCTATCTATCTATCTATCTATCTATCTATCTATCTATCTATCTATCTATCTATCTATCTATCTATCTATCTATCTATCTATCTATCTATCTATCTATCTATCTATCTATCTGTCTGTCTGTCTGTCTGTCTGTCTGTCTGTCTGTCTGTCTGTCTGTCTGTCTGTCTGTCTGTCTGTCTGTCTGTCTGTCTGTCTGTCTGTCTGTCTGTCTGTCTGTCTGTCTGTCTGTCTGTCTGTCTGTCTGTCTATCTATCTATCTATCTATCTATCTATCTATCTATCTATCTATCAATCTATCTATCTATCTATCTCTCATCTTGTTTGTTTGCTCCCTAGGCTTCTTCCTCCGTTTGTACTCTTCTTATCCACAAACAAAACGGTATATGACCCGCACAATTTTAGGCCCACCTTACTCACCATTGTCCTGGACATGCATTCATCCAAGTTTCATTCAAATTGCTCTCACATTTTTCAAGTTAGTGAGATTTTAAAGTTTAAAACTTACCTTATTGCTTGCCCTGTTCAGCTTCCCTGTGTTCCCTATGTTTCTTCCTCCATGTGTAACCTTCTTGTTCAATTTTAGGTCCACCTTACTCACCATTGTCCTGGGCACACATTCATCCAAGTTTCATTCAAACTTCTCTTATATTTTTCAAGTTAGAGAGATTTATTTGTCAACTTACAGAGATTTAAAAGTTAAAATTACCTTATGCTTGCCATCTTCAGCGTGTGACATCGCAATGGGACCGCCCGAGTGACGGCCAATGAGGGATGCGCAGTTGGGTCCCGTTCATCTAATACTTACGTCTCGCCAACTGCTCCGCACCTGCGCGGTTGGGTCCCGTTCATCTAATATGTGTTGCTCGAGTGGAGGGAGTTAAATTTAAATAACAAGTACTCCCCAGGTTACAATGGTTCAACTTGCAATAGTTTGCCTTTGCAATGGTGCAAATGGCAGGGACCCGTAGTGAGCCGCCGCTCGCTTCCGGACACATGATCGCGCGCATTCAATGCATTTCGACTTACAATACGTGCGCAGAACCCAACGGGTCTGAACGGGATGGGGTGGGTGAGTGGGGGGAGGAGGGGGGGAGGTGAAAGGCACCCTCTCCCCTTCCTTGTCCCCCCTCGCCTGCCCACGACCCCGGGGGGCACTCCACGCCCAGCAACGGGTTTCGACAGTTGGAGAGGGATGCCGGGCCCGCAGGATCATCAGTTGGGGGAGGGTTGCCCCAGGAGAGGTCCGCAGGAGAGATATGGACCCAACGGGTCCACCTCAGTCTAGCATTACATATTTCCAGGGGGAGCATACTGTAACTAGCAAGACATCTCTAAATGTTAACACACCTTTGCTGGGTCAAAGTAATTTTCTAGGTTATCTGAGAGCTTCTGGGGGCCCAGGTACCCAAAATTTGCATTGTAACACCTGATTCTCTGAGTACGCCAATCATTGACACACAGAACAATGTATTTATGATGATGTTTGATGTGTTCGGTGACAAAATAAGTCTGGTCAGGAAGCTTCCTTGATCTCTGCCACTATGGTGCAAAATAATTTAACTGAAGATGTCTGATTCCTGGTTAGATGTTGGCCAAATAACATCGTCCCCATGTTTTATATTTGGCTGAAGCTGACCGTACGTTTCAAGATCATATCACTTTACAAATCACATCTCTTGATCAGCCTGTGCTCTGTAGAGAGCACTGTTTGTTCACAAAGCTGCCCTTTTAATTTCAAGTGTCGGAAGGAACTGCAGATGCTGGTTTACACCGAAGATAGAAACATAAATGCTGGAGAAACTCAGCAGGACAGGCAGCATCTCTAGAGAGAAGGAATGGGTGATGTTTAGGTTCGAGACGCTTCTTCAGAAGGGCCTGAGGAACGCTCAACCAGAAAGGTCGCCCATTCCTTCTCTCCAGAGATGTTGTCTGTCCCGCTGAATTAATCCAGCATTTTGTGTCTATCCTTTTAATTTCAAACTGTTTACTGCTCACTATTTACATTAGAATAGGTTTTACCTAAAGATGAGTTCTTGTTTGAGTTAATGCCTGCTAGATCATGTTATTTCATAATTCCTGTATCCTAACTTAAGACACGCACAAAACTGTATCCCGTGTATAAAAGTTAATAAACAATGCTCTTTGAAATAACTGTTGCTTCTGTCAACATAACAAGGTGGGAGCAATAACTTTGTATGTGTGCTGCACTGGATGAAAGAGATGCAGGTTGAGAATTAAAAGAGATTGCAAGTTGGTGAGCCCAATACTAATGTTCCAGCACATTCTAATTTTGTCCCTTTAATTCCAATGACATGGAATGTAATTCCTTCACATGAATATTTCATAACATAATAGAATATAAATTAATTCTCTGCAGAATGTTATAATGTGTATAGGTTGAACTATGCTTCAGAAATTGGGTTAATTTTATTTCTGAATGGAGCTCACTGAAAATATTTAACTGCAATGTCCATTTAGTGCACCCAACTGAGCATGAATCTCTCCCTATAGGGTTGTAAAATAACAGTGTTGTCTATATTTTATCCGTTTCAGCTTCCACTTTAATTTTATGTTCTTGCTCTAACTTTTGTGTAGCCTTCCAGAAAACATTTTATGAGTCGGCTAAAATTGTACTCTTTTGTTCCTGGGTTACTGGCTGTGGGAATTTTAGAATCTGATTGGTTACTCAGGCAGCCTGAGGACACTGTAATTGCTGGATGCCAGTGTTCCTCTTAGCACTGATGCCTGACGGCAACTGAGATCCAGTAACGGTGAGTTTGTGTTTTGGTAGAGGTAATACAAAGTTCACAGTCTGCTTCACTACCTGCCAAAAAATTCCAGGCCAGTATATAACCTCAGAATTTCCCAAAATATTTAATAATCAAAAATGAAAGTTTAATTATTATGTTTTGTCAACAGATGCAACAACCCAGTTATGAGGTTCCGTAAACAGCATACAAAATACAGTAAATGACTATAAAATATATTTTGAATGATTTAATTGAGAGAGGAATGTTGGTCAGTGTATGAGGAGAATCCACGCACAAGAGACTGCAGATGCTTGGAGAACTTAACAGGTCAGGCAGCATCTGTGGGGGGAATGGACTGATGATGTTTCTGTCCTTGGCCTCCTACACTGCTTGTGTGAGGTCACACGCAAACTGGAAGAATAACACTTCATATTTAACTTTATTAGCCTACAACCCAACAGTATGAACATTAAATTCCCATATTAAAAATAATACCCCCTACACCATCTTCTCTCACACCATTCTCCATATTGGTGCATACATATTTCTCCCACCATCTCTGTCACCTTGCTCCATTCCCCTCCTCCTTATGCTGATCTCCCACACCCTTCCATCTCTGAGCCCTCCGTTTCATTTTTTTAACCCTCCTTCCCCACTGGTTAACATTTCCCTCCTCCTTGTCTTTCCTTATCTGACAACTTTTGTCTCCTTTTCACCTCAATCCTTTGTCACTCCCTCCATCTATCCGTCACTCAATCCCCATCACCTGCATCCACCTACCACTTGCCCAAAGATACTAGAGGAGCAAGATGAACCACTCCGTCAAAATCACCTATACCAAAGTGAAGTACACAAAGGAGCATAATGTCTGCCATTTTAGTAAGCAAAACCCACCGTTCGCTATGCCTCTCGCAGTGTAATCAGTGTTTTAAGGGAACAGTATATGTGATGATACCATAAAAATGCAGAACATATCTCATCTATCAATTCACAGATTTTGGTTATTTTTCTTTTAAAATGTTTCTGCAAGTTTCTGCCTACAAAAATGGCGCCATGACATACTATGGTTTTTAGGGTCGAGTGGTCTATCTTGCTCTGCTCTAATATCTTTGCACTTGCCTAAATTTGCTTTCTGCTCCAACCACTGAATTGAATTGTATTGAAAGATACAGCAAGGAAACAAGCCCTTCAGCCCACTGACTCACCTGTCCATACTAGTTCTATGTATTCCCACTTTAATATCAATTCCTTACACGCTAGGAAATTTACAGAGGCCAGTTAACCTACAAACTCATTTGTCATTGGAATCTGTGAGGAAACCGGAACAACTGGTAGAAATCTATGCGGTCACAGGGAGAACGTGCAAACTCTAGGTAGACAGCACTTGAGATCAGAATTGAACCTGGATTTCTGGCACTGTGAAACAGCAGCTTTACCAGATGCACCACTGCATATTTCTCCCCTCTCTTTCCAGTTTTCTCCCCCCACTCTCCCCTCACTCCATCAGTCTGACACAGGGACCTGACCAAAAATGCCATTTGTCCATTCCCTCTTCGGGTGCTGCCTGACATGCTGTTACTCCACAACGTTGTCTTTTGAATGTATGTATCGGTGCACTTATGACTTATCCATGCTCTTATTCAAATAGAGCCACTGAATATTTAATATCTAGTTGGAGAGCTTGACTGAAACAGAATTGCTGGCCAGGGTTTTCCAGTGAAAATCTCAGCAATTCTGTGCTTAGCTGCCTGCAATTCTGCATGTACACATAAGGAAGTTCAGTATTTTTAAACATGCTGACTGCTATCTACTGGCATTTTACCAATACTTTGATACAACAAACAACTTATTTCTAGCAATTCTCCAATCAACCCTATTTGCCTAAACAACCTGCATCAGGTTTAAGCTGATTCAGGAAAAACATCTCCATTCAGATCAATGAAGAGTAACATTTGTAAAGGATTGGTAAAGATATAATAATATCTTAATTTACTTTTATTTCAATGGTTTTTAAGTTGTTAAATATTTTGAAGTACTTTTTATATTAAAATGTTTTATATACTTTATTTCTATATTGCATTAATATTAATGGTCGCATTTTTAATGGCTTGATTCATTTTCATTCATGTTCAAAGTTTCTGAATATCTGACAAGGCTGATGATAGCAATTCAGTCCTGTGTATTCAAGCAGTAGAATGGAACATGGGTTTTAAATCAAGCCTAATAAAATTGGACCCGATTGCAAAAGATATTAATGCGCATATTACACATACAGGTGGATTTTGCAGCCATTTTACAGGTGAGGATGTATCTATCATGAAATTGAAGCAGACACTTCCATTTGTGAATTGACAAAGTGCAGTTGATACTTTCTCAGTCCCAATCACGAGTCAAAAGTGTGATTTGTCAAATGCACTGGATATGAACTGGAACCATAAAGTTTTTGCTTGCTACAGCTTTACTGGTAATAACAATAAATAAATATACAATAAATTGTCAGTTATTCTAAGTAAACCTGAGCATGACAGTGCAAAAACCACTACGTTGAGCAACGTAGTGATGCAAAGTCCACAGTGATTTGATGCTGAGGGAGGGTTGTGCAGGGCGGTTCAAGAACCTGATGGTTGACTGGAGAAAGCTGTTCTTTAACCTGAAGATAATGGTTCTCACGTTCCTGTACTTTCTTTCTGATGGTAGTAGCAAGCATGGTCAGGGTGATGTGGATCTTTAATATATTAGCTTCTTGTACATCCCTTTGACGGTGGAGAGGTTAATACCCACGATGTCTATTACTTACCTGGAAAATGTCCACCACTTTCATCAGCCTCATTATTTATGTATGTTTGAATTGCCAAACCAGGTTGCAAGGCATCTAGTCACACACCACGATACACATTTAGCAAAAGTTGGGGAATCTGGGGGCATTTTACAATCTTAACACAAATAAACAAGGAGTACTTCATACAAGGATAAGAGACAAAATAATAATGATAAGGTCAACACTATGATATTTAATTCTTGTAGTCAGGCTTCAACCTGAAAAGTTAGCTCTGTTTTCTTCTTCCCAGAGAAGCAGCTTGACCTTCTGAGTATTTCCACCATTTCCACCATTTCCTGTTTTTATCTTAGTTTATAATAGTCAGAATTATGTTTCACAAATGGAGTGATAGTCCCATTACGACTTTAAGAAGATGAATTCTGAATCTTAGCTGCATGCAGTGATTGCTTGTGGACCAATAATTTAAATCCAGTGATTTAGCCTGTTTACTATGGGCAATGTGTAATCGTAATACTCATTTGGATTTCCTGAATAGAAAAAACAGGGAAATTGGGCAAATATACCTTTAAAGTAACACTCTGGTGGGTTGTTCCATTCTACTGTAATTAACAGTGAACACTCAGGGAATCCCAACTGTTGTCTTCAGTGTATGCACATAATTGTACCTAAGATTATGAATGTGCTGCCACAGTTATCTTACCCAACTGGTGGTTTGTGCTACCTCTCAGCCCTCCTGTCCTGCAGCTATATTTGCTTCAAAGCTTCTTTTGGTAACGATGTAGCATTTCCAGGATAATTAGAGTTTCACAACCAATTGAAACTGAGGACAGGGACACAAGTGAATACTTAAGTGCAGATGTAAGCAGCAGTAGAGGCAATTCTGCAACCAACAGGACTTCATTAACAAGTTGATAGCATAAAGCAAAATCCCCCAAAGATGTTTTTCTCCAATTTGGAGCTAACAAATCAGTTTTAACTGTAGCAGTACCTTTGATATTTTCAATTGTCTCCACAATAAGTGGCTACTAACCAACAAAGGACATGATCCAGATACTAGAAGAACACAAACAACACAAGTGAAAAGTAAGTCTTCGGCAACCATTGAATATAAAAAGTTTGATGAATAAGCTGAATAATGATAGTCTCATACATTTATTTGCAAACTGTCTACTTTAGGTAATAACTTAAAAATAACATTATTTTTGACATTGTAATACATTCCTTCATCACTCTGACATTTCAATATAAATGTTGGGCCCAATGTTAATTAAGCAGTTATAGAGTCATAGAATGATACAGTGTGGAAACAAGCCCTTCGGCCCAACTTGCCCACACCGGCCAACATGTCCCAGCTACACTAGTCCCAGCTACACTAGTCCCACCTGCCCGCGTTTGGTCCATATCCCTCCAAACCAGTCCTATCCATGTACCTGTTTCTTAAATGTTGTTATAGTCCCTGCCTCAACTACCTCCTCTGGCAACTTGTTCCATACATTCACCACCCTTTGTGTGAAAAAGTTACCCCTCAGATTCCTATTCAATTTTTTCCCCTTCACCTTAAATCTCTGGTCCTCGATTCACCAACTCTGGGCAAGAGACTCTGTACATCTACCCGATTTTGTATCAACCTGTGCATTTTGTGTCAACCTGTGCATCTACCCGATCTATTCCTCTCATGATTGTATACACCTCTATAAGATCATCCCTCATCCTCCCAGCCTACTCAAACTCTCCCCATAGCTCAGACCCTGTAGTCCTGGCAACATCCTCGTAAGGTTGTGGGGTCATAGAGCAAAATGGACAATCTCAAAAACACTGCAAGCCCAGGGATTTAGAGCTTTGTTCAAGCACAAATGAGAGAGTCGCACTTAAATTAAGTACTGCAATCTACTGTGTGAAACCAAACTGACAGCAGGAGGTCAGAAACAGGGCACCAATTGGGACAGTCCAAGGTAGTTAATTAGAGGTGTAGAGGGTTGCTGCAAAAAAATAAGGGCCAGAATTTGGAGGAGAGGATGCTTTTCAGAGCATGGGGTCATGAATAGATAGCCAGTTGAAATTAGGGTCATCATCCATTACATATTAAGGGATTAATAGTTGCATTAAAACACAGAATAAACACATCTTTTGCTTATAATATTATTGTCCAATGGTAATTTGACTACAGATTGCTTAGAAGTTATAGGATTCAAAACCAATCTTATCAGCAAAAATCTATGTAACCCCCTCCTCCCTTTGCTGTCAGTGGTTTTTATAACCACTTACGGTATTTCAATCTCTCAATATTTTGTACTGGAATTATTGACAAAAAAAATTCCAACCTGATTTGATCATGACTGATCTATTTTTCCCTCTAAAAATATGGAATTCTTCATGAATTTGTGTGTTATTCTTGTGCGTGTTATGATAAAAACTGACATGGTCAGCTCCAGGATTATATATACATTAAAATTTTATTCCAGAAAATAACTACCTAACTTATAACAGATGTGCAAGGAACCATGGATCTCAGTTTGTGGGTAATTTAATCAGAACTGAAGTAACTTAAAAATAAGGCTTCAATTTCATATTTAGTGCAGTGTCCAGATCAAACTAAATGGACAGAAGTGCAGCAGAAGGCACACAATTCGATTTATCAGGTCATAAGTTCCCACTTTCAGTATCACCATTCGGAAAGGTCAGTTGTATTTTCCTGGAAGGAATAGAATAAGGTGGCTCTATGTGGAGAGATGCCACACAATTGTTATCAACTTGCCATGAATTAGCAGGCTCAGATCCTGGCAGCTGGTCAACAAGCTGGGATTTCAAACTACCCAAATCACAAGGATATACCATTAAAATAAACAAGTTTTCATACTCAACATAAATGCAAAATAGTTACAGATTTCTACAAAGCACAATTTAATAACTGTGACTAATCTTTTTGGGTTGGTGTTTTGGAACAATATTTAACATGATGTCCCTGCATTTTGAAATGTAGTTGCATTTTGACATTGTCCATTGAAAAATACAAAAAGAACAGTCATGACAAAATAGAAAAATTATATGATTGTAACTCTCAACCACATATTTAGTTTCTCAGTGCTGTATGGATAGATTTTAAACTCACAATGTTAAAATTCAGTCTTGCGTTCTATTACTATAATCAATACACAAGATTTGCTAGCCTGTATTTCAATATCAATGGTCCTTCACCTAAAAGCATAGCTCAAAAGTACAATTCTTGCTAATAGGTTTCCATATGTTTAAAATTCGAAATTCATATTTTAAAGTATTTTAATCAACTAGAGAGACATATGATTTACTGACATAAACAAATTGGTGCTTACTTTCTTTCCCTTGATTAAAGATGAAAGTTTACCTGCTGCTACTTAAGAAATCAATAAGCCTTGCAGTTTCTTACTGTTAGGCATGCAAAGTGCCTCTCGCTATCAATAAATACAATTTTAAAGAATTTACGAGCACTTTCAGTAAAAATGTATCTTGTTCAGTGATTTATGAGGACTTTTCAATGTACAATACTGTTTGGGTTCTACTTAGTCGTTAATTAAGATAGGTTAATATATATATTTGTGACATCTGATCTGTGGACAAACGAAGTTTTTCCATTCTCAGAAATGATGGGGGGTGGGGGGGGGTGGGTTCACAAACTAGACTTCTCCCTTCTCTTTCAGTGGTATTTCCTGCAGAAGTCTGTTCAGTGCATTCTGTGCAATAGTGATTGCACCACAGCATGCTAACCACCCAAACCCGCCCTTCATTTGAAAGGTTATTAAGCATTCTATGGTTTGCCGTGCAACTGGAAAGGCAATAATAAAATCTTTTAAGGGTATTAAATGAATGTCATTATTGCATATATAAATGATAGAGCTGTATTCAGACTGGCACATAATTAAGATAGTAATTTGAGTATGGGCATGCAAGAGGCAGAGAATGCAGTCTCTTTTCCTGACTGATGAGGTCAGAAATCTTCCAAAATTGGACATCAAACCTAATTAACCTCAAACAGTACTACGGCTAATAGCATACCTGCAGAGAAATGATTGCAGATCAGCCTGTGGCCTGCAGGTAATTGAGGTCTGAACTGGGGAACAGTGCAAATTGGAAATGGTAGGTAGAGATCAGCAATCAGTGAACAGAGGAAGACGATGAACCAGGGTTACATAAATTGCATGGTGGTGTTTGCAAAATATCCCCGAGCAATAGAGATCAGGATGTAGATGAGAAATTGGTCTGAAGGAGTCCAAATCAAGCAAAAGGTATTGGACCTCAGACCACTGCTGGGCTTTTGGTCAATAAGGCTAGGGGGAGCTGTATGTGGTCAAAAAGGATCTGAATAACGGTGGTGGAAAGACCTCACTTTCGTTAAACGTGGTGATAAGCAGAACAGATGCGCTGCCATTAGCTCCACATTTGAATAAGTTAATTACCATCTTTGTTGTAGACGGTCCTGACAGCACATCTCAATGGTACTGTCTGCTAGATGACCGATAAGGTTGTCAACTTTGTCAGTGCAAAAAAAGGAAGTGTATGTCAGGTTTAAAAAGGTGGCATCAGAGGGGAAAGATCTCAAGTGAGCAAATGGAAGGGCCAGCAAGGGCCGTGAAATGTTATTGGTGACTCAGATTAAGGAAAATCCCAAAGCTGTTTATACATACAATAAAAATAAGAGGGTGACAAGGGGAAGTAGAAAAGATACGCTCCCATCTTTGCTATCTGAGAAAGCTATCAATATTATTTGTGTTAAAATTTTTCTGAATGAATCATTCAAATATAAAAATATATATATATTAAAATATATGTGTGTATGTATATGCATGTGTATATATATACACATGCATATACATACACACAGATATTTTTTTATATTTATATATATATTTTTATATTTATATGTGTATACATGGCATAGAAGAAAGCCAACTATTGAGTCTGTGCCAGAATAAAGCAGAGGATGGGTGTGGTGGGAGAAGGGAGGAGTTATACAGTGTATTCAGACCTCTTCACTTTTTCCACATTTTGTTATGTTACAGCTTTATTTTTAAATGGATTAAATTCTTTTTTTAAAATCATTAATCTACACACAATGCCCCCAGAATGTAGAAGCGAAAACAGGTGTTTAGAAATTTTTGCAAAGGAATCAAAAAGAAATAACTGAAATATCACATTTACATAATTATACAGACCCTTTGCTATGACACTCATAATTGAGCTTAGGTTCATCCTGTTTCCATTGATTATCCTGGATGTTTCTACAACTTGATTGGAGTCCACCAGTGGTAAATTAAATTGATTGGACATGATTTGGAAAGGCACACATCTGTCTATATGAGGTCCCACAGTTGACAGTGCATGTCAGAGCAAAAACCAAGCCATGAAGATGAAGGAATTATCCGTAGACCTCCGAGACAGGATTGAGTCAAGACACAGATCTGGGGAAGGGTATAAAACAATTTCTGCAGCATTGCAGGTCACGAAGAGCACAGTGGCCTCCATCATTCTTAAATGGAAGAACTTTGGAACCACCAGGACTCTTCATAGGCACCTAAAGAACTCTCAGACCATGAGAAACAAGATTCTCTGGTCTGATGAAACCAAGATTGAACTCTTTGGCCTGAATGCCAAGCCTCACATCTGGAGGAAACCAGGCACCGCTCATCACCTGGCCAATACCATACCTACGGTGAAGCATGGTGGTGGCAGCATCATGCTGTGGGGATGTTTTTCAGCTGCAGGAACTGGGAGACTAGTCAGGATTGAGGGAAAGATGAATGGAGCAAAGTACAGAGAGATCCTTGATGAAAACCTGCTCCAGAGCTTTCTGGACCTCAGACTGGGGCAAAGTTCACCTTCCAACAGAACAACGACCCTAAGCACACAGCCAAAATAATGCAGGAGTGGCTTTGTGACAAGTTCGTGAATGTCCTTGAGTGGCCCAGCCAGAGCCGGACTTGAACCTGATTGAACTTCTCTGGAGGGACCTGAAAATAGCTGTGCTCCCCATCCAACTTGACAGAGCTTGAGATGATCTGCAGAGAAGAATGGACAAAATTACCCAAATCCAGGTGTGCCGAGCTTGTAGCGTCATACCCAAGAAGACTTGAGGCTGTACTCGCAGCCAACGGTGACTCAACAAATTACTGAGTAAAGGGATTACTTATGTAAATGTGATATTTCAGTTATTTATTTTTAATTACTTTGCAAAAATTTCTAGACACCTGTTTTCACTTTTTTTATTATGGGATATGGTGTGTAGATTTATGATAAAAACAATGAATAATAAAGGCTGTAACGTAACAAAATGTGGAAAAAGTGAAGGGGTCTGAATACTTTCTGAATGCACTGTATATAGGCTCAAGCAAAGTGGTCAAGAAGTTGCAGAATGGATTGGAGTGATGTGGGGAGCAAGTGGGTTAGAAACATAGAAAATAGGTGCAGGAGTGGGCCATTTGGCCCTTCGAGCCAGCACAGCCATTCAATATGATCATAGCTGATCATCCAGAATCAGTACCCTGTTCCTGCTTTCTCCCCATATCCCTTGTTATGAGGGCGCCAGTGACAAACAAGAAGTGAGAGGTGGAGAAACATATTCTGTTAGTACCTGTTCCACTGAAGCTATTTCACAGTCTTGTTGGGTTATCAATTCTTGATTTGGTTTACGGTACTTTCAGACCATCAACTACTTGGCGATAATGTTGCCAACATTAACAACCCAAGAAATGCTCCATTCCAGTTCAAACAATACGATTTAATGCCTCTATTTAATGGTCTGCCTTGATGGGTCAGTGGCTGAATCCATTTGTAGTGTAGTATCGAGCACCACAACAGAAACAGAAACAAAGCAAGGATATATGCAATCCCAAGGCAAGTGACTTCAAATATTTGTTTTGCTGAAATAAAAGGAAACAAATTGTATTTCTTTAGGCCCTTCATGACCTCAGAATGTCAAAATATATTTTATTGCAAATGATGTACTTCTGAAATGGGGTCATTGTAATTTCATGTATTACATACAGAAGGTGAAAACAAATTGTTTTGCAAAGTCAGTTAACTAAACATCAGTAATTTGGGGGGAATCTAATTAAACATTTCTTTTGCAAAATTAACTGTCAGTTTGTAACATGCATGGCCCATTGACTGACAGTTTACTTTCCCTTATTTCAATTCAATGTTTCTTGTGACAGAAACACAACATAAAAGTTATTAATAAATGTTGTTAAATCTTCATGTCGAAGCACAAAGTCCTGAGGGACACTGCTTGTCATATCGCATCCGACAATGGATTCAACTGGCCCCAGCTCTCTGATTCTAACTTTTCACCAGCTGACATTACAAAGGTGTCTGTTTCCATTGTGATCATCCCTTCAGCTAAACACATAACTCACGGTGAACCAAACTGGATCACATGTTGACAGAAATCCCTATCCCAAGATGCTGTACATCACCCGGATGTCAGTGGTAAACTTTTCAACGAGGCTGCAAGCTGGAAAGGAAACCCGGAACTACATATTTATACAAACATAAGCCCCAGCAATGTCACGATGTTCCCAAAATAATAGGTTTCATCACAAAATGGTGCTGATGTTGTTAGGTCTCTATCCTCAATTGTAAAAGTTAAGGAAAAACTTGGTAAAATTTTTTAGAAAGTTGATGAATTCAAACCTTTTCCTCCATGAAAACAGCTTTGTTATGTAAAATGATTGGGCATCATGCATTCCGGCACTGGTCATTTCATGGTCTTGCAAGCAAAATGAAAACTGTACAGTCAAAGGCAGTTATGTTAATCAACTAGTCATGCATTTGACTTTTGGATTAAAAAGTAAGAAGAGCTAAGTGAAGATTTTTGAGGCTGTATCTTACCAGGTATAGTAGACAGTATTTAGAACATACAAGGAACAGTTCACTAATCATGTATGATACCATCCTTTCCACATTTATCATGCAGCTAACACCTTGTCTCACCTTGGACTTCAGGAGATACCTTTAGTATTAGAATATCAGGCAACTAAATTTTCAGCATAGTGGTTGCTTGACTAAGGCACACATTTCAATTGTTTCTAAACATGGCCATTTATTCACCTTCCAATAAATCTGGGGCATCAAGAAAACAATACGATATGATATGATACGATATGATAATGATACGATACGATACGGTGCAATACAATACGATACGATATGAAATAACTTTATTTATCAATTTCCCTCCTGGGATAAATAAAGTTCTATCATATCGTATCATATCATATCGTATTTATTACACAAAATGCTGGAGTAACTCAGCAGGTCAGGCAGCATCTCAGGAGAGAAGGAATGGGTGACGTTTCGGGTCGAGACCATTCTTCAGACTGATGTCAGGAGGGCGGGACAAAGGAAGGATATAGGTGGAGACAGGAAGACAGTGGGAGATCTGGGAAGGTGGAGGGGAGGAGAGGGACAGAGGAACTATCTAAATTTGGAGAAGTCAATGTTCATACCATTGGGCTGCAAGCTGCCCAGGTGAAATATGAGGTGCTGTTCCTCCAATTTCCAGTGGGCCTCCCTATGGCACTGGAGGAGGCCCATGACAGAAAGGTCAGACTGGGAGGGGGGAGGGAGTTGAAGTGCTCAGCCACCGGGAGATCAGTTTGGTTAAGGCGGACTAAGCGCAGGTGTTGAGCGAAGCGATCGCCGAGCCTGCGTTTGGTTTCGCCGAAGTAAAGAAGTTGACATCTAGAGCAGCGGATGCAATAGATAAGGTTGGAGGAGGTGCAGTTGAACCTCTGTCTCACCTGGAAAGATTGTTTGGGTCCTTGGATGGAATTGAGGGGGGAGGTAAAGGGACAGGTGTTGCATCTCCTGGGGTTGCAGGGGAAAGTGCCCGGGGTTGGGGTGGTTTGGGTAGGAAGGGACGAGTGGACCAGGTAGTTACGGAGGGAATGGTCTCTGCGGAATGCAGAAAGGGGAGGGGATGGGAAGATATGGCCAGTGGTGGGGTCCCGTTATAGGTGGCGGAAATGTTGGCGGATGATTTGTTGGCTACGCTGGCTGGTGGGGTGGAAGGTGCGAACGAGGGGGATTCTGTCCTTGTTACGAATGGGGGGAGGGGGAGCAAGAGCGGAGCTGTGGGATGTAGAAGAGACCCTAGTGAGAGCCTCATCTATAATGGAAGAGGGGAAGCCCCGTTTCCTGAAAAATGAGGACATCTCTGATGCCCTAGTGTGAAACACCTCATCCCGGACGCAGATGCGGCGTAGACGGAGGAATTGGGAGTAGGGGATAGACTTTTTGCAGGAGACCGGGTGGGAAAAAGTGTAGTCTAGATAGCTGTGCAAGTCACTGGGTTTATAGTAGATGTCAGTCACTAGTCTGTCTCCTGTGATGGAGATGGTGAGGTCCAGAAACAGGAGGGAGATGTCAGAGATAGTCCAGGTATATTCAAGGGCAGGATGGAAATTGGAAGTGAAGTGTATGAAGTTCCACATTCTATGTAGTTGTCAGGTTATGTTCCCCCTCTGAACATCTAGCATTAAAGAGTAAGTAATAATTAAAGTTAATTAGCAGCTTGCAAAATAATTGACTACATGAAGAGAGGGAGATGGGTGTATGTGTACATGCCTGCCACTGGGAACAGTTCAGGGTTAAATATTGGGTCATATGCAGAATGCAGTGGTCACATTAGAAAATAACAGCTTGTAGTACCTTACACCATACCATACTTTGGATGTTTTATGTCTTATTATTTGTAGTATTTGTATTGATATTAATTAATTTATTACAGTTAGTTGGTTTTACCTACGTTTTTAAAAGGGTTCTGGGTGTTGTTGCTATTTGCTATTTTTCTTCTCCTTGAAGGGTTTAGGTCAAACCCAGATGATAATTGTAAAAAAGTACCCACTCTGTGCTCAGTCACTGGTAATTACTTCTATAGAAAAGCCTGTGCCAATATGCATGCACTACACTCAAAAATCATACCTGCATTAACAGTAACAACTTGCAACAATATTAGTGGTTTTCGTGAATTTTAAAAAGGGAAGAGATTTCTGCAACAACAGAAAACAGGAAACCTGATGTAGACATGAATAATGCAGGAGTTGGAGTGGTTGAGGAGGACAAAAGTAGGAGTGTTGTGCTCCATATCTAAATCCAGAGCAGGAAGAATATTCATTACCTAAGCAGGCCAAAAAAGTTATAGGTCTGCATGCAATCATTTCATTCTATCTCACCACTATATTTTCACAAATATGGTCTGACATCACACCTCACTGAATTTGGAAAAATATCAATTTCTTACCCTTCTTCCTATTTGCAATGTTGCATAAATAGAATAGAAAATAGGTGCAGGAGGAGGACATTTGGCCCTTCGAGCCAGCACTGCCATTCATTGTGATCATGGCTGATCATCCACAATAAGGCACAACCTGTGACTGTCTTCTCCCTATATTCCTTGATTTCACTAACCCCTTGAGCTCTATCTAACTCTCTTTTAAATTCATCCAGTGAATTAGCCGCCATTGCCCTCTGTGACAGAGAATTACACAAATTCACAACTCTCTGGGTGAAAAGGTTTGTTCTCGCCTCAGTTTTATATGGACTCCCCTTTATTCTTAGCCTGTGTCCCCTGGTTCTGGACTCCCCCAACATTGGGAACATTTTTCCTGCATCTAGCTTATCCAGTCCTTTCATAATTTTATACGTCTCTATAGTCGTATCACAGTCCCGCCATACCAGGGATTAACCTCGTGAACCTATGCTGCACTGCCTCAATAGCAAGGATGTCCTTCCTCAAATTAGGAGACCAAAACTGCACACAATTCTCCAGATGTGGTCTCACCAGGGCCCTATACAACTTGCAGAAGGACCTCTTCATTCCTACACTCAACTCCTCTCGTTATGAAGGCCAACATGCCATTAGCTTTCTTCACTGCCTGCTGTACCTGCACGCTTACTTTCAGTGGTTGGTGTACAAGGACACTCGGGTCTCATTGCACTTCCCCTTTACCTAATCTGACACCATTGAGATAATAATCTGCTTCCTTATTTTTTACCGCCAAATTGGATAACCTCACATTTATCTACATTATACTGCATCCGCCATGCATCTGCCCACTCACTCAACCTGTCCAAGTCACCCTGCAACCTCCTAACATCCTCTTCGCGGTTCACACTGTAACCTCGCTTTGTGTAATCTGCAAACTTGCTGGTGTTACTTCTAATTCCATCATCCAAATCATTAATATATATTGTAAATAATTGCAGCCCCAGCATCGAGCCTTGTGGCACTCTACTCGCCACTGTCTGAAAAGGACCCGTTTATTCCTATTCTTTGCTCTATCTATCTATTAAAATTGCATTCTCCTTACCATGAATCATAGGAAAAGTGACAGAATCACTGGTCGCAGCAGACAGTTCATCAGTTCTTGCTTATACATTTATGTGCAGTTGACAGATAGTTGACTTGCAAGAGCAAGATCAGAGGCAAAATGGTTGATACCAATGACCAGTTTCAAAGTGTCTGTTAAAGCTGGCTCTTCCGATGCATTGGGGAGCAAATCCTTTTGAAGTAGACTACAGATGTTTGCTATAATCTGAAGTTCTAGTCTTGACCTTCAGAAATCCTGGTTGAGGAAGTGGACCAACTATACTATGACATGGGCAGTACCTCCTGCGACTTTGACTCTCTGGCCCCTCTCCCTCCTGTTTTCTCCACTCTATGACACTCCCTACACTGCTGCTGCTCCCCTGTACCTCTCCAGACCTGGATGAGGCTAGCACTTTGAGCAGGCAAAGAGAGCTTTCTGTGACACTTTAACATTGCCCAATAATCTCAAATTCCATAAAGATGTAGGAAACAGAAGAAGGAGTTGGTCAGCCAGCTCCTTGATCCTGCTCTGGTGCTCAATAAAATCATGGCTGATCCAATCTTGGCCCCAATAGCACTTTCCTTCTCTCCGAAGTCACACGTGTAGTTTAAATTTCTGTCAGTTTCCACCTTGAGTACATTAATAACACATCTTCCACCATCAATAATACAGCTTCCACATGTTATGGAAAATTCCAAAAAACTTTATCTTCAGAGAAGAGAATATTTTTTTCTCATTTTTATCAGAAACGGTTGATATATTATTCTGAAACAATATCCTTTATTTCTATATTGCCTTATTGGTGAACTATCATCACCCAACCTGTTAAGTGCCTCACAATCTTATGTTTCAATAAGCTTTGAAGCTTTTAAACGCTAATAAAATTCAACCAATTGCTCAATATTTTTTCCTACATCAATCTTCATCGGAGGAATCCAATAAACCTTCTCTACCTTCCCCTTAAATATTAAGACTAAATGTGCATTCAATACTCTCCGTGCAATCTTAGCATTCCTTTGCAGTCCCTTGCATTAACGTATCTAAAAATGCCTATCCTTTGTAATAAAGGCCAACATCCTTTTAGCTTTCCTAATTACTTATTCATTCCCAAACAAGCTTTTTGTGATCAATGTATGAGAATCCTCAAATCTTCATTCAGCTTTCAATCCATGTAAATAATAAGTGACTCCCTCACTCTTCATTTGAAAGTAGACAAGCTCACTTTTTCCATATTATATTCCACCTGCCAAATTCTTGATACTCACTTAAATTATCAGCTTAACTAGAGTTATAGAGTCATGGAGTGATACAGCGTGGCAACAGTCCCTTCGGCCAACATGTCCCGCTATATTAGTCTCACCTGCCTGCATTTGGTCCATATCCCTCCAAACCTATCCTACCCATGTACCTACAGTGCATTCCAAAAGTGTTCACACCCGTTCACTTTTTCCACATTTTGTTATGTTATAGCCTTATTTTTAAATGGATTAAATTCATTTTTTTATCATCAATCTACATACAATACCCCAGAACGAAGAAGCGAAAACAGGTGTTTAGAAATTTTTACAAAATAATTCAAAAGAAATAACTGAAATATCACTTTTACATAAGTATTCAGACCCTCTGCTATGACATTCAAAATTGAGCTTGGGTTCACCCTGTTTCCATTGATTATCCTTGAGATGTTTCTACAACTTGATTGGAGTCCACCAGTGGTAAATTAAATTGATTGGTCATGATTTGGAAAGACACACACCTGTCTATATGAGGTCCCACAGTTGACAGTGCATGTCAGAGCAAAAACCAAGCCATGAAGACGAAGGAATTGTCCGTAGACCTCCAAAACAGGATTGAGTCGAGACACAGATCTGAGGAAGGGTATAAAACAATTTCTGCAGCATTGCACGTCCTGAAGACCACAGTGGCCTCAGTCATTCTTAAATGGAAGAAGTTTGGAACCACCAGAACTCTTCATAGAGCTGGCCGCCCGGCCAAACTGAGCAATCGGGGGAGAAGGGCCTTGGTCAGAGAAGTGACCGAGAACCCGATGGTCACTCTGACAGAGCCCCAGAGTTCCTCAGTGGAGATGGGAGAACCTTCCAGAAGGACAACTATATCTGCAGCACTCCTTTATGGTAGAGTGGCCAGACAGAAGCCACTCCTCAGTAAAAGCCCGTTTGGAGTTTGCCCAAAAGCACCTAAAGGACTCTCGGACCATGAGAAACAAGATTATCTGGTCTGATGAATTCAAGATTGAACTCTTTGGCCTGAATGACAAGCGGCACCGCTCATCATCTTGCCAATACTATACCTATGGTGATGCATGGTGGTGGCAGCATTATGCTGTTGGGATGTTTTTCAGCAGCAGGAACTGGGAGACTAGTCAGGATCGAGGGAAAGATGAACAGAGAAAAGTACAGAGAGATCATTGATGAAAACCTGCTCCAGAGGGATCCGGACCGCAGACTGGGGCGGAGGTTCACCTTTGAACTCCCCATCCTACCTGGGAGAGCTTGAGAGGATCTGCAGAGAAGAATGGGAGAAATTCCCCAAATACAGGTGTGCCAAGCTTGCAGCGTCATACCCAAGAAGAATTGAGGCTGTAATTGCTGCCAAAGGAGCCTCAACAAAGTAATGAGTAAAGGGTCTGCATACTCATGTAAATGTGATATTTCAGTTATTTCTTTTAAATTAATTTGCAAAAAATTCTAAAGACCTGTTTTCGCTTTTTTATTATGGGATATTGTGTGTAGATTGATTAAAAAAATGAATTTAATCCATTTAAAAATAAGGCTGTAACATAACAAAATGTGGAAAAAGTGAAGGGGTCTGAATACTTTCTGAATAACATAACATAACATAACATAACATAACAGAACTTTATTGTCATTCGGTATAAATACCGAACGAAATTTCAGCAGTCACAAGACACAGCAAAAAAGAAAAGAACACAGGACACACGACCCCAACACCAACATCCATCACAGTGACTCCAAACACCCCCTCACTGTGATGGAAGGCAACAAAACTTCCACTCTCTTCCTCCCCGCGCCCACGGACAGGCAGCTCGACCCCAACCGAGGCAACCGACACGCACAGCCCCCGCAAGGGGATGGAAGGCCCCGCGGCCGAGCCGCACCGGGCACTGAAACGTCCCGCGGCCGAGCCGCGCCGGCGATGTTAAGTCCAGCGGCCGAGCTGCACCGGGCACTGAAACGTCCCGCGGCCGAGCCGCGCCGGCGATGTTAAGTCCAGTGGCCGAGCCGCGCCGGGCGATGGAAGGCACCGCGGCCGCTGCTAAGTCCCGCGGCTGAGCCGCACCGGACACTGAAACGTCCCGCGGCCAAGCTGCGCCGGCGATGTTAAGTCCAGCGGCCGAGCCACACCGGACACTGATACGTCCCACAGCTGAGCCGCACCGGCGATGTTAAGTCCAGCGGCCGAGCCGCACCGGGCACTGAAACGTCCCGCAGCCGAGCCGCGCCGGCGATGTTAAGTCCCGCAGCCGAGCCGCACCGGGCACTGAAACGTCCCACAGCCGAGCTGCACCGGGCACTGAAATGTCCCGCAGCCGAGCCGCGCCGGGCACTGAAACGTCCCGCAGCCGAGCCGCGCCGGCGATGTTAAGTCCAGCGGCTGAGCTGGAAGGCCCCGCGGGCGATGGAAGGCCCCGCGGCCGAGCTGCGCCCCGGGGAAGAGACCCAATAAAAGAAAGGTTATTCCATACAACTACCACCCTGTGTGTCAAAAACTTAAAACTATATCCTCTTATCCTCGATCAAGGACTAATCCAGGAGAGTGTCATCTTGACCCTCAGAGACAAAGAAAGGTTTCATCTAGTGGTAGCTTCATTTGGGTCAGTGAGGAGATATGGCTAGAGCTCAAAAATAAGAAAGGTGTGATCACTCAAATGGAATTGTACTAGAGGCCTCCCAACAGCCAGTGGCAAATAGAGGAACAAATATGCAGACAAATGGCAGAAAGATGCAAAAGCAACAGCATTGTCATAGTGGAATAGTCCAACTCAAGGATGGAACATACTGGACCTTGTAGTGGGAAGCAAATTGATAAGTTTTAAGATGGTTATGAATATGCATAAGTCTGGATGATTGGGAATGTACTAAATTGGGTCATTTGGATATAGGAACCTTGGGTAACAAAAGAGATTGTAAATTTGGTCAAAGAGAAAAAGGAAGCCTATGTAAGATGAAATTCACAAAGCCAGTTTGAAGAACTTCCAAATTACCACCAAGAATGTCTTTAGACTTTAGAGATGCAATGTGGAAACAGGCCCTTTGGCCCACTGAGTCTGTACCAACCAGTGTTCCTCTGTACAATACCACTAGGATCAATTTATAATTTAGAGAAGCCAATTGACCTACAAACCTGAATGTCTTTGGAGTGTGGGAGGAAACCAGAGTATTCGTAGAAAACCCACGCTATCACAGGGAGAAGGTACAAACTCTGTCACCCATAGTTAAGCTCGAACCTGGGCTGCTGGCACTGTAAGGCAGCGACTCTACTGTCGTGCCACTGCAGCAGAGGATCAAACACCCTTGACCATTGGTGCTCACTTTTTCACTTTCAAATTTTAAATGTTATCACACTACAATTATTTTCCTTCTCTATAAAATTATTAATTAATCTGCTTGGTTAAGATATATAGCTAATTGGGATAGCAAGAACATAAATTATTACAGTTCATGATGAAAAAGAAGCAAAATATACATATGATTAATAACACATGGAACAAGCAGCAGGCCAGCTCACACTTTGTTCTTGCTCTAATGGTTTTCTTCATGTCGATCATCTCCCCAAACTGGTCAGGACCTTAAAACTAGACAAGCCAATATTTTTACCTTATTTACTCACTGAGATACTGGAAGATCTTGGTGGTATAACCGTTGTATCTGATGACTTTCTCAGTACTGGATCTGATAGATAATAAGGAAACAAATTATCATAGGAGGCTTTTTAAAGGGAAGTAATGTTTAAAGGGATTAAAATGTCACTGCTCTCTGATGCCATTTTAATCTCAACTCTCCCATCCTATTTTAAGAAGACGGGTAGCAACATAGGTTTTCCTTAGATTGGGAACGTGCCCCAGAACACTTAGCTTATCGTTGAAAAATCTAAGTAATTTCTTAAGTGCAATGTCAAACAAAATAATTTTAATGACAACATCCCTTACCCTTCATCAATTCTGCTCTACAACAGCAAGGTTTGGTTTTTATTCTATGACAGTATTTTACCAATAGTTTCTGCAAAGAATGTCTAACTGTACCTTCCCAGGACTATGCTGATCTTATAAAGATGGCTGGTCGGCATAAATACATTGTAACGCAGTTGTGTAGAAGAGCATGAAACTGATCTGATCTCCTTTCATCAAATCTGAACAGGCCTTTTTACTCTTATTTGATCCAATGTTTTTTTTATATTTGACATCACTCACTGATCTGATGTTTAAAAATGTTGCAAAGTGCAGAGGTTAGGTACTCTCGTACTCTCAACCAACCCTTTCCTACTGGCAAGTAAGACTGCAGCAGGCTGCATTGAATATTTATTGGTGTCTATTTGCCTGACTTTTAAAGTACTTCACAAATGCTATTCAATCTTTTCCACCTTCAACTTAATAGTACATTTGAGGAAACTGCAATGTTCAGCACATTAATTTGAATTTAATGAAAACTCTCATTCAAATACATTTTATTTAAATTTCCGTTTGGTTATCTATCTCTCTGGAGCCAGGACAGACAGAGATGCATGTGGGTATTGATCTCTATTGAACCATACATGAAATCTGAAACCTGTGCGAAAGGGCATTGATATTTTCGATGATTCTAACAATCATCACAAATCCAAGCTAATAAACTAACGGGTATTAAAATGTTCCCATCATATATTCCTTTCTTTGGTCTTTGTCATTTGAGTACCATCACTAAGACAAATGTTCTTATTTAGGATACATAATTAGACATAAATATTGGAAACTTGGATTTGCATCCCACTTAGAGCCCAATTATTTTACATCCTTTAAAATGAATAATAGAAGTACTTGGACTCTCATAGCTAACACCTGATGTACAACCCAGCAGCCAAAACTCAAAGGCAATCGCTGAAAAGGAAGTATCACCCAGGGGATTATAAAATTTAGGATCGTTTCTTTTAGCATCTCAGTGTTTGAAGAGCATCCTTAGAAGTATCTCAATATTTGTAGAATTCTGTTGATCGAAAAGTTTGAAAAACTTTGACCTCAGGGGACATCATCTTGGGATCATTCTAAGCAGCCGCAAGGGAAATCACAGGAGTCAGTCAGCTTGATAGCCTGACCTTTGGAGAGCTGACACTTTATTTTCTGTGCAATAAAGGAATGACAGGTTGCAAAATATATCGACTACTTTTTGTAAGTTGAGGAGTCTGCTGAAATAATAGAATGTCTCTAAATGTATGAATTCTGAAACAAATCATTTCACCTTGCCTGATCTTCAAAATTACTTACAAATATCAGAACTGTACCCTTTTATGGTCACTGGAATTATTTTCCAAGGGCTACAGATTACTGTAATAATGTGTAGCACTTGTATGACAAAAACATTTAAAAATTAATGAGATAAATCTATTTACTCCCTTTGTAAACAGGCTTGAATGCTGTTTCTCTTTTTTTTAAACTGGTACCTAATGCAAGGTAATGAATGGGGAATTCAACATCCTTTCTTTTATATGCTTTTAAAACAGATCTTTTTGCATTTCCCAAAACACTTTCTCCCAGGCAATTACCTGACCTAAAATCTCCATTTAAATATTCATATCCCTTACTTGGCATCCTTAATCTACTCTCACTAATTGAAAGCAATATCTTTACACGTGTTGAATTCACTAAAATAACTGCAATTGGATAGTTTGCTAGGTCACTGTGCAGGGCAGTTAAGTGTCAACTTTTGTGGAATCTGAGCAACTCAAAAGCAAGGGGATTAAAGAGGTCAGAATGATTGAACTGTTACAAGCAAAAATGGTAAAGACAATAAGAGCAAGTTACGTTCTACACATCCAATAGATTCTTTGTTACTGGCTGCTTTTTCTTTCCAGATTTTTAACGATCCTATCGAAATGTTCATAAAAGTGGGCCGAAAGTGGAATTTGCAGTTTGCAAATTATAGAGTCATAGAGTCATAGAGTCCTACAGCACAGAAAGAGGCCCTTCGGCTCATCGTGTCCGCGCCGCCCGTTACCAAACACAGTCTAATTTTAATCCCATTTTCCTGCATTTGGACCATAGCCCTGAATGTTGTAGCATTTCAAGTGCCCATCCAAATGCCTCTTAAACGTTGTGAGTGTTCCCGCCTCCACCACCACCCCAGGCAGTGAGTTCCAGACTCCAATCACCCTCTGGGTGAAAAAGTTCTTTCTCACATCCCCCCGAAACCTCCCTTCCCTTACCCTGTATCTATGTCCCCTCGTTGTTGAACCTTCCACCAGTGGAAGAAGTTCCCTGCCATCTACCTTATCTATGCCCCTCATGATCTTGTACACCTCGATCATGTCCCCTCTCAGCCTTCTCTGCTCCAGGGAAAACAACCCCAGTCTGCTCAGTCTCTCCTCATAGCTGAGGCCCTTCATCCCTGGCAGCATCCTGGTGAATCTCCTCTGCACCCTCTCCAAAGCTATCACATCCTTTCTATAATATGGTAACCAGAACTGTACACAATACTCCAGCTGTGGCCTCACCAGTGTTCTGTACAATTCCATCATTACCCCCCTACTTTTATATTCGATGCCCCGGCTAATGAAGGCCAGTAACCCATATGCCTTTTTGACCACCCTGTCCACCTGTCCTGCTGCCTTCAAGGACTTGTCTTGTGATTGTATCAGGATGAATAATTACAATCAACTATTGTATCCTATCCTAAAATTGTGGATAGTTATAGAATATATTCTGCATTATTTATCTGGGAACATTCCATAAGTAAACTATTTGTGAATCAAATAATTTATTTTATTTAGTTTTGTTTTTAGTTTAGAGATACAGCACTAAATCATGCCCTTCGGCCCACCGTGTCTGCACCAACCAGCAATCTCCGCACACTAACACTATCCTACAAACACGAGGGACAATTTACAATTTTACCAAGCCAATTAGCCTACAAACCTGTATGTCCTTGGAGTGTGGGAAGAAACCAGCGCACCTGGAGAAAACCCAAGCAGGTGAATGTACAAACTTCATACAGGCAGCCCCCTTAGTCAGGATCGAACCTGGGTCTCTGCCACTGTAAGGCAGCAACTCTACCGCTGTGCTACTGTACTGCCCGGTATTTGTGTTTCTAATCTTTTGAGGTTCAAGCTCAGAACTAACCTCTGCACTGAATTTGGCAATAAAAGTTATTACAACCTACATTTCTACACACAAGTGAGAACGCAAGTCAACCAGTTGATTTGAATAATGGAGAAGTAAAGATTGAACCAGCAAAGAAACATACAAAACATAGAAAAATAAGTGTAGGCCATTAGGCCCTTTGAGCCAGCACCACCATTCAATATGATCATGGCTGACCATCTAAAATCAATACCCTGTTCCTGCTTTTTCCCCAGATCCCCTGAGTCCTTTAGCCCTAAGAGCTAAATCTAACTGCCTCTTGAAAACGTTAAGTGAATTGGCCTCCACTGCCTTCTTTGGCAGAGAATTCCACAGATTCACAACTCTCTGGGTGAAAATGTTCTTCCTCATCTCAGTCCTAATGGCCTATCCCTTATTCTTAAACTGTGATCCCTGGTTCTGAACTCCCCCAACATTGGGAACATTTTTCTGCATCTAGCCTGTCCAATCCTTTGAGAATTTTATGTTTCTATAAGATCTCTCATCCGACGTAAGGCTAACTAAATTCCAATGAATACAAGCCCAGTCGACCCATTCTTTCATCATATCTCAGTCCAGCCATCCCAGGAATTAACCTGGTGAACCTATGCTGCACTCCCTCAAGAGCAATAATGTCCTTCCTCAAATTAGACCAAAATAGCACAATACTCCAGGTGTGGTCTCACCAGGGCCTTGTACAACTGCAATAGGACCTCCTTGCTCCTAAACTCAAATCCACTCGCAATGAAGGCCAACATGCAATTAGCTTTCTTGACTACCTGCTACCCCCAACCTCCCTACTGCTGTTTGGTGGGCTGTGTACAACTCCAACAAGCACTTTCTGCCTGTGGCTATTTCGCAGTTCTACCCATACCAATTCCATAGCATCCAGGCTAATGTCTCTCTTTGCTATTGCATTAATCTCCTTTAACCAGCAATGCCACCCCATCTCCTCTTCCTTCTGTCTATCCTTCTTGAATATGGAATACCCCTGCATGTTTAGCTCCCAGCCTTGGTGACCCTGGAGCCATGTCTCCGTAATTCCAACTATATCATATTCCTTAACTACTAACTGCACATTCATTTCATCTACCTTATTACGAATGCTCCTCGCATTAAGGCACAAAGCTTTCAGGTTTGTTTTTCTTATTTCCCTTCTACCTTTTGCTTCTGCCCTCCTTTTATTGCCCTCTGTCTCCTTGCATTCATTCCCGTCCCCTGCTCTGTTAATTTAAACGTGACCTTTCCTACACTTTCTTTCCCGTTAACTGCAAACATACGCTTCCACGTTGTTGACTCCACACCCCCCCCCCCACTGTTTAGTTTAAACCCACCCGTGTAGCAAACCTGTCTGCCAATTTTGCATATTGGAACATTTATGCCAACCTACCTCAGCATATAAGATGTAGATGTGGAATATTCAAGCACTGGCTACGGCTTACAGCAAATATCTTGAAAGTAGCAGAATTGTACATTAGTGAGGCTGAAGGGCCAGATTGTCAAAATCTTGCTACCTATTTAATTTGGTCAATTGAGTGTGTATGATTTTGGCACCATCCAAATTCTGGTTTTGTTCTCTTCATAAAACTTTTAATTTAGATTGTTAAGTGTAATAGGAGGAAGGAGATAATTAAAATGCCATTGAGAGGTATGAACTATATTTCAGGAAATAGATTGAGTTAGTTTTATGCAAAGGTATAGTCAAGATGAGTGTGAATAGACAGCATGGTTCAATTGCTACTGACTTCAAATTCCATAGACTTGCAATCAGGATCTGTAAACATGGAACCAAAATTGTCATTGTACAAATATGAAGGTTGAAGGACAGGAATTAAAGAGGACAACTGGACCAGCATGAAGACTTGAAGTGCCATGGAAATCATTGTACTCTGTGTGATTAAATATTTTGTTGCAGCTTAATAAAAGGGAAGGCCAAGCTGCACAGTACAATTGAATGATAGATGACATTGATTGAAGTTATCTGTTGTATGTTGCCTGAAAATAAAACTTGATGAATTTATTTATTTGTAACTAAGCAACAAAACTAAAGTCTTGGGTAGCACTTTACATTTACAATTAGAAGAAAAATAGATCTATCGGGCAATGAATCTTCTAAGCTTGATAAAAATAATAAGTTATTTTCCAGAATGTACGTTTGTACGTTCTCCCCGTGACATGCGTGGGTTTTCTCCGAGATCTTCGGTTTCCTCCCACACTCCAAAGACGTACAGGTATATATGTAGGTTAATTGGCTGGGTAAATGTGAAAATTGTCCCTAGTGGGTGTAGGATAGTGTTAATGTGCGGGGATCACTGGGCGGCACGGACTTGGAGGGCCGAAAAGGCCTGTTTCCGGCTGTATATATATGATATGATATGATAATGTTACACATTGATGATTATTTTTACTTCTTAGAGCCATTATTAAAAGGTAATTTCAGCCATTGCTCAAAATTGCAATGATTATTTCAGAAAACAGACAATAAGTGAGAAAAGAAGGAAACCATTCACATTTTGAAAAGCAATCCACTCAGTTCCCTTTGCCCTTCAATCTTTCCCTGTATTGCTGCTTCTTTTTTAAATTATTTGTGGATATATCCAAATCCCATTTTAAAAAAATGCTGAAACCATTTCTTGATTAGGCATTTTATTCTTAATTCCAACCATTACTCGGGTAAGAAGGCAAGCTACCTCTGACCCTTTCAACAAATGCCTAATATCTTTGCTTTTCTAATTATTAACTCTTCAGCCTTTGGGAATAATTTCTATTTATCGAAATGAAGATAATAAAGAAGCATATTTCAATCAGGTTGCTGCTCAGTCTCCTTTAGTCCAATGAAAACAATACATGTTTGTCAAACGTCTTCTTACAGTTAATAATGTAAACCTGGTGAACCTCTTCTGCACCCTCTCCAAACTCCCCACACTCTTCCTGTAAAGCACACAATACTCCAGAAGTGGCCTACCTCAAGTTTTATACATTGGAGATGTGTTCCTGACTTTTATACTGAATGACCCAACCAATGAAGGCAAGCATGTTGAATGCCTTCTTTACTACTGTAGATTGTGCATGCTAGTTCACCTTCACTATATATATATATATATATATATATATAGCGTCACATTCATAATGCATGCTGCACATTCCACACACGATCCAGTCCGGATGTTCACTCCCACCTTGACTATATACGCTGCCGGTCGCTGCCTTCCAGGCAGACCGAGACCAGACTGTGAAGACGATAGCACGTATTGTTACCTCCGCTTGAGTACAAATAAACAATGAGTTGCAGCTCTTGTGTATTGGCATGAATACACAACATGGTGTCAGAAGTGGGATACGAACCCACGCCTCCATTTGGAGTTGCAACTCATAGTTTATCATATCCACTTGTGTTATCACTTTCAGGGAGCTACAGACTTGCACCCTGAGATCCCTCTATATATCACTAGTGCTAAGACATATACTTTCCTCTTGCATTTACCCTCCCATACTGCAACACCTTACGCATGTCTGGATTCAAGTTCATTCACAATTTCTCCATCCTAATTTCTATACCCTCTATAAAGCCTTTGCTCCTTTCCTAATATGAGTGCCCTGAAATAGGTGTGGTATTGAAGCTACAGACACATTGATGTTTTATAAAAGTTACCATATCTGCATTTTAAATTCCAGGATATCTTGCTTTGTTAAATGTTTCAACGCCCAGTGGAACCACCTTCAAATGTTTTATTCCTCTTTTAAAATTGGTCAATTTTCTTCAATCTCTCTCTCATCCTAATTTTCCAATCAATATGAATCATCTTAAACTTACCTTCAACAAATTTCATCAATCGTGTGTTTGCCCAATCCAATTGTCCATCAAAGTCCTCTTGACATCTCTTAACTTAATCCTTCCATTTTGACGCATTGTAAATCAACTAGAGATTTCAAATATAATTTCATGTCCGTAGACGAAGTGATTAATGTAGATCAAAAACAACAATAAATCTCTAACCAAGCTGTGAGGAAAAGTGTTGCCATTCTTCACTTGAGTATAAGAAAAATAAGTTTGATGCAATTCCTAGAACCAAATTATGCTGACACCGTTGACACTGGTTTGTTCACTGTACCTTTGCTTACCCTGCACCCATGGAACACATGTCAAAATGGTTATTTTATTGGGATGAAGTATCCTGGGATTGAAGCACAGGGTGGTAGTGAACATGGAATAAAGCCCTGGAAACACCCCTGATGATTTTGACAACAATCAAAATTGTAAACTGTAGACACACGAGAAAGCTATCAACTCACAACCAATAACTAATGCACAGCAGGTCTTTATATGTTGACATATAATTGGACAAATTTGAAGATTTCTGTTTAGAACCACCAGCATTCACAAGCAAATTTTGGACCATTGCTTTCCATCTATTTTGTATCTACACTGCCATTAGGTTCATACAACCTCCTGTCTTTTGGAGTGTGCATTGGACAAGTGGTAATTTATATCCATCTTGGATCACCTTGTAAATTAAATTATCCTGGATCCCATATGCTTTAATAACTTCAGAACCTACCTGAATTCTGCTTTCAAATGCTTGTGCACAAGTACACCAATATCATACTCTTCTTGAAACCATTGTAAATCTGAACCATTGAGATGGTATAGTCTTTTTTCATTCTCCCCCCCCAAAAATTTAAATAATTTCCACGTTAAATCTTTTTGACAACTATTCCATTATCCATTCTATTTCTTCTAACCATCTATAACTATCCTCATTATTTTTTAATATCTCAGTTATACTGGTGTATCCTTATTGTTACCTTGGGTAGAGTTCTGGGATAGATGAATGGAATGTTTTCTTCATTTCTGGTATCGGATTGCTTGTATTATTAATATTGGGGTTTAAAGACCCCTAACCAAATTTTGAAGTGTAGATGGGCAGAACCAAAGGAGGGTTATACAATATTCCCAGCAAAATCTGCTAGATTTCACACAATAAATGGTAGAAATATTTAGCATTTCTTTCTGAAACATACTAACCTACAAGCCTTTTTATTCACCAGAATCTTTGAGAATGATGAATTCTGATTTGTAGACATGTACTAAACGTTTTCAATCAGGACTTCTGCATACCTAGCAGTAACCACCCTATCAGCCCAGTGTAAATGGAGAGTGCAGGAGGGCCATAACGAACCTAGTAAGTTTGAAAAAAATAGTTCTGCAGAAGTTTCTTGATTAAAACGATAGCAGTTTCTAATTTTACACAAATGGGCATACTTTTACAAATGTATTTGAGGATTTAACCAGACTTCATTGTAACAGCCCCTTTTTCCTGGACTTCAGGAGTTGCGAGCTTTCTTCTACCATTTTCCACTCGCAACGTTGTCACTGGAGATTAATCAGACAAAGTTTGGTTGAGTTCATTGGTCCTCCGGGGATTTTTAAAGAATTAATGTGGTATTTCCTGGGAACATATAAAATCCTATAACATTTGAAATCAGTCCTGAGAAAAATGAGGATAAAGCTGAAAATCAAATTTAATTTTGATTGTTATTTACATTGAAATGCTTGCATGATAAGAATACATGAGGGCCGTCATTTAAGGAACATTTTTTCCACATTGAACACAGAAAGCAAACATGGTTTGTGATACTGAGTCACACGTCCTTGCTAATGCTAAATTTGTTCTTGTGAAAAGTTGGTGAAGCAGCTTTACAATATGTCCACAAAAATGATTGACAATACATGGATATTAATGGGATAAATCAATAGACCAAGATGCTTTCTAGTGGAATATATGCATATTACTCAAGATTTAATGATTCATGCAAGTAATTTGCTATCAGATTCATCTTTCCATGAAATATGTCAAAGTACCACACGGCATTGTAAACATGCTAATGCAGCATCAATTGCTGTCATTGTGGATTGACGTTGTTGCATGCCTGTTTGTTATCTGATACACGTGAATAGCTAAATTTCCGATTTGATATTTGTGGACTTCATTTGATGATTTTTTATTTATAGCCAAAATATGTTGTGATAAATTAGCACTTGGAACACAGGATCAGGCCCTTCAGCTGTGATAAACGTGATACCAAGTTAGACACACAATGCTGGAGTAACTAAGCAGGACATGTACATCTCTGGAGAGAAGGAATGGTTGACATTTCGGGTTGAGACTTCTTCAGACTCTTAACCTGAAACGTCACCCATTTCTTCTCTCCAAAGATGCTACCTGTCTCTTTGAGTTACTCCAGCATTTTGTGTCTATCTTTGGTGTAAACCAGCATCTGCAGTTCCTTCCCACACATGATACCAAGTTAAACTGATCTCCCCGGCCTAGATGTGATCCATATCCCTCCAGTCCCTGCATATAGATAGTGCCTATCTAAAAGCCTCTTGAACACTACTATCACATCTGCTTCCACCACTGTCCCTCACAGCGCATTCCTGGCACCCACCACTCTGGGTAAAAAAAACGTGCCCTGCACACCTCTTTTAAACTTTCCCCACTGACCTTAAAGCATGTCCTCTAGTATTTGACATTTCCATCCTTGGAAAAAAGGTTCTGACCATCTACTTTATCGTTGCCTCTCCGGTCTCCTGTCAATCTCCAATGCTGCAGCGAAAAATAAATTCAAGTTTGTCCAATCTCTCTTTATAGTTAATTCCCTCTAATCCAGGCAGCCTCCATTCTGCATCCTCTCCAAAGCTTCCACATCATTCTTGTAATGGGTGACCAAACCAAATTTTTTATGGATGCAACAAAATTTCCTGACTCTTATACTCAATGCCCTGATCAAGAAAGACATGCACTTTACCCACATCTATTTGTGTTGCCACTTTCATGAAGCTATTGATTTGGATCCAAGTCTGTGCCAAATATGATGCCAAGTTTACGTTTTCCAACATATTAAGAAACAAGGACATCAAATCTGATCTTCATGTTTGATTTCCAGAGATGAATTTTAGCGATTTGGCTCTCACTCAATGATTTATTAATTTAATACTTAATAACCCCTGTTAATTTCAGGTTCAGTAAGAACAAAGTGTGTCTCATCTCCAAGTGCCATCCGTTGTCAGAACTTCCAGATCTGTGAGTCTGGGACTTCTGTATTTGACAATGCATCTGTGAATAAACAATAGTTACTATTGTTTAAATGGCATAACATTGGAACTATTATCCAAGAAGACCCAACTTATTTTATTGGAAAACATGACAGCAACCTGGAATAGATATTCAAACTGAGTGCATGTGAAGAATGATTACAAAACTGGTTTTAGGCGGAATTGATTGATAATTGATTAAGAGATTTCCCTGATTTTACTTAAGTGTTTCCTCATAAGTCCATGAGGAATTAAAAGAGGCTGTCAGGTCCTTTTAAAACAACATTTGTGGAACATAGAACTTTGTACTCACCTGGAATGTACACTAATTTCTTCTAGAAGGTTTCTGACTCGGAGGAAAGATTATTAACAAAGATATGGTTAGTTTCTTTTATATCATGATAAAAATATATATACAGCATTTTCCATTGACAGCACTAGAGTAAATTATTGGTGATTATGTAAAAAGCTCAATTGATCATTAAAAATAATTTAGTGTCCTTTGTTTCCATATTTTTGGAACTCAATTAAATATTAAAGCTTGTCACCAGCCAAGGGCTGTGAAGACTGATGTAAAATATGTGATGTTTGATTGGCCCACAAATGCTGATGGACCCATGTAACCCATTTCCAACAGATTGTTTCTTGCTCCAGATTCCACCATCTGCAGTCTCTTGTGTCCTCATCTGATTCATTTGTCTGCCTTCTCCTGGTTTTCCATGATTAATTTCCTACATTTATGTTCTATGGGACTTATGCTCACTCTCAAATTGAAGGTTTAAAACAATGTTGAATATTGCATTAATGCCTTTTATGACAACTAACCAGACCCAATTAATCAATGTTTAACACAAATGTAAAGTTCAGTGGTGTAGAAAATAACAGGTGGGAAAGCATGCTTTGACTTAAAATTCTGGGTAAAGAGATCCCAACAGGAGAGAAGTCCTTTGTGTGCGTGCGTGCGCACATGGAAAGGGGGATAGGGTCAAAAGACCAAATGGAGTCGCCACATGTAACTGACAGCAGGTAGAGGGGACAGTTATATTGAAGAACAATCTGCCATGGAATAAGAAAGCGTGCAAGTAGAAGTATCAGTCTAATTGTTCCTGAACTCTAGGCTCCTCAGTCACCGTCACCCTAACCTGGAGCTCTACATTCCTTGAAGCCCCCTCTCACCAAACCACGTCATTTGGTAAATGATTCTTCCCAAGCCCATAATCCCTGGCTTTACAACTACTGATCCCTCTTTCCCATAGCATTGTTCACAATAAAAGGAAGCCCAAGGATCTGATCTGGGGATTCCTGACAGGACCATTTGCAAATAGGAATGCTGCAGAGAAGGGCACCAACAATACAACCTGCTTAATTTTTAGACGTGCAAGCAAACATTACTAGTTGCAGATTTCAAAGCTGGAATATTGTTCTCATTGTAGCTGAGTTACAAGTGGCTAGTGACAGATATTAAACAGATTACTTGTGTGTGCTAACCTGTTTAAAGCAGCTTCATCTCCAGTCCAGATTTCCACAAGAGAATTTACTATACTTGTGGTGAGCCAAAATATTGCGTGTAAGTGTAATTTAAACGGAAGTTTACATTTTAAAAGAGTCTTCAAACAAAGGTCCAAAACAGATGAAGGATAATTTGGAAGTTTGTAATTAATATCAAGCCATTTGTCGTCTATTTCCAAATATGTTTGTGGACAGGATTAAAAATGAAACAGTAAATAATTACTGAAGAATCCAAGGAAGCATCTTTGACTTAACTAGGAGACAATGAGCCAATCCTGCACTGATTTAATTTTTAATTGATACAGAGAGTGCTTGTTTCTCATTATAACAATGCAATGCAATATTGTAAAATTGGTTGTAAATAACACTAGCTACATGGAATTTGTCACTTCTTTGAAGATAGTGTGGTTTAACCACAATTTTATCTCTGCTTCTTTTGACACAGATGCTGCCTGACCATTTGCTGGCATGAGTACTGTCTCACAGTTGAGGATATAATATTGCCTTCCCACTACCACCAGTATGAGGATCATGACAAACTTGGGGCTGAGGGATTTTATATCACAATGATGCATGGATTAGTCAGATAAATTCAGACCATTTGTATAAAAGCCAACACTTATTTAAACTTTTTTGTGATGTCAAGGCTGTAAATAGCTGAGCTATTATACTGTGAACTTCAATGTACTATTAATTGTTCACAATTGATCTGTAAGAATGGTTTGAATGAAAGAAGTTACAACAATGTCCTGGGTTATAAATATCATGAGTGGGTAGTATTCTTCATCCAGTGTTGTTTTATCTGTGATTTTAATGAGTGATCCCAAGATGTCTGCAAGTATGGTTCCTTAACAGTGATAATTAATTACGTTGTGAAAACTAATTTTAGGTGAAAAGTCATTCTGGTCTTAAAATACCAAAATATTATACCTTTTTAAATTTACAGGACTCAAATGCATCATGTTGTTCAAAGTAATGAGCAATTGAGTTTTTACCCATGGAAATGAACAAACATTTTCAAGACTGTGGGGGTGTGTGAAATTGTGACCCATTTTTGGGACAATCCAAATGTCATAGCAGAAATAAATTAAAACTGTGCAATTACACCCTGCCACAAAACTCAACTATCTAATTTACTGCTAAATTTGTATGTTACTCATATAACTGAGAATACAATAAACATGATTAAAATAACTGGGATATGGAAATCTTGTGGAAATGCTTTGTGAAATACATGCTGAATATTTTGTGCTGAGAGATGACCAACCGATCCAGACAAATACAAATCTTCTGATAACAGTTTAATGAATGAATTGAATTGGGGTCCATAGTGATCTCCATCAGGAGGTTTGCTTATGGCTATGGGAAGTAAAGGTTCCCCATTACAAACACCTAATACAACAATTAAACTTGAATACGACTAAATCAGCATAAAGGTGTGGAAGTTATTAAGAGCTCCAAGCATAAACATACTGAAAGTGAACTAGATCATCTCAGGGAAATATAGTGATTAGGATTTTATCTTCATTAGAAGGAAATCTAGATAGGCTGGTTACTTGATAGCAATACCCATTCTTAGATTTAAATTTCTGTTTTATGCCCCAGCTAGTTTACGCACAATCTTCAAGCGTTTATACACACATCTACTTATTTTTATCCATAGGTCAGTTGCATGCAAAGACAGCTAAATTAATATTACCTTAAAGAGATACAAAGTAAGAACATCTGAGGGAAAAATTGAATAAGAGTCAGCTCTTTGGGCTCTCCAGTTCCTACCACCATTTATGCCAATCATGATTGTTTGATCCTACCACCTATCATTTTGTTCACATCCTACATTGACGGATAACATTATCAATGCTGAAGGTAGACACAAAACGCTGGAGTAACTCAGCAGGACAGGCAGCATCTCTGGAGGGAAGGAATTGGTGACGTTTCGGTCGAGACCCTTCTTCAGACTCAATACTGATCTTGGAAGCTTCAGTGATCCCAAAATCTATAGATATTTAAGGATTCAGTGATTCCTGACTGCCATGCTCAATGACTAATCACTAATTTAAAATAATGATTTTCTTTTTCTAGATTCCCCCATCAAAGGAAATTGTTTCTATTTATTTATTCCCTTATCATCTTGAACATAATAATTATATTGCCCACTCAATCTTTAGTCGTCAAAGGAATACAAGATTATGTGTTATTTCCCTCTCTTCCTCCTCAAGTGTAATGCTCACAATGGAACAGAGTACTCCATTTAGTAACATCCTCCTCTTTGTTTTCCAGCTTAATTACACTTCATTTTAACCTCATTTGCAGAAGAACCCACTTCAGCCCATCAGGTCTTTGTTGCCTCACAGAACAATTATCTTTTGAACTATAATTTCCCTAGTAACCTATTCTTCCCACTTTCTCATTAATATCTGCACCCCAAAATTCTAATACCCACTTACACACCAGGGACAATTTACATTGGACAATTATCCTACCAATCCACATTTTTCTAATGTGGGAAAAAACCAGAGCACCTGGAGGCTTACCATAGAAGAGACATGCATATTCCACAGAGAGAGTAGCAGAGATCAGGATTAATCTCATGGAGCTGTGAGGCAACAGCTCCACTAGTTATACTGTTATATATCACCAACAATGGTGAGATAAAATCTAACATTCCACTCGTCCTTAGATTGTTTTTTCTCCCTACTTGCTTATTAGATTCACCTGATTACCATCCATATACATGAAAATGTCTTACAAAATTATTGATATAAAAGGATTCCAACTCATTTTTCATGTACTCAGAATGGAAGCTGTCACAATTTTCCACTTTAATCATTGTTCTGCTCACTAATTCTATTCACAGAATGGTGTTGTCTACAAGATTATATTCACATCTACACGCCTTACTTATTGTTTATTTCTTCATCTGTTATTAAGTTGAAACAGCATTTTAAATCCATATACAGCAAGCGCATATGATATTAATGTCACTACTTGTTCATTACCTATTTAAAAAAATGCAAATTTATTTGCCTCCATTTCAGCGCACGTATTCATTCACCAGAGGCATATGCAATTGGCAAGAAAGAAATTGGAGAGAAATTGATGCTGGTGTCCCTTGGCTCTGAGGCAAAGGTAATCCAACAATTTTGTAACTAAACAAAAAAAAAAGTGTTGGGGTAACTCAACAGGTCAGACAGCATGGAGGAAATGGAGAGATGACATTTTGGGTCTGGAATCTGCCTCAGATTGATACTGTAACTAAGGGAGTTTGAGTATTTAACAGAACAAAAGTGAAGAAATTGTAGGATATTTCCAAGCAATGATGGTCACTGCCACCAAAGGGAACATGCAGGTTTGGTGTTCTTAAGTCCTTGTTGATGTGAGATAATTTTGTTTTGGGAGTTGCCGTATAAACTGTAAAACAATGATGCACAAATGTTAGAAGAGGCAAATATTGAAGGTGATTCATGTGTTCTTTTTTTTCTGAATGGTATTGATTTCTTGGTGTTATTGGACCAGTGCTCATCCAGAGAGCTGTGGAGTTTGCTGTCACACTCCTTCTTATGCCTTGTACTTCAATTTGGACGGTCACTGGTTTACTGAACATCTAGCTTTTGATCTGCTATTGTATGATTATCAAAGTCAGAAATTAATTTTGAAATGTAAAAAACTGAGCTGGTAAGGTAGCACCTGTGAAAAAAGAAAGATTTCAGGTCCAGGACACTTCTGGGAACCGAGAAAGAGAAAAAAAACATGCTAGTTTAAGTAGTAGAGATGGGGAGGGGGGTGAATGGAACAAAGTGAAATTCTCAGATATTTTAGGCCACGATGGCCTCACATTGCAGTTAAGATCTTTATATGTATTGTGTTCTTTATTGTGATATTGGAGATGCTTCTCATCAAAACTGAGAGTGTTGAGGAATGACTGCTAGATAAGGAGGTGAAAGGGAGTAGTGAGACGTGGGGGTGACAGGTGATATATTGAAGTCATGGAGCCAGTTGGTGAAGCCAGTTGGTGAAGTGGCAGGGGGAATGGGGAGTTTGGAGGCTTATTTGATAGGTAGAAAAAGATAAGGAAGAAAAAATAAAGGAGCGAGCTGGGGGAGGGGGTAAGGTATAGACAGAGGTCGCAAGGTTAGAAGTGGAATAGTGATAGAGGCTGGTAGGTGGAACCAGGTAATGGAGGGATAATGAGTGGATAGAATCAGATGGAGAATGTGATAGGGAGGGTAGGTAGGCCAAGGGAGAAGAAACCTAGGAGGATAACTATGTGTGCAACATATGTGTGGATAACGGTGATAGGGAAATGGAAATGATTAACAAAGGTACAACTGAGATGGACCAGTAGAGGTGGAAAGGAATAACGGGGCATGGGCTACCTGAAATAAAGGTGAGGTTCTGGGCTATACCCAACATGCCAGACATTGTAGAAAAAAGGGAAGTCTGATGCAAAATGATGGCATGCAATAATGGCCAGTTCTTACACAAAAAGAAAGAGTAAGTTATCCGAAGTTTGAGACTTCAATTCTGAAGTTGCAAGATAAGAAGATAAGATTGCTCCGCAAACTTGCATTAGGCCTCATTATAATAGTGCAAGAGGCTTACAGTGGTAGTAGAATGGCGGAATGATGAATTAAAGACACAGACAAACAGAAGAGGACTGGGCACAGGTGCTCCACAATGTGAACATCCAATATGCATTTGGTTTCTCCAATACACATTGTGAACATCAAATGCAATATATTAAATTGGAAGAAGTGTAAATGAATTGTTGATTCACCTGGAAGGACTGCTTAGGTCCCTGGATATTGGGAAGAGAAGAGGAGGACAGGTGTGTCTCCTGAGGTTGCGTGGAAAGTGTGATACAATGAAGAGAGATAGACAGAGATGGAAAAGCAGATGTCATGAAGGAAGTGGTCCATTTGATAGGGGAGGGGAATATGTGTCTGGTGGTTGAATCTTGTTGGATAAGTCATCATTGAAGCCTTTGACAAGATCCAATATGGGAGACTAATCCAAAAGATTGGAGCCCATGGGATCCAAGGCAAGTTGAAAAAATTGGATCCAAAAAGTAGCTTGGTAATCGAGACTGAAGGTGATTTTGTAAGATTACTTTTTTGATTAGAAGTTTGCGACCAGTAGTTTACATAGGGACTAGTGTTGGCACCTTTGGTGTTTATAAAAACGTTATCACATTGGATGTAAATGTATGAAGTACGATTACTAAGTTCAGTTGACATGTAAATTGGTGATATTTTTGATAGTGGAGATAGTCATAGGCTACAGGTGATATGGATGATCTGAAATGATGGGTAGACAATGATAGGTGGAATTTAATCCTGGTAAGTGCGATGTAATTCATTTTGGAAGACATACAATTTATGATGGAAGGAAGATCATTGTGGGAAAAGCTAAGGATAATTGGGCTGAAGACAATGCTGCAGCAGCAGTGTCCTAAGACTCGGCTTCTATTAATGACAGACCTTATATGCTATTGTCACTATAACTAGTCATGAATTTTCCATCAATTTTATCAGATCTTCTTAATTCCACATTTGGTCAATGCAGCCTTTATGTAAGGACAGTCACTTCCACCTGCTCTCATGAATTTTTCATGTTCAGACAAAATTTAAATGTCTGGAGCTAACTGTTTCTGGATATCAAAGAGCAGTTTGTTAATGAGTGGGTGCTGTTTGATAAAACTGTTGATGACCCTTCCATAACTATACTGATGATTAGAAGTAGGTTGACTGGCCATACTGGATTTGTTCTGCTGTTTTTGTGCTTTACAAATTGAGTAATGTTTGCACTCTGTGGAGTGGATGCCAGTGTTGTAGCTGTATCAGATCATCTGGCTAGATGCCACCAGGTGAGAGAGAGCATGTCCTTAGCACTGCTGCTGGGTTATTGCCTAAACCCCATAGCTTTGGCTCTTTCCATTGCATACAATCATTTTTTTCAATATCATGTAGGGTGAAGAGATTTGGCTGGCAACTTGCTTCTGTGAAAATGGGGACTTCAAGAGTAGTCTGACATAAATGATCCACTTTGATTGAAACATCCACATTCACCTGAGAGGGTAGATGTGCTTTAGTTTCATTGCTTATGTTAAAATAATACCTGTGACAGAGCACTATTCCTTTAATGTTGTATTGAATTGTAAGTCTAACATTTTGGGTGCTCTTCTCCCCATTAGGTCAAACCGTAACTTTCTAACCTCTGAGTTCTAACAGAGTTGTGAATATAGCATGTTGTTTCCATTGCACAACATACATTTAATTTTATTGCATAGTAACTTTATCAGCTTAGAATCTCATTTTTGGCATCACAATCTCTTGTGTTTAACTTGTATTACTGCTACTGATTGAAATAGTTTTGGCTTCCTGGCTCAAGAGTTATTGCAGAATGGTGTTGTGCCATTAATTTTGACAAAGAGAATTGAATGCTGTCCTGATGTTACTGATGGACCACGGCATCGTTAGATTGCCTATTTGGAAGCGTTCAATCTGTTTTGAATCTTACACAGTGGTAGTAATGCACAACAGCATGGATATGGCTCCAGTAATTAATACTTATGCAGTTTCCTCATCTGCATTTTAATATTCTGGGCTGAAAAAACCATCAGCACTTTTGTCAGCAATCTTTTGAGAGGACCTTTCTCAAATGTCTTCTTGCAGTCTCTCAAACTGATAAACATAGGAACTAACTTGCATCATCACCATATTCTTTTTTTAAAATAAATTTGTCCGACATGATTTATTCTTCACAAATCCATGCTAATTATTTTTGATCAACTCAAAATATGCAAGTGCTCAATCATTCTGCATCAAATGACAAATTCTATTAACATATCTTAAAATGAGGTTTGACAAGACATGTCTTCAGTTATTTGGTTTATCCCTCCACTCTTCTGAAATAATGAACTGACATTAGCAATTTTCTAATCCCAAGTATACCACTCAAAACAAGTGCTTTAAAAGATTATGACTGACATAACTGACATATCTCAACTTTTTTTTCATATCCTGGTATAGAGACTATAAGGTTTTGGAAATCTGTCTAATTTAGACCATTTATATCTTTAATTATTTTTTACCTAATATATGAAGCCGAATAAGATTCTCTCCTGGTTTATATTTAGTTTCATCTATATGACTAGTACGCTATCCTACCTGTCATGAGCATAGATACAATCCACTTACTTAACAAGACTGTCATTTTTTTAATGTTGATTAGAATAGCAACTGCATTTCATCTTGATGAATCCGTATTTCCCCAATCCACTATTTTTCAGTTTTTTTGCATCGGAGCAAACTTTTGTTTTTTTTTGTTCTGGACAGCTATCCTCATTTGCTGATCATCAAATGGCCACATCTTTATTTATATAAATCAATACATTGCAAGTACAATGTTTATCACCGATATTGCATTGTTGCATGTAATACATTGCATCATTATAATAAACATATTTATAACCATTTAATATTGTTTTTTTCAGAATTCCAGGATGTCACATTTAGTTTTACAGCCCATGTAGTACTTCTTTTAAAATGTAGTATTTATTGTATTGTCGGAAGTGCTAACATCTGCCAAATTTAAATCTACAACCCACAAACAACAATATGTTCATATTCCTTTCAAGCATGCTGATTGACGAAGAGATGTTGTCCAGGTCTAAAGGAAATTGCCTAAAGTAGTGTCCTAAGATATTTTAAATCCACCTAAATGTGAGACATTTTGAAGTTTCATTTGAGGATGGCATTTGTAACTAGTCTTCCCTCAGTGGAGCTTGTGGTGAAACCTTTGAGGTGATACTCAAACCTACTTATCCAAAGTTGTGAGTGATACCTATGGAGATGCAGCTGCTATTTTTCTTTACTCTGGTCCATATTTCAGTATATAATTTACCTCGTGTATCGTATACTGCAAGGCCCATCAGCTTGCATAACTTTCTGACAAGCTGTAAGGTCCTTGACAATTGTCCAGTGTGGGAAGGGAACTGCCCGCATAAGACAGTGTCAGTATTAACCATAATTGGTAAACCCATTAATCTGAAAAATGAAATAAAATCACAGATATATGACCTGGATAAGTTGATGAATGAATTAATAGCACAGACAGCAACATGTCAGTGTGATGTAATGGCGTTCCAGAAGCATGTTTGCAGGGTGACCACGACTAGTTGCACAATATTCCAGGTTATAATATTTTCCAAAACCCAGGCTAAAGGAGAAAGGGGGTAAGATGGCATTGCCAATTACAGAAGGTAGCAAGCAGTGCTGAGTCATGATATAAAAGCAGTGGGTAGTGATGTGGAATTGATGTGGGTTCCAAACATAGCAGGGAAAGGAGAAATTACATATACGCCCACAAAATGTGACCTCTCAATAAGTCAGAGCATAAATGGCAACATATTATTTTAAACTAAGGTGCAGTATGTCGAAACTTATTTTCACAGAGACATTTATAACAACACTTAAAATACATTTGGACAGGTACGTGATAGGAAAGGTTTAGAATGATATGGGCCAAACGTGGGCAGCTGGGGGTAGGAGAGATGGGGCACCTTAGTTGGTCTGGGAAAGTTGGGCTGAAGGGCCTGTTTCCATGCTCTATGACTCCATGACTATGCAAACATGGTGAATCGGCCTGCACCAGTTGGTCATGGAAGTTGAATAATTGGAAGTGTTTAATGTGGATGTAGATAAATAATTAATAGATCAAGAAATAAAGGGGTATGGAGAAATGACACAGAAGTGGGGTTGACATCAGTGATGATTGTATTAAATGGCAGATAGGCTTGAAGGATCTAATGGCCTACTCCTGCTCCTATTTTCTTGTCTTCTTGGACACCAATAGCAACTTTCTCCAACTTCAACCTCTTATTACTGAGATCTAAGGTTCCCTCCTGCTTTAAAAGGGCATCAATAATATCACTGCCCAGGAAGAGTAAGATAATATGCCTCAATGACTACTGACCAGTGGCACTAACGTCCATGGTGATGATGCATACCAACTCGTAATTCAGCAAATCCTGAACCTACAACAATTTGTCTACCACTGCAAGAGATCAACAGATTATGCAATATCATTGGCTCATATGTCAGGCTGTTGTTCACAGACGTCAGCATCGCATTGAAAACTATCATTCCCCCAAATGTATCATCAAGCTCAGGGAACTGCAACTAGATCCTCGACTTATTCATCAACAGAACACAATCAGCATGAATTGGCAACAACACTTCCTCCTCAGAAACCATCAACTCAGTATCACTTCAAGGCTGTGTGCTCAGACCCCTGCTCTACTTATCCTATACCCATAACGGTGTAGCTGGAATGTAGACACAAAATGCTGGAGTAATTCAACGGGTCAGGCAGCATCTCGGGAGAGAAGGAATGGGTGACTTTTCGGGTCGAGATCCTTCTTCAGAATGATGTCAGGGGAAGGGGCGGGACAAAGATAGGATGTAGTCGGAGACAGGAAGAACTGGGAAGGGGGAGGGGATAGAGAGGGGAAGAAGGGACTACCTGAAGTGGGAGAAGTCAACATTCAGACTGCTGGGGTGTAAACTGCCCAAGCGAAATATGAGGTGCTGTTCCTCCAATTTGCCCTGGACCTCACTCTGACAATGGAGGAGGCCCAGGACAGAAAGGTCAGATTGGGAATGGGAGGGGGACTTGAAGTGCTGAGCCACCAGGAGATCAGGTTGGTTGAGTCGGACTGAGCGGAGATGTTCAGCGAAACGATCGTGAGCCTGCGCTTGATCTCACCGATGTAGAGAAGTTGACATCTGGAACAGCGGATACGATAGATGAGGTTGGAAGACGTGCAGGTGAACCTCTGCCTCGCCTGGAAAGACTGTTTGGGTCCTTGGAGGGGGGAGATAAAGGGACAGGTGTTGCATCTCCTGCGGTTGCAGGGGAAAGTACCTGGGGAGGGGGCGGTTTGGGTGGGAAGGGACGAGTGGACCAGGAAATTACGGAGGGAATGGTCTCTGCGGAAAACAGAAAGGACTGGAGATGGGAAGGACTCTAGAAGAAGCAGGCCAAGGATCTACAAACCTGTCTCAATCAGCAGATTGTGGAGAGAGTCAAAAGCTTCAAGTTCCTGGGCATGCATATCTCTAAAGAGTTGTCCTGGACATGACACATTGATACAGTCATAAAGAAAACCCATCAACACCTCCACCTCCTTAGAAGTTTGAGGAGGTTTGGTATGTCGATGCATACTCTCTTGAATTTCTACAAGTGTACAGTAGAGAGCTGCATATTGTTGGCTTGGTTCAGCAGGTCATACACCCGGGAATGAAGGAAATTACTGGTGACTTAATTACTGGGAAATTAAGTGGTGACGACTACCCAGCCCATATTGGAAACTGACCTCCCCACCAACAAAGGGATCTACAAGAGGTATTGCCTCAACAGGGCAGCCAGCATGATCAAGGACCCACACCACCATGCTGTCATTTCTCTCCTGCTAACAGGAGCCTGAAAACTAACATCCAGGTTTAGGAACAGCTTCTTACCAGCAACCATCAGGCTATTGAACACTACAAACTCCATTAAAATCTGAACTACTAACTGCCTTGAATGCACAAGGGACTTAGAGCTTCATTTTGTTTATTTGCGCAATATTGTTTTTTTATTTATTTACGTTTTTTTGTTTGTTCGTTGTTTTATTTATTGAGTATTGTGTTTACAAACTTGTTGCGGCATTGCAAGTAAGAATTGCATTGTTTTGTTTTGGTACACATGACAGATGAGGCAATCCTGATTTTGGATATGCTGAAAACTAAATACAGTCTGAAATTAAGAAGACCTACTGAATGCGGAGGAAAAAAATGTACAAACACTGCAGAACAATAACAACAGTACAGTTAAGAAGCAATAAAATCACATTGAACACGGTATCTTGGGAAATAATGGTGGTGATTTGCAGATTTTTGTTTTATTTCCAAGTCTATATTGCATCTATTATAATCACAAGGTGCATGTGAACAAGGGGTGTTCTGCTCCAGTTGTATTAAACTAACGGGTCAGATCCATCACACAGCTTGGCTGACCATCCAAGCAACAATTTGGTAGTTACTGGCATGACTGCTACATTGACATTTACCTTCTTTTCTTGCGGAACTGGCGGAGTTATTCATGAGTTCCAACCTGCCATCCTCTGGTCTTTCATCAGCACACTAGTTTCTTAACATATTTCTGGAAGTGAGGAATATCCTGGCCTTTGCTTCAATCCAAATAAGAATTTTTATGCATTTGGAAGCTTCAGACTGAAAGAAACATGGGGAAGGGAAGGGAAGGGAATATAGGTGGAAGCAAGAGCATCCAGAGGAAACCCACGCAGTCACAGGGAGAACAGACAAACCACACTGGCAACACCCAAGTTCAGGAGTGAACCCAGATCACTGGAGCTTTGAGGCAGTGGCTCAACCATAGAGCTATACACTATGGCAACCGGCCCTTTGACCTAACACGTGCCAACCAAGACGCCCCAAGTGGGCTAGTCCTAATTGCCCATCTTTGGCCCATATCCCTCTAAACCTTTCCTATACTTGTACGAGTCTATATGTCTTTTAAAATCCTGTTATAATATCTGCCTCAACTACCTCCTCTGGCAACTCCAGCTATGCCACTGTACATAACTTTAATAACCTAATACTTCTCAAGAAAAATGTTGGCTCCAAGCTGGATATATAATTATCCTAAGCAAAGGTTATTTGCCTCCAAATGATCTCAGTATGTCTGTGATATCTTTTCATAGGGAGATAATGGGCAATGGGCAGTCAGGAATACATTTACAGTTTTTTTTTTTTACTGCATTCAACACAGCTTTGCTTTCGTAATAGACAGCTTTCCCCAAATTTAGGCCTGCTTAAATGGAAATAAAATTGGAAGGGGTAATTAAATGGGTCTTCCAAGAGATCCAGTACTAAAAGTGTGGGAATAATGACAATAAGTGCAGGAGTAGGTCATTCGGTCCTTCGAGTCAGCACCACCATTCAATTTGATCATGGCTGATCATTCACTATGAATTGTGTTACATAATCTCCAGGTGATATAAATGTTATACTCACATCCCTCTTGCAAAGGAAGACATTTTTAGGGTTAAAAAGTGTTTCATAAAGTGGATTGCAGAGACATGGGCAGTAAAACAAGGGGTTCATGAGACATGGCTGGACAGAAGATCAGCGAAAATCAGATCTTTGTCAATAATAGTTGGGCAGATGATGGTAGATCAGAGTTAAGAGGCCACAGGCTGAATTAGATTCTGAATGAATGGGATATCTAGCTCATTCTTGGACTTCAAGGAGAGAAGGTGTGGTGGTTTACAGAGATTGGTGGGTGCAGATGTTATTTGTTTATGTCGTTGTGAGAAGGGAGTATTTGAAACTAGCAACATCTGCTTACTTCATTAATGAAAAAAAGGGTGAAGTAGACTTAGTTTCAGCCTGATTACCAATTCATTGTGACTACCAATGTGCAGCTGATGTGCCAAATATTCTGAGTGAAGTGGAGTAGAGTTTCTTTATCATAAGCTTTAGATTTTAGTTTGTTAGTTTTAGAGATACAGTGCAGAAACAGGCCCTTCGGCCCACCGAATCCGCACCGACCAGCGATCCCCACACATTAATACTATCCTACACGCACCAGGTACAATTCTTACACTTATACCAAGCCAATTAACCAGAACCCTGTATGTCTTTGGAGTGTGGGAGGAAACTGAAAATCTCGGAGAAAACCCACGCGGACACAGGGAGAACGTACAAACTCCATACAGACAGCACCCGTAGTTGGGATCAAACCCGGGTCTCTGGCGCTGCAAGTGCAGTAAACCTGCAACTCCACTTCTGCACCACCTTGCTGCCCTCTACATGCACTACATGACCAGTGCCATCACAGGCCTTTGCAACATTCACCTCATCTCTCACACAACACTCACCAGCAGAGTGGCACAACTGGAAGAGCTGCTACCTAATAGCACCAGAGATCCAGGTTCAATCCTGAGCTTGAGTGCTGTCTGTGACATTGTGTGTTTCACCCAGATCCAAACGATATGCAGGTTGGTACGCTAATTGGTGATGGTAAAAAGTCCCCAGGATGCGGGTGAGTGGTAACATCTGGGGGTGGGAGTTGAAGAGAATATCGTGTGTACAAAAAATGGTATTAATCAAGTCAACTTGAGATTTTTGTCATATGCACAAGCACGGTGAGGTAAGGGCACAATAAAGTCTTACGTGCAGCAGCATTACAGGCACATAAACTCAGAGCACACACAAAAACATAAGGATACATACATTACACATCAATTATACATGGATTCTACAAGACAGTGAAAAGAAAAATGACTGGGCAAAAATAGAGCATTAGGATTAGTGTAACACTAGACCACGTGGAGCCGTTGGGTCCAAACCTCTCCTGTATTGGTGCAACACTCCCTACTTCCCTCCCCCTCCCCTTCACCCCTCTCCCATCCTCTTCACCCCTTCCCCCCTTCCCCCATTCCATCCCTCCCCTCCCTCCCCTCTCCCCACCCCCCCGACCCAGACCCCTCCCCCCTCCCCATCCCCCCTCCCCCTCCCCTCTTCCCCTACCCCTCCCCCCCAACCCCATCCCCATCCCCTTCACCACTCCCCCATACCCCCTCCCTCCCCTCCTTCCCTCTCCCCCCCTCCCTACCCCCCCTCCACCCTTCCTCTCCCACCCCCTCGGCCCAACCGTGAACCTGTTACCGGGCGGGGAGTGTCAAGGGGGGACAGGGAAAAGGCACTGTCCTCGGGCCCGTTTCCGCTGCGAGCCTCTCCTGCGGGCCGGGTGTGGAGCTGAAGCGTCTCCTGCAGCTCGGCTGCAACCTCCAGCGAGCGGCGGTGACGGCATGGACACGTTACCCCGGCGGGGAGTGTCTCCCGGGGCCGTGGGTGGGCGAGACAGGATTAGTGATTAGGATTAGTGTAACACTAGGATAGTGTTTCACTGTCTTGGGTGGGCACTGACCTCAGCCCATTTCCCCTGCGGGCCGGGCATGGAGCCGCTGCACCACGGGAGGAAGGTCAGGCGCGGGGCATGCCGGGATGGGCGCCAGTCCTCCTGCTGGTCCTCCCGCTGGTCCTCGGTTCCCCCAGGGGGGGGGGGGGGGGCGGTGAATTTATAAAAGTTTATAAGGTAAATTGTTATTAAAAAGTAACAAAAGTGGGTTATTCAGACCATGGGGGAATGGTAAATAGGATGGGCCTAAAATTGTCGCACTGTCGTGTATCGTTTTGGCTGTGTAGAGGGCATGGTACACACAGACAGACAGACAGACAGACAGACAGACAGACAGACAGACAGACAGACAGACAGACAGACAGACAGACAGACAGACAGACAGACAGACAGACAGACAGACAGACAGACAGACAGACAGACAGACAGACAGACAGACAGACAGACAGACAGACAGACAGACAGACAGACAGACAGACAGACAGGACAGAACAGAACAAAACAAAACAAAACAAAACAAAACAAAACAAAAAAAAACAAAAAAAAGCCTTGTTTCCATGCTCTATCCCTTTACAACTCTTGAATCTGAGAGTGCACTAAAGTACATGTCCCAACCATCACTCATGCCAAAGATATTGTATAGTTTTGATGGAGTTCAAGAAGTGTTTGTTCCCTTTCTGGCGTCACAATCGATTTTTGTTTGTAAGATTAATTGTACAGTAATATCCTTTGGGGATCTTAATTCTGCAGAACTAATGCTGCCATACACAGAAATATACATGTTCGAGGGGGCAAAGAAGACAGGACTGTCAATTACCATGAAAGATTGAACAGATTAACATTATCAAGAAAACAAGTCATCACTGCAAACTTTGTTGAAACTAAGCTGTATTCAAACCCATTAAAGAGGATTTGATTAAACAAAAGACATTAGGGTATGATCAAACTAAGTTATTGAATTTAATGAAGCAACATTCTACACTTTAAGATAGATAATGTAGTTTATGAAACTTATCATATGATTACAAAATGTGCAAAGCTAGAACTTAAAGGGAGGAAAATTTTATTTCCACGTTCAATAATAATGAAGTAAATTCAAATGCCTGTCAAATTGAAAAACAACAAGTTATCAGGGCACAAGGACAGGATAAGTAATCCCTTTTGTGCACCAATGAGACCATAAAACCTTGCTTTCAGTGGAGGTAGTGGCTGCCAAACTTTGTCAGAGATTCAGCTGAATCAGCAAAGCTTTGATGAGCAGCATGGAAAGGTGAGCATTGTAAATGTTATGGGTAAGCAGCCAGCAAGTAGCAGATCAAATGTTTTAGCCTCTTCTATATAGAGTTTTTAGAATGCACCAATGATTTTGCAAGTTTTTATATGTTCACCTACTGGTTGAAACTCCAAGTCTGGAATATTGGAATTTCAAAGCAGTGGGTAAACATCTCAAGAACGATCTCAAGAGTCCCTTCATTTTTTACGATACGATACGATATGATATTCTTCAGGAAACGAGGCTTCCCCTCTTCCATTATAGATGAGGCTCTCACTAGGGCCTCTTCTACATCCCGCAGCTCTGCTCTTGCTCCCCCTCCCCCCATTCGTAACAAGGACAGAATCCCCCTCGTTCTCACCTTCCACCCCATCAGCCAGCGTATACAAAAAAAATCCGGCAACATTTCCGTCACCTACAACGGGACCCCACTACTGGCCACATCTTCCCATCCCCTCCCCTTTCTGCATTCCGCAGAGGCCGTTCCCTCCGTAACTCCCTGGTCCACTCGTCCCTTCCTACCCAAATCACCCCATCCCCGGGCACTTTCCCCTGCAACCGCACGAGATGCGACATCTGTCCCTTTACCTCCCACCTCAACTCCATCCAAGGACCCAAACAGTATTTCCAGGTGAGACAGAGGTTCACCTGCACCTCCTCCAACCTCATCTATTGTATCCGCTGCTCTGGATGTCATCTTCTTTACATCGGCGAAACCAAATGCAGGTTGGGCGATCGTTTCGCTCAGTCCGCCTTAACCAACCTGATCTCCCGGTGGCTGAGCACTTCAACTCCCCCTCCCACTCCCAGTCTGACCTTTCTGTCATGGCCTCCTCCAGTGCCATAGTGAGGCCCACCGGAAATTTGAGGAACAGCACCTCATATTTCACTTGGGCAGCTTGCTGCATAGGGGTATGAACATTGACTTCTCCAACTTTGGATAGTTCCTCTGTCCCTCTCTTCCCCTCCCCTTCCCAGTTCTCCCTCTATCAACCTGTATCCACCTGCATCCTTCCTTTGTCCTGCCCCCTGACATCAGTCTGAAGAAGGGTCTCGACCCGAAACGTCACCCATTCCTTCTCTCCTGAGATGCTGACTGACCTGCTGAGTTACTCCAGCATTTTGTGAAATAAATACGATATGATATGATACGATATGATAGAACTTTATTTATCCCAGGAGGGAAATTGATAAATAAAGTTATTTCATATCGTATCGTATTGTATTGTATTGCACCGAATCGTATCGTATCATTATCATATCGTATTGTTTTCTTGATGCCCCAGATTTATTGGAAGATGAATAAATGGCCATGTTTAGAAACAATTGAAATGTGTGCCTTAGTCAAGCAACCACTATGCTGAAAATGTAGTTGCCTAATATTCTAATACTAAAGGTATCTCCTGAAGTCCAAGGTGAGACAAGGTGTCAGCTGCATGATAAATGTGGAAAAGATGGTATCATACATGATTAGTGAACTGTTCCTTGTAGGTGAAAGAAATTTGCCTCTTAGAATTATCCCATATTTGATAATTAATTGCTTTGGGTTGCAATAGCTTTTTACAAACAGAGGTTAAAGTTTTCAGTTTAGATGCGATCAGTGATTTATCTCTAATCTACAAACAATTATGTTTTACGATAGATTTTTTAAATAAAGTTTACCCTAAAATTTATTGGTAAGTTTTACAGGCTGCTGTGTAATCAGGCAGGCTAAAACCAAACTTCCACAGAAATAAATATTCTGATATCTCCTGAAAAGTGATGACTTGCTGCAGTTTGATTAAGATAATAAAATGCGCTTTTATCTAAAAGCCAAAGCATTGTAATGGGGCCTAGCCTAGGTTATCTGGATAACCCAATTATGTATAATTGAAAAAAGTTTTAAAATTTACAGAACCATTTACTGGTTATTTTGGAGTACAGAAGTCAACTTCTGATTAAATTTAAAAGTGGCAATTAGTATCCTTGCTCCCAAAAGAATCAGCTTACTTTTAAGAGACTTTTTAAAGACTCATTAATGGACACAACTGGAAAAAAAAATGCACAAGAATAATGGATTAGATTCAATGGGTGGGATGGTGGAGGGGATGATCTGGTCAGGTGCCATTTCATGATGGACTTATCTCTTAGTGTAATGCAAGTTAAAAAAAAAAAAGATATCTGTGGTGAATACAATATGTGTTTGACATTCTTGATCCTTTTTCCACATTTGGCCGGATGCAAAATAAACACAGCCTGCCAGAATCAAAATTATTTTGTGCAAAACAGTTTCAACAATCCATGATTGTTTTTGGTTTGAATTTTGGTCAGGAAATCTTTTCACTCCAGTAAAATAGGTGATAGAATATTTAGAACTTTATAATATTCAGGTCCTTGCTAGCTTATGAACACCTGAATTATGTACAGCCCGTATAAACAAACATGCTTTTGGGAGGCTGGCAGGATAGATTTGCTGGATGCTCTGGGGTTGCAAGCAACTGTTCTTGACACTAGCTGGAATTTTGCCACATTGAACCCAAGAAGAAAAAATTCTAGTTTACATGTTGAGCAAAACACAAAATGCTGGAGTAACTTAGCAGGTCAGGCAGCACGGAATGGTACCGACCTGAATCTTTGCTTATCCATTCCCTCCACAGATGCTAGGTTATTCCAGCAGTTTGTGTTTTGGTCAAGATTTGAGCACGCAGTTTGTTGTGTCATCCAGTTAACACGTTGAAGCCCATTTTGTGAATCGTATTTAAAGACACGCCACCTGGACTGCTTTAAACTATCAATAGCATTAAAAACCTTGCCTGCAGAAAAATCATTTCATTATTGGATTGAAATAGGCTCAAGATGAATTTGGTCATGTCAGTTTTATTATTAAGAATGACAAAACAAGATTTAGAATACTTCTCCAGTCAATCTATTCCTATGGGACAACACACCTGCAGGCATCTTCTGCTGTGTAGGAACTCATTTTGCAGCCAACATGCCACTTGTTTCCTTTACTAATGCTTGTCAGGATCGTAACCCATGGAGGACCTGTATGTTTATTGCTGCACATCATGACCATCCATGATAAGGTTGCTATGAATATAACAGCACTTCTGAGTCATGATCTTTCTTCAAAGCCTAAGGAATTTGTGCACCATTTCTTCACGAGGTGCATATATCAGCCTCTGTAAACACCCTGCTTGTGCTGTTTCGTCTTCTACTGGTTTATTCTCTGAGTTTCTCTTTTATTGAAAAATAACTAACTGCACCACTGTAGTCAGATCCTTTTTTTGGTATGTCATGCACTTCCATTAATCAAGTCAAGGGAGCTGAATTTCGGATGTCCAACCTAGAGCTGTTGTTATGTGTACAAATACTCTTCAATATGCAAATGAGTTACACTCCTGAAACTGCTCTTCGGTAGAATTGATTAAGAGTCAGAAACATGCTCGTAATGTCAAATCCTGGTGTGAAACTCTCAGACTCAATGCCCAAGAACACAGATTTGACCTCAGTGCTTGGCATCACTGCACCTGCATTATCATTGAGCCATCCATAATGCACAAAATACTTTATCTATATCCTTTGTACACTTACCTGTGCCCTCAGTTAAATATTTGAACTAAACGCAATCTGTTGCAGCTGGGTTCTCACTTGACAGACATAATGTGATAACATTTTTTAAACCTGCAAATTAAGACTTGAATGCCCATATTTGCTTACAAATGGCTGAATCACAAAAGACCATATCTCTTTTTTTAAAACCCCACAATGTGCTGAAATAACTCAACAGGTCAGGCAACTGCCCTGGAGAATATGGATAGTTGATGTTTTAGGTCGGGACCCTTCTTCAGACTAATTGTCGGAGGAGGAAGACTTCTCTTCTAACTTTCTCCCCTTCCCACTGTATAATTAGTAAGGGAAAGTGGGTGACTAGAAGGTGAATAGGGCCCCTGAGAAATCAAAGTGGACATCTCTATGTGGAGCTGAAGGGGATGGGCAATATCCTCAATGAGTATTTCTGCTCTGTGTTTACTGGAGAGAAAGATGTGAAGACTGGGGACGGGGCAATGAATGGAAGTATCTTGAGGACAGTCAGTATTACAGTAAAAAAAGTGCTGAACATCTTAAAGCATATGAAGATGGATAAAACTCCCAGGCCAGATCAGATATATCCGAGGACACTGAGGAAAGCTAGTGAAAAAATTGCAGGTGCCTTGGCTGAGATATATGAATTATCTTGTGGTATGGGTGAGGTGCCAGATGACTGGAGGTGGCTAATGTTGCGCCTCTATATAAGAAGGGCTGTAAAGAAAAGCCTGGGAATGAGAGCAGTGAGCTAAATGTCTGTGGTTAGCAGGTTAGTGGAGAGTATTCTGACGGATAAGATATATAAGCATTTGGCTAGACAGGGGCTGATTAGGGAGAGTCCGCATGGTTTTGTATGTTGAAGATTGTGTCTCACGAATCTGATGAGTTTTTTGAGGAGGTAATTAAAAAGGTTGATGAGGGCAAAGCCATAGATGTTGTCTAAATAGATTGTGTAAATAAGTTGGACTATTGAGCATAGATGTTGGGATGTTATGTTACTGTTGTACAAGACATTGGTAAGGCCACATTTGGATTATTGTGTTCAATTTTGATCACCCGGTTATACGAAAAAAAGATTTACGAGGATGATGCCAGGATTCGAGGGCCTGACCTATTGGGAGAGGATGAGCAGGCTAGGACTTTATTCCTTGAAGTGCAGGAGATTAGATAACATTCACAGAGTTTTTTAATCCAGTGTACGGGAATCGAGAACCAGAGGGCACAGATTTAAGGTGAGGGAGGAAATATTTAACAGGAACATGAGATGTAACTTTTTTACACAAAAGGTGGTTGTTGTATGAAACAAGTTTCCAGAGGTGGTAGTTGAGGCACGTACTATCACAATGTTTAAAAGACATTTGGACATGTACATGGATAGGATAGGTTTAGAGGACTTAACACAGCAGGTAGGACAAGTGTAGATGGGGCATATTGATCAGTATGCATAATTTTGGACTGAAGGTCCTGTTTCCACTCTGTATGACTCTATGACTCTATGTTGGACGTTGGATGGTATGGGGGGAAGGTGTGGTATCTGTATATGTCTAATGTATGATGAATTCCAACCCACTGATGCCCTTCGAGGATTCACTTCAAGACTTAGTTTAGATTGGATGTACCATATATTTTATCTGAGGACTAGCAAGCAGTACAACACAGGGACTGAAACAAAAACACCGAAAATCAAACAGCTGCACAAACTTAGCGGGTCAGGCAGCAACCGTGGAGGGAAATGGTCAGATGACATTTTGTGTTGGGATATTTTTCAGACGAACTCCTCAGGCAGCTTTTATTTAATTAGGATTTCAACATCTGCATTTTCTTGTGTGATCAAAAAGATAAGATATGAAGAACAGAATTTCATCACAAAATGATATATTTTTGTTTATTATATTTAATGTTAATTCCATCTCATTAACTTATGGAATACTATTTCAGATACTTCCATCATGCAATATCTTAATACTAAGCTTCCCGTGGCTCGTGCTCAGATAGTGAATACAGAGGTATAAATTGATTTATTCTGAGGAAGTAAAGCAAACTATAATAATGTCACCTCAACTTGATTACGAAGTATTTGACATCAATGTGAATACTTGGTGCATTACTTAATGTATTTAAGAATCAAATTCTAGTCAGCTGTGAGATTTTTCATCAGAGTGTTTTAGAAAAATAATAGAAACACTGCCCAATGTAATAATCATATACTTAACTAAATGAAAATCCAAATGTAGCATTGAGATTATTTCATGTCACAATATATATTTCGGTTCAGTGAAGCCATATTTCATGAATCCACATATTTCATGGTTCACTGTCAAATTTTGTACTATAGTACTCCTCTAAAGTTCCTCTGGGATTTTACCCATCAATTAGGTGAACTAACACATTAAAACTAGTGTATGCATAAAATTGTTGTTGTACAAAACAAACTTCCCCCAATCCAGTTAATATGACAGTAAGGCAATGGTGAGATGTTCTTTGTGCCATTTGGTTGTGCCAGATTATAACCAATCCTTACCAGACTTTCTATTGCCAGTTCAGTTTTCCAGGTTATGCAGATTTTGTTATCAATTTCAATTCTTTGGCAGAAAATTCTAAAGAATACAATTATAAACCTGAGCTTTCAGAGACTCCACAATGGGAAGGTTGGAATTCATAAATTATGAAGGGAGAGATAATTAAAATGAAAACTTAAGTGATATAATGCGGGAGCGTGGGATCCTACAGGATCTATTGTTGTTAATTATTTTGGTTACATAAATATGCTTGGATTTTTGAAGGACTTGAATATCCTGCTATGTACAATTCACATCAATATTCATAAAAAGGTAACTCTATTAGAAGCAAAATAGACTTTGTCTGATGCAAAATATATGGTAATGGTTGATTATGAATAAAACTAGCATGTTGCACAAATTAAAATACAACAAAATGCTGAATCCAAAGTTCATTGGCTAAAACTTCACTCAAGAGAATTGAATGTATAATCTAACCTGATATTGCAATGCAGTATTTGAGGAGTTTTATTTTTATTCAACTGTTAAATTAAGATGCCATCTGCTCCCTCAATAGATATGAAGATCCCATGTTACAACTTGAAAACAATAATTGCGAAGTTCTGTACTTCCTCTAATATTCTGTCATGACATGATGAAAACAAATGAACTGTTTATGGGATCATTCTCTGTGCACAATCTTCTGCCATATTCATCCACTATATCAACTGATCTCATTCCTGAAGTATTTATTTAGCTGTAAATTAATTTGCAAAATATTGCATCAATGTAATTGGACTGTTAAACAATCACAGAATGACAATATATTTGAATGATCTAAATTAAAATGCATTGTCTTTTCAATTTCAAATTACAAAGGGATTTTATTTTTGCTTTACAACCACTATTAATATAATTTTAAATTGTAATTGCGTGAAAATATTTTTCTGGGCTTGTTTGCTCTATTGCTATAACTTCCTCAAGTCCTTTCAGCCTTTGAGATCTGCATGCTTCTACTGCTTATTTCTTGTACATCTGTACTCTACATTGGAGAAAGAAAGAAAGAGAGAGAGAGAGAGAGAGAGAGAGAGAGAGAGAGAGAGAGAGAGAGAGAGAGAGAGAGAGAGAGAGAGAGAGAGAGAGAGAGAGAGAGAGAGAGAGAGAGAGAGAGAGAGAGAGAGAGAGAGAGAGAGAGAGAGGAGAGAGGGAGAGGGAGAGAGAGGGAGAGAGGGAGAGGGAGAGAGGGAGAGAGGGAGAGGGAGAGAGGGAGAGAGGGAGAGGGAGAGAGAGAGATTTGCCAAGGAAAAACAGATAGGGAGGAGAGAGAAAAGAGAAAGATTGAGATGGAGAAAGACTAAAACCGAGAGAAAAAGAACAAGAAAGACAGAACAAGTCATAGAGAGACAGAGAGAAACAAAGCAGCAGAGGCAGACACAGAGAGCAATACAGAGAGAGAGGGAGAAAGAACAAAATAGATTGACTGAGTAAGACAGTGACAGAGACAGAAAGAGAGAGGGAGAGAGGGAGAGAGGGAGAGACAGAGGGAGAGAGAGGTCTAACAGTCCATACGATATTTGACAACCTCCAGCTATAACTAAGTCAGAGACTATTGTGACTCCTTGTTCAAAGACACCATTAAGGTTCTGACCCCTTCAATCTCTCCTTATAAAGTAAATATCCACAGAAGGACATATGCAATGGGAAGATTAGACATCAAAAAGTGCTATCTTAAAGTTCTGTGCATTTTTAGAAATTTGGTTCAGAAATATTCTTCAAAAGAAAGTGTGGTGTGGAGGAGGATTCAAATATAGAAAGGCTTATAAATTGCAGAAGTTCACAGCATAAAAAGGTTTATGAGAACTAATTTAAACCATAAATTTGCATTAATATTCAAATGCTATTCTCTCAAGCACACTGTGGGTAGAGGAATTTTTATTAATCATTTTCTTAATTACTCAAGAAATATTGACCTGTCATTATTTACAAAGCAATACATTATTACATTGTGAATGCCAATAGATAAGCATTACAGACAATTAAATTATTGGAACCCAGGCATGACCACATTAATACCAACTAACTGCCAATTATCATGCATAAAGATTATGGACAAAACTCGGATATGTAAGTACGCTTTATCTGTAAACTCCAATTAATGCTATATGAATTAGTCTTATCTCCGTCACTCAGAGCTTCTTTATTAATGAAATGTAGTTTTCCAAATTTCAAATATTGAAGTCCTAATTCTCTTCTGATACAATTGACAAACACTTAAGAGTTTGTTGACAGAAGCAGTTAACACCACTTCTAATTAATGAGTGAAGATGGGTATGTGACCTGACATAGTAATGATATTTTAACTGAAGTCATTATGGGAGTCTTTAGACTACCCAAAGGTAAGGATTATGCTGTGAATTAGAAAGGAGAATATAAAATTATGCATGCCGTGTTACTGCCTAAATAAATCAGACTATCAGCTCAGTGATATATTTAATGCCATATGTCAATTCTAACAATAAATTGAAAAGTGCTTGTTTAAGACCATTAAGGAAATAGTTCAAGGAGGGTCAACAAAGATTTTGTTGAATGACTCACCACTGGAATATTGAGTAATACATGATGCTCAAAGTATAACCCTTATATTTGAAAGCTATTTCCTTTTATGTACTTGGCCATTGTCAAGTTCTTAAAGGAAATCAGATCAGCTCAAGGCTGGTGCAGAGGCCAGGTCCAATGTATCAAGTGTTAGAGTGCTGGGATTTGGGGTGAGTGATATAGACGTGAAGGGACCGAGGCTACAGGGATGAGGACTAATCACTATGTAATGGTGCTAATAGGGGTGGCCAGGTGAGGACCACTCTCATTAAGCAGTGTAGGAGATCATTAGTAAGGAGTGAAATTTGCATGTGCCTTAAGTTTAATTTAGTTTAGAGATACAGTGTGGATGCAGGCCCTCCCCCCCCCCCCCGCCCCCGCCCCCCCCCCCCCGAGTCTGCAGCAACCAGCGATCCCCACACATTAACACAAGCCTACACACACTAGCGACAATTCACACATATCAAATATACAAAACTAAGTCAATTCACCTACAAGCCTGTACGTCTTTGGAGTGTGGGAGGAAAATGAAGATCTCAGAGAAACCCACGCGGGTCACGGGAACAAACCCGAGTCTCTGGCGCTACAGGCGCTGTAAGGCAGCAACTCTACCGCTGCGCTACCGTGCCTCCCTTAATAGGTTGATGAACATATTGGTGAAATAGGTTGAGCTGTCCAATAGAAATAATTTTTTGATGCTTTTTGATTTGTTTATTTCTCAGAATTTGATTATCATTGGCAAGTCCTGCTTTTTTTGCCCAAGTTTAAAGCGTCTAATGCCTTTATCTTTTCATAGTATTGTCCTTGGAGAGGAGCTTTTGAGCCACATGAATGAATAGCTGCAATTCATATGGTAACAGTGATCCCAAAGTTGCTGGGGAAAGAGTTCCAGGATTTTAATCCATTGACATTGAAGAAATGGTAAAATATGTTCAAATCAGGTTGGCGTAATTTGGAGGAGACACACCTGAAGCCCTTATTCTTCTTTGTGGTGAAGGCTGAGGATTTTTGAAAAAAACAGGCAAAGTATTCATTGGCTGGTAACTGCAATGCATTTTGTAGGTGTCACATAAAATAATCACAATGTGGCAATTAAGGAGGGAATTAATGTTCAATGTGAAGTACAGGGTGCCAATCAAGCAAGAAAGCTGATTTATCCTGGATACTGTCAAGTTTCAGGGAAAGTTTGCTTCACTAATAGGTGGAATGGCCAGGTTGTCTGGTAACTCAATGTTGAAAATTAAGAAGTAACGATTGAAATATATGAGATCCTGTGGAGTCTTGACAGGGTGGTTGTGGAGAGGATTTATGCTCAACTAGCACTAGAAGTCACTGTTTAAAAACGAGTGGTAGACCAATTAAGGCAGAAGTCAAAGGTCTTCAAGGGGCATTGAAAGCAAAGTCTTGATTATGAATATATATGAATATTTTTAAGGCAGAGGTAGATAGGTAACCAAAAGGATGTGTAGGACAAAAAAAACTGCGGATGCTGGTTTAAATCGAATGTAGACACAAAATGCTGGAGTAAATCAACGGGTCAGGCAGCATCTTGGGAGAGAAGGAATGGGTGACATTCCTTGAAGAAGGGTCTCGACCCGAAACGTCACCCATTCCTTCTCTCCCGAGATGCTGCCTGACCCGCTGAGTGACTCCAGCATTTTGTGTCTAAATTCGGTAATCAAAAGGATGTCAGATTATTTGAGGTTGATATGGATGCATAAACGAGGTAACAATCTGATCAGGGATGAGAATCCTACTCCTGGTCCTAATCCACATGTTCAAGTGTTCTTGAATATTGTTGGTGCTACACTTATCCAGCCAAGTGGGAACTATTCCATTATAATCCCAATTTATTGCCTATGGTGGTGGAAAGATTTGGGAGCATCAAGATACAAGTCACTTGTCATGGAAAACCCAGCTTTTGAGCTAATCGTAGCCATAATATTTATGTGTGTCCGGTTAAATTTCAATGATGATCCTCACCTCTGTCCCTTTCCAGGATGGTGATGGTTGGAGATCAGTGCTTTTGGTGTCATCGATGCCTTCACACGATTACTGCTGCCTTCATCTCAAGTACAGTTGCTCTTACTTCACCACTGAATTTCAGCGCCCACAGTGTGATGAGCTTTAAAGCTGAGCATCCTAATAAAATCCAATCTGGGCTTTGTCAAGCAGATTAAGGTTGAAATGGCCCTTTTGAAACCTATTGGTACTTATGCATAAGATAGTACAAATTGCAGGACTCCTTTGCACCTACTCTAACATAAAGTGATTTATATACAGGGTCTAACTATTAAAAGGATTTACAGAATCCTTATATATAACTATTGCAGATTCTTAAGAACATTTTAAAGCATTAATTTATTCCAAAATTACTTTTGCAAAATGCTAAAGAGACTGAGAGAGCAACACAATGAATTAAAATAAATGAAAATTCCACTGCGAAGTTGTCATGTCAGTTAATGTTCAGATTCATAATTTCACGTAAAGTAAATTGGCCTAATTTCAGCAGTTTATTTATAATTCTTAAGCTTAATTGAAGAGTTAAGATGATTGAAAAAACGATGCTTAATAACTATAATACATTCCCCTGACAAGTCTTCATCAGGTTGGTAATGAGAAAAATAAAATGTATTGCCTGTGGTTCAATTAAAGTTAGTGTAAAAGTATCATAAAACAGTTCCAAGTTAATGCTTTAAGACTAAACCGATAATCATCCATTTATTATTGTACAGCCTTCATCACGCTCTAAATTAATGCTATCTCTTCGATTAAGTTCAGTCCAATTCAATTCACATTTCATTAGTTACTTTGCTGACAAAGTAACATTTATTCCTTTGTTGTCTCTAGTAATATAGAAGCCAGTAAACAGAGATTTTCAGGTCAGTGTTAAAAATCTATTTCTAGTTTATCTTAAACTTTTAAATATTGATTTTGAATGAAATAACAGTGATGCTGATGAAATTTCCCATGTCAAGTTAAATCAAGTTTATTGTTAGATGCACTAGTACAATGAAAATCTTGTTTGAAGCAGTATCTCAGGTACATAGATGAATGAACACACAAAAGAAAAGCTATTCATTAATTTTACAAGACAATGAAAAGACAAGACTGTACAAAACAGGAAATTAGTGCAAAATCGCAATTAGAAAACAAATCCGTGGTAGTGCAAGATGTGGGCCGCAGTGTTCTATTGCTGAGGCAGGATTAGGGCTGAGAAGGCATATTGAAGAAACTGATGCTTGTAGTAAAGAAGCTGTTCCTTAACCTAATGATGTGTGACTTTAGGCTTCAGTACCTCCTGTTTTATGGTAGCAGTAAGAAGTGGGCAAGTCTAAATGGCCAATTATGCCGTCTGGGCCGCACACTTTGCCTGGATTCACCCTCTTGAAAAATGCTGTTGGCCTCAGAAACCGTGATCACACTGAACTGGTGTGGAAGTGACATTGTTCTCCCTTTCAAAAACCGTGGCATATTCATTCAGGTCCACTGACGAATCCTTGAATGTGGCCTAGTCCATCCATTTGAAGCATTCTCATAACTTATTTTCAGCTTCCTATGACCCACTTTCCAATGTTCACTTGTTCCAGTGAAGAGGACAACGAGGGGCTGGGCATGGGATGCTGAGAGGAGTTAGCATATAATGGTGTTGATGGTAGTTAGCAGCTATTTCTTCCAGCTAGCCTGGTTGAAGTCACTACGATTATGGGGAAGACATCCGGGAGCACTGTTTCATGTTTGATCACAATGCTAAATTCCCCATCTGCTAGCTTGATGTCTGGCTGAGGCGAGATGCAGACTACAGTCAGGATGACAGTGAAGAGCTCTCTTGGTGGGTAGAATAGTTGGTGCTTAACTGCAAAAAGTTTGAATATTAAGTCGACAATCCCCCTCAGTGAACAAGTGATAGAAAATTACTTCCGTGGGATTGATTTCAATATTGAATTGGATTGGCACTGGCTTAAATACTGCCAGTAAAGTGACTATGGGTTGCAAGTTATTAATTGGATGTGCAGCGCCAATAGTTATCAATAACTTCATTTATTATTCCTCTATAACATATGATAGTTAGTTCAGCAGTCACTTTATAACATAATCAATTTACATACTATTTTAAAATCCCAATCTCAAAATTCCTCAGACTGAGAGGCAGAACTGGATCCAGATTGAGATCAACAATGGAACATATGATCCGTGGTCAATATATGCAGGCCAATGCATATATTGTGCTGCAAGACACTAGGAGTGGTACTGAATCAGCATTAATCCTTCTTAATGATGCTTCTTCAGTTTGGAAGGGCTTGCAAGAAATCATCAGGTACAAGAGCCAGACATAAAAACAGCTTTTTTTCCACGAGTGATACTCAATAACCAAAGTCTGTAGTCTTTTTTTTGCTCTGGTTTATTTTCACCCACATGTTTCGACCGTAATGTTGTATCCTTATTGTTTTGATGTGGTTATGCTTTATTTTTAATTGTTAACTGTATGTTTGTGTTGTCATTTGTGAGCGGAGCACCAAGACACATTCCTTGTATATGCATACTTGGCCAATAAACTTATTTATTCATTCATTCATTTCTTTCATTCATTCATTCATTCATTCATTCATTCATTCATTCATTCATTCATTCATCCTGATAAAGCCTTTCCTTTGCAAACGTTATCAGTGCCAAGTACTTGTAGGAAAGCAGTTAAGTCCAGGGCTGAGCCTGAGTCTGGTCCACAAGTGGATGAGTCAGTTTAAGGATGGTGAAGAGAAGGGATTGGAGGCCAGGACAGATAGCAGAGTCCAGATTATAAAATTGGGATTGGGATTGGGATCACTGGATAGTGATTCAGGGAATTGTTACATTTTTCTATGAATATCAACTTCCGTGGGAGTCACTGATAGCTGGAAAAGTAACTGACTTAAAAGAGTATTTTGCTGACCTATTATCAGTTTAGGAAGACTGTCTTTAACTTGCACAGAAGTAAGTTTTGCTAGGATATGTGAAAACCTCCCTCTGCATAAGTGACCCATTGTCTACATAAAGTCAACATTCCACATGGAAACATGTTCTGCAGCCCAACTTGTCCATGCTGACCAAGTTGCCCCGTCGAAGCTAGTCCCATTTGCTGGCATTTAGCCCATATCCGTCTCAACCATTTCTACCCATGTATCTGTCCAAGTGCCTTTTAAATGTTGGTATTTTACCTGCCTCAACTATATTGTTTGGCAGCATATTCTATATACCCACCACCTTCAGAGTGAAAGAAATTGGCCCTGAGGTTCCTATTAAATCTTTCCCCTCTCACCTTAAAACTATATCCTCTGGTTCTTGATTCCCCGCCCTGGCTAAAAGACTCTGCATTCACATTATCAATTTCCCTCATGATTTTATAACCTCCACAAGATCATGCCTTAGTCTTCTGCGCTACAAGGAAACAAGTCCTTAGCTCTGTTACTCAGGCCCTCGAGTTGTGGCAACATCCTCGTAAATCTTTCCAGCTTAATGATATCCTTCCTATGGCAGGGTTACCAAAACTGAACAGATAGTTTGTCTAATCTCTCTTTATAACTAATACTGTATATAGCTATAGAGCTAGTATTATAGCTAATATTATAGGTAATACCCTCTAATCCAAGAAACATTCTGGTAAATCTTTTCTGCACCCTCTCCAAGATTTCCACATCCTTCCCTTAATGGACTGACCAGAACTGCACCACAATACTCCAAATACGGCCTCGCCAACTTCTTGTACAATGTGCAAACTTCTATAAACAATATTACCAGACTGATGAAGGCAAACGTCCAAAAGTCTTCCTTACCATCCTATCTACCTGTGACATCACTTTCAGGAAAGTACATATCTGTACTCCTCTATCTTTATGTTCTACTCAACTCAGCAGGGCACTACTATAAACAGTGAAGGCCCTTCTTTGGATTGAATTCCCCACATGCAACCCCTTACACTTATCTGGATTAAACTCCATTAACCATTCTTCTGTCCACTGACAAAAATTATTACTGTAATTTTTGATAACCATCTTTGCTATTTACAAATCCACCCACTTTAGTGTCATCTGCAAACTTACTTATCATACGTTGCACAGTCTTATCTAAATCATTGATATAAATCACAAACAACAATGGGGTAGGACCGATCCCTGAGGCACACCACTAATCACAGGCCTGCAGTCTAAAAAACAACCTTCCATCAACACCCTCCACTTTCATGAACCCAATTCTGCATCCAAACATCAAGCTGTCCCTGGATGCCCTGTGATCTAACATGGTCATACGTGCCATGGAAAATGATAGAAGTGGCATTTGGATGTTGAATGCTATTACATATAACTGATGTCCCCCTTAAGTTAACGAAGCAGGCCTACAAGAGATTAGAATAAAAAATTGCGAACTTCGCAATTCACACGTTAATCTTTTTTGTAACATAATGTAGAAATTAGATCCTGTCAAACATAAAAATCCATTGCCATGGAAAGAGAACATTCAGTATTCAACTGTGCAAATACAAGGCCTTCAAGGTTTTCTTCCATTTCTTCTTACATACCTATAGATATGTTATAATATGTTGAGTACATTATCATGGCAGAATTTAAATATGCATTGAGTTTTATTTCAAGCCAATAGACTTAAAAAAATGTGTCCTATTAACATATTTTAAGAAAATATTCCAGCACATATTAGCTTTTCTGGATGAAGCTAAGTCAACTGTGGCTCACTCTGTAGCATAGTGATAATTTTTTTGTTTTATTTTATAATTTTGCTCTTCCAAATTGTTAGTTCTCGTTTTTATCATCATACTTCATTTCTACCAATCAACCTTTTTCAGTCAGAGAGTGGTGAAGGTGTGGAATTCTCTGCCTCAGAAGGCAGTGGAGGCCAGTTCGTTGGATGCTTTCAAGAGAGAGCTGGATAGAGCTCTTAAGGATAGCGGAGTGAGGGGGTATGGGGTGAAGGCAGGAACGGGGTACTGATTGAGAGTGATCAGCCATGATCGCATTGAATGGCGGTGGTGGCTCGAAGGGCTGAATGGCCTACTCCTGCACCTATTGTCTATTGTCTATTGTCTATTGATGCACAATTCTAAAGTTATTATATTTTAAAGAATAACAATAACATTATTGGCATTCAGTTAAAAGAAATCACCACAATAACAGGGAGGGATGTTTATTTAGCTGAAGAAAATAATTATCTAGCTGTATCGTGCAGTAATTATAATACCTTTAGCATGATAAGAGTCTATCAATTGTCTGCTCTGCTCAAAATGTTGTCACACGGAGTGCTCCTCTATTTTTATCCTCCAACCTTTAACTTATGCCAATAGTTCAGCTTCCCTAAGTCAATTGAGTGTGTGTTCATAACTGTGTTGCGAGATGGGAGTCTGCATTCATGACAAATTGCTCAGTTTATCATAGCAACAATGGATTCACATAACTTACAGTCCAAAGAACTGCCAAATCAGTCACCATGCTCCCTGGAGCATGATAAATTTGAATACTTCAATTTTAATTTATGCGTGATGACTCTGAAAACTCCCTTAATCCCCATGTGCTGATGGCCGTAGTACTTTCAATGTGCAAACAGTGGCATGGATTTGTTGGCATAAATGCAAGTGTACAGTAAGTGGCATTGTAATGAAAAATTAATAACTCATTGGTGGAACAATTGCAGAAACTGTCATGGAGTCAATAAACTGGTTTTGCCTCCTGATATGCTTGTATGACATGAGCTTCAATGTTTTATGTATAATTTTGTTGGCAGTTTTGGCATTGATGCAGAACCTTGTGGCTAAATTGGGATTTTTTTCCTTTATGCGATGCTGTTAAGCAGAAGAATTGTGCAATCCACAGCTGGAATACCAGATTGTTCCTTTTCTATGTCAGTTGAGTAAAAGTATAACTCTTTTGGGTGGAATACAAAACAAAAAGTATTTCCCTTAGATTTTGAGTTATAAATCCTGAGCTTAAAATCAATCTTGAAATTTCCGCAGTCTCCATCAAACGTGGCTAAAGGGATCAGGGGGTATGGAGAGAAGGCAGGTACAGGTTACTGAGCTGGATGATCAGCCATGATCATATTGAATGGCGGTGCAGGTTCGAAGGGCCGAATGGCCTACTCCTGCACCTATTTTCTATGTTTCTATGTTCAACTAAAATCAGCAGGAAAAGGTCATAATTTTTGTTAAACCTATTCTGCCTTTAGATACAATTGCGAAATATCTGATCTTGGGATCAATTCTATTTCTGCCTGTCCCCTAAAACCACGGATTCCCCCTGTCCAAGAATCACCTTTGAATGTTATAAACATATTTGATGATTCAACATCCACAGCAACTCGAGACAGTATTAATTTGAGAGAAAACGATTCTCATCACCTCTTCTTAAATGAACAAAACTTTATAATGTCAACATCTCTGGTATAATATATTCCACCATGAGGGAAATGTTTTTTAACCCTTTTTATCTTTTATTAAGTTCACTGCTCATTTTTCTGAAAAATCCAGTGAATATAAGCCCAACTAGCACAAATGTTGTACATAAGACAGTTCCATCATCTCAGGAATCAATCTGGTAAACCTTCTCTGAATTGTCCACGATTCACATATATCCCTCCCTAAACATGGTGAGCAAAATGGTGTGCAGTATTCTAGATGTAATAAGTCTACTCTCCCTTTATACTCTATTCCCTTGCAAAAGAGATCAACATTGTATTAGCCTTTCTAATTACTGACTGTACCTGCATGATATTTTTTGTCATGTTTAATGTGTAAGGTTACCAGCTTTGCTCAGCACAGCAGTTCTGAACTCTTTCCACATTTACAGATATTCTATGTTTCTATTCTTCCTACCGCACATTTCCCCACATTATTCTCTTGTAAATGTTTGCCTACTCATTTAATCTATTTGAAGACTTTCGATATCCTCCTCACATCCTGCTTTTCTGACTTTCTTGTAAAAAAAAATTGGCATCGATACACTGTAATCCATCATCTAAATGTGTAATATTAATATAGATTGTAAATAGATTATCACTTTTCTTGTGTTCATAATCTATGAAATGCTTAATATAACCAAGAATAAAGGATGCATAAATATCTAAGATTTCAGGAAACAGGTATCGATTTTGAGGATAAAATCTAATTGGAAAATTATTTATTTGTGATGATAATTAGTTATTGAATAATGTGCGCATTTGATTTCGTGAGGCTCTGGTAAGCAGTTTTGAGGAAGACCTAATTATTCAGTGTGTTTATCCAATTAAAATCAGGTTAACCTTGTCAAACCTATTAGCAATTTATTGAATCTATTCAAAACTGCTGCTATTTTAATCTGTAGATATATAATTGGTAATTGAATCAAACTATGTTATTAATACACTGACATAACTTCTTCAAGTCTTTTCTAGCTTTACTTCTAAAATATCAAGAAATGTGTTGTTGAAGTTTGACAAAAAGCAATTTTCTTGTAAAAGTCTTTCTGATAAATGTTCCTTTGGACAAAAGCTGAAAAAAGTATTTGTCACAATTTATTTGTATCTGCTCTGAGAAGATAAAGTTTTAATTGCAATGAAATTCTAATACAGTGCATCAAAATAGATATAAAGATATATAATGAAGCAAATTCAGTTTCATTATTTTTTTTGAATGCATTGAATTTTGGGTTGTTTGCACACAACTGTTCGATGAAGATGAATTTATATTTTTGGTTAAACTTTGGACATGATGTATATTATTGAAGTTAAATTATAGAAGCATAGAGTGCTGCAGCATAGAATTAGGCCATGGGTCATCAATTTCCACTAATGATTTTCTCCACAGTGTCTGTCAAAACTCATACTATCCTTAATATTCCACTTTTTAACCATTTTATGGATTAACAGAGTAGTTATTCCGTTTTGATTAAATATGAAAGCCTCAAAAATATGATTATATCTTAACATTTCCCCCAAAGTAGCACCTTCTAATAACTCTTTGAACTTTTGTTTTGTCATTCTTATTTTCCTCAGTTTTGTTCTTATCTGAAATTGTGCTCTTTGATTACTACCTCGCTGATTAGTGGAAACAATTCATCACAACTTTTTTTTCAATTTAAATGTCACATTTCCAATTTAAAAATCCTGAACCTCTGAAACCGCTCAATGTAACTGTAATTCATGTTTTCTAACAGCCATTAGTCTTCCTCCTTTGCACATTTGTTGTATATTCAGTGGTGTCCAAAATTGCATGCACAGAGCAAATTGTTGCAGCAAAACAATCAGCTGTGGTCTTGGATGTTCTTCCTTGTTTAAATATCTAAGCCCCAAATATCAAACCATTGTGGTCCAATTGTCTTATCTACCTCTGTTGGTATACTTAATTAATGTGCATTGAGAATTAAATGAAAGCATTGATCATAGATTCACATTGTATTAAAGGAGACAATACTGAAGACTTAAGGTGAATGGAAAATGTTTGCACATTGTCTGGGAGCATTGAGGAGTCCAGCTTGGGGAATCCAGCACCAGACGGAGATGGCCCTTTGTTTAAATCTTGTACCCATACTTTCCACCATTGAATGGAAGGTTACTTCTGTCACTACATTTCTGGTAACCAGCTTGATGAATAGACATCTGATAGACAAGGTCACTGGTTTTAATGCAATCATTGTTCTCACCGTAATCTGGCATTTAGCTGTTGTAATTCTGCATGGATTAATGCTGTAATGGTATCAGAAGCAGAGCAGCCCTAATGAAATTCACAGTGAGCCTTGATAAACAGGTCGGAGCCTTGATAAACAGGTAAGTGCTTCTTGATAACATTGACACCTCCCATCACTTTGCTGATAATTAATGATCAAATGATATGACAGTTATTGGCTAGATTGGATTTGTCCTACATTTACTGAACAGAAAATGCCTGGGTAATTTTTCACATTGTTAAGTAGACACATCAGTTTTATCAAGATTGGAATAATCTAGCTAAAGTAATTCAGGTTTGAAATATGACTCACAGAATCACAGAATCTGAGGCGTCCACCGTCAGAGCCGTGGGGACAGAGGAGCGCGGGTGCACCAGCATGGTGGCGTTGGCGAGGGCCTGTTTGACCGCGTCAAAAGCCGTCTCTGCAGCTGCGGACCATACCAACTCAGCGGGATTACCCGCGAGACATTGAAAAAGGGGACGCATGACCCGAGCTGCTGCAGGCACGAACTGATGATAAAAGTTCACCATGCCCACGAATTCCTGCAAGCCCTTGATGGTAGTCGGGCGGGGGAAAGAGCGGAACACGTCCACCTTAGCTGTCAAAGGAGTGGCACCGGCCGGAGTAACCCGGTGACCCAAAAAATCCACCGCTGACAGGCCGAATTGGCTTTTGGATGGATGGAGAATCAGGCCGTGGTCTTGTAGCCTCTGGAACACCGTGCAGAGGTGGACCAAGTGCTCCTGGACCGAACGGCTGGCAATCAAAATATCATTAAGGTAAATAAACACAAACGGCAACCCTCGACCCACCCGGTCCATCAGACGCTGGAATGCCTGAGCTGCATTTTTAAGGCCGAAAGGCATACGCAACCACTCGAACAACGTGAACGGAGTAATGGTAGCCGTTTTTGGAATGTCCGGCGGATGGACCGGGATCTGATGATATCCCCGCACTAAATCAATTTTTGAAAAAATTGTAGCCCTCTCCAGGCTAGCTGAGAAGTCCTGAATGTGCGGAATCGGGTAGCGGTCCGGCCGCGTTGCCGCGTTGAGTCGACGGAAATCCCCACATGGTCTCCACCCCCCAGACGCTTTGGAAACCATATGCAAGGGGGAGGCCCACGGACTACTGGAAGGCCGAATAATTCCCAGCCACTCTAAGTTTAGGAACTCCTCTCGAGCCATGGCCAGCTTGTCGGGTGGGAGGCGCCGTGCCCGGGCAAAAACCGGCGGCCCCTCGGTCGGGATGAAATGAACAACCCCGTGCTTCTCGGAAGGTGCATCGAAACGCTGGACAAGGAGCTGCGGGAAGTCGGCCAGGACCGCATTGAACTGACCGGGAGCTGTGGTAATGGCCTGGATCGCTGGCTTGGGTGGGGCGGTGCTTGTAGGAGCCTCTGGCCCGGTACCTCGGGGCCGTATACCAGCCGAGGGTTGCAGGCCTCTCCCGCAGACGTCTGCGACCAAAGAAAACGCCCATAGGAAATCTGCACCCAAAATGGCCTGGCCCACAGCCGCAACGATGAAATCCCAACGGTAGGTCCTGAACTCGAAGGACAGGGACATGGCCCTTTTACCGGAGGTACGGATGGTGCTACCATTCACTGCAATGAGGGGCGGGCCCTTCCCCCCCGCCCGAACTTCGCAGTCATAGGGGGGCACAATACTCACGACCGCTCCCGTATCCACTAGAAAAACGATCCCGGTACTCTGATCTGTAGCGTAGAGGCGGCAATTACGGCCAATCGAGACTGCCTCTACATTCGATCGGCCCAGGCATTTCCCAGAAACGAACATGGGGCTCTGCAGCTTCGGGCCTCACTGCCCCACCGCATGATGGAAAAAGCACCAGCCATGCCTATTCGGCCATTCAGCCCGCTGCCAATGAACAGGCGCCGCAGCCCTTTCCTGGCGGGCCGACTGCGAAATCGCGGCCGCTGTGTCGCTCTCCCGGCCGCTCCCCCGACTGCCGCTGGGCCTCGAGACCCGGTTAACCGAGCCGTCTCGGGTGTGCCGCTCCCTAACGAGCGTGTCGGCCTTCTCGGCAAACGCTACCGGATCTTCAAAAGAGACGTCCGCCAACACCAACCTGACGTCCCCAGCTAGCTTCTCCCGAAAGGCCACTTCGAACACCATACACGGCTGATGGTCGCCCATCAAAGTCAACATCTCGGACATCAACTCCGACGGCAGCCGCTGCCCCAGCTCTGGCAAATGGAGGAGCTTCAGAGCCCGCTGGTTCTGACTCCAGCCGAAAGTCCGCAGCAGGAGCCTCTTGAGCCCCACGTACTGCCCTGTTTGGGGTGGACTGGTCAGGTATTGACTGACCCGCGAAGCCACCTCCGCCTGCAGACAGCTCACCAGGTGGTGGTACTTCTCCTGGTCTTCCTCCACCCTTTTAAGATGGAACTGCGATTCCGCCTGCACAAACCACAGGTGCGGCCGATGGGCCCCGAACGGCGGTAGATGAATTTCGCCCGCGCTCGCTCCCGCCTGCGACATGCTGCTGCTTCGATTCTAACGTTCGAGGTCACCAATGTAGTGAGTCCAAACGAGCGATATTATCCAAAGACTTTATTGTCGATAAAACCCGTGACAAACGCAACGTACTTACTCTTGGACTAACACTAACTTCGCTCGCTAATCTAATCTCTAACCTGAGTTTGGCGCCAGACACTTAAATACCTTGCGCTCCCGCACCACGTGACCCGTAAACCAATCCGAGGGTTCTAGACTACCTGGCCAATCCGTATGCCCCTACACTATACTCCTTATACTACCATACACACTCCTTATACTACCATATAGTACCATACTCTTTTCAGAACAGCCAACCTTATTGCTGGAGCCACATTTAGGCCATATTTGGTTAGGACAGCGGATTCCCACCCTGAAGCATGTTAGTGAATAAAGTGTGTTTAATAGCGATCATATAATTTGATACTTACACAAGGTTAAAGGGAAAAGAAAACCACATACCACATTCTTCTTAATTATCCACCATTGATTTAGAATAATCCCATTTTGACCCTTTCATCCCCATTTACTAATCCACCCTCCAATCTCTTGCTACCCGCCTACACAAGCGGCAATTCCTAGTAGCCGTATATACCATCAATCAGCACATGTTTGGAATGTGGAAGGAAGCTGGAGCACCCAGTAAAAACAATCAGAGAGAAAACATGCAAGCTCCACGCAGTCAAAGTGGGAGCTGTCAATCATTGCCAATAGCTTTAAATCATAGAAAACTGTGGAAAATTTATTAGAGACCATTTGATTCAATTTATGTATGATTGTCATAAAAGAGCTCGCCAGCCTGATGCAACATCCCACTCTCAGTCCTTAGTCATACAGGTCATGGTTCATCATGTCCAAGTAGAGTTTAAATGTGATGAGGCTTCTACCCCACTCCCAGATACTCCAGACTTGTGCTACAACCTTGGTCAAAAAGCAAAATTTCCATCTCTGCTCTGGATCCATTTGATCGATTTAAAATCCTGTTCCTTCGTTCTTGACTTCTCCACTACAGGAAATAAGTCCTTCCTATTTGCAATTTCTATGCAAATTCTGTGTGATTTTGTACAGTTCAATTAGTATCCCCTTCATCTCAGTACCCCCTTCATCTCTACACTTCCAAAGAAACCAACTCCAGCTTACTTTTCCTTTTCTCATAGTTAATGCTTTCCAGTACCAGCAACTTACTCATAAATCTTCTCCGTGTCATCTACAATACAATAACACCTCTCCTGTCATACACTGACCAGAAATGTACAACCTATTCTTGCTGTCACCAGATATGTCTTGTTCATAGCACTAGCAAAGCCTCTCTGTCCTTTCATTCTATTCCTTGGTTCAGAAAGGAAAACAGCAGCAGTGTTCATTTGCACCTTATCTTTCCACCTGATCCATCCATCAATGTTCTCCTACACCATAAAGCTTACTCCACATTGCCATGTACATGGACAATAATTGTATCTCTGGTAAACATCTTAATTACACTATTTTTAAAATCAAATTCATCAATATACTATAAATAGTAAAGGAACTTTGATGTTTACATAAAGAACCAACATCCAACTGACCAATATTGCTTGATTCCTTGAAAGGACTTTCCAGGCTATCCATGTTTATAGATGACTTCTGTGGGCACAGAAGGAGCTCACATAACTTTTCTAATCTATCTCTCCTATTACATTTTAAAATTCCTCTGCATTTCTAGGCATCCTTTGTATTGTACATTCATTGGCCTTTACCAGTAGCATTATTATATTACAGAAAGTGCCACTTTTCTCCAAATATATATATTGGTATAAAGATTTATTTGTTCATTATTAAATGTAATTTTCCCCTCGTGAACAAAACGCCACCTAAATTCTTCGAGCTGATTTAAAATAAGACGTTGCAACCAACATCAGGGAATTGTTTCTAAATATATACTTGCATATATCTTTATAACCTGATAAAATGATTTCATGAAATCCTTTCCTTGATTGTATTCATCCCATAATATTTCAGTTTGACAAATTCAGTTAGATTGGGAATGTTGTAGAATATTGATAATTTAGCAGAATAATGTTAATCACTGCCAAAGTCTCAGAGAACTAATCGTAGAAAATTTAAGATTTTTCTTATTAACCTACAAAGCCCTTAATACTTCAGCATTTTCTGTTCAGTGAGACTTTGTGGTCTTTATGTTACAGACATTTCCTATAAATTTCCTTTACTCAAACTACCAAGGTTCCTATTCAGATTTTAAGTTTATCTTTGTACAGTGATGTATGTATACCAACTGTCTCCTAACAAATTCTCTCTGCATGCCTTGATTCTGTCGTACAATGGTTGAGGACACAGTGACCTTCAATGGCAGTGGTGGTTAAGTACAGATGTTGATTGTGCCTGCAGGTCCTTGTAGAACAAGTGATCCATCTCAACTGCGGTATATCGCTACCGCACACAATCTGTGACTGAAATGTGCCAGAAAATTTATTTCTAATAATATTGTTTTGATGTATTTCAATGTCTTTATGTTGAATCCTAGTTTTGAAACAGTTTAAGATACACTTACTTTTGGCATTTCCAATGAAGATAATTCTGCAATATTTTCCATAATGGGATTTTAACAAAATTTTCATATTCTTAAATAGCTCATTAATAATCATTGCAGATTCATTCTGTTGCTAATTTACTTATAACTAATTTAAAGCAGGAATTAATTTTACATGAAAATCAGTTTTTACAAAAGCTGCTGGAAATTTAAAATAAAAAGATAAAATGCTGGAAACAGTCTGCTGATCAGGTAGTTTCTATAGGAAGGTGAAACAGAGTTACATTTTAGGTCTAAGGCCCTCATCAGAATTTGGAGAGAGAGGAAACAAGATAGTTTTAAGCAACAAAAAAGATGGGGGAGGGATGAATATATTTTATACAGTGAGAATAAATCAGTTAAATTGGCAACTAAAATCAGATTACTGATTTTAATAACCCAGTATCAATCCCTGAGGTACACCATTAATCACAGGCCACCAGTCCAAAACCAACCTTACCCCACCATCCTCTGCTTCCTACCATGAAGCCTGTTCTATATCAATTAGCTGACATTCCCTGAATCCCATGCAATCTAACTTTCCAGAGCAGCCTACCACGCGGAAATTTATCAAAAGTCTTGCTGAAATCCACATAGACTATGTCTATGACATTACCCTCAATAACCTTCTTGGTTACTTTAAAAAACTCAACCAAATTCATGAGACACGATCACCCACGCACAAAACCATGCTGACTAACCCTAATCAATCTCTGGCTTTCCATATGCGCGTATATATTATCTCTCAGAGTCCCTATCTCTAAGCTCACTAGTCAATAGTTCCCAGGTTTGCTTTACAGCCCTTCTTAAATAGATACAGGACATTAACCACCCTCCAGTATTCCAGTCCCTAACTCGTGTCTAATAATGATTCAATACTCATGGAATTTCTTCTCTATCTTCCAACAATGTCATGGATATATAGAAACATAGACATAGAAACCATAGAAAATAGGTGCAGGAGGAAGCCATTTGGCCCTTTGAGCCAGCACTGCCATTCATTGTGATCATGGCTGATCATCCACAATCATTAAAATGAATTTAATCCACTTTAAAATAAGGCTGTCACGTAGCAAAATGTGGAAAAAGTGAAGAGGTCTGAATACTTTCTGAATGCACTGTACATGGATAGGACAGGTTTGGAGGGATATGGACCAAGCGCAGGCAAGTGGGACAAGTGCAGCTCGGACATTGTTGGCCAGTGTGGGCGAGTTGAGCCGAAGGGCCTGTTTCCACACTGTATCACTCTATGACTAGGACTATGAAATAGTATCTGTTCTTGATCATTTGTGACAATAAGCAGATTAAAGTGGATCTAGGTATTTTCTGAGGAGTAATTAGCATTATAACCAACTTCTTGAAATACTTCATTATGCTGGATGTAATCCAATTAAGAGAAGTCATTGAGACATGTCATCATGCACTTCCTGCATTCTGGTACAATAATAGATGTGTTTTAAAGGGTTTGCAGTTTCATTTTGCAGTAATGTATGTGCAAATTCTGCCCTGATCAGCACTGGATGTATCTGCTCTGCAATGTCTTCCAATGACAGTGGTGGCATCTACAGCGAATGGAAACTGGCGACCAGGCTATCTGGTGAGAAATATTAATCATTTACTTTAGCACCCTTCACTGGTTTTGCAACCTGGCATTATTAATTAATTATTGTTACAGAGATAAATTATCTTTTTTGTTAGTCAGATTGAGACAAACTGCAACAGAAAAATACATTTATTTCAACTCGGTTGGACCTTCTGAATTGCCTCAGTCTGTTGGGCCATTCTGCCTTGGACTGATGACGTAACTGATTGCATGATTGCTGCTGACATACTCCTTAAGATGATGGTGAGCTTCACATATATTTCCACGGCTTAGGACCTGCAATGGAATTTCTTGTTTGGAGTTCAGGGTAAAGGCACTTTCACATTGTTGTACTTTCTGGGCCAAAATATCAAGGGAAAAATGATGCTAACATTTTTTAATCGCATAGTATGCTTTGTTGGACTTATTTTCCCCCTAAGATGCAATGTTCGTGAAATTATGAGACCTAATTCGGGTGTTTGTGTGTTGTATTCATGGAGAGGATCACCCATGCTCACACCTCACATACTCTTGGAGCTGACTGTTTCTTGCAGCAATCTCTGTAAGGTAGTCTGTCTCCAGCAGACTGGTAAAGTAGGGTCTCTCTAAGCATCCATATCAGGCTCCACATTCAGAATGGGACTGACTGCAGGTGAGGCCCTGCCCTCAGGCTCTCTGACTGGCTTTCAAGCAATTACACAGCTATTCTATTTTCTGTGAATTATATGCTGTTTCAGAATTGTATAACTTGTAAGACTGTACCCTCCAGCAATGAACTGTATTACTTTCCGATGAGGCTGAGCTCTGCTTGGAATTGGAACTTCATGAATGTACAAACATTTTCAATTGAACGATGAGTCTACCTTCCTTTGGAGCTAATCTTGGCAGTGCACGACTGAACCTTGCATATATTAGTGAATATTAATGGTTGTTTGGTTTGAACAAGAATAAATGTTATAATTACAAAACATTGATCAACAAGCATTAAATTTAATCCTTTCGAAATTTGTTTCAGGGCGTATCTTTTGAAACAATTCGGGATTATTTTTCCACAATTTTCAATAAAGTCAAAATTACAGTCAGAGGATTAAAATTTGTCACATTATTGTGCTCACTAAAATTTATAGAATTGCTATTCACGTTAGAGCTTGCTGAGGCCCAATGCATAAGGGAATAGATCTAATTTGAACCAAAGAGATAAGTGACCAGATAATTTAAAAAATAACCACAATTTAATGATAAAAAATAATAGTTTTACTGTTCTAGGAATAAGTAATCACATTAAAATGCTTACATAAAAGAAGTGTCATGTTTGTGGATCTGGAAGAAGTTAAGAAGGACAAAAAATGTTCTCAGCTGTAGATTGTATAGAGTTTTGACACTATTTCCAATTGAAGCCACTGGCATTCAACGGTCAAGCAACCAACTGAACATGCACCGTGAAAAATGTTTAAAATTTACGAATAGACTCAGTGTGCCAAATCTGTCATCCCACCAGGAAACCATTGAGGAATCCCAGTCTTGCATGGATTGCAGTAAAAATTATCTTTAAGATCCTGGGTCTTGATTTCAATAGGGTTTGTAGGAGACCAAACTTTTCCGGTATTTGATGTTTTTAATCAACTTCACATTTTTCACCTTTTAAAGTAAATACCACAATTGTTTTTTTTTTACATCAATCTTAATATATCTCACAATGTCAGAGGTATTTAGAAGCTGCTAAAGCTGTTCACATCTATCATGCGATCCAAAGCCCCATGCCCAATTTATCAGTTTCCAAGTGTGTTATGAGGCTAGGGTTTCCCACCTCCTGGGATCCAGATGCTGTCCCAACTGAGCCAACGGACACCCAAAACAGAGAGGGCCAATAAGATAGAATCGCTGCATCCAGGCAATGTTATAAAACACAGAATTAGAGGCACAAGGAATTCTAGATAGCCTCATGGAGTCATAGAGTTATACAATGTGGAAACAGGCTCTTTGGGACAACTTACCCACACCGACCAACATGTCCCATCTACACTAGTCCCACCTGCCTGTGTTTGGCCCATATCCCACTAAACCTATCCATGTAACTTTCCAAATGTTTCTTAAATGTTGTGATAGTACCTGTCTCAATGAGTTCCTCTGGAAGCTCGTTCCACATACCTACATCCTTTGTGTAAAAATGTTGCCCCTCAAGTTCCTATTTAATCTTTCCCCCTCAATGTAAACCTATGTCCTCTGTTCCTGATTCCCCTACTCTGGGTAAAATACTCAGTACATTCACACTATCTATTTCTCTCATGAGATTATACACCTCCATAACATCATCCCTCATCCTCCTGCGCTCCACAAAATAAAGATCTAACTTACTCAACCTCTCCCTATAGCTCAGACCATCGAGTCCTGGCAACATGCTCGTAAATATTCTCTGAACCCTTTCCATCTTAACAACATCTTTGGTAACAAAATGGTTCAAAAGCTGAATATGGCCTCACCAATGTCTTGTACAACTGTAACATGACCTCCCAATTTTGTACTTAATACCCTGACTGATGGAGCCTAATGTGACAAAAGCCTTCTTGACTGTCCTATCAAACTGTGACATCAATTTCAAGGAACTATGTACCTGCACTCCGAGATCCTTCTGCTCTACAACACTCCCCAGAGTCCTGCCTTTCACTGTGTAGGTTCCACTCTTGTTAGACTTCCCAAAACGCAACAGCTCGTATTTATCTGTATTAAACTCCATCAACCATTCTTCAGCCCACCTGCCCAACTGCTCAAGATCCTACTGCAATTTTTGACAACCATCTTCGCCATAATACCACCTACTTTAGTGTCATCTGCAAATTTACTAGTCAAGTCAAATCAAGTCAAGTCAAGTCAAGTCAAGTTTATTTGTCACATACACATACATGATGTGCAGTGAAATGAAAGTGGCTATGCCTGCGGATTGTGCAGAAAAAAGTTGCAATTACTGCATATAAATTAAAATTAATACAGAAAAGAAAATTTAGTCCCTGGAGTTATAATAGTTAACAGTCCTGATGGCCCGTGGGAAGAAACTCCGTCTCATCCTCTCCGTTTTCACAGCATGACAGCGGAGGCGTTTGCGTGACCGTAGCATCTGGAACAGTCCGTTGCTGGGGTGGTAGAGGTCCCTCATAATCTTGCTTGCTCTCGATCTACACCTCCTGATGTATAGGTCCTGCAGGGGGGCGAGTGTAGTTCCCATGGTGCGTTCTGCCGAACGCACTACTCTCTGCAGAGCCTTCCTGTCCTGGGCAGAGCTGTTCCCAAACCAGACTGCGATGTTGCCGGACAGGATGCTCTCTACAGCCCCAGAGTAAAAGCATTGAAGGATCTGCAGAGACACTCTGAATTTCCTCAGCTGTCTAAGGTGGTAAAGGCTCTGCTTTGCCTTACCCACCAGTGCGGCAATGTGTGTTGGCCATGTCAGATCCTCTTTGAAGTGGACTCCCAGGTATTTAAAGCTGCTCACCCTATCCACAGTAGACCCATTTATTTCCAGTGGCGTGTATGTCCTTGGATGTTGAGCCCTTCTAAAGTCCACAATCAGCTCCTTAGTTTTTTTTACATTCAAGAGGAGGCTATTGTCCCGACACCAGAGTGCCAGATCAGCCACCTCCTCCCGGTAGGCCTTCTCATCTTTGTCGGAGATCCGGCCCACCACCACAGTGTCATCAGCAAAATTGATGATGGAGTTTGTACGTTCCCATCTAAATCATTGAATACAAACAACAATGGACCCAGCACTGAACCTTGAGGCACATCGTTAGTCACAGGCCTCCAGTCCAAAATTCAATCTTTGGCCATCACCCTCTGCTTCCTTCTATGAAGGCAATTTTCCATCCAGTTGACTAACTCTCCTTGGATTCTATCTGATCTATCCTTCCCAAGCAGCCTACCATGCAGAACCTTGTCAAATGCCTTGCTGACATCCATGTGTACAATGTCTACAGCTCTGCCCACATCGACCTTTGTGGTCACATCTTCAAAAATCTCAATCTGATTCATGAGATACAATGCCCATATCTTTATACTGGCTATGTATAGATGTCCATTATCACCATTGATTTACCGATTTTCAGCCATGAATACAGCTCAAATCAGGTTCCAGGGTAGAAAATTCTAGAGTCACCATATTCTGAGAAAATAAATTTCTCCTCCAGTTCATCTCAACTGGGCAATGTAGTATGCTGAAGCTACACCAGCTTGTTGATGAAGGGAAATGTCTTCCATCATCTATCTTCAACTTCCACAGAATTGTATCTTTCAATATGACAAACATTTGACCTACCAAATGAGTACATGTTCAATCTACTCGATCATTCTTCAAAAGACAACCGCTTCATTCCAGTATTTAAGATTTTCGTAGTTTGTTTTTAACGTTAACCATTTTAAAATATTTTTTAATGCTTTTGAATGTTTCTGAATGTTATTTTCCGTTTTCGGAGGAGACTCTTCCAATTCCCAATGCAGAAAAGTGACAATGGGCAATTTGCTGAAGGTAAGTTTTACCTGAAACATAGACCTGTGGTACATGCAGGTGTTTCTCATAGGCAGGGTTTATGCCAATATAAGGCATTACAAGTTGATGCAAGTTATTGCTTAAAGAGGACATTTGTAAAATCAAGTGTCCAGAATGTAGATCTGGAAGGAACAGGGTAAAAATTAAAATTGCAGGTTGTTGTCAGTCACTTCTCAGCTCTCCCCCTCCCCCTCCTCCCCTCCCCCCCGATCACTCCCTTGATCTCTTTCCATCCCAAACCATGCCTATTCTGAATTGTACTTAACCACCCCCCATATTTCTTTGTGTCCAAGATGCTGCCTGACCCGTCGAGTTACCTCAGCACTTTTTTTTTGAAAAACAGCATCTGCAGTTCCTTGTGTTTACCCTATTTGAATCAGGGCCTCAGGCTTATGGTCCATCCAAATATAGGCAAATTATTATTTTTACTCTTTCAGAATGCATCTTACTTTTTTTTCTACATTTACAAAAGTTAACATTCTCAGTATAATGTGTTGGTAGGTTTTGCTTCAGTTTTAATCTTCACTATCTCACTGGTAACAGTGTTGCCAAACCTTCAGCTTCAGTGCATAAATTTCACTAAGAAATCTATTTGAGAAAGTTTTGAACCATCATGGATTGACGAGCCACTAGCTCTGCCCCATTCAAAACATTATTCTTGCTGCATGACTATAATTTCTGCTCCTCTACAAATGTAAGGATCAATCTATTGCAAACTGCACGGATTTGCACAGCACACTACATTCCACTGTGATTCATAAAAGTGTAGCATCGTGGATAGCTGATTCCTCCTCAAAATCTCAAAGAGATTTCAGAATTCCGATGATCTGCTCAATTATGATTCCTTTAGCATGGCGTGCCTCTTGGTATCTAATCTCTTCTGCGGTTCCCAGATGACACAGCCATTAATCTTAGTCACTGGGCAACCATTCAGTCTCGTGCTCCTGGTTGATTAATTCCTGTTTAGTGGAATGGCAGAACACAGAAGCTTTATAGCAGCTTCTCTGGCAACATAAAGTCACATGAAGAATGGGAACCAGGGTGACATCACCCAACAGCTGCACACTGAGAAAGCAGAGCCCTGACTTGTTGTTTTACCTTGATGCCTATTCCAGTGGAATTTTGATTATTTTTTTATCCTCCGTGGAACATCCTGGGACTGGTGAAGTGCAATGATTTTATAAAATCTGCTGCCTATTCTGTTTTGCAGGGCCTTCGGGGAAGAGAAACTAACTGCGATATCTACTTAATCTGGTGAATAAACAGTTGTGTAGCATAGATTGGCACTGGAGATCTCGTTTCTGTCCCAAGAAGAACAGAAAAAGATATAGCATCATAAAATGTCAAAGCAGTTTAGAGCTTTAATGGTGACAACAATTATATATCCTTGTTCAAATGGGCTGTAATTCAAGGGCCACAAGCTGGAAAAAATCCTCAAAGGTTATTTCATGAAAACTAGAGCCTTCTGAGCATGGTGTTGCAGAGAAACAAAGGAAACAAAGTAAACATATTTTACTCTTCCCACTTCCTCCAAATCCAAGACGTAGCTATGGGTGCTCGCATGGGCCGTAGTTATGCCTGCCTCTTTGTAGGGTACATCGAACAATCCCTGTTCCAGGCATACACTGGCCCTATCCCCAAATTCTACCTCCGCTATATTGAAGACTGTATTGGTGCTACCTCTTGTACCCATGCAGAACTCACTGACTTCATCAATTTCACCACTAATTTCCATCCTGCTCTTAAATATACATGGATCATCTCCGACATCTCCCTACCGTTTCTGGATCTCACCATCTCTATCACAGGAGACAGACTAGTGATCGACATCTACTGCAAACCCACTGACTCCCATGGCTATCTTAACTACAGTTCTTTTCACCCTGGTTCCTGTAAAAACTCTATCCCTTACTCCTCATTTATTGTATCCGCTGTTCCAGATGTCGACCTCTCTACATCAGCGAGACCAAGTGCAGCCTCGACGATCGTTTCGCTGAACATCTCCGCTCAGTCCGTCTCAACCAACATGATCACCCGGTGCGAGACATTACATGCAAGTGTAGTGGCCTGGCGGAGGCCAGAGAAAAGGCAAGACGCCAGGCAGTGTTTAGTTAGATTCTTTATTAGGCTGTGAGCTGGTGCCCACAGCGTAGTTCTCCAAGGGATGATCCACGCCTTCCCTTGGTCTGGCTTTTAACCCCTTTCACCTGTCCGTCACGTAACGAGGGGGCTGACCCGAGGAGTGGCCTGATCCGCCACACAAGCAATATAACTGGCCTTTAAGGCTGTTATGCATGCAAATTGCTTGTAATTATGGGAATTAGTTTAAAGGACAATTCTTACCTTTGTGATGTACAACTCTGGAGTTCTTTGAAACAGCTCTCTGTTGGAACTATGGGGAACCTGATCGAAAATTGACTGTGGAATGAGCATTCCTATTATTTGATGCTGGCTGTTGAATGGGTGGACTGAAAGCCCCCAAATAAATTAGCGTGGTCAATGGAACAACCAAGAAAAGTGAATGATTCATCTGAAAACTGCTTAGAAATCTGACCAATCATTTCTTCAGTAAGGAATCCATCTTTGCCTTCCTCAAGGGCAGCACAGTAGCACAGCTGGCAGAGCTGCTGCCTCACAGGGCCAGATATCCGGGTTCAATCCTGACCTTGGGTGCTGTCTGTGTGGAGTATGCATGTTCTCTCGTGTGAGTTTCCTCTGGCTTCTCCAGTTTCCTTCCACATCAGGTTAATTGGCCTCTGTAAATTGACCCTGGTATGTAGGGACTGGTTGAGAAAGCGGGATAAAATAGAACTAGTGTGGACATGTAATCAATGGTCGGTGTAGATTTGATGGGCCTGTTTCCATGCTGTATCTCTAAACTAAACTAAACTAAACTAAGAGAGTCCCAAACAACTGTCCCGGTATGGTCTGTCTCCTTAAGGACTTCTGTACTGGGTGTTTTTATCCAGAAAGGCAATGATGCCGTGTTGGTATGTGGTTTTGTGTTGTGACAATAGGATAATCCTGCAAAACTACATTTATTGCAGGTAGTCCTCACTCCACTAAAATAGTGGACAGAGTGACACGGTGTAAATAGTATATCAGATGGTACATTATTCTTTTTAAACTACATACTCGTATATTGTATACTACTTTTACTTTAAATTAAAACTCTCTCGAATAGTTTATTGTCGAATAACTATTTTCGTAAATATGAAATGATACAAATAAATTAATTTTCAAAGAAACATAATAAAAGAAGAAAACAAGGTCAGGAACAGAAACAGGAGCAGGAGCAGGCTAATTCATAACCTTGAATCTGTTGTACCATTCAATTGGATCACGGCTGATCAAATCTTGGCCTAACCATCACTTTCCCTTGTTCTCACCATACTCTTATCCTGGTCCTTTTTTACTTAAAATATCAATCAATCTCTGTCTTGAATAAATTCAATGCTCCCCTCCATAGCTTTCTGAGGTAGAGAATTGGAAAGGTTCACATCTTTCAAGAAAAAAATTAATTTATTCTCCATTTGAAATGGGTGATCCCTTATTTTGAAACTGCTCCCCATTTTAGATATTCCACCTGGGGATAACTGCTGTCAGCACTTGTTTCAATAAAATCACATTTCATTCTTCAATAATTGTAGGCTCAGCCTTCCTTCATATATTAACCATTTTATGCTTTCATTGCCTCCAATCTTGATAATGTCTAACCACAGCACTAATGATTGTAATGCTTTACTTTCCCACTAGGCTTCCTATATCCCAATTCTCACATGCTGTACAATGGTTATTATTTTAAAACACAGAATTGGAAATGTACGCAAAATGAATTATTAAATTTATCAATTCCAAACCTTGCTGGGAGCTCCCTCATTAGTAGAGGCCTAAAAACAGCTTGATCCATGTCCAGAGCAATATCAGTACTTTTAAATGGCTGACAATCTTAAAACCCTAAATGAGTTACTGATATCCTTGGAAGCCTTTTTCAAATCTCCTAATCAATATATTTATTACAATACTCCCAGCTGTCATTTCAAATAACCACCAATTGAAACTGAAATGCTAAACAAAAAACTGCATATACTTCTTTGTCTTTTATCTCTTATCTTTCTTTCATCCGAGGACCTAAACAGGAAACAGTTCTAATGAAGGCTCTAAGACCTGAATCATTAACTCTGTTTCTCTTTCTACAGATGATGCTTGACCTGCGGAGTACTTCCAGCTTTTTTTTTAGTTTGTAACCCACATGTAACCCCTTTCACTTTTTAATATTGTGGAGATTTGGATTCATTTAGTTCCCAGACTGTTCTACAAGTTACTAGTAGAATAATCCATGATCAGCAATGAGGCTTGTGGATGTGAACTGCCAGGGATACAATGATGCTCAAATGTCTGCAAAGCTTGTATTTTTTTCAAGGAGCTGAGGTTACCTTATGAGTGTATTATCAGTGTCTGAGTAATAGTAATATAAATGGATAAATCTGCTCTGACTTAGCTTGACCCCCTTTGTGGAGTCACTCTACCTCTCTTTGTACTTTGTGGTACATTTTCAGACAGCATTGATAGGATTGACTGGCTATGCCACTTCCAAAAGCAAGGATGTACTGTCTGCTTGTGAGCTCACTTATCCTCACTGGCATAGTCATTCTGCTCCTGCTCTCGTATAAGCCAAAAATATCTCCTAAAAATCTGATAGCTCTTTGCAGCTGGAGTGCTGATTCTCCATCCTTGATTTGACAACTTGCATTCTAAATAATTTATATTTAGTTCATTACTAAAATGCTGACCAAGAATTTTGAGAGTAAGAGAATTGAGGGTGATAGTGTCTCTCATCACTTAACATAATTTTGCGCCAGAGGTGATTGTGAATATGAAAAACTGTGAAAAGCTAGACTGATTTTTTTGAAGAAGTGGACAATTGATCAGACAAAGGTAAACTCCAGATTTACATTATTTCCCAACTGACTTCAAAAGAAATCAATGCCTGCCAAAGCAGCTTCTGCACTAATCAAGTCTCATTATATCTGGTAAATGGACTCTCTGCCAAATGAGGCTTGGCAGAAAGGCCGTTCTCCAGATATAATGAGACTACAATGTATTACAGTGTAACAAAAGCTAAAAAGACATTTTAAGGTGCTCAATTATAAACCTATTTCTTTAGGGATTATCGATTGTTTGATTGAAATTCATGGTATAAAATGCTTAAGAACCATTTTCTTAGACAGTTGTGTGTAAGTTAGTATATTGAAAGATGAATAAAATGGAAGAGTAAAGAAAATAATAGCTCAATTGAGCCTCAATTTTCTATGCATTGGTGTTGAGACAAATTCAACGTTAGCAAGATATATTTTCACATGCAGTTACTTTGCACTTGAATCACCATTTGACATTAATGATAACAAGGCAATTAAAAATATACTGTACGCAAAAAGAATACTAATTGCATCAGCCTTGATTGAAAGGTAAAATATAACCTTCCTTATTTTAATGTTTTTTTTGATAACTCTTTTACAGCTAATAAACTCAATTGATGGAAGTTGCTTCTTACATTGTGAATGATAAAGAGGATTCCAGATTAAACTTGACGATTTTCTTATAGTTTTAAATTAAACAATGACACCTAAGGAAATTACATCAGTAAAATCGATTCAGCAATCTTGCGCAAAATTTGAAAGAAAGCAAAATAATCTACTGATACAGTGGAGATTGGCATTAGACTGAATAGAGTGGTGTTAGCAAAATTTTAGATTTGGTCTATGCTTATGGCAAAGAGGTAATAGAGCTGTGAATTATAATGACGTACATGTAAATCAAAAGGATGAAGAAAATATTAGAGTTAAAGAACTGGGTTCTGCTGGTATTCTCTAGAATGTTATTGTGCTGATCACAATTTATAATTTGGTGAAAATGTTGTTGTTTGATTTAATTTGCGTTTTCTGTTGGCTGTTTCCTTTAAACAATCTGCTGAAAACAGTGACATTGCAAACCTCATCAGATGTTGGCTTTATTATTTCTGAAGCCAATAGTACTCATTGTCCTTGTGCTCCTCTCTAATTTGTTGTAGAACATGGCCTTGTTGCATAACTAGATGTTAAAGAACTAATTTTCAGAATTCACAAATTTATGACTCTAAACAATATTGTAATGCTCCCTTTGAATGAACCACATATCCACAAAGTTATCTCAGTATTATAAATGTAATGGTCATAGATTGGTTGAATATTATCAATTTCCAATGGATAACATAGGCTGCACTGTAATGCCATTATCTAGAGTTGCAGAGGGGCACTGAGGCTTTCTATGTAATTCTCATATCTTTATTTTTCCTTGAGTAATTGAGGTACATGGCATAACTCAGGTTAAAACATCCAGCTCTGCCATATTTGTTGCTTGCCACACATGTCAACTCACTACAAATAATGGTACAAGATGTGCCTGTCCTTTTGGAAGGTCAGGACGTGTACCATGCTCATCTAGGTTGCAATGGTTGAAGAGTAGACAGATTGTGACGTCAGTCATCATGTGGCGCTAATTTGAACCCAGAGCTGCCAAAGTGTATTTCAACAATTTGTCTAACGTCAATCACTCAATGTGCAGAGAGAACCCAAAGTTAACAGCAGAAAGAGCACCAGACCACAACTCTACTATTATTGGGGATCATTATAATGTAAACTGGAGTAGGTTACAGATTAATAATTTGCTTGGGACAATGATAATGATCTCTGTTAAAGGATTTTGGCAAAGGAAGTACTAGCACCTAGACACAAAATGCTGGAGTAACTCAACGGGCAGGCAGCATCTCGGGAGAGAAGGAATGGGTGATGTTTCGGGTCAAGACTCAAGTACTAGCACCTTGTCCTAAACCCATATCACAATGAAATTCACATCAATTGTGACTGGTGATAATTCCATGAGTAGAGCTCAATGATGTGGAGAATCAGCAGTACAGCCAGGTAGAGTAATAGTGTGGAAGTAGGCCCTTCGACTCAACTTACCCACACCGGCCAACATGTCCCAGCTACACTAATCCCACCTGCCTGCGTTTAGTCCATATTCCTCCAAACCTGTCCTATCATGCACCTGTCTAACAGTTTCTTAATTGTTGGGATACTCCCTGCCTCAACTACCTCCTCTGGCGAGTACAGGCCCAGAGCCATGAGACACTCTTCATATCTTAACCGAATCATCTCTGGGATCATTCTCATAAACTTCCTCTGGACCCTCACTATGATCAGCACATCTTTTCTCAGATCGGCAGCCCAAAACTGCTCACAATATTCCAAATGCGACCTGACCAGATGCTTATAAAGTCTCAGCATTATATTTTTACATTCTAGTGCCCAAGAAATGAACATTAGCATTGCATTTGCCTTCCTTACCGCTGCTTCAAACTGCGGTAACTTTTTGGAAATTCTACACCTGCACTCTGAAGTCCCTTTGCACCACTGATTTCTGAATCCTCCCCCCATTATTTTCATTCTACCAAAGTGCATCACCGTACACATTGCTATGCGGTGTTCCATTTGCCACTTCTTTGCCCTGACTCCCAACCTGTCCAAGTCCTTCTGAAGCCTCTCTGCTTCCATTACCTGCCCCTCCACCTATCTTTGCATGATCCGCAAATGGCCACAAAGCCATCAATTCAATCATCCAGATCATTAACAAAAACCTGAAAATAAGTGGACCCAACATCGACCCCCACGGAACTACATTAGCCACCGGCAGTCAACAAAGAAAAGGCCCCCTTTATTCCCACTCTTTGACTTCTGCCAGTCGGCTAATCTTTTATCCATGCTAGTACCCTGTCTCTAATACTACAGGCTCCTATTTTGTTTAGCAGCCTCACGGGTGGCACTTTATCAAAGGCCTTCTCAAAATCCAAATAAACAACATCCACTGGCTCTGCTTGTTACTTCTTCAAAAATCACCAAAGGGATTGTTCTCAGAGTCATAAAGTCATACAGCGTGGAACTTGGCACTTCAACCCAACTTGCACATGCCGACCCAAAATGCTCCATCTACATTAGTCCCACCTGCCTGCGTTTGGCCCATATCACTCTAGACCTAACCTATCTATCATTCCTGTCTAAATGTTTCTTAAATGTTGCGAATGTACCTGCCTTTATCACCTCCTCCAGCAGCTTGTTCCATACACCCACCACCCTTTATGTAAAAAGTCACCCTTCAGATTCCTATTAAATCTTTCCCTCCCTCACCTTAAACCTATGTCCTCTGGTTCACGATTCCTCTATTCTGGGCAAAAGACTGTGCATTTACACAATCTATTACTCTTATGATTTTGTGCACCTCCATAAGATCGCCTCATCCTCCTGCGCTCCAAGGAATGAAGATTTAGCCTGCTTAACCTCTCCCTTTCGGCAAAGCCCTTGAGTACTGGCAGGATCCCCATAAATCTTCTCTGCACCCATTTCAGTTTAACAACATATTTCCTATCACATGGTGACTAGAACTGAACCCAACACTGTAAAATAAGCCTCCAACTTCTACGCTCAATACTCTGACTGATGAAGGCCAATGTGCCTTTTTGACCACCTTATCCACCTATGATGCCAATTTCAGGAAACTATGTACCAGCACTCCGAGGTCATTCTGCTCTACAAAATTCCCCAGAGCCCTTCCATTCACTATGTAGGCCCTGTCCTCGTTAGACTTTCAAAATGCAACACCTCACATTTCCCTGTATTATATTCCAGCAAACATTCCACAGCCCACCTGCCGAACCGATCAAGATCCTGCTGCAATTTCTGCTAACTATCTTCACTTTCTACAATTCCATCCACTTTAATGTCATCTGCAAACTTACTAATTACATGCCTTGTACTTTCTCAACCAAATCATTGATGCAGATGACAAACAGCAATGGACCCAGCATTGAACCCTGAGACATACCACTAGTCACAGGCCTCCAGTCCAAATACCAGTCTTCCACTATCACCCTCTGCTTCATTCCATGAAGCCAATTTTCTATCCATTCAGCTATTCCTCTGGCTCTCTCTTTAATCAGGCAAGATCTCCCCTGAACAAAACCATGCTGACTTTGATCTATTTTAACATGTGCTTCCAAGTACCCTGAAACCTCATCTTTAATAATGGACTGCCAAATTTTTACCAACAATAGAAGTCAGACTAACTGGCCTATAATTTATTTTCTTTTGCCTTGATCCTTCCTTAAACAATGTAGTTACATTTGTGATTTTCTAGTCTTCTGGAACCATTCCTGACTCTAGTGATTCTTGAAAGATCACTACGAATGCCTCCACAATCTACTGGGCTAGTGAGTATGACCACAAGCTGCACTAAGAAGCCATCCCATAAGAGGACGCCGAACATATGTCTGTTATCACCAAAGATGTTTAGGGATCACGGCCTCTGGGCAGTAACTGAGGAACAATCCCTTCGGAAATTCTGCTGCAGTTACAACTGCTGTCATGGAGTATGATCATATTTATGCAGTCTGCGGCTATTTGAATACCTCAACATCTTATCAGATTGGTCCAGGAAACAGAGAGCCAGAATCGTACTGTACAGTACAGAATTGGACCCTTCTGTCCAACTGTGCCCACGCCAACCATCAAGATCCCATCCTACATTAATTCCATATTATTCTCCCTAAATTCGGCTCAACTCTTCCCAGATTCTACCACCCATTTACAGAATGGGCTGATAGCTTCAAGTTTCTAGGAGTAAATATCACTAGCAACTTATCCTAGACTAGCCGTATTGGAGCAATGGCCAAGAAAGCACACCAACACCTTTGTTTCCTTAGATTGACTTAGACATGTCCCCAACAACTCTCACCAACTTCTACAGATATACCGTAGAAATAATTTTATCAGGATACAAACAGCAGGGTTTGGGAACAGCACCATCCAAGACTAGAAGAAATTGCAGAGAATTATGGACGCAGCCCAGACCATCACACAAGTCAACCTTCCTTCCATCTAAACTTCATGCTGCCTTAGCAAGGCCAAAAGCATAATTAAGGACGAGTCACACTTCCTCTTCACCCCTCTCCCATCAGGCAAAAGGTACAGAAGTGTAAATATGCACACCTCCAGATTCAGGGACAGTTTCTTCTCAGCAGAACCAAGCAACTGAACCATCTGATCACCAACTAGAGAGCAGTTCAAAACTACCATCTATCTCACAGACCCTCGAATTACCTTTAATTGGGCTTTACTGGACTTTATCGTGCACTAAACATTATTTCCTTTATCCTGTATTTGTACACAGTGGACGGCTTGATTGTAATCCTATATATTCTTTCCATTGACTGGATAGCACGCAACAAAAAGCTTTTCATTGTACCTTGGTACACGTGACAATAAACTAAACAAAACAAGCTAAACTAAACTAAACTAAACTAAACTAAACTAAACTGGCATATCTCTGGGATGTGGAAGAAAACTGAAGTACTCAGATGAAACCCATGCTGTTACAGGGAGAACAGGTAAACTCCACACTTTTCCCATTTACAACCCCATCCAGCCCTTGATTTTATCCACATATAATCCACACACAACACACAGAAGCACATGTGCACACACACACACTTGCACACACTCGCACACTCACGCATTCACACACATAATCCGACACACACACTCACAAACACACACACACACTTGCTCGCACACTTGCACACACACTCGCACACATACTTGCGTACACACACACACACACACACACACACACACACACACACACACACACACACACACACACACACACACACACACACACACACACACACACACACACAAACTCACACCAAACCGTTTCTGATTCTATCTGCCTTTCACCTCTTCCCTAATGATTCACATTATCACCTTACTTATTTATCAGATTTCAGCACAGGTAGCTTTTGGTTCCTATTCATCATCTTCCTAGCCGTGTCTACTTTTCCCCTTCCTTGCCCACACCCGGCCCTACCTGCATCTCCTATATTGTCTGCATTTATCTATCATATATTTGCTTCTACCCACCCTTTCATGGCTTGACAGGCCAATCATTTTTTATCCCCCCCCACCCCTTTATCTACCAGTCACCTTTGGCTCCTACCAACCACACCTTACTTCAGAACCACACCCGTCTGAAGAAGAGTTTCAACCTGAAACGTCACCCATTCCTTCCCTCCAGAGATGCTGCCTGTCCCACTGAGTTACTCCAGCATTTTATGTCTACCTTCGGTTTAAACCAGCACCTGAAGCTCTTTCCGACACACTCCCCTCTTTATGCTGGCCATCTCCCCTCTCTACTCTCAGACCTGATGCAGAGCTTTGACCCAACACATTAGCCACTTCTTTTCTCCAACAGATGCTGCTCAACCCACTGAGTTCCTCTAGCAAATTGTTTATTGCGGAGGTCAGCATTGAACTCAGTTCACTGGAGTTATGAAACAACAGGTCTACTAGCTGGGACACCCAAATCTGATATAGTGACATCTTCAATCTTTCAGCTTTATGCACACCACTGAATTGGGGAGTGCACAAGTATGTTCTATTATGGTAGAGTTGACACCATCTGCTTCTTCCTTGGCAAAAAGCAGCAATACACATAGAAATACATGGAGTTGGCTATACTGCAGGTTTAGCAGAGAAGTAGGCTACTATTGACTGCACATATTATATTCAGGGCACCACAAGCTCTGCAACAAGGACTTTCATGTCAAGATTGTGCACATATTCAGTGTCCATAAAATGATCAAAATGATCTTTGGGAGAATCCAAGTTGCAGTTGTAACCCTTTTACCTTATGCTGGTCTCCTTTGTCTTGCATCTATGATGGACAAGTTTAGTTCAGCTTAGTTTAGTTTAGTTCAGTTCAGTATAGTTTAGTTTAGTTTGGTTTAAGATACAGCATGGAAACAGGCCATTCGGCCCACCGTCCACACTGACCAGTGATCACCTGTTCACCAGTTCTATCCTGCACACCAGGAACAATTTACAGAAGCAAATTAACTACAAACCCGCATGTCTTTGGAATGTGGGAAGCAACCAGAGCACCCGGAGGAAATCCATGCAGTCACAGGGAGAACATGCAAACTCCGTACAGTCAGCACCCATAGTCAGGATCAAACCCGGGTCTCTGATGCTGTGAGGTAACAATTCTACTGCTGTGCCACTGTGCTGCCCAAGTTGGTATTCATCAACAATGGAACTAAACTAATGTGGTCTGTGCTACCAAATCTCTCCAGTCATGTTAATGATTGAGCAATGCAGAATTGTACGGCCAGCACTAGGTCAGGCCATGCAAGGCCATATGTCACTGTCCCAGCACACTTATTCTAGCACTGAATTACCTTACAAAATGTCCTTCATCTCTGAAAAATACATTGCTTAACATGCATGATCTTCTGCTGGAGTCGGCAGACCTTCAGAATTTGGCTGATTCAAAACCTCTCCTGCAAGTAATTGTAGACCGATGAATAAATAGCAAAGGTGACAAAAAAGAACAGATTTCCTTCTGCTCTTTCACAAGCTGCTGAAGCTCTGCTCCTCACTGATAACAGCACAGCTTTGTCAGAATTATTGCCAGGTTCAACAAACCCTCTTCTCACCTTGGTGCAGTCTAAAGTTGCACTCCCACTCAAAACCACTCAGTGACAAGTTTCCAGATTTGTCATTCTATTTCAGAAACAATACAATAGTTTGCTCCAAAATTTTAACACGTTGCTTTTATCAGCTCATTTTAAATATGAGCTTGCATTGAACTGGGATGTACAGAATATAAGCACAACTCACATTTCTTGGTGAATGAACAAGCTCAATTTAAGCAACCTATAGTTTTTGTAATATATTGCCACTCAAAAGAATACTTGCTATACATGTAAAAGGTACAAAGATAGTAAGAAATTATTCACAGCCAATTGCTTCTACTTTAATTGTCTCTTTCCTCTGTTATTAAAATGGAACAATTCATGAACTAATGTGCAAGAAGAATAATGTAGATGACCCAAGAATGAAGGTGAAAGCACGTAAGGTACAAACTTATAACAATTTACCAGGTCCTTCTGGTCCTCAAAGCACTTAGTTCAACATCTCAAAGCACTCAGTTCAAGGTTAATTTTTGTCCTCTCATCTGAGTAATATAATTGGGTAATTTAATAAATCGATATCCATTCAAGTTGCACACCAAGAGGATAATTATAGTAAACGCTGTTAAAATTAAGAGATTCAACAGTTCATGGGTTGGATTTGATGTGATAGTCTGGGGCAGGTTATCTAGTACAGTTGTTGATTATGGATGCTAGGAGAGGAATAGTGGCTTGGATAATATTCAAGCATGATTCGTAATTGTATGTTCACTGAAATGGGGAAAACAATAATAAAACATCATCTTTGGAAAAGTTTGCCATTTATTCACAGGAAATGATCTAGAAACATAAATTGGCTTGCCATGCATGATTACATCATTTAAATATGATATAATTGAAATGAAAACAAGGTCTTCACAAATGAAAAAAAATGTGATTAAGCACAAAAACCAATGGGTTTTTCTGAATTTTATTTTTTGGGGAAAATAAGTACCAGTTTTGTAGTTGTGGTTTCAGGCTGGATTAAATAATGCTTCATTAAAAAATAACTGGACACATGTCAAGCACTATGGAATGGAACTTTTTAAACCTTGTTTTTTTCTGCTTATGAATGTGCATATTATGCCTGCTATTTTACAAGACAGTTTAAGCTGGAAGCACTAAAATGAATTAAGTGACCGTTCCTTGTGTCATACCTTCTCATAATGTTAACAATGGACTTTATCTCTATCATCCGATCCATCGCTGTTAATCTATAAATAATTGTGCTTTAGTAAGAAATATGCATTCAAAAGTATTTTTTTGTGATAAGATCAATAGGTTAATGATTAATTTATCTTTAGGATGGGGACTCAGTTGATTCCAGGTATTCAAAATACTTTCCTAAAACCAGTATTCACAAGCTGCTTGATTTTGGGGAAACATTTCATAAGTATTGCTTCTGTTTCGACTGGTTGCTGTTGTTTCATGAGCCAAAATCATGGATTATGCAGGACTACCACTTGCAATGAGCTGTGAAAAGAACTACACAAATTGGCTTTTAAAAGAGATTTTATAATTACCTTTCTGAAATGTTAACGGTTCTTCGACATGTTATCTTGCAGCAGTAATATGAATTTCATATTGCAAAGCTCCAAATCAAATTTGAATATTAATTTCAATATCTTCAGACTATCTTTGACAGCATCATACTCTGATTACTGATCCAGATGACTGAGTATTACTTAGCATTTGTCATATTCCACAATAATCTTTGGTTTTACCTCTATTTTTGGCTTGTACTAGCATTATTTCATGAATTTTAATTTCTCTGGGCATGGAAAAAATAAACAGAACTTTAGATTTTTTGTAAAATATAGAACACATCTTTATATCTTGGTGAATTCAGGTTTGTTGCTTAAAATGAAGATATTAGAATTAAAACATCAATTAGTTGTGGCGAATTGAACTCATTGTTTAATGAACTGCACAATTTTCATGGTTTTCTTGTGAACTGAATAAAAAATCTAAAGTAGCTTCATATGCTGACTTTGTTATTTTATAGTAATAATCTCTATCAATCATTCATTAATTCATTTTATTTATCATTGTTTTTTTTAAAATCAGGTATTAGAATAGAAAGCACAATGAAAATATTAAGAATTCATCTGAGTTGATGAATGAATAATGGTATTGAGTGAATGCAGATGGAAGTTCATAACCGTAACATTGAGGTTATAAATGACAATTTGTCACAGCATTGCTTTTTATTTCCTTCTTCTTTTTAGTGATGCATGTATGAACATTTTAGCATGACTTGTTATCTGCAATATTGATATGGGCATTGATACATGACATGTTTGTACACCCTAAAGTATTATACAGGATGTAAACAGGCCCTTCGACCAATCACATTGACAGTTGAGTTGCCATTTATATAAATTCCATTCTCCAGCAACTTGGTTCATAGTCTTGACAATTAGTCTTGAATCATGAGATACTTGTTCCTCAGATTTCTTCCTCAGATCCCTTCTATATTTTACCTTAAATCTCTAATGTTAGACACTCCTGTTATTTCCGTTATCATTCGTCTCTATGCTCTTCGTAATTTTGCCTCAATCATGTATCCCCTCCCCCTCTACAATGGAAGAAAAAACTGTTTTATCGATTCTCTCCTCATAAATGCAACTTCCTAGTGAATCTCCTCTCTAGTGCAATCATGAAAAACAGGCACATTTTGATGTTTTATAATGCTGATTGGAAGTGTAGGCTTTTACTTAAAATGATGCAGCTAATGCTATGTATTCAAATTTCACAACAATTTTGCCTTTGGGAAAAAAATCATCCATGTGCAGATCCTGCAGTGAAGTTGCCACATGGCAGAGTATTAATGTCCAAAGTGGTGGTTAAGAGAGTCAGATCGAGTGACACGAGGTGGGTTTTCTGGTGTAAATGAAAGCAGAAAAAGACAACAGTAATGCTGTGCTAAGGGCGGTGGAGGTAATGAAAACAATACTTTTATGGTGTCAGTAAACTTGAGCTTGACGGTGTGGGATGCAATGTTTGACCAAGTGCTCGTTTTCAATAAAACATTTACGAGTCATCCTTATATACAGGAGAGGTGCCAGAAGACTGGAGGGTGGCAAATGTTGTACATCTTTTCAGGAAGAGGAGATGGGCAAGGTCCTCAATGAGTATTTCTCCTCTGTATTTACCGGGGAGAAAGACATTAGCACGGAGAAAATTGGAGCAGTCACTGGAACTGTCATGAGAGCAGTCAGGGTTACTGTCGAGGAAGTACTGAAGGTACTGTCCTGTTTGAAGGTAGACAAATCTACGGGGCCTGATCAGATATATCCGAGGACATTGCGGGAAACAAGAGAGGAAATTGCGGGAGCCCTGGTTGAAATTTATGAGTCATCCTTAAATACAGGAGAGATGCAAGAGAATTGGAGGGTGGGAAATGTTGTACCTCTTTTCAAGAAGGGCTGCAGGGAAAATGCTGGGAACTATAGGCTGGAGAGCTTAACATCTGTAGTTGGTAAGTTACTGGAGAGTATTCTGAGGGATAGGATATACAGGCGTTGGATGGGCAAGGGCTGATTAGGGATAGTCAACATGGTTTTGTACGTGGGAGGTCATGTCTCACAAATCTAATTGATTTTTTTGAAGACGTGACCAAAAAGGTTGATGAGGGCAGTTAATGTTGTGTATATGGACTTCAGTAAGGCGTTCGACAAGGTTCCATGTGGTAGGCTGCTCTGGAAGGTTAGATTGCATGGGATCCAAGGAGAGATAGCTGAATGGATAGCAAATTGGCTCCAGGGAAGGAAGTAATGGTGGAAGGTTGCTTCTCAGACTGGATGCCTGTGATGAGTGATGTGCCTCAGGGTTCAGTGCTGGACCTGTTACTGTTTGTCATCTACATCAACGATTTGGATGAGAACATACTGGGCAAGATTAGCAAGTTTGCTGATTATACAAAAGTTAGTGGTTTGCAGATAGTGAAGATGGTTGTGAACGATTGCAGCAGGATCTGGATCGATTGGCCAGGTGGGCGGAGGAATGGTTGATAGAATTTAATACAGAGAAGTGTGAGCATTTTGGGATGTCAAACAAGGGCAGGACCTGCACAGTAAATGGTTGGCCTCTGGGTAGAATCTACACAGTAAATGGTTGGCCTGTAGAGCAGAGGGAGCAGAGGTTGTACAGGTGCATGGTTCCTTGAAGGTCGAGTCGCAGGTAGATAAGGTGGTCAAAAAGACTTTTGGCACTTTGGCCTCCATCAGTCAGAGTATTGACTATAGAAGTTGGGAGGTCATGTTGCAATTGTATAAGACGTTGGTGAGACCATATTTGGAATATTGTGTTCAGTTCTGGGCACCATGTTATCGGTAAGATATTGTCAAGCTTGAAAAGGTTCAGAAAGGATTTATAAGGATGTTGCCAGGACTAGAGGGTGTGAGCTAAATGGAGAGGCTGAGTAGGCTGGGTCTCTATTCCATGTAGCACAGGAGGATGAGGGGAGATCTTATAGAGGTATACAAAATCATGAGAGGAATAGATTGGGTAGATGCACAGATTATTTTGCCCAGTGTAGGAGAATTAAGGAACAGAGGACATAAGTTCAAGATGAAGGGGAAAAGATTTAATAGTAATCCGAGGGTTAACTTTTTCACACAAAGGGTAGTGAGTGGAGTGTATGGAACAAGCTGCCAGAGGAGGTAGTTGAGGCTGGGACTATCCCATCATTTAAGAAAAACATTAGACAGGTACATGGATAGGACAGGTTTGGAAGGATATGGACCAAGTGCAGGCATGTGGGACTAGTGTAGCTGGAACATTGTTGGCCGGTGTGGGTGAGTTGGGCCGAAGGGCCTGTTTCCACACTGCATCACTCTATGACTCTATGATTCTAATAATATGATAGGATGAAAGGGAGGTGAAATTTCAGAAGAATTATCTATGAACACAATGAAATTCTCTGCCACAGAGTGCATTGGAAGCCAAATCACTGGATGGATTTAAGAGAGAGTTAGATAGAGCTTTAGGGGTTAGTGGAATCAAGGGATATGGGAGAAGGCAGGCATGGTGTATTGATTGGGGACGATCAGCCATGATCACAATGAATGGTGGTGCTGGCTCGAAGGACCGAATGCCCTCCTCCTGCACCTATTTTCTATGTTTCTATGTAAAGAAGATCCAACCTTGGGTCTTTAAAAGAAGAAGCTGATGAGATACATTAGTTTACATTTTCCTACATTACTTCAATTCAAGGAAGGTTCCACTAGTCTCTATCTATTTTATTTGGGTTTGACTTGACTATAAATATATGGCATTTCTGATCTGCTTGGATAGCATGCAAAACAAATGTGGGACAATAACATACCTAATCTTATTTTAAAGAGGTAGTGAGGGAAGAAAATTAGAATAATTGGGGAATGTTAATGGCAGTAGTTCAGAAAGCTGATGAGCTTGCCAGGGATGACAAAGAATGGAAATATCCGGCATATGAGATATATGAGCTCAGCCACCAGGAGATTTCAGAGTTAGGAATAGCTGTTGGATCCACTCATCCTGTAATAGTATCATGGGCTGAGAAGATAGAAAGTAGGAGAGGGAAGAAAAGACTTAAGGTACCTGTCATGAATATTGCTGCAGCAAGGGCACCAAGGACCTGCATTGTGTGCCAGCAATCGAGACACATAGCGGGGCAAGTGAGATAAAGTGTTGCAGCCATGGCCTCCTGTGCAATGGTTGGAAGTGGTGTCCTAATAACAGAAACCATAGCTGTGCCCTCTCTGTCTACTGTGGCTGATGACCAGAACAACCAGGTCATAGAACAAATGAGGATAGCAAGCAGGTCAGACAAACAGCAGGCAGCGGCCCCCATTGCCAATACTGATCACCCACGGATCTACACATGGTCTTTATTAAAGGATCTGCAATGTAACATGTTAATAAATACAGGCCCATCAGAATTGATAACTGACCTACCCTTACCTGGAAACTGAAGATGCGATCTGTATTATTGTTGCAGGGACCAAAACAGTGAAGGCAGAGAGAAGTGAGTTATCAATACTTGAAATAGGGGTAATGTGAGTATTATTGGGACAGACCAAATACACTGGAAAGAGATGTACTAAAGTAGGCAGGAGTAGCTATAGACTTAGGAAAGAAAGAAATAACATAGATAAGTCAGGGATAGTGGGAATGCACCACTAATAGAGTACAGACCATCAATAGATAGCTGCAGTAACCTCAGTCCTCAGGGACTGATGCCAGGACATAGTGTACAGTGCATTCAGAAAGTATTCAGACCCTTCACTTTTTCCACATTTTGCTAAGTTACAGCCTTATTTTAAAATGGATTAAAAAAAAAATTTTAATCATCATTCTACACACAATACCCCATGATAAAAAAGTGAAAGCAGGTGTTTAGAAATTTTTGCAAAGTAATTTAAAAGAAATAACTGAAATTTCACATTTACATAAGTATTCAGACCCTTTGCTATGAAAGTCAAAATTGAGCTTATGATCATCCTGTTTCCATTGATTATCTTTGAGATGTTTCTACAACTTGATTGGAGTCCCCCAGAGGTAAATTAAATTGATTGGACATGATTTGGAAAGGCATACACATGTCAATATAAGGTCTCACAGTTGACAGTGCATGTCAGAGCAAAAACCAAGTCATGAAGACAAAAGAATTGTCTGTAGACCTCCGAGACAGGATTGTGTCGAGACACAGATCTGGGGAAGGGTATGAAACCATTTCTGCAGCATTGCAGGTCCCGAAGAGCACAGTGGCCTCCGTCATTCTTGAATGAAAGAATTTTGGAATCACCAGGACTCTTCATAGAGCTGGCTGCCTGGCCAAACTAAGCAATCGGGGGAGAAGGGCCTTGGTCAGGAAGATGACCAAGAACCCGATGGTCACTCTGGCAGAGCTCCAGAGTTCCTCTGTGAGGATGGGAGAACCTTCCAGAAGGACAACTATATCTGCAGCACTCCATCAATCAAGCCTTTATGGTAGAGTGGCCAGACGGAAGCCACTACTCAGTAAAAGGCACATGACAGCCCGCTTGGAGTTTGGCAAAAAGCACCTAAAGGACTCTCAGACCATGAGAAACAAGATTCTCTGGTCTGATGAAACCAAGATTGAACTCTTTGGCCTGAATGCCAAGCGGCACCGCTCATCATCTGGCCAATACCATACCTACGGTGAAGCATGGTGGTGGCAGCATCATGCTGTGGGGATGTTTTTTCAGTGGCAGGAACTGGGAGACTAGTCAGGATCGAGGGAAAGATGAACGGAGCAAAGTACAGAGAGATCATATAACATATAACAGATATATAACATATAACAACTACAGCATGGAAACAGGCCTGTCCGGCCCTACCAGTCCACGCCGACCATTCTCCCTGACCTAGTCTCATCTACCTGCACTCAGACCATAACCCTCCAATCCCCTCCTATCCATATACCTATCCAATTTACAATTAAATAATAAAATCGAGCCAGCCTCCACCACTTCCACCGGAAGCCCATTCCATACAGCCACAACCCTCTGAGTAAAGAAGTTCCCCCTCATGTTACCCCTAAACCTTTGTCCCTCAATTCTGAAGCTATGTCCCCTTGTTGGAATCTTCCCCACTCTCAAAGGGAAAAGCCTACCCACATCAACTCTGTCCATCCCTCTCAAAATTTTAAAAACCTCTATCAAGTCCCCCCTCAACCTTCTACGCTCCAAAGAATAAAGACCCAACCTGTTCAACCTCTCTCTGTAGCCTAAGTGCTGAAACCCAGGCAACATTCTAGTAAATCTCCTCTGTACCCTCTCCATTTTGTCGACATCCTTCCTATAATTTGGCGACCAGAACTGCACACCATACTCCAGATTCGGCCTCACCAATGCCCTGTACAATTTCAACATTACATCCCAACTTCTATACTCGATGCTCTGATTTATAAAGGCAAGCATACCAAACGCCTTCTTCACCACCCTATCCACATGAGATTCCACCTTCAGGGAACAATGCACAGTTATTCCCAGATCCCTCTGTTCCACTGCATTCCTCAATTCCCTACCATTTACCCTGTACGTCCTATTTTGATTTGTCCTACCAAAATGCAGCACCTCACACTTATCAGCATTAAACTCCATCTGCCATCTTTCAGCCCACCCTTCCAAAAGGCCCAAGTCTCTCTGTAGACTTTGAAAATCTACCTCACTATCAACTACTCCACCTATCTTAGTATCATCTGCATATTTACTAATCCAATTTGCCACACCATCATCCAGATCATTAATGTAAATGACAAACAACAGTGGACCCAACACAGATCCTTGGGGCACTCCACTAGACACTGGCCTCCAACCTGACATACAATTGTCAACCGTTACCCTCTGGTATCTCCCATTCAGCCATTGTTGAATCCATCTTGCAACCTCACTATTAATACCTAACGATTTAACCTTCTTAATCAACCTTCCATGTGGAACCTTGTCAAATGCCTTACTGAAGTCCATATAGACAACATCCACAGCCTTGCCCTTATCAATTTCCCTGGTAACCTCTTCAAAAAATTCAAGAAGATTAGTCAAACATGACCTTCCAGGCACAAATCCATGTTGACTGTTTCTAATCAGGCCTTGATTATCCAAATAATTATATATATTGTCCCTAAGTATCTTTTCCATTAATTTTCCCACCACAGACGTCAAACTAATAGGTCTATAATTGCTAGGTTTACTTTTAGAACCTTTTTTAAACAAAGGCACAACATGTGCAATGCGCCAATCTTCCGGCACCATCCCTGTTTCTAATGACGTTTTCATCCTTGATGAAAACCTGCTCCAGAGCGTTCTGGACCTCAGACTGGGGCAGAGTTCACCTTCCAACAGGACAACGACCATAAGCACACAGCCAAGACAATGCAGGAGTGGCTTTGTGACAAGACTGTGAATGTCCTTGAGTGGTGCAACCAGAACCTGGACTTGAACCCAATCGAACATCTCTGGAGGGACCTGAAAATAGCTGTGCATCGACGCTCCGCATCCAACCTGAAAGAGCTTGAGAGGATCTGCAGAGAAGAATGGGAGATACAGGTGTGCCAAATACAGGTGTGCCAAGCTTGTAGCATCATACCCAAGAAGACTTGAGGCTGTAATCGCTGCCAAAGCTGCCTCAACAAAGTACTGAGTAATGGGTCTGAATACTTATGTAAATGTGATATTTTAGTTATTTCTTTTTAATTACTTTGCAAAATTTTCTAAACACCTGGTTTCACTTTATTATTATGGGGTATTGTGTATAGATTGATGATAAAAAAATGAATTTAATCCATTTCAAACTAAGGCTGTAACATTGCAAAATGTGCAAAAAAGTGAAGGGGTCTGAATACTTTCTGAATGCACTGCACGAGTTACTTTGTGAGTAGCTCCCAAGGATGTGGGCTGGACACTAGCAATAATATTTGGAGGCAGGTCAGTAAAGGCCCATTCAAAAAGGAAAAGTAATGAGTGCAAAGGAAATGAGTGGGCAGACCTCCGAGCAAAAAATGAGAAACAGAAGATCAGGAGAGAAAAAAAATATATACCAGAAATAAATTAGTAAAATTATATGGCGATGTACAGAAAAGAGGGAGCAACAGAGGAATCAGATGGTAGCTGGACTCACAGAGAGGCAGGGGTTGTTGTAACTACCCAATATGTGAACGCCCTCTGTAACCAGCTTAAAATGTTGAGGGACCGAGCAAAACAGCAGCAATGCATTGATGATCAGAAATAGCCAGAGGGAGAGAAGGTAAGTCTTCTGCAGCTGGGAGAAGAAGTCATGGTAAGGCAGCTGCCTGAAAAGACGGGGTTTGCTGCCACGTGGAGAGGGCCACAGGTGGTGCGACTGACAAATGAAACCTGTGTCTGTGTGGTAGCCAGTGGAAACACACACTCATGTTAAATGTTATGACTCACCTTCTTCTCACCTACACCGGCTGGCAGACCAAAGGACCAAGCCCACCCACTGACAATCTTATTTCAGAGAATTAACTGATGAACAACAGACTCCTGCTTTACATCCGGCCACTCCTGATGGAAGCAGGCTTATGAATGTAAGGCTACAGGAAAACAAACAATAAAGGTATGGAGAGTGTACGTCAACAAACCGCGATGAAAGCGCAAAGGTGTAACATTATTTGTACTTTGTTGGGATGGGGGGGTGGGGGGGGTTCTGAGGATTAAATGCTTAGTGAAATAGATCAGAAAATATAAGTAGTGAGAAAATAGACGAAAAGAGAACGTTACGACAAAGACACAACTGTGCAGACCAGAGAGAGAGTGCGTATGTGTGTGCGTGTGTGCGTGTGTGAGAGAGAGAGACAGAGGAAAGAGGGAGAGGGAGAGAGGAAGAGAGAGAAAAAGAGAGAGGAAGAGAGAAGGAGATGGAATGAGAGTGAAGAAATGTGCAGAGAATATCAACAGGCAGTCACTCCCTGGATGGGATTGAACACTAAATGAGCCAGGCCCATTGTAGAGCCAGCTGGTGGAAGGACATACCAGGTGGGGATGTTATAGTGGCGAGGAGCCTACAACATTTTGCATATCAACCCCGCCTATCCCCCATTGTGATTGTATCAAAAGGATTTACTGAGAGATGTTGCTGGTTATTCAGAACTAGCCTATCTTCTGTAATAACAGAGAACTTGAACTGTTGCCTGAGAACTTGAGATACAATTAATTTACCCAGCTGGTGTCCCTTGCCCACACAACAACTACTGACAGACAGTCCATGTCAGTCCAAAAGTGTAGGAAGAAACTGCAGATGCTAAATGGAGTAATGTATTTGATTGTAGGACCTTACCCTGAAAAGTTATTGCAAGATGGAATGGAAATGAATGGTGCTTGCTGCAAACTGTGTTTCAAAAGCAGTAGAGATAGTTTTCATTCAACGGCCATTAACTAAAATGCAATTGGTAATAACGTGTTGTAAACATCCTTCTGATGTATCTCATGAAGCTGAATCCATTGGTGTAATTTATTTGATTGTCACACCTAGCCCGGAAAGGTTATTGCAAGATGCATGGAAATAAATGTTGCTTGCTACAAACTGTTTCTAAAGCAGTAAAGATAGTTTTCATCCAACAGCCATTAACTAAAAAGTAGTTGGTAACAATGTGTGTAGGAAGGAACTACAGATGCTGGCCTAGACCTCTCTCTGAAACTAATATGCCCTAATTCAGATGTCATTTTGGTAAACCTCCTCAGTACTCTTTCCAAACCCTCTGCATCCTTCCTGTAATGGTGTGACTAGAAGTGCACACAATACTTCAAATGCGGCCTGACCAAAGCCCTATAAAGCTGCATCATGACTTCCTGATTCTTATACTCAATGCCATAAACTATGAAAGCAAGCATACCATATACCTCCTTCTCCCAGACAGAGCAAGAATAGAGTTTCCCTGGACTTACAGTTCACCCTGCTGACCTCCACTTTCAGTGAATCATCCTTAGATTTTGGTCAGCTCCAACCAAATTTTACCATCAGGAACATTCCCCATCCCTCCCCTTTCACATTTTTCAGGGATCACTCCTTTTGCTCTTCCTTAGTTCGCTCATCTGTTCCTGCCTGCCACCCTCCAGACTGATTCTTCAATCTGAAGAAGAGTCTCGACCCGAAACATCACCCATTCATTCTCTCCTGAGATGCTGCCTGACCTGCTGAGATACTCCAGGATTTTGTGAAATAAATATCTTCGATAGGAGATTTAGTAAGTCAATACCTGTAAATACTCAAATTTCAGGTTCAAGGCCTTTTACTGTCACGTGTACCAATTAAGGTTTGATTTACCATACAGCCATACTAAGAAATGCAACAAGACACACAACTACATAAAAGTTAACATGAACATCCACCACAGCGGATTCCCCACATTCCTCACTGTGATGGAAGGCAATAAAGCCCAATCGTCTTCCCTCTTTACTCTCCTGAACTTCGGTAGGGAGCATACTAACTGGTTGCATCACGGCCTGATTCAGCAACTTGAATGCCCAGGAATGAAGGAGATTACAAAAAATGGTGTACACTGCCTGGTCCATTATGGGCACTGACCTCCCCACCATTGAAGGGATCTATTGGAGACACTGCCTCTGAAAAGCAGCCAGCTTCATCAAGGACTCACACCACCCAGGCCACACCCTTATTTTGCTTTTGCCTCCAGGAAGAAGGTATAGGTGTCTGAAAACTGTGACCTCGAGTTTCAGGAGCACTTTCTTCATAACAAAGTGTGAAATCCAACTAAACTTTAAACTGTGAACTGTCTTGGTTACACCAGGGACTTTAGGCTTTGTTTTGTTTCACACTTTATTAGGTTTTTTATTTTATTGAACTTTTTTGTTTGTTTATTATGTTACCTATTGAGTATTGTGTTTACCAACATGTTGTGCTGCTGCAAGTAAGAATTTAATTGCTTTGGTACATGTGACAATTAAACATTCTTGACTCTTGACTTGACTCCGTTGCTTCTGTAATTGTGAAAAAATTGTCTAAAATTGGAAGTCCATTGTGTACTCCCAGATTGACCATTTTTGATTTCTTAGTTCAATTCAAACATTCACATTTGTCAATACCTTTGCCAATTTTTTCCTTCACACAGATGTAATTCTTTCTTTAATCAATATTGCCACAGTCATGTCTCCTTCTCAATGTTATTTGAAATTCTTCTTACAAGGAAAGTGAAACTGCTATCTCTTCTTCTCTTGAATCAGTATTTCAGTATTACCTAAAATATACCCCAATGTTCATTAGTGCCCTGAGCACGTAGGCTTTATTCACCCTTCTTATATAAGGATGATACTAATAAGATCAATCAAGCTTCTTTGTTATTTCTCATCACCATTTGCTCTGTCTTTCAAGTCAGTCACTAATTTTCTGCTTTCCATTTCCAGCTCTGCTTTTTTTTCCTTTGGCTCTGTGCTCAGTGTCTACCACCCACTCCCACCTTCTGCTTCCCAAAACACCATTGACAGATATGTAATTGAAGAAAAGCACGTATTTTGGCCCGTATAGATTATACATTGATCAGATGCAATCCAAATACCACAAGAATCTACCAGCATCCCTCCTACACCATCATTCCAGGAGCGCATTTATTTGCGCTGTCCTCCGCATTCTAGACTCATTTATAGCATTCAACGCAGGACAAAGATTATTACCTTTGAGGTCTTAACTCCTTAAAAACTACCTTCAAGACCTCATCCCTGCTGTTGGTGCCAGTAAAGAGCACAACATTGCCTCCAGCACCAAGAAGGCAGCATAACACAAATGCAATCTCAAAAACACCTCTGTTCTCCCCCATTACCAGAACACCCTTTAACAATTGCGTAACTATAATTTCTTATTCCTCTTAGGAGATTTTCCCATGGTTTGCCTTTGAGCGCAATCCCCAGGTTAACATTGTCCCGTATTAGGATTCAGAGATAAATTATGGTCGGTGTATGAAGTTGCAAGAATAACAAGAAGTTATTAACTTCAAGCTAAGTTTATTGAGCATGAGGATGCAAGGTTACAGTCCAAACCACAGCTCGCGAACAAGATGACTCCCCCAGGTACCGCGAATGTGCAAGATAACTTCTCACAGCAACAGCATATGTAAAACCCGACATGGACTGTGCATACAGTGGCTGATCTACACCCCATTTCCTTAGCTCATGTTCCATATCAAACTAAATGCGAATGCAGCGCCGGAGACTCAGGTTCGATCCTGGCTACGGGTGCTGCACTGTAAGGAGTTTGTACGTTCTCCCCGTGACCTGCGTGGGTTTTCTCCGAGATCTTTGGTTTCCTCCCACACTCCAAAGATGTACAGGTATGTAGGTTAATTGGCTGGGTAAATGTAAAAATTGTCCCTAGTGGGTGTAGGATAGTGTTAATGTGCGGGGATCGCTGGGCGGCACGGACTTGGTGGGCCGAAAAGGCCTGTTTCCGGCTGTATGTATATGATATGATATGATAAATTTCATGCGAAGTGGTAAATATATCAGGACATATACAAAATGCAGCTACTGCTAAAATAAGCATACAAGGTTGGAAGTTCTACACACTAAATACTAAATGCTATGGTCAAACAACATACAAAGAAAGACATTCTACAAACTAAATGCAAAACACTATAGCCAAACAAATGTACACACTGTAAGACACAAACCTAAAGTCACAGCATAGTAAACAAGTGACCAACATAGTAAAGAAGTGAATTCAGTCCTGGTATTTGGGATTTGGCTTGCTGACACGACTTGAGCGTGTTCGGTACAGACCCTCAGTGATGTTCAAAGGCAGCTTAGCCACAGGCACAGGCACCTGAACCTGAAACGGCTCAGTGTCCATTATCGTCGCTTGACCCAAGTCCAGTATCCTGGTAATCGGTATCAGTGTCACACGGATCTAGCAGTGCTGGTTGATCTGGCTGTGCTGGGACAAGCTCCGTTACAGGCAAAATGTGTCTGCGATCTCTCCTGTACAACTTTCCTTCTGAGTGGTTAAGGTAAGACCTGGGCACCCGGCATATTTCCTTTACTGTGCCCATCCGGTTGTAACCTTGTGGGGTCTGTAACCTGACAACCTGTCCTTCCATCAAAGGCTGAAGTGGCTGGCTTGTCTGGACATAGCACCTTTTCTGTGACAGTCTTTTACTTAGAAGCTCGGCTTGTACCTCTAGAGTCTTACGCATATGTGGTTCAAGCAGATTCCTTGAGACTGGGAGAGTAGTACGTTTCTGCCTTGACATTAGTCTTTGTGCTGGAGATCCAAGCATTGTGTCACTTGGCACGTTTCTGAGATTGAGGAGGTTTAGGAAAACATCAGCCTTGTCTCTGTTAGACTTCTCCATGAGTTGTTTAGCACTGCGGACAGCTCTTTCAGCTACCCCCCTTAGATTGGGGATACTCTGGGCTGCTGGTAACATGAGTAAAGTCCCTCCATGTAGCAAAGTCTTTAAAGCATTGGCTTGTGAACTGTCTGCCATTGTCTGATATAAGGGTGTGTGGTGCTCCATGAACCAAGAAGTGTCTCTTGAGTTTTAAAATGACGGCTGGTGAAGTAGCATCACGAAGCAGGTCGATCTCAAACCAGCCAGAATATGAATTCACTAGCACCAAGTATCGCTGGCCGTGCCATTCAAAAATGTCTGTTGCTACTGGTCTGTAGCACCAAGGCAGGTGTGGAACTGGATGCAGCAGGAGTGGTTCTTTCTGCTGTTGTGACTTTGTGCTGTTACACACAGAGTGTGACTGTACCTCATTGTTGATGTCATCTGCCATTGTGAGGTCAAGGAAAGAGCGTTCTCGTCACTGCCGTGTTTCCACCAATCTTCCCACCACTACGCACAAGAAGCACAAGAAACGCAAGACGCCATTGTTTGCTGATGCCGAGAAGTGTGTTCAGCTCTGGCTGAACAACCTTTAATCTTGTGATGTGGACTTGATAAGAAGATCTGCCATTGTAGGCCAGAAAACAATGCTCTCCTTAAAGTAGCTTCTGCACCAGGATGCCCTCTGTGCATAATACCAATATACTCCTTGCATAGTGAGGAAGGAAAGGCAGCTTTGTGACCCTTCATGATGACCCCATCGTCAATAGTTAGCTCATCTCTGAAAGGAAAATGAAGGCAGCATGCGTTGTTTGCAGGGCCATCCATGTCCGACGATAGAGCTGTGTGTCTGCAGGGTCGTATCACCTGCTGTGTGTCTCTTTAACTCCTCCAGGCAAGAAGAGGATATGTAGCTGACTGTCATGACATCAAAGCTGTCTACCTTGTCCGAATGCTGAACCGTGGAACTCCTGGGAGCTCGAGACAGAGTGTCCGCTAGGTGCATCTGTTTTCCACATTTATAAATGAGGGTGATGGTGTACTTTTGAAGTCGTAACATCATCCTTTGAAGTTGTGCCGGTGCTGGGTGTATGGGCTTTTTTAGTATGGTGACCAGGGGCTGGTGGTCTGTTTCTATGGTCATTGTCTTGTGTAGATGTAATCGTTGAATTTGGAACACGCAAAAACCACCGCCAACAGCTCTTTTTCAATTTGAGCATATCTGGTTTTGGTGTCAGTTAGTGACCGTGAGGCATATGCTATAGGCTTTCCTTCCTGCAAACATGCCGCACCGAGTCTATACTGTGAAGCATCGCAGGTGAGTGTCACCGGCTTGCTGACGTCATAGTATGACAGAACAGGTGGGCAAGATATATGCCGCTTTAGTGCCTCAAAAGCATTTTGCTGCTGCCCATGCTAAGTCCAAGCAGTGTCTTTGTGTTTGAGTTGTCGCTGTGGAGCTGTCAGCTGACTATAGTTTGGAATGAATTTCCTAAGATAATTAACCATTCCGAGAAACCTTTGCAGAGCGGGGACATCTGTTGGAACTGGCATTTCGCTGATTGCTGTTGTTTTGGAAGGATCCGCTTTGAGGCCTTCACTTGTGAAAACATGTCTAATATAGCTGACTTGGTTCAGCCGAAACTTGCATTTGAGAGGATTGAGCCTCAAGTTCACCTCTCTGGCACGGTTGAGCACTTTCCTCAATTTAGTGTCGTGTTCTTCTACCTTCTGACCTCCAATGAGTATGTCGTCGACTATGATAGCACAGGGATATCCCACTTCTGACACCATGTATGAAGTTGCAAGAATAACAACAAGTTACTAACTTCAAGCTAAGTTTATTGAGCACGAGGATGCAAGGTTACAGTCCAAACCGCAGCTCTTTAACAAGATGACCCCCCCCATGTACCGCGCATGTGCAAGATAACTTCTCACAGGAACGGCATATGTAAAACCCGACATGGACTATGAATACAGTGACTGATCTACAGTCGGTGAGGGAGAGGCTTTCCAGAATCTTGTGAACTAATTGCCTCCTGTTTGTTTGTTTGAATGTTTCCTAGTCTCATTCGGCCTGCACTCTATTGGGCTTTGATCTAACCATCGTCTGCATGGTACTATAGGTGAAACACTTAGTCTTGTGTCTCTACAGTAGTAATGCTGACTACCACTCAAAGTCCATGTTTTGGAGCGGGAGATCTTTCTTCTAATGACACTATAAACTAACTGAATCTGACACTTCCTGCATGTGCATTTGCCCGAGATACAGGAAGGATCCTGGAGTTGCCACATGTCATGGGAACACATACCTGGCATGTCTCTCTGAGTACTGTCTAAATAAATAATCCAGCAAATATATAAACATAGAAAATAAGTGTAGGAGTAGGCCATTCTACCCTTCGAGCCAGCAGCGCCATTCAATATGATCAAGGCTAATCATCCAAAATCCTGCAAATTGCTCATGATCTCCTTAAATAGCTAGTGCTGGATCTTTTATACGTCTATCATTGTGCTCAGATAAATGAAACTATATTTTTAAAAAAGAAAGATGCAATGTAGGTCTCAGAAATGTTATTGTTCTGACATCAACACACATTATTTCCTAATATTTAGTAGCCTGCTGAACTATAATTACAGTGAACAGTACAAGTGTGTGTACAATTTCATTCCTTTCGATGAAATAGTTTAAACTGCTCTTTTGAATAAATTAGCTTGATTATTTAAATTAAAAAATAGATTATTACTTCTGTTGGAATTGTGTAAAAGAGCTTTTGGGTGCAGAGGCAGGTATGCTAATAGTGATAAATAAGGTCCAAATAAGCACCAATATTTGGAATAACAAGTGTTAATACATCATCCTTCTATAAACAATTCTAGTCCGTTGGGGGTGTAAAGGCAGTTTTTCCATTTTAATTATTATTCCTGCAAAGATTTACTTTTAAAAAGCATGAATTATATTGTGCCTCCAAACATGCAAAACAGTTTAGTAAATACAGAACATTTCTAATTAAATAATGATAAAGTCCAAATTTCAGTGATTTCCTTTCGCATCACGGCTTTATTGAGAATAAATTCACATTTTTCGTGATTAATGAATTTTTGTTTTCAATTTTCCTCCTGTCCTTCACCCTTTCATACACCTCTATATCCTGATAGGTACACACTCTTCCGGAAAGGACATGGAAGTGGCTCCCAGGTGCTGCTACAGACAAATGACAACTCTGTCTGTGTGCAGACCCAGCGAGGTTGCCAGTGGAAACACTGGTCTCAGGTTAAATGTTATGACTCAGCTTCATCTCACCCATGCAGGTAGACAGAAGAAGGAAGTCCACCCGCTAACAATCTTATTTTAGAGAATTAACTGATGAACAACAGACTCCTGCTTCATAGAAACATAGAAAATAGGTGCAAGAGTAGGCCATTCGGGCCCTTCGAGCCAACACCGCTATTCAATTTGATCATGACTGATCATTCCAAAATCAGTACCCCATTCCTGCTTTCTCCCCTTATCCCTTGATTCCGTTAGCCCCAAGAACAATATCTAACTCTCTCTTAAAAACAGCCCGTGAATTGGCCTCAAACCACGGGATAGATCAGAAAACAAAAGTAGTGAGAAAATAGATGGAAAAGAAATGCTGCGAGAGAATTTGTCATCAATTATCAAGGAGAAATTGAATGTACGATGAGACAGAAGCTCATTGAGGCCACAATTCCACTGTGGTATCAAGGCAAGAAATCCTCAATAACTGTAAAGGGCCTGTCCTACTTCAGCTATTTTTAAGGCGACTGCCAGCGACTGTTAAAGTCGTAGCAGATCGTCGAAAAACCTTTGATTTTTTTAACCCTACGACAATGTCTACAACAATGACCACAAAAATGCCTACGACAAGCTACGACAACCTACCACCTTGGCAATGGCAAGCTACGACAACCAGCGACCCACGATAAGAAAATGGTACCAGTCAGTATATCTATCTCACAAAAAAGGCATGAGGATTGTCGGAGAAAACACAGTTCCCATTTCACACAATATTCATCCATTTGACAATTGTGGGTGGATAGAATTATCGCTCGGATGCAGCATGTCTTTGTTTCATTTCCCGAGGGCGGATATATGCCAAGATCATCTAGAATCGACCATTACACACCTACCCAGGTGACTGCCTTGCACTGCTCGACCGCTTTGCATGACAAACACGCATGAGAAAAAACTATTCGACAGCAACATTGATCCACACAATGGTGCTCATTCGCGATACTTTCCTGACCCATGAAAGAATGGAGATTTCCCGCTTTACGCAAAGTGGTCATTTTGGGACAAGTAGACTTCAGAGATACAGCGTGGAAACAGGCCCTTCGGCTCACGGAGTCGGTGACGACCAGCGATCATCCCATACACTAGCACTATCCTACATACTAGGGACAATTTACAATTTTACTGAAGCCAATTAACCTATACACCTGAGACAGACACAAAAGCTGGAGTGATTCAACGCCCCAGGCAGCATCTCTGGAGAAAAGGAATCGTGACTTTTCAGGTCGAGACCCTTCTTAAAAGTCACCTATTCCTTTTCTCCAGAGATGCTGCCTGACCCGCTGCCTGACTACAGCTTTTTGTGTCTGTCTTCGGTTTAACCAGCATCTGAAATTAAATTATTTGATTTTGTTTTATTTTGTTTTATTTTGTTTTATTGGTCAAAATAAATGAACTTAAAATATTTGAAAGAGATGCCATGGGAAACTACTCTGAAATACAATAACTTCAAACATCAATCTTTGGTCAAAATGTCCAAAATTTACTTTATTCAAACAAACAAAATTCTTATAAAAGGTGGATCAGCACCGGCGACAACCAAATTCAACTGGCAACAACCTGGCGACAACTTACGATAGCGCCCATGACAGGATACGACAAGCTACAATCATTGGCGTCAAGTTAGCTGTCGCCAAAAAATTTCGAACAGAATAAAATTTCCGCGATGACCCGAGATCTGCTACGACTCATTGGAGACGACTCATGACCGTGCCCGCGACACCCCGGTGAACGTGCGGAGACAGCCTAGTGGCCGGCAGTCGCCTTAAAAATCGCCGAACTGGGACAGGCCCTTTAGAATCCAGTTGATTCCATGCCAAATCATATCAATGACTAGATTAAGAACAATGGCGGACATAGAATGCACCAAAGACATAATGGTGCAATGATAGTGAATAATAGGTAGCCCTGCAACATGTATATTGACTTGTTATATCTGAGTGCATGCTTGATTCAATTAATTAGCACGTAGAACATAGAACAGCACAGCCCCTGATTAAATGTCACTAGCTTATCTGCCTCCACAAATACCCATTTCAGCATGTTCAGGAATCCACCACCATCTGTGTTAAAAAAACATGCCGAGCATATCGTACAATTTGCGCCTCTTACACTAGTTTTTGACATTACCATACCGGGAAAATGGTTCTGTGGTTCTACCCCATTTTTGCCTCTGTTAATTTTATATAGTCCTATAAGGTCTTCCCTTAATAATGTACATTCCAAAGAAAATAATCCAAGTTTGGCCGACCTCTCTTTGTAGCTAATACACCTGAATCCAGGCAGCATTCCAGTAAATCTCTTCTACACTCTCTCCAAAGCTTCCATATCTTTCTTGTACTGCGGTGACCAAAATTACATGCAATACTCCAAATGTGGCTTAACCAAAGTCTTATAGAGCTGTACATGACTTCCTGACTTTTATGCTCAAGGCTACGTCTAATGAAGGCAAGCATACCATGAACCTTCTTTACCACTCTGTCTACTTGTGTTGGGCCTTTCAGGGAGCTATGGATCTGAATGCAAATATCCCTCTGCACATTAATGCTTTGAGCGTTTTGCAATCAACCATAGACCTGTCCCTTACATTGGGAGGTATGGGGAGAAGGCAGGAACGGGGTACTGATTGAGAATGATCAGCCATAATCACATTGAATTACGGTGCTGGCTCAAAGGGCCGAATGGCCTACTCCTGCACCTGTTGTCTATTGTCTATTGTCTATTCAACTTCCTGAAGAGCAACACTTCACACTTGCTTGGATTAAGCTCCATCTGCCATTTCTCTGCCCATTTCTGAAGTTGATCTTTTTCTCACCAAATACTTTAACTGAATTGCTCACAGTCTGCAACTCCAGTAATCTAGGTATTAAATGTAGCCCAACTTCCCATTAGCTGTTCTAATTAATTGTTGTACTGTACATGTGTGCTAACTTTCAATGTCAATGTACTCAAACCTCTGGTTCCCTTTATATCACCACATTTTGTAATCCCACTTCCTTTTCATATGTTTTCATTCATTATTTCAAAGTGGATAACCTCTCATTTGCCTTCATAATGCTCCATCTGACAAGTTATGTTAACTCATTTAACCTATTTGTGATCCTTTGCAACCTAATTCATCTATCATTTGTATCATCATGAGAGTTAGTTACAACTCTCTTAACCACAACATTTAACTCGTTCATTTAGATTGTACATCACTGAGGCCCCAACACTCTGTGGCATTCCACTGGTTACCTATTATCAATTTTAAAATGACCCATTAATACTGAGCTTGTTTTGTGTTAATTGTCCATTCTCCTATCCATGTTAATTATTCCACCCATGCACTACCTTATGCAGTAATCTTTCATGTAGTGCCTTAATGCATTTTTGTAAATCCAAATGCAGTATTATATTGATAATCTCCCCCTGTCCATTTCATTTATGCATCCTGAAAGACCTATAGCAAATTAGTCAAACCCAATTTCTCATCCAAAAGCCATATTGACTCAGGTTGATTAAATTCTGATTTCCTAATGCTGCTGCTATTACAAACTAACCTGTAGTTTCTTGCCCTGTATTTTCTTTCTTTCATTAACAGTGGTGTTAAATTTGCGATTTTCCAATTCTCACCAAAATCCAGGATATTTTGGATTATAATCAATATGTACACAGTCTCTGGAGCAACACCCTTGAAAATCCTAGCATGCAGATCAAGTTCTAGGGACCTTGTTGGGTGTTGAACCAAATAGTTTACCAATATACAGTTTTTCCATTGATATACTGTAGGTTATTTTAATTTCCTACTTCCCTGTAACCCAATATCTATTATTTATATGGATGTTTTCTTTCATGCATCTTCTATTATGACGACTAGTCCAATATAACTAAAATCTCTGCCATTTCTCTATTTCCCATTATTAATTCCCACTCTCATCCACTAAGGGACCAATGTTTACTTTTGATACATTCATCCCTTTTTTATGATTGTAAAAGCTCTTCCTAAACTTTTCTTCATATTTCTGGTTTATCTCATACTCTGTCTTCTCTGACTTTATTGATTTTTAATAATTTTTTGCTAGTTTCCAAAAAAATCCCTATTCACTGACCCACCACTAATCTTCACAATGCTTTTTTTTTCTTTAACGAAAAGCTTTTCTTACAAATTTACAGTTTACAAAGTACTGCATTAATCAAAACTGCTATTCATGCAGTTTGCAAACATTGACGATCAGATTACAATATTGTCAGCCATATCCACAATGCACTCAAGCCCCCACGGTAACCAGCATTCATGGAATCTTCACAATGCTATGGGGTTTTTTCAGTATGGTCTAATTCATAATATCATGGTTAACAATGGGTGACATATCTTGAAGAACCTTTCTATCTCATCAGAATACAACTTTACTGAGATTTATCAAAATCTCCTTAAATATTTGCCACTGCTAATTTAATTTTCCAGTCCATTTCAGCCAGCTCTGCCTCATGCTGTTGAAGTCACCATTATTTAGGTTTAGGAATGTGATTTCATATGCAGGGATCACCCCCTCAAAAGGAATTTGATTTTTTTCCATGCTATGATATATTTTTCTCAGTGGATCCTTTACTATGAGATAATTCTCATAGTAAAGGATCCACTGAGAAAAATATATCATAGCAATCTAAAATCACCTTCCTCCTTGTTTGTACCTCAACATATGACTCTCACAAACCACCCTGTATACATTTTATGAATTTATCCTTTAATTTCGCTGTACTTTGTGTAGTGACAATAAAGGTTTTTAACATTTCTTTTACAAACATACCCTGACCAATTTGAAGTCTCCAATCTATATGATGATTAAAATTATTCATGACCATGAGTGCACATTTTTCACAAGCTACCATTATATCTTGATTAAGATCTGTCCTGCAGTGTAGACATTGTTAAGGAACTGGTAGTGACTTCAAACCTTACTAGTTCTTATATCTTTCCAAACTGATTTGACATCTTGTGCTTCTGAGCCAATGTCATTCATCATCTGCGCAATGATTCATCCTTTAATAATACTCAATTTATTTCTGCCTGCCCTTCCAAAATGTCAAATACCTATGACATTCACGTCTCATCCTTGGTCAATTTGCAATTCTGTCTCTCTAATGGCTATCAGATCATATCCATTTATTTATATTTGTGCCGTCAACTCATCCATCTAGATATGATTTTGACATGCATTCAGCTTAATTTTCATTGTCATTTATCTTTACTCTGGCTCTAAACACTGGAGTATTTTAAGTGATTCTGCACCTTCCTAACACACTCTGATTATCATTAACCCTGTCATTGCTGTGCACTATTCTCTTTTCTATTCTCTTGTCTTTGTAAATATCCCCCACCTGAACCTCTGACTTATTTTTCCAATTTAACTTTTCTCCCTTCTGATTCTACCCGTGGGGTTCTGTTCTCCTTCAAAATAATTTAAACCCTATCCAACAGCGCGAGCAATAAAATCCTTGCAATGAAAATGGTGCTGTTCCCATTGAGATGTACTGTAACTCACTTGGATAGTAAAGATTTCTACTGTCTCAAAAATTGTCCCAATAACTCAGGAATCTAAAGGCTGCCCTCCCACACAACAACTCCAATTGCACATTCATCTGTTATGTCTTTCTATTTCTCAACAATGATAATCTCTTTCCTGACTCATTCAACTCTGCCTTCTCTTTCCACCTGTTGTGAGTATCAATATGGCTATTCACCTTTCCCCATCACAATGTTGTGCAGCCATTCAAGGGTCTTGACCCGAAATGTCACCCATTCCTTCTCTCCAGAGATGCTGCCTGTCCCGTTGAGTTACTCCAGCTTTTTGTGTCCATCTCCATTCACTGACATCTTTGATCCTTTCATTAAGGCAATTTAACATACTGAAGTCATATTCATGACCACAAAGATGCCTAACTAATGAATCTCCTGTCACTATTATACTCTCTCACTTCCCCTTTTTTTAGTTTTTAGTTTAGTTTAGAGATACAGAGCGGAAACAGGCCCTTTGACCGAGTCCGCACCCACCAGCGATCCCCGCACATTAACACTATCCTACACACATTAGGGACAATTTTTTAATTCATACCAAGCCAATTAACCTACAAACCAGTACGTTTTTGGTGTGTGGGTGGAAACCGAAGATCTTGGAGAAAACCCACGGGGTCACGGGGAGAACGTAAAACTAGGCTCCAGACAGCACCTGTAGGCGGGATTGAACCCAGGACTCGGCAACTGTAAGCGCTGTAAGGCAGCAACTCTACTGTTGTGCCACCGTGCTGCCCTTCTATGCAATTGAAGTACTCATGTTGCCACCCTGATTTTTTTTGTGCCAGAGAAACTCCTGCACAACCTGCCTACTCTTCCTTGTCTGCCTGACTTACATGTTTTTTATTGTCCAAATAGTCCAATGCAGCGTGGGGAGACAGCAAAATTGCGTTCCTTGTGATCTATTGTGGTGGCCGTGGGTCTGGGTCCTTAATCAAGCAGTGGATATGTACCATAACCAACCTTTCAAAGTACTTCATTACCACAGACATTAGTACCACCAGCCAGTAGTCATTGAGGCATGTCACCTTGCTCTTCTTGGGCAGTGGTATTATTAATGTCATTTTAAAGCGCCTAAATAATGAGACCTGCTGTAGATCTTACAGTTTTTAAACCCATGCAGTCTCTGTTGCTGTTCTTTTAAATGTCTTTCTTGTCATCCTTGTTTCCATAACCTATGTAATATCCGGTTAATATTTTCAGACAGCATGGTTCATAAGAAGGAAGTATTATTAGCAAATGGCAAGGAGAGAGAGGTCATATACTAAAGAAAATGGAATGTTACAAACATAAAAATATTTAATAACTTAAGAGTTAACTTCAAGAAAAAGCTAACAAACCTACAAAAGTAATTATATCAGTTAAAATGACTAAAAAAATATTGATTAAGGACAATTGCCCAAGTGATGCACATTTTTTGCTGTCTTTTTGTTATTGTCCAACTTGATTTGTATTGTTTCTTGGTTAAGCAAGATCTTGACATTAAACCTCTCACCCTTGCCTTCAAATCTCTGCTCTTCCTTGTCACACATTCCCTGTTTGTATTCTTAAGTAGCAGTATGACCTCCTCCCCAAATGTGAAATCCACAAAATGTGCAGCCCCACAGATATGTCATAGGCTTTCACCCTCATCCCTGCCTGTATACTTGCCACCTCACATCCTGGATTCTGGATTACCTCACCAACCGACCACAGTATGTGAGGACAAAGGACTATGTTTCGGACATGGTGGTCTGCAGCACAGGGGTTCCACAGGGAACAGAGCTAGCACCTTTCCTGTTCACCCTGTACACTGCGGACTTCAGGCACAGCTCAGAAAACTGCTATCTACAGAAGTTCTCTGACGACTCTGCCATCGTCAGCCTCATCACAGACGACGATGACAGGGCATATAGAGAACTGACCAGGGACTTTGTGGACTGGTGACAGCGGAACCACCTCCGGATCAACGCGGGGAAAACCAGGGAGATGGTGGCGGATTTCCGCAGGCGCAGCCACATTCCCCCGACACCGGTGAACATCCAGGGAATGGATATCGGAAGAATGGACTCTTATAAGTACCTGGGTGTTTACCTTAACAATAAACTTGACTGGACCGAAAATATCAATGCACTCTACAAAAAGGGCCAGAGCAGGCTTTACCTGCTGAGGAGACTTAGGTCCTTTGGAGTGCAGGGAGCACTCCTAAGGACCTTCTACAACACTGTAGTGGCATCAGCCATTTTCTATGGAGTGGTCTGCTGGAGCAGCAGCATCTCAGCAGTGGAAGGGAAGAGACTTGACAAGCTGGTCAGGAAGGCCAGCTCTGTCCTGGGTTGACCCCTTGACTCAGTGCAGGCAGTGGGAGGGAGGAGGATGATGGCAATGATAACATCGCTGCTGGACAACGACTCCCATCCCATGCAGGACACTGTCACTGCACTGAGTAGCTCCTTCAGTGACAGACTCCTTCACCCCAAGTGTGTGAAGGAGAGATATCGGTCCTTCCTTCCCACTGCTGTGAGACTGCACAACCAGCGCTCCTCCCAGCAGACCAGTCAACAGACCAGTTAACAGTAACAGTTTAAAAAACCCACAGTAAATGATGACAATTATCTTTATTTTTATTTATAATGAATGTATCTTGCTATCCACTTTGCTGCTGTAACACTGCAAATTTCCCCAGTGTGGGACAAATAAAGGAATATATTATTATAATTATTATCTTCCTCAGCCTTAAGACCTTTCAAATATCCCCCTTGCCTGTAATGTTAACATTTTGATCAATTCTGAATTTACTCGGATTAACTCCCTCACATGTGAAAGCCAGAATCTCTGGATTTTGCTTCTCAACCTCCCCATCCTTTCCCTGTCTTTAGAAGCACAATTTTGACCACAGTTTTGGTTGTCTGTGTTTATGTTTCTTGGCACACATGTTTATAATAAGCCTCTGCAAGAGCTCTTGGAATCAGTTGCTACATTAAAGGTGTTATCATGGTGGAAAAGGCTGCTTTCAATTGAGTGAGGTGTCAGAAATCTGGGTCATGGTGGGATATTCAAGGACAGATCACAAAGACACTGGATCATCAGAAATATCGAATGATTACTTTGCATTTGTCTTCACTATTGAAAGTGACAGTCAGTTTCCTGCATTGAATGATGATGTAAATAATGAAACTAGAAGCATTAAAAGAGCTGAACATGTTATTTCAGATAGAATTAAGTACCTGATACAGATAAAGCTTTTGGGCAGGAAGATACCTGACTGAGAGAAGTCAAAGAGCTGAACACTTGCTTTATAAGAGCTGTCCTTGTACTTTCAGTAGCTCACCAGTCTCTGGGATGGCTCCAAAAGCTGTAAGGATGCTCATGTCATTTTCATAATGAAACAGAAATTTTCATTTAGTTTTTTTTGTACTTACCTCACTGCTACATCAGGAAAGCCCAGCAGACATTACATGCTTTGATTTTCAATAATTATTTGACAAAGTATTGTATGTATATACAAAAACGATGAAAATGGAAGCCTTTAGTATTGGAAATATGTGGAGCTGTATTCAGAAGTTGCTGGTTATAAACAGATAGTTATTTCTGGATTTGGATGGTTCGGGTAGTGGCATTCTGGCAGCACACCAAGCTGGGTTGTTAGTTTTTCTCAATTTTACTGATGATCTGAGTATGTTCCAAAGATTTAGAATGAAAAAATAGAATCATAGAACTGTCATAGTGTTGGAAAGCCTTTCAGCCCATCAACTTTGAGCTGGATCTTTGTGAAGCAATCCAGTCAGGCTGCAAATTATTTTTCCCTAATATCTGTCCAAATACATTTTCGAAAGTCCTGAGTGATTCTATTTGGACAAGCATGCAGGCAGTGAAATTTAAATCACAGCAATTCCCATCATGAAATATTTCTCTTAGTATTGCCCCTGCATCCTTTCAATTTGAGCTTCCTTGCACTTAACATTGTCTGGTAATGGGAACAGTTCTCGTTGATATGATCTAAACCCTTCGTGATCTTGTATATCTCTATGAAGTATCCTCTCAACCTTATGTGGAACAGCTTGATATTTCTACAGGAAATTTGTCAAATGGTGTTTCATGCTGAAGGGGAAAAATATTGTGTTCCTTTAAAATATTTTCAAATTATCTTTGACTATCTTGTGACTATTCTGACATACAATTCAATTAATGCATTTTATGCTGAATGATAAGGATGTATTATTGTACATTTGATACCTTTTCTTCTTACAATTTCATTGAGCTGCCATAAGCAAATGTGTGACCCATTCTCTGATAGATCATGACATGAAAAAATTGCTGTAAGCTCATTTGGGCTACACGATGATACAGAACACCCAAAGATTTAGATTCCATCTTCTTACAAAGAACTTCAATAACAGCTACTGTAGGAAATAGTCATGCCCCTCTTCACAAAAATCAATACATACTTGTTAATAGTCTTTCTTCAGCTCTTGTGTGCTCTGCACTGCTGGTGGTTGCTATATTGACTCCTCCCCTCCCCGAGATCTCAATCCAAACCTGGCCTGTATACAGAACTATGAACAGTTGCCTTCATTGCTCCTGTACAAATGTATGCCATGTGCATCTAGATCAATCGCTTTGTTATTAGAGCAGTAGGCATTGCAATATGTATGTTCCATTTTAACCACCGTTGATTGGATGAAAATATATTTTGGTGGAAATAACATTGTCTTTGGTCTTTGTCTGTACACTTTTAAATTCCTGTCAGCCTTTGTGCTCGGAGGATTTTCTAAGTGTGCTCTGCTACTTCCAAAGCTGTTACCGAAAAATTATCGGCAACTTGAGTTAGGGTATAAAAATTGCTTTCACATTCCCTATTTAAATTCTCATCAGACGACACATCAGCGATCATGTTCTGTTTCAGGTCTTATATTCAGTCTTTTAACTGTGAAAGAAGAATTGCTCACTTTTGCGCTTGACACATTATGTTGCCTTTGGTAATATAGCTGATTTTGAGCTGAAAACTTTCAGTAATGTTTTTTTACCAATGTGAAAAACCTTCAAAGACTGATTTGGTGGAACATTTTGATACCGAATACAATATAAAGAGTTTACATTTCTATGTTGGCTTAATTTTGTTTCCTTTTGTTGAAATATAGGATAGAGGGGAAAAAAAAAGATTTTCCTAGCTGTCATCCATCACATGGCTAATGACTGCTTCAAGGCCATAGCCTGAAGCATTGCACACTAATCTTTATTCCCAGGTGGTGTTGTAATGGACAAGAAGTACTTTAATGTTTAACAATATATCTTACACATATCATAAGGATGCTCTTGTCCTTTGGCCCATATCCAAGGAACATCCTTCCTGAATAAACGATGAAAGTGTAAAACTATTGTTGTCAAGACCTGCATTCATAAGAATTACTAGTTCAGCTACATTCTTTGGTTTCAGATAATTTATAACAGTTTTTATCTTTTCTCGTGTAAGCTACAGACCATGTACATCCACCCATGCAACAATACATAACCAACAGAGATCTGCCATCAGTCTAGAAGCCAGTTGCAGATGGAGGTTCCAAGGTCCAAGGGTTTAGAGATGATTTAATTCCGTATTATTGTTTAATTTAGTTTAGTTTAGAGATACAGTGTGCAAACAGGCTCTTTGGTCCATTGAGTCCGCTCCGACCAATCATCACCCATTCACACTAGTTCTACTCTATGAGGAAACCGGAGCAACTGGAGAAAACCCACATGGTCACAGAGAGAACGTACAATAGAAAGCACCCGTAGTCACGATCAAACCAGGTTCTCTGGCACTGTGAGATGGCAACTCTACCGCTGCGCTAATGTTTTGACGACTCAGCTGCAGTTAGTGATTAGTATCCTGATATATGTTTTTATTGTCAAGGTGAACCAACACTGAATGCAGTTGAAGGGAAATAGCTTTCTTACAGCAAAAAAATAAAATGCATTCTTTTTTAAAGCTACTTTAATACTCAGGGTTATGCAGAATGAAAAATTGCAGTATCTGAGACAATAAGAAAGACTATAAGAAAAAAAAAAAAGCATGTCACAAATTTACCTGATATATAACGAGCAAATAATGGTTCCTTCTGCATTCGAATATTTACTTATAAACATCAAGTGTTAGGATGCAGTTTAAGGAGAAGTTTCATTGACAAAGACATACTGTTTGAAACTTCACCACAAAAACTGGATGGATTTGCACAGAACATTTGAGGCTTGAGGCTTGTCTTCATTCTAAGCCATTCCGTTGGTAATGCTCCCGTCATTATTTTATAGATGACCTAACAACCCAGTCACATTGCACTGACTGCTCAATCAGCATTGAGCACAAGACAATCTGAAAGTCTACATCAAATACAATTCACCTTTTCACCAATTTCAATGAAAGTGCAGAATGTAAACTAAAGGGCCTGTCCCACTTCAGCGATTTTTAAGGCGACTACAGGCGACTAGGCTGTCACCGCACGGTCGCCGGTGTATCGCGGGGTGTTGCAGGCATGGTCGTGAGTAGTCTCCAAAGAGTCGTAGCTTTCTTCTGGTCGCCGCGGAATTTTCTCCCTGCTCGGAAATGTTCGGCGACTGCTGGCTTGAGGCCAATGATCGTAGCTTGTCGTCTCCTGTCGTAGGCACTGTCATAGGTTGTTGCCAGGTTGTCGCCAGGTGACTTAGGTTGTCGCCGGTGCTGATGACGGTTATCCACCTTTTAGAAGAATTTTGTTTGTTTGAATTAAGTAAATTTTGGACATTTTGACAAAAGATTGATGTTCGAAGTTATTGTATTTCAGAGTAGTTTCTCATAGCATCTCTTTCAAATATTTTAATTTCATTTATTTTGACCAATAAAACAAACACAAACACAAACACAAGCATTGCACTGCATTGAAAAGCCAACTCTTTTCATTTATTTTGACATTGCACTGCATTGGGCCTCTTTAGGGACAAGGGCTTCAACCGTACAGACCTCTTCTTGGGGTTCTTCTTCCCCATTCTTCTTGTCCTTCTGTCTTGCAGAATTTTAAGCATGAGGGCCACTGCAAGCATTAGGGCCTGTTCTTCTTGTAAGAGCAATGCCATCATATGTTGTTCCATGGCAGTCATGAAGCAGAATGATTGGAAACCCTACCAACACCCCTTTGGTGCCAAAATTAGGTGAAATGGCTACAGTTGTCATCAGTTGTAACCGACAGGGCCGTAGCTTGTCGAGGGTGGAGGTAGGTTAACTTCGGTTGTCGTAGCTTGTCGTAGGCGCTGTCATAGGTGGACGTCCTAAGTCGCGACAACTGGGTCGCCGGTTGTCGGTAGCTGGCGGTCGACTAGGTGGTAAGTTGTCGTAGCTTGTCGCTGACATTGTTGTAGAAATTGTCGTTGGGGGAGTCCAGTCGCCGGTTTTTCGGCGATCTGCTACGACTTTGACAGTCGCCGGCAGTCGCCTTAAAAATCGCCGAAGTGGGACAGGCCCTTTAGTCTCTTCAAGAAAGATCTGTGGAAGACTTATACATGAATAGAGTTAGGTTTGTCAGTGTTTTATTGCCAACTGTAATACATTTCCTTTCTGCTGACATGGTTTCTTACAACTTCCAAGAATGATCTGAAGGAATAGTTGATTTCAGACTGACATAAGTCCTGCCAGAACAATACTTCAATGGTTATGCTGACAAGCGAACTTTTAAAAACTATTTTGCTAAACATTTCACTGCCCTGTAAACTGAGCATTTAGAGGTTAACTGAACAGTGGTTGCAGTCAAACAACATTTAAATTTATTTTGAAGATTGTTGAACTCATCGTGCACTGTAAGTCTGGTTCCCGTACACCTCCCTTTCATGCAGAAACATAGAAACATAGAAAACAGTTGCAGGAAGAGGCCATTTGGCCCTTCGAGCCAGCACCACCATTCATTGTGATCATGGCTGATCATCTACAATCAATAACCTGTGCCTGCCTTCTCCCCATATCCCCTGATTCCACTAGCCCCTAGAGCTCTATCCAATTCTCTTTTAAATTCATCCAGTGAACCTTTAGAAGGATGAACCTAAGCTCATCCTTCTAAACTCCAGTGAATACAAGCCCAGTCTTTCCAATCTTTCCTCATATGACAATCCCACCATCGCAGGGATTAACATCGTGAACCTACGCTGCACTGCCTCAATAGCAAGGACAACCTTCCTCAAATTAGGAGACCAAAACTGCACACAATACTTCAGATGTGGTCTCACCAGGGCCCTATACAACTGCCTCTTTGCTCCTATACTCAAATCCTCGCGTTATGAAGGCCGACATGCCATTAGCTTTCTTCACTGCCTGCTGTACCTGCACGCTTACTTTCAGTGATTGGTGTAAAAGGACACCAAGGTCTCGTGGCACTTCCCCTTTACCTAATCTGACACCATTGAGATAATAATCTGCCTCCTTGGATTTACCACCAAAGTGGATAACCTTACATTTATCTACATTATACTGCATTTGCCATGCATCTGCCCACCCACTCAACCTGTCCAAGTCACCCTGCAACCTCCTAACATCCTCTTCGCAGTTCACACTGCCACCCAGCTTTGTGTCATCTGCAAACTTGCTAGTGTTACTTCTAATTTCATCATCCAAATCATTAATATATATTGTAAATAGTTACGGCCCAAGCAATGAGCCTTGTGGCACTCCACTCGCCACTGCCTGCCATTCTGAAAAGGACCCGTTTATTCCTACTCTTTGCTTCCTGTGTGCCAACCAATTCTGTATCCATGTCAATACCCTACCCCCAATACTATGTGCTCTGATTTTGCTCACCAACCTCCCATATGGGACCTTATCAAAGGTTTTCCTTAAGGCTAGATACACTAAATCCACTGGCTCTCCTTCATCCATTTTACTTGTCACATCCTCAAAAAAATCCAGAAGTTTAGTCAAGCAGGATTTCCCCTTCATAAATCCAGGCTGACTTGGACCAATCATTTTACTGCTATCCAAATGCGCCGCTATTACCTCTTTAATAATTGACTTCAGCAACTTCCCCACCACCGATGTCAGGCTAACTGGTCTATAATTCTCCATTTCCCTCTTGCTCCTTTCTTGAAAAGTGGGATAACATTAGCTATCCTCCAATCCACAGGAACTGATCCTGAATCTAGTGAACATTGGAAAATGATCACCAATGCTTCCACGATTTCTAGAGCCACCTCCAAGAGTACCCTGGGATGCAGACCATCAGGCCTTGGGGATTTATCAGCCTTCAGTCCCATCAGTCTACCCAATATTATTTCTCACCTCATGCAAATTTCTTTCAGTTTCTCTGTTTCCCTAGACCCTCTGTCTAGTACATCTGGGAGATTGTTTGTGTCTTCCTTAGTGAAGACTAATCCAAAGTACCTGTTCAACTGTTCTGCCATTTCCTTGTTCCCCATAATAATTTCACCCGTTTCTGCCTTCTAGATGCCCATATTTGTCTTTACTGACCTTTTTCCCTTGACATACCGAAAGAAGCTTTTACTGTCCTTCTTTATATTCTAGGCCAGCTTCCCCTCGTACTTCATCTTTTCAGCCCATATTGCGCTTTTTGTTACCTTCAGTTGTCCTTTGAAAGTTCCCCAATCCTCTGGCTTCCTGCTACTCTTTGCTATCTTATACATCTTTTCTTTTAGTTTTATTCCAGCCCTAACTTCCCTTGTCAGCCACAGTTGCCTCTTACTCCCCTTAGAATCTTTCTTTGTCTTTGGAATGAAATGATCCTGCATCTTCTGGATTATGCCCAGAAATTCCTGCTATTGCTGTTCCACTGTCATTCCTGCTGGGATCCTTTTCCAGTCGACCTTGGCCAGCTCCTCTCTCATGCCTTCATAGTCCCCTTTGTTCAACTGCAACACTGACACTTATGATTTAACCTTCTCCTTCTGAATTTGCAGATTGAAACTAATCATATGGTCACTACGTCCAAGCGGTTCCTTTACCTTGAGTTCCCTTATCAAATCTGGTTTATTGGACAACACTAAATCCAGAATTGCCTTCTCTCTGGTAGGCTCCAGTACAAGCTGCTCTGAATCCATCTCGGAGTTACTCTATAAACTCCCTTTCTTGGGGTCCAGAACCAGTCCGATTTTCCCAGTCTACCTGCATATTGAAATCCCCCATAACCACAGTGGCATTACCTTTGTTACATGCCAGCTTTAACTCCTACTGGAACTTACACCCTATATCCGGGCTACTGTTTAGGGTCCTGTAGATAACTCCCATTCATGTCTTCTTACCTTTACAATTCCTCAACTCTATCCACAGTGACTCTACCTCTTCAGTCCCTATGTCACCCCTCGCAAGGGACTGAATTTCATCCCTCACCAACAGAGCTACCCCACCTCCTCTGCCCACCTGCCTGTCCTTTCTATAGGACGTATAACCCTGAATATTCAGTTCCCAGTCCTGATCTTCCTGCAGCCTTGTCTCTGTAATCCCAACAATGTCATATCTACCAATCTCTAACTGAGCCTCAAGCTCATCCACTTTACTTCTTATACTTCGCGCATTCATATATAATACTTTAAATCCATTACTCATCTCACCTTTCACATCGATTCCTATTACACTAGGCCATACTCTCCTATCCCTTCGTGAGCTTTCTGTTCTGTTAATTCTGGGGTCTTTCTTAACTTTTCCTATACCCTCTTTCCCTCTAACTCCATCCTTGTCTATCCCATTTGACCCCCCCCCCCACTCCCCCCCCCCCCCCCCCCCCCCCCGCACTATTTAGTTTAAAACCACCCGTGTGGCAGTGGCAAACCTGCCTGCCAGAATGCTGGTCCCACGCCTGTTGAGGTGCAGCCTGTCCCTTTTCACCCTTACCCCAAAACAGATCACAATTGTCTCAGAATCTAAATCCCTGCCCCCTGCACCAGCTCCTCAGCCACACATTCAGATCCCCTATCTCCCTCTTCCAGCCCTCACCGGCATGAGGAACTGGAAGCAAACCAGAGATAACCACCCTGGAGGTCCTGCTTTTTAGCCTTCTTCCGAGCTCTCTGAAGTCATGCTGCAGAATATCTTTCCTCTTCTTCCCGACGTCGTTTGTGCCGACATACACCACCACTTCAAGCTGTTCACCTTCACCCTTGAGGATGCTCTGCACTCGGTCCGTGACATCCTGGATCCTGGCACCAGGGAGGCAACACACCATCCTTGAATCCCACTTGTTGCCGCAGAAACTCCTGTCTGTACCTCTCACAATGGAGTCCCCTATTACCCTGGCTCTGCCTGATGTCGGTCTCTTCGTCTTTGCTTCAACGCCACGTTTTGTCTCGTCATTGAAACCACACAACATTGCTGTATACCACAGCTTTGTTTCATCACATGGTTTTCTTGGAAAAATACTGATCTGTGAATTGCATAATCTTTTAAAAGGTTTAAGGAAACAGGGACACATTTGATTTAAACATTGAAGCATAAATTAGTTGCTGTTGCTTATTGTCGAGTTTTGTTTACCAATTCAAAGCTTTTACTGTGGGATTGTTGCCAAGAAGTTGGATCATGTTTTTTTGCACTTTACATAATTCAATTTCAATGGAAAATCTAACATAAAAGAAAATTAGGGACTTTCTGAAAACAGCATGAACCATGAATTTTTCTCCAATTGTTTTGTGCATCTAATCCATCAAAGCATGAAAGAATCTGGACGTGCATAGGTGTCCAATGTCAGTACCATGCAGGATATACCCCAAACCCACATCAGAGATTATTGTCCAAGTGTTCTACACAATTGTTCATGGTTTTGCACAAGCATGGCTTCATTTCTCTGAATACTTTTTGTTCAATGTTGCCTATATGAGAACGGTGAAATACCTTTAAATAGTTCATCAATCTCTCTTGGCCCTATATGACATTGTAGTTGAGTGATCATCTAATGCACTCCTCCAAACACCAATGAATACCCCTTTCTGACTGCCTTCACAACCAATACTTCCCTGCCACCACTTCTCTTTCAGTCCACAGCCACTACCACATAAAGCAATAAATGCTGCAAACACAGCAATTCAGGCAGCATTTGTGGTGAATGAACCAGAAATAAATATTCGGGTTGATGAATCTAATCAGATGTGGGAAATGTTTAAAAACAGACATTTTTTAAGTTGCAAAGAAGAGGAAATGACAGAGGACAATAGAAATGTAATAGGCAGTATGGGAAATGGATGTCACATTGCCATTGCCTTTGGCTGAAAGGTGGGAGGTGAGGCTGGTACTGGCAACTAGGCTGGTTAGAGAAGGTGCAAATGGAGGGAGAACAGGAGGAAAAATAACGCTGGCACTGTGAGAAACAGAGCACAGCAATTGCTGGAAATTGCCAGTTGCCAGCTGCATCACCATTCAGATTTTGAATTTATAGACATTTGCTGACAAGATGTGTGTATTTTTAACAGTGCTACGACAGTTTACATTTTTTCTTAATTTAAGACAGAACTCAAAATTAATGAAACTTTTCTAAGAAAAGAAATCACTTGCACAACTTGCTCAACCCACTGAATAAGAAGCATATCATTCTGCCATTAAAATTAATTAGTTCTTCATTCTTTACTTTCATGTTTTTCTGTGGTTTTAATTTGTTTTCAGTATTAAAGATAACTCATGCCAAATCCCTCGGCTTTTTTTAGGTTAGAAGAAACTCATGCGGAGTTTTAAATTGGCATGGTGCATTTATGCAAAATTAGTTGCTTGTTGGCAGTGAATTCTCTGAAAATATGAAGCCTCCATTCAGGGAATGTGAATAACGTTCTTCAGCGTCTCTATTATTTATTCCTTGTTATACTCTGCTTCAGATGATATCAACATTCTATCCTTTTCTAAAGTGTTTAATGGAGAGGAACAATGTTTAATTTTTGAACTGATCGGTTGAAGAGATAAGAGTTTTTCCATAACTCACCCACTCTGTGTTAGGTGAAATGGCCACACTAGACTGTGGTCTAGACTGTAGTCATATACTGATATTGAGTCTTGTCTTCTTGTCGAATAAATATGGTGTGTGTATGTGATCAGAATAAAGAGGAATTTGTTCAGAATTACCTTTATTAGCTATTTCTACCATTATCAGACCTGCAGAAGAGAATGGGACCATTGTTTTCCCCTTCATAGTCTCTCGCAGCTATTTTAAGGATCTGTGCAATTGGCCTCATGGCCTTTCAAGAGACCTGAAAATTGTTTCTCCCCAAGTCATTTCACCAAAGTCTCAGAACATGTGCAATTATTTTTCTCAAAGTTGTAGTTCCAATCATTGTAACAAGCTTCAATTGATGTATTTTGCAGGTTCTATCAGTCATGTGAAAGAGAGGGCCAATTCACACACATATGGTGTTTCAGAATTGGTTTAATGAAATAATGATTTACAATTTGATTGGTGGGACACTGGAAATTAAAGTACTCAAGCAAACTTAAGTTGTTAATCTTCGGGAAATTAATTTGAAAGGAAATATTTCAACACTGATAAGAAATTTAGATCAAAATTCACAATGACATTTAAAAGTTTTTTCTTACAAATTTGTTGTTTTTGAGCTATGGTTTTGGTTATCCGACACAATTTTGTAAGAATGTCCACTGTAAACATATCATTTTATCATTTAATTTGATTTGAATCTGTATTGAGTTATTATATTTATATTTATATCATGAGTTTATATTTACCAACCGCAGCTGGTATAAAGCTAAAGGGTCGGAGTCAAAGGATATGAAATAAGCACAAGATAGTGGTTCTAAGATAAAAGATCAGCCATTATTGAATGTTGCAGCGGGCATGAGGGGCCTAACAGCCTACTCTGGCTTCCATTTCTTATGTTTAAAAAAAATCTCTGCCCACCTCCCCCACCCTCCCAGCTCCTATGACTATTGTGGATAGGAAGCTGTTCAGAGAGATATGGGCCATATGCACACAAATGGGACTACCCAAGAATGTCAGCTTGGTCAGTGTATGAAGTTGCAAGAATAAAAACAAGTTATTAACTTCAAGCTAAGTTTATTGAGCACGAGGAAGCAAGGTTACAGTCCAATTCGCAGCTCACGAAAAAGATGACTAGCGTGGGTACCGCGCATGTGCAAGATAACTTCTTGCAGGAACGGCATATGTAAAACCCGACATGGACTCTGAATTCAATGGCTGATCTACACCCCCTTTCCTTAGCTCATGTTCCATATCAAACTAAATGTTATGCGAAGTGGTAAATATATCAGGCCATATACAAAATGCAGCTACTGCTAAAATAAACATACAAGGTAGGAAGTTCTACACACTAAATACTATGGTCAAACAACATACAAAGAAAGAGGTGGGACTCCAGCTATTTACAATATATATTAATGATTTGGACGAGGGAATTGAATGCAACATCTCCATGTTTGCGGATGACACGAAGCTGGGGGGCAGTGTTAGCTGTGAGGAGGATGTTAGGAGGCTGCAACGTGACTTGGATAGGTTAGGTGAGTGGGCAAATGCATGGCAGATGCAGAATAATGTGGATAAATGTGAGGTTATCCACTTTGATGGCAAGAACAGGAAAGCAGACTATTATCTGAATGGTGGCCGATTAGGAGAAGGGGAGATGCAGCGAGACTTGGGTGTTGTGGTGCACCAGTCATTGAAAGTAGGCATGCAGGTGCAGCAGGCAGTGAAGAAAGCGAATGGTATGTTGGCATTCATAGCGAGGGGATTTGAGTATAGGAGCAGGGAGGTTCTGCTGCAGTTGTACAGGCATTGGTGAGACCACACCTGGAGTATTGCTTACAGTTTTGGTCTCCTAATCTGAGGAAAGACATTCTTGCCATAGAGGGAGTACCGAGAAGGTTCACCAGATTGATTCCTGGGATGGCAGGACTTTCATATGAAGAAAGACTGGATAGACTCGGCTTGTACTCGCTGGAATTTAGAAGATTGAGGGGGGATCTTATAGAAACTTTCAAAATTCTTAAGGGGTTGGACAGGCTAGATGCAGGAAGATTGTTCCCGATGTTGGGGAAGTCCAGAACAAGGGGTCACAGTTTAAGGATAAGGGGGAAGTCTTTCAGGACCGAGATGAGAAAGTTTTTTTTCACACAGAGAGTGGTGAATTTGTGGAATTCTCTGCCACAGAAGGTAGTTGAGGCCAGTTCATTGGCTATATAAGAGGGAGTTAGATGTGGCCCTTGTGGCTAAAGAGATCAGGGGGTATGGAGAGAAGGCAGGTACGGGATACTGAGTTGGATGATCAGCCATGATCATATTGAATGGCGGTGCAGGCTCGAAGGGCCGAATGGCCTACTCCTGCACCTATTTTCTATGTTTCTATGTCTGCAACCTGACAACCTGTCCTTCCATCAAAGGCTGAAGTTGTCGGCTTGACTGGTCATAGCACCTTTTCTGTGACAGCCTTTTATTTAGAAGCTCAGCTTGTACATCCTGGGTCTTACGCATATGTGGTTCAAGCAGATTCCTTGAGACTGGGAGAGTAGTACGTGTCTGCCTTGACATTAGTCTTTGTGCTGGAGATCCAAGAGTTGTGTCACATGGCACGTTTCTGAGATTGAGGAGGCTTAGAAAAACATCAACTCTGTCTCCATTAGACTTCTCCATGAGTTGTTTAGCACTGCGGACAGCTCTTTCAGCTACCCCCTTAGATTGGGGATACTCTGGGCTGCTGGTAACATGAGTAAAGTCCCACCATGTAGCAAAGTCTTTAAAGCATTGGCTTGTGAACTGTCTGCCATTGTCTGATATAAGGGTGTGTGGTGCTCCATGAACCAAGAAGTGTCTCTTGCGTTTTAACATGATGGCTGGTGAAGTAGCATCACGAAGCAGGTCGATCTCAAACCAGCCGGAATATGAATCCACTAGCACCAAGTATCGCTGGCCATGCCATTCGAATATGTCTGTTGCTACCGTCAACCAAGGCAGGTGTGGAACTGGATGCAATAGGAGTGGTTCTTTCTGCTGGTGTGACTTTGTGCTGTTACACACAGAGCATGACTGTACCTCATTGTTGATGTCATCTGCCATTGTAGGCCAGAAAACTATGGTTCTTGTTCTCCTTAAAGTAGCTTCTGCACCAGGATGCCCTCTGTGCATAACACCAATATACCCCTTGATTAGTGAGGAAGGAAGGACAGGTTTGTGACCCTTCATAATGACCCCATCGTCAATACTTAGCTCATCTCGGAAAGGAAAATAAGGGCAAAGAGCATATTGCCGCAACCGTTGTTTGCAGGGCCATCCATGTCCGACGATAGAGCCGAGTGTCTGCAGGGTCGTGTCATCCGCTGGGTGTTTCTTTAATTCCTCCAGGTGAGAAGAGGATATGTAGCTGACTGTCATGACATCAAAGCAGTCTACCTCATCAGCATGCAGAACCGTGGAACTCCTGGGAGCTCGAGACAGAGTGTCCTTCAGGTGCATCTGTTTTCCACATTTGTAAATGAGGGTGATGGTGTACTTTTGAAGTCTTAACATCATCCTTTGAAGTCGTGCCGGTGCCACATGTATGGGCTTGTTTAGTATGGTGACCAGGGGCTGGTGGTCCGTTTCTATGGTCACTGGCTTGTTGTAGATGTAATCGTTGAATTTGGAACACGTAAAAATCACCGCCAACGGCTCTTTTTCAATTTGAGCATATCTGCTTTTGGTGTCAGTTAGTGTCCGTGAGGCATATGCTGCAAACCGTGAGGCTTGTTAGGCATAGTGTCCGTGAGGCTTTCCTTCCTGCAAACATGCCGCACCGAGTCTGTACCCCATGACTCTGCTTGGACTTGGCACGAGCAGCAGCAAAATGCTTTTGAGATACTAAAGCGGCATATATCTTGCCCACCTGTTCTGTTGTACTATGACGTCAGCAAGCCAGTGACACTCACCTGTGATACATCTCTGTACAGACTCGGTGCGGCATGTTTGCAGGAAGGAAAGCCCGTAGCATATGCCTAGCGGACACTAACTGACACCATGTATGAAGTTGCAAGAATAACAACAAGTTATTAACTTCAAGCTAAGTTTATTGAGCGTGAGGAAGCAAGGTTACAGTCCAAGCCCCAGCTCACAAACAAGATGACTCCCGTGGGTGCTGTGCATGTGCAAGATAACTTCTTGCAGGAACGGCATATGTAAAACCCGACATGGACTCAGAATTCAGTGAGTGATCTGCAGTCAGCATAGACAATTTCCGCCAAAGGGCCTGTATCCATGTTGTACAACTCTATGACTCCATGACCGAACAGTTATGCTGTCTAAGAATGGACCAGGAATACCAATGCACTGGCACCTGACTTTTGACACATTCCTGATTTACACAATGCAAAATGCAATGCAGACGTCAGGATCAAACTAACCAGTTTTGCTCTATTGTGAGTAATATACTGTAACCATGCACATTAGTTTGGCCAACATGGAAGTGAAGCTGATTCTACTGGCTTTCTGCTTTCTAAAATTAATAGACCTTTCTCTTTATCTATCATACAAGCTCCCTTGTAGCTAATTTAAATACATTTGAATAAAAGCCACGGGCAATCATAGTTTACTCATAAGCCAGCACATAGCTGGAGTTAAAGCCAAATTGAGAATATATAGGCAAATACTGCAATGCTAGAAATCTGTTCTAAAATGTCAAGTAGTCTTCATGAAGAGAGCTAATACTCGAGTCAATGACTTCACACCCAAATTTGGTCCTAATCCAGCTCTTTCGCAGAATATTTTTTAACATGATTAGGATAATGAATGAAGTGCTGTGTAAGTTATGCATACTTAAAATTACAGTTACCATTATACACACTACAAAAATGAAGTGCAAATTTATTGTATTTAATCATTTGTATATTTTCCCCTTACATTTGATTTCCCAAAGTGAGACACATCACACTTGCTCAGATTACACTCCATTTGCCATTTCTCCATCCATTTCTGTAGCTGATTTATATTTTGCTGTATACTTTGACAGCCTACCTCACAGTCTGTGACCCTAGCAATCTTAGTGACATCTGCAAACGTACTAACCAACCTGGCAACATTTATATCCAAGTCATTTAAATATACGTTACAAACAGCAGCAATCCCAGCACAGATCCCTGTGGAACTCCACTCATTACAAACCTCCAGCCTGAATGTTGTCCTTCCCAACAACTCTCCGTCTTCTATCAGGAGGCCAGTTCTGAATCCATACCACCAAGTCACTAATAATCCCATGCATTTTATGGATCAGCCTGTCATAGGGCACTTTGTTAAATGCCTTACTAAGATCCATGTAGACAACATCCATCACCCTGCCCTCATCAATCACTTTTGAAAAAATTCAAGAACACAACTTTCAGTGTATGCTTTATGATATTTTTAAGGCAGAGGTAAATAGATTCTTGTTCCTTGTTTACCTAGATCCTATTTTCTGATTGTTTGGAAATCCCACTAGTTGTTTTGTTTACTTTAAACTTAGTGGGGTCTTTGTTCTCATGCTCTTTAAACATACCTGCTTCACTGGATAATTTGTTATACTATTGTGAAGCATCCAAGGAAAGTGAATTAAAATTGTTTTGGGGTATTTAGATAAATAATATTCAATATTCCAGAAAACCTGCCAAATCTATCAGAGCCCCACATGTGCCTTATTGCATTCAACTCTGACCATTGTACTATAGAAACGATGCAAAAGACCTGAGGAGGGTGTCAAGAAAATGTAAATTGTTTTTTTCAGTGTGGATGCGGGCTTGATGAACCAAATGCTACTATTCTGTTCAATGATGCTCTGAATCAATAAAATGTTACACATACAGTATAATTTTAGCAACATGAATGTTATACTACTTTGAATATTTAATAATTAGTTGCAAAATATTTGTTTTCAGGGCAATATTCAACATTTCAACTTTTGCCAAGCTTTCACGACTTCAAATTTTCCACCAGGTTTGAAAGATGTAATATGCAGTTTATGTCAAATGCATATTTGAGGCAGAAGTTTTAAAGTAGATTGATTTTAATTACTGTATCAAATGAGATTGGGAACCCGTCATAATCTATGTCAGAATTTAATACTCTATTAACTTTGATAAAATAATGTTATCCAGATCTTGTTTTCACCAGGCGAATTAAAATTACTGTAGATCATAAGTGATAGGAGCAAAATTGGGCCATTCAGCCCATCAAGTCTACGCCATTCAATCATGGCTGATCTATCTCTGCCTCCGAACCCCATTCTTCTGCCTTCTCCCCATAACCTCTGTCATGCGTACTAATCAATAATCTATCTACCTCTGCCTTAAATATATCCACTGACTTGACCTCCACAGCCTTCTGTGGCAAAGAATTCCACAGATTCTCCACCCTCTGACTAAATAAAATTCTCCTCATCTCCTTCCTAAAAGAACGTCCTTTAATGGTTGTAGTTGTTTTGGAGAAGATATCCTACTAGGGCATTAATTTATACCTTGTTTCCAATTAAATTGTTATCGATGTAGGTGCAGAATACAGTGTTCAAAGATAGAATCATAGACATAGAGTGATACAGTGTGTAAACAGGACCTTTGGCCCAACTTGCCCACATCAGCCAACATATCTAAGCTACTCTAGTCCCACCTGCCAGCATTTGGTCCATGTCCCTCCAAACCTGTCCTATCCATGTACCTGTCTAACTGCTTCTTAAATGTTGGGATAGTCCTTGTCTCAACTATCTCATCTGGCAACTTGTTCCATACATCCACCATCCTTTGTGTGAAAAAGTTACCCCTCAGATTCCTATTAAATCTTTTCCCCTTCACCTTAAACCTATGTCCTCTGGTCCTCAATTCACCTACTCTGGGCAAGAGACTCTATGCATCTACTAGATCTATTCCTCTCACAATCTTATATACCTCTACAAGATCACCCCTCATCCTGCTGCGCTCCAAGGAATAGTCCCAGCCTACTCAACCTCTGCCTGTAGCTCAGACCCTCTAGTCCTGATAACATCCTCGTAAATCGTCTCTGTACTCTTTCTAGCATGACAGCATCTTTCCTATAACACGGTGCCCAGAACTGAACACAATAAATCTTTATTTTCCTTTGAAGGACACAAAAGTTTTTTTCCAAAGGAAACTTAAACTTTCCTTTATTTAAGTTTAATTAATGTTGCTGATTTAGATATTAAAATATCATTGTCAGTTGGTGTGAAGACTTTGCAGGCTTTATTACTCATCACTATACTTGCAGAACTGCCAAGATCTAGAAATGGAGGGTTGATTGAAAGCAATTATATTTTGGATTTTGCTACATGGATAATTGTACAATTGAGACCAATAGTTTATTTGTTCAGGGAAATAGTGAGCAATTATGGTCTGTAATCCAGGAGTTGCTTTCACTTAGTTTCCATGAATGTTTTGAGTTTGTTTCTTTTCATGACTCGGGCAGAGGTGGGTCCCTGCTGCCCACGGGCAATTGAGGAGAAAAATTTATACTCTGCAAGAATGCTACGGATTGTACAACCTCATATTGGAGATGATTATCTATTTCCACTGAGAGTGTACACTTCAGCATCCATGACAACTATTGTATAAAAATGGAAACAACATTATATTGAAGGTATGCATTTGCTTCCAGCTTTACAATTAAGGCATTCCAACCATTACAACAACAAAAAATCTATTGGTATTGATAGTAAAGTGATGTTTTATGTGCTATTTAAAGTATAACTTTGACCCTACTCTGTAACTGTAAAATTGAATGAATATTAATTCAATTTTCATCGTCTGCTTTGATCCGTCGTTTTCACACCTTACCCTTCAATAAACTCCCTCTCTCCTGAGTTTGAAGGGTCTCGACCTGAAGCGTCACCCATTCCTTCTCTCCAGAATTGTCCCGCTGAGTTACTCCAGCATTTTGTGTCCGTCTTACAGATTTAAAATATCTATAACCCTTTTTAGATAAATTATTGTTGTATTTCTCAAACACATTTTAACATCAAGCAGCATATAAGTTAATAATGTAAATTAAAAAATTGCCAGTCAAAGAAGAACATTTTTAACAAAGATTAAAAGGTAGAGGTTGATAGTAATGATTTACTCTGACGACATTAACAGGGCCAGGCAGCTTATAGTAAAGGCCGTTTTGTGATTATGTGTCCATAAATTAATGAATATTAATATTTTATCATGCCTTGAGAGAACTAAAAGATTCCTATAATGTAAGCACTGTGAAAGGAAGGAGACATGAAGAGGCTAAAATTAACTATCCTTTTTTTCTCATCAGTGTTTCTGATTATCCACAGAACTGTTGCTTTGTGATGGGAGGCCTGTGGCCAGTGATGTGCTGGAAACCTCAGATCTGCGTCCACTTTATTTGTTATCTTCATTAATTATTTGGATTTCAATGTAGTTAACACTGTTAGTACATTTGCAAATTATACCAAAATTAGTGGTACAGAGAGGAAGGTACATATCTACGTTTGTTATCTAGGTACATATCTAGGTACATATCTAGATCTGTTGAGAGGTGGCCCAAGAAATGGCAAATGGAATTTTACTCTAACAAGTGTTTTTTTTAGAGATACAGCATGGAAGAAGACCCTGTGGCCCACTGTGCCCACACAAACCTTGATCACCTGTTCAGACTAATTCTATGCTATCCCATTTTTTTTCCCATCCACTTCCTACACATTAGGGTGAAAGACTTGGATAGAGTGGATGTGGAGAGGATGTTTCCACTAGTGGGAGAGCCGAGGACCAGAGGTCATAGCCTCAGAATTAAGGAATGTTCCTTTAGCAAGGAGATGAGGGGGAATTTCTTGAGTCAGAGGGTGGTGAGCCTGTGGAATTCTATGCCACAGAAGTCTGTGAAGGATATTTTTAAAGCAGAGATAAATCGATTTTTGATTAGTACAGGTGTCAGAGGTTATGGGGAGATGGTAGGAGAATGGGGTTTAGGAGGAAGAGATAGATTAGCCATGATTGAATGGCAGAATAGACCTGATGGGCCTAATGGTCTGATTCTGTTCCTATCACTTATGACCTTATAACCTTTTATAGAGGCCTAATCAACCTATAAACCCATCCATCTTTGAGATGTGGGCGAAAATAGGGATGCCTAGAGAAAACCCACATGGTCAAAGGGACAACATGCAAATTCCCCACAAATTGTACCCGAGGTTAGGATTGAACATGGATCTCCGATGCTGCGACACAGTAGCTCCACCAGCCGTGCCGCTATGATGCACTTTGTTACATCAAACCAGGAGTTGGACAGTGAATGGTAGAGGCCTAAGGAGTGTCATAGAACAAAGAGAAATGGGAGTACATGGATGCATGGTTCCCCGAGAGTGGCGAGTTAGGTGGACACATTGGTGAATAAGGCATTTGGCATGCTTGTCTTCATTGGGAAGGGTTTGGGAGTAAACATTTGGTATTATAATGCACTTAGAGCATTGAGGAAGTCACGAAGTTAGAAAGAATGCAGAAGAGATTCACACCTAGGAGGCTGAGGGGATGACCATGTGGTGTGTACAAGATCATGAGTGGATAAAGTCCATTCTTAGTCCTTTTCCCTTGGGAGAGGATACTAAAACTGGAGGTCCTAGGCTTAAGGTTAAAGGGGGAGATTTAAGTGGGACCTCGGGGTCCTTTTAACTTAGAGAGTACTCCATATCTGGAATGAGCTGCCAGAAGAAGCTTTAGATAAGGATACAACTATCACATTCAGAATATATTTGAACAGATATATAAATAGAAAAAGTTTAGAGAGATATGGGTTCAACATACCGAAATAGGTCTATCCCATAATGTCAATTTGTTTGGTATGGACAAAGTGGGTCGAAGATTCTGTTTTCATGCTGTATGCCTCTATGACTCCATGCCTCTAAAACTCTGAAATTCACAGCATAGTAACCATCTTACCACTCAGAGGTTTGGATTAATTCCTAAAGTCTCTGGAAATTCTGAAGGTCAGAACGATGAAGCTCATGCAGACAAACCTAAAATGATTTACATCAAAGTGCCTGTGCATGATAAGAATCATGTTTCATTATGACATCCCTCAATGATTGTGGACTGGTAACCGTAAGGAACTATGATTTAAAATATATATATATATATATATATATATATATAGGCAGCTATGTGCATAAAGGCATGCAGGGCCACTTGAGATATATCATGACATGACAGTTAATCTTTTGAAATTGTAATTGTAAGGCTGGCACAAGGTACCACACAGACGAGGAGGGTAATACAAACCATATGTCAAGGTCAGATGGAGAAGCTGTGAAGACAGCTGGTAGCCGACAGCAAAGTATGGCTTTAAAATGCAGCTTCGCATCTGCATAATCTCTGCATTCGAGGAAGGTTCACCTGCTCAGTCACCAACAGATGTTGGCAAGTGAACTACTAAGGCAAACAAGCAGCATAAACTGGTCAGTCATCGAAAGGCATGCCTCTCACCTGATTGTGGACAAAATGACTTCCAAGGCAGCTGTGAAGAAATCAGCTCGTTACACGGAAAGCTAATAGAGAAAGAGTATCATCATGTCTGCAATTATATTAAAGTTACTGTATTTTCTCAATTTCAAGTAAGGAGAAATAACAACAGGATAAAGCCATTAAATAAACACAATGGTAATTTCAGTAAATAAAATTCCTATAGGTGTTAAATATGCTTTGGCACACAATATTTAGCCATTAAATAAACATCATGAAATGCATTTCCGTCTTAATCTCTGTTCTCACATCTTAATTTTGTGGCTTTCACTTGTTAAGATTGCCCTTGTTCTAGCAAGTTGTATCAGAAAAATAAATCATTGGTCATTTAACTACTGCTTGTTTCCTAATAACATACATAATAATAAGATGAACTTTGAATGTTACAATTACAACATAATCGGAGGGGTGGTTTGAAGTAGATTCAACATTATGGGTCTCACCTTGCTTGAAGTGAGAGGAAACAAGTACCGGAAGACAAAGTAATATTTGCTGTGCATGTGTAGCTCTGTGGGACTTCCTGGACTTGGTCATCAAATATTAAGTGCAGTGGAACAATGTTATATTCAAAATTAATGTCCATTAAATTTATAACCAATGTCAAATTGTCATAAGTTATTCCCTGTTCTATTACCAGCAGTTACTGTATATAAAACCGATGAGACCAGTTGTCATAAAGTTAAAATCATGCCAAATAGTCTAAATTATGCCTTGTAACTTTTTTTTATTAAGACAAAAAGTTACAAGGCATAATATGGACTAATTGACATGATTATAAATTTATGACGATTGGTTACCCATTCAATTCAAGGGATGAGTATCAGCAAAACACATCTGGTGAATAGCACATCGTGGAGCTCTCACTTTAACACGATCCTTCTTTGATCCTTTGCTGGCACACTATTGGTCCAAGGGATTAAGATCATGGGTGAGGACAGCCCAGCTATGCAACTGTTTACAACATTCTGGAGGCGCATATGACTTTTATTTAGGGTCGTGAAATCTATCTCGTCACGTTTTACTGATTAGAGTTTGTATTGCACGTAGACCTTCATGCTTTAGCTGTCACTGCACTGATATATGATGCTACCATTCAAGTTAAGAACATGTCTCAGTCACCCATTACATAATGAGTGGGAGATGACCTGGAAGAGTGTGGTAAAAGGCAATGCCACTATTTCAACTTTCCCTCTTCACAGCTTACCGAAGTTAAAATTCCCATTTATTGATACTTGTCTATGTTACATAATAAAAGTAATTGCAATATCTAGGCAAGCGCACTGTGTTGCTGACAAATGGAAGACATGTTTATACTAAGTTAACATTCATTGCATTGCTTTTGTTTGAAAAATGTATCAAAGGGAAAGTAATTATATTTCATGCTTGGTATGCCATGGCAGAATTAACGAAGCTGAAAGGATTTTTTTTTCTGTGGTGATTAATTTCAAAATGCTTCTCTCAGTTATAATCCCTGCATTAGCTGAAACCATTATTTCCTTTCACTTTCAGAGGTTTGACATATTATAATAGTCTGAAATGCATTGGCCAACACTGATAATACTCAAGAACTAAAAGCAAATGCTGACAATTCACCTCTCCATGCTTGACAGGAAACAATGAATGGAGTTACATATTCTGTAAGGAATGCATTAATTTATGTATTGATATGCATTGACCATTAACTGCATTTATTTTTAGGACAATCTTACTATTGTAATTTCCAGTTCCAAGATTTTAACATTTATTATGGGATTATAAATTATTGGGCTGCAATGGTGATTTCCCAATCCAGCAAAAAAAAACATAATGTAGGAAATGGACGGTTAAACTATGGAACTGTAATGGATGATATATACATTACAAAAAGTTCTATTTTAAATGTGTAACTAACCGATTAGGTAAGAAATACAATGGAGTTTTAGAAGGTATTCAATATAGCCTCACATATGAAACAGTTTAAAGAAAGTTGAAAGCAAATGGAATTGGAGCCTACTTGTTGATCATGGATCTGGAATAACTTAAAGAGTGAGAGACGAAGGGTGCACATAATTGGCATGCATTCAAATAAACAAAATGTTACGAGTGATGTTCCCCAGGTACCCTGGCCAATTTTCCCCACAATATTTATAAATGAACGATATGCATAGGTTTGATGTAAATGCAGTTAGTATCAGTAGTAATTATAGAATATTGCAAAAGGCAATAGTTAAAGTGAACGGTTAAAGTGAGCTGGCAAAACTCAGAGTTAAATGCAATAAAATTTGAGGCCATTTATTTTAGACCAAGATTGATAGGACAGTTTCCTTATACTGAGGAACTAGGAAGAGTGAGAAGCAGTGAAATTGAGAAATACCAACAGAGTAATAGTTATACACTGATACAAGGTAACTAAAAGCCTAAATAGCATCCTTGCCTTCAGTTTAAGACCACTGAGATAAAAAAATTGTGGATGTCACATTGCATGAAATAATGGCCTAGTTAAACTACTTTTAGAATATGATTTGTTTTCAGGGATTGCAATGCAAAAAGGATATATGTTGCTTGGAGAAAGTACAGTGCATTCAGAAAGTATTCAGACCCCTTCACTTTTTCCACATTTTGTTACGTTACAGCCTTATTTTAAAATGGATTCAATTTTTTTTAAATCATCAATCTACACACAATACCACATAATAAAAAAGCGAAAACAGGTGTTTAGAAATTTTTGTAAAATAATTAAAAATAAATAACTGAAATATCACATTTACATAAGTATTCAGACCCTTTACTCAGTACTTTGTTGAGGCAGCTTTGGCAGCAATTACAGCCTCAAGTCTTCTTGGGTATGATGCTACAAGTTTGGCACACTTGTATTTGGGTAATTTGGGTAATTTCTCCCATTCTTCTCTGCAGATCCTTTCAAGCTCTGTCAGGTTGGATAGGGAGCGGCGATGCTATTTTCATTAAGGTTCGGAATGCTCTTGAGCAGGTTTTCATCAAGGTTCTCTCTATACTTTGCTCCGTTCATCTTTCCCTCGATCCTGACTAGTCTCCCAGTTCCTGCCACTGATAAACATCCCCACAGCATGATGCTGCCACCACCCTGCTTCACCATAGGTATGGTATTGGCCAGGTGATGAGCCGTGCCTGGTTTCCTTCAGACGCTTGGCATTCAGGCCAAAGTTCAATCTTGGTTTCATCAGACCAGAGAATCTTGTTTCTCATGATCTGAGAGTCCTTTAGGTGCCTTTTGCAAACTCCAAGCGGGCTGTCATGTGCCTTTTACTGAGGAGTGACTTTCGCCTGGCCACTCTACCATAAAGGCCTGATTGGTGGAGTGCTGTAGATATATTGGTGGAGTGCTGTAGATATAGTTGTCCTTCTGGAAGGTTCTCCCATCTTAACAGAGAAACTCTGGAGCTCTGTCAGAGTGACGATCGGGTTCTTGGTCACCTCCCTGACCAAGGCCCTTCTCCCCCGATTGCTCAGTTTGGCCGGGCGGCCAGCTCAATGAAGAGTCCTGCTGGTTCCAAAGTTCTTCCATTTAAGAATGAAGGAAGCCATTGTGCTCTTCATATAAGAAAGTATTCATATTTTTTGACAAAATGTTGTTAAATATATGTTAATATTTTCACTCAGATTTTTATGTCCAATCAGAATACACTTTTGTCTGAAGCACTTGTTAAGTTAAGAAAAGCCAAGGAGAGAACTGATATTTGCAAATCTTTGCCAATGTTACAGTTCTCTTCATTTTGATTCACCCAGTAAAAGGCTATTCATTTGGTAATGATCTGATAAGAGGTGTATAAAATCAGGAGGTGAAATACAAAAGAGTGAATGCACAGTCTTTTTTTCAGGATAAGCAAATCAAGAACTAGAGTGTTTTGGTTTAAAGTAGGAGCAGAAAGATTTAATAGGGATTTGAAGAGTAACTTTTTCACACTGCAGTGGTGGGTGTATGGAATAAGCTGCGGGGAAGAAGCAGTTGAGGCACATACAATAACAACATTTAAAATACATTTGGTCAGGTACAATGTTTCGAGGGATATGGATCTCCACTGTAATGGAGAGCAAAATTGTGACACTTTCCATCCTTTAAGTCAGATTATGGGAAGATTGCTGTTGATTGCAGAAGTGCAGACATTCCGATCACCTGCTTCTCTGTGAATGGGGCTCGAATGCTCTCTCACCACACTACTGGGAGATGAAACTCTAGGTCCTTGTGTCAGCAGATGGCTTTCTTTTCCAATGCTCCAGGGTCTGATAAGAATGCTCAACACACCTGGACTGCTGTATGGCACGAGCTTCTGAGTGAGTCTGGCAAGTAGTGGGATCTTGGCTCAGCATGAGAATCTGGATGGTGGACAAGTGGGTGGGAATTGGTATGATAGGGCTGAGGGGGATAGATTGCTAGGTGGTGGGTGTGGTGGAGATGGTATAGAGCTGAAACGCCAACTTTATATCATTTCATTTTCCTGTATATCCTCACCGCTCCAAAGCTGAAATCTGTGCTATACACATTTGCACCTTCACATAGGACACAGAGAAGTAAAGACAATTGGACAGCTGACATTTAGAGAAAAAGCCTATGGGGACCAAAGATCTCAGGCAAATAATAACGAGTGCAAGCATTGCAATTGGTAACATGATTCCTCTTTAATAAAAATGATTGCTCTACTGCACATCTACGCATGCATTTTATTGCATCTTTCTACTTTAATGTATGCAGTGAATATGGTGCAAAGGATTCAAAATAATCTGAATCTTTTCATTGACCAAGCCCCCATGGAATTTTAACCCAACTGTTAACGATGTAGCTCCGGATACAGACGAGTACAATATCAGAGTGAATTCTTTGGTAATTATTCCAAGAAAGTGTTTGAAATAACTCTCTTCATATTCAGATTCAGTAATTCAGCAGCAAATTCAGCAAATTTGAAACTTGGGAACAGAAGAAGGCTCTTTAGCCCCTATAATAATGTAACACTGTTCAACAAGATTATAGCTGATTACTAATGTAACTCCTGTTCATATCATATACATGTATCCACCAGACCCTTTCGCTTCTATTGTTTAAACATGTCGAAAATAAACCACAAATCTGCATAAATGGTCTTCTTTCTCAACATGTTTTTTTTTAAAATATGATAAATAATTGAACCCCAAGATCACATCTAGACCTTCATGAGTCACTTCCAACTAAATAGAGAATCTATCCTTTATCTCCACTTACCATTATCTAACAAACCACTAATTACCAAATCATGCAATTTACTTAATTGCATGAAATCATATAAACTTTGTCTAACAGTCTCTTGAGGAATTTACCAAAAACCTTCCACAAGTTCCCATGAATAAATATCAGCAGACATTCCCCTGTATAGTTCTTCAGTCATTGTTCAAGAATTAATTCAGGTTCATTGGGCACAAATCATTATTGAAAATTTTCAATTTATGTGGTCAACCTTTGTCTAATTATAGGGTTGGGACTTTGCTGACAAATAATTCCAAATAGAACGACACTGACTGCATTCCAAAACATTAAAAAAAACCTTCAAAAGCAAATATTTTTTAAATACGGATACAAAGAACTGTAGATGCTGGTTTACAAATAAAACCTCTTTCTGACTGATTATTGTGGAGGGGAGGAGATGCAGGACAAAGCATGGGAGGGAATATCTGCTGTAGCAACTCAATGGGTAAAACAGCAACACTGAAAAACATGGATAAGTGTAAGTGATGCATTGGATCAAGACCCTTCTTCGCATTAATTGTAGGGGAGGACAGTGGAAGGGGTGTTGGAAGTTACCTAATACTGGAGAATTCAATGTTCAAACTATTGGGTTGTAAGCTACCCCAAGCAGAATATGATGTAATGTTCCTCCAGTTTGCATGTAGCGTCACTGGCCCAAGACAGAAAGGTCAGTATGGGAATAGGAGGAATGGGAGGGGAGTTAAAGTTGTTAGCAGTTACCTGGGAAGAGGATGGTTTGGGTGTGAAGGGATGAGTGACTAAGGAATTGTGGAGAGAGCAGTCTCTGTGGAAGGTGGAATAGGGTTGAGATGGGAAGATGTGACTGGTGGTTGGAGGTGGAAATATTGGAGGATAATGTGTTGGATGTGGAGGCTGGTGGGATGAAAGGTGAGGACCAGGGGAACTATCCTTCTTCCATCTGGGGAAAGAGGGAGTGAGAGCAGAACCATGGGACACAGAGGAGATGCAAGTGAGGGATCCATCTATGACAACAGGGGGAAACCATGTTTACTCTTGGATGTCCTACAATGGAAAGCAATGGAAAACGGAACAAGGACCGTTCGCCGTAACCAACAAAAAGGCAGGCATACCTGGGGGCCATGGCTATACCTCCCCCTCTTTCTTTTCCCTCTACCTCCCTTGTGCCCCACCAGGACTCAAGCCTATTTCTCCTCTCCCCCTTCCCTGGCAACTGCATTCCTTCCTTTAGCTTTGCAATTCACAATTCTTCAATCTTTTTGTGCCACACCTGTCTTTTCATCTCTGGTCTTGTCCTACCTTTTACCAATCATAAGCCTCCCTCACCTGTATCCATCTCCCTCCCCTCCCGCACCAGCACAATCAGTCTAAAGAAGGGTCCCAACCTGAAACTTCACCTATCTATAGAGTTTCTACGTGACCCACTGTGTACCTGGGGTCTCTCATTTTGAACGCAGCACTAGTTGGACTGCAAATGAGTACTATTCACATTTCAGGTCAGTATATTTAGGACCAGGCTGAAGAGATTTGTAAGCCTTTTGCCATAACCAAGAGAAAAGTTTGGATAGGCAAGTGTTATTTTCATTCAGGTGGAGGATAGGAGAGATGGAATTGAGTTGTTTCACACTTTTGATGTACCTTGGTAAATGGTAAAAAGATTATGGAAAAAATATAACAAAAAAAATCACCCAGGTGGTGGTAGGAATCTGGAACTCACTGTCTGGGAGAGTGGTGGGCACAAAAAATTGTGAACACATTTAAAAAGTATTTAGATTGATTCCGAGGCTGAATGAAATAAATCATCATCTGCATCTGTATGGAACATAGAAAAATGGAGCAGGACTGGCCCATTCTGCCCTTCAGCCCCCCGTCTGAAGAGGGGTCTTGACCCGAAACGTCACCCATTCCTTCTCTCCAGAGATGCTGCCTGTCCCGCTGAGTTCCCCAGAATTTTATGCTTCATAAGGGAGGTAAGTTGCCATTTTCAATATATTCGGATAATTAGCAGACGAATTAAGGTCCGTTCTCAAGCTTACTGGAAATGGCTAGTGAAACCAAGGAAAGATCAGCATATTGGAGGGGGTTGAAATATGAGCAGGCAAACCAATTGCATACTTACAATTGCTTTTAGGTACAGTTCTGGGAAAGACTTTGTTCTGAGAACATATGGTGTGGGCTCTAGAAATAACCATTCAAAAATTGGATCTGTAGTTGCAAACATTGTTATTAAGTCCGCAAACTCTGCAAGTAACCAGCCTACGAGTTCATTAGCATCTATAAAATGCTCAATTTTAATGTCTGGTGATTGAGGACATTCTGCTTGAGAGTTGAATAGACACTGAGGCCCGAAGGGTTCAGTTATTAATGAACAGGCCACTCTGCTAGAAAGGTCTCTTAGTCATGCAATACACCCACCTGCGGAAGACAATACGCATGTCTATGGTTACTCTGAGTCCAACCATCCACAGAGGACAGTGAGCTGAATATTGGATCAAAAAGGAGGTCAGGGCAAGAGTTGGCTGCCTGCAGATGGCACTGGATTGGAATCAGTGGTAAATGACCAATGAATCAGGAACTGAAATAAAAATGGGTCAGGCTGCATTTGTGAGAGGACATGCACATCTAATGTTGGAACCAGGGATATATGTTAAGGAAAGATATGTGGGTTTTGGCTAATATCCGTTTTGAAGATATGAAGGGAAAGAGACACCACAGAGGGTGAACAAGGCAAGAGAGATAGACAGAATCTCATCAGAGCAGAATAGACAGAAGGTCAGACAGAGGAAAAGTGAGAGAATTTATCCCAAAAAAAAGAAAGGCAGATGTTGGAAATTAAAAATAGAAAATATGCTATCGAAAATAGAAAATAATCAAAAATAGAAAATGCTGGAAATACTACTCAGCAGCTTAAGTTCAACTGTGGGAAGAGATATAGCTAATGTTTCAGGTCAAAGCTCTTTCGTCAGAAGTGGGATAGAGACAAAAGGAAGGTGAGGAAGAATGTGGTGCCTCTGAAAATATTTCTGATGGGGTCAGATCTAACATAGAGTCTTCAAACTGAAATATTTAATACTGTTTTCCTTTCCACACATGCTGCCTGACATGCTGAGTATATCAAATATTTTCTGTATTTTATTTCAATGAATCAGAGTCGTGCTATCGGCCAACAGTTGGAATGTTGCTAAGACTGGGTCTGCGTTTGGGGTTATGGATGATTGTGGCCTAAGGCTTGGCTTAGGAGGTCACAGCCTGAGAAATGTTTATGTTGATTATCTTGTGGGTGGAGTTGAGTCATCAGATGTGGGTGGAGACCTGCAGGATGTGAGGATTGTTAATATGGAAAGTAGTGGGGAAGTGGTAAAGTGGGTAAGGTTCTAGAGAAGTGGGGGGCAAGTAAACAAATGAAAGTAAACCTACATGAGTTAGGTTCCTGTGCGGGGCTGGGATCTAATCATGAAGGCTATCTCTAAATTATGATGGTGCAGGGCAAAAGGCCTTTTAAAACCAAGTTGTTTTTTATAGGGCCAATGACTGACATGCTGGAGAACAACTTAACCTAATTTCAACTGGTAATTCTCCAAAAAAGATTTGCAGTTGGAATTTTGTGATATATGTCTATTCAATACTGAAGATGCTTGCTGTACTTAAAGGTGATTTGTGGCAGAAACTGCCCCGTTGAATAATAGGTCTGGCATGATTCAACACAAAAACCATTGCTATCTGATTCTACTCCAAGAAGCATGAATTTTCCAGTACCCTTTCCTGAATAAAGCAATATTACACAATGCAACTCTTAATGTCTACATCTACTGTGCACTGCTAATACATATGCTGCAATGTTTTGGAACACATATGTGTTACATGATAAATGGCAGTGGAAGTCTCAAAAACAAAAGCAGACCGATCTTCACATTACTTCAACTAGGGGAGCTGAACATCAGTGGAAAGATGCAGCTGGGTGTAGATTTGCACAGATAATAGTTAATTTTCCAAGGGATGTGTTTGTGCTGCTCAGGTTAGGTTTCCTGTAAGATCTTAGCTGGATTGGATTGACCTAGCACCTTTCAACAGTATTGGTATCAACACAGCATTGCACAACCACTGCCTGCTCTGCATACATTCATAGTGTGCACACCTTCCAGTGCTATCTAATTTGCTGATCAACATGAACGACACTTAAGATTTACAGTGTGAATTTAAAAACAATACTGCAAATTGGTTCTTTGGACATCCCAAAACAGTACCTGGTGGTCTATTATATGCCCATCCAATGTAACAGTGGGCTTTCCCAAGTAATAAGAAAATATATAATGATAAATGCATTGCAAATTATTCAAATGCTTACGTGTCACATGAACATTGGAATGGGAGATGAATTCACTGCAGGGTTTTCAGTTGGAATGGCTGTGCAGAGATTTAATTTGGCACAATCAGCAATTTGGTGATGTTTCTGTTTTAATCCAATTCACACATTGTTGTATATGCACTGTAATTGATTTGCTTATCACAATTGTGAAACAATAATGCTTTTGTGCTCTCCAATAATGGCACTTCCAAACATGCTGGCCTGTGCTTTGGCAAGAATATGCAGTCTCGGTATGGTTAATATTGCCAATGTTAGCTTAGAGGCTGAGAACTGGTCTGTGATTTTTTTTTCCACAAGTGTGGTATTATACATGTTTATAACTAATGGTACATTTGGTTGGGGGCCTTATATGGGTAAAGTGCTTCCTTTTCAAAGATAAACTGCACATTTGTGTAGTGTCGATGGAATCTGATTTGATTGCTTAATCCTTCACCATAAACTGAATGAAATCCAGGAGGACTTTTGAGTTTAGTGTGAATTGAACACATTTAATGCAACAAAAAGCTTTTAAAAGTTCCTCTTACACAGTGGTTTAAACATTTCCTCATAAAACTGCATTTCAAAAAGACATGGAAGTAACAGAACTGCATTAGACCTGGAAATCAATAAAATCAATACCACAGTCTTAGTGAAAAAGAATGATTGGAATTGGGTTCCATGCACATGGAAAGGAGCAAACTGTCTGCATATAAACAATTCATAACTTGGCAGTGGCTCTGGTCTCTTAATTAGCAAACATTCAAAGATTAAAGAATTACAGTTATTTCTCTCAGCCCCAAACTATACAACACTGAAGGAATATGTCATGATTTTAATATTTTAATTTTAGATGATAAATATTCAGGAAAGCTTAATTTATTCTGTTTTCAATTTAAGAGTTTCTACAAAGTTGGTCAGGTTTAGGGGCTGAAATGTGTCAGGAAAGGGTACAGGAATCAATGGCTTTTTCGTAAGCTGGCAGTATGACCAGTTTCAAGCTTAGAAATTTATAATACAAGAAAATAAACATCACAGTGCCTGGTTCAAACCAACCAGACAGAATAAAACTCCATACCAAAATCAGGTGATCATTTACACAAACCATTTAAAGCAAGCTGATCTTTCAAACCTCTTTCAACCTGAGTGAAGGCCAGTTTTAGAGATAATTTCTCTCCACCTACATTTGTACCATTTTTGCCCCCAATAGTCACCTGTGCTGGAGGACTTCACTTTTGTGGATCTGAGGTGTTGAGGTGTCATGTGCACATTATGCAGACGTCACTCCAGGTTGGGCAGGAGGTGGTTAAATTGATAGGTAGGTATGTGGTTTAGAATGTTGAGTGCCCTTCCATTGTTTGTGTATGGTCTCCATATGCTGTAATTATAAAGACTTAACCGAATGTTCCTCTTCCATTTTGAGCAGTAACAGGACAAGAGTTTTTCATGAGTAAGTGCGAAAATTTCCGAGTAGCATTTTCTCTTTACTCCTCGTAATCCATACCTGCGATAGATCTTGAGTAGTTTGTATGTTTCTTGAGTCTAGTGAAACGGATGTAGAAAATGTTCCACACCCTGACACGTTGGTTAAGCATAATCAGTGCCTCACTGCTGCTATAAGTCTGGGAGAGGATACGAACATTAATTATCCTGCTAATAGATTCGAAGGATTTTACAGAGAAACATTGGTGTCGGTTGTCAGTGTCTCAAAACATTATAGAAAGATGGGGATTGTTGTCACTTTTTAGACTGTGAACACTGTGCCATTGATGAGACCTTCAAATACTCAACTCTTCAGATGGATGACGACTTTGCAGGCACACTGGAAGCTATGGTGCATTTCATTACTAATGTCCGCCGTTGCTGACAGGTAGCTTCTTGGATATGAGAAGTGATCCATAAATTCTAGAGTCTCACCATGAATCTTGATCAGCAGCAGGGAAAAGTTGGGAGGGAACATTTGCCTTTCCTATTGTTTAATAAATCACCAATGGTTTGGAGTTTGGTCTGTAAAAGTGCACATGGCATGCATTTCAGTGCAGCCAGTCAGTGATTAATTTGGGAATATCTAGACTCTGGATTGGGGACAAAGAAGGTTTCTGATAGTCTTTGTCACTAATTCCATTCCAGAAAAGACTTATTAGAGAAGAGACACATCATTTCATTGAGGGAAGTTGAAAAGAAGATTAGCACAATGACATAGTCTGATTCCAGTATGTACAAAAAATGGATCTATTATTGTTATGTATAATTATAGGCACAATTAATTTGGAAGGAGGCTTTAGATTATAATAACAGTAACACCAGTCTGTAATAATTTTATATGTAGATCACATTTGTGTGGGATGATTTTATTGTAGAAGTTTCTGAGTATGTCAACTACTCAGTGCATAAGCTGTATTTTTAAATGCGCTGTATACTCTGCACATTAAATGCTGTGCATGTGACTTAGCCACATGTTGTGCATGTGATAAAACTTGTTGAACAATTTGACCAAGTTTCACTGTTTGGTACTGGCTGTTTAAAATGTAGCAATCAGCAGAAAGGTGTTCATTGTTATGATTACAACATCTCTGAAATCCCATGGCATGTTGTCTACTTCCCAAGTGAGAGGGCTGTTGAGTGGTTGTTTCAACTTATTGTTGAGCTGATAGGACTGAAATTGTAGAATATATTCGGAGCAGGAGTAGGCCAGCTGGGCCCTGAAGACCATTCTACTTTTCAGTATGATCATGGCTGATATGCCCTAAGCCTCGATTCCTCTTCCATGCAGTCTCTAACCAGTTTCCCATATTACTGAATTCCCCTGTCTGAATTCCCCAATTAGTTGCCAGTTTTCTCTCATAAACAATTTTCTCCTTCTCCCACTGCTGGTTTCATAAAAATTCTGTCCTCGCATCAACAACTCGTTCTTACCATCGTGTAGGTTTTAGTTTTTGATTTAATATTTTTCTTGACCTCCTTTGTTGAACAAGGATGGTTCATTTTTCTCCTGGGATCTCTTTCTAATTGGGATACATTGCTGCTGACCATTATGAGCTAACTGTTTAAATATCTGTCTCTGCTACCCTTAGGCTATTTTTCTGGTACTCTTTAAACAACTCCACCTTTGTGCCATTGTAATTGCCCTTATTTCAAGTTGAGAACCTTAAATTTTGGACTGGGGTGTTCATCATCAGACTGTTTCCAGAGTTCTACCATATTGCGTTTGTTTGTTCGTTCATTCCAGTTAAGGCTCTGTGCACACGGCAGCTGGACAACAGTCGCTTGTCTTCTTTTTTTTCTCACTTTTAATTTAATTTTAATTTCAAGTTTTTGCGTACTTTGTTGTGTGTTGTGACTGTTGGCAGACCAATTTCTGTGGGATGGGGGATAAAGGGGGATAAAGGGGAAATATGGCATTCGGCGATGGAAGATGAGCATATGGAGGAGAGGAAAGGTGTAGGGTGCCTGAGTGCAGGGACTGCTGATGCAGGACACCCAATAAGTTAATTTGCAAGTCGAATTGGCAGTAAGGAAGGCAAATTCAATGCTAGCATTTACAGTATATAAAGTGGACTGCAATACAAAAACAGAGATGTAATGCTGAGGCTCTACAAGATGCTGGTTTGATCGCATTTGGAGTTCTGTGAGCAAATTTGGGCTCCATATCTGAGAAGGATGTGTTGGCTCTGGAGAAGGTCCAAAGGAGATTTACAAGAATTATTCCAGGACTGAGTGGGTTAATGTATGATGAGCATTTGACAGCACTGGGCCTCTACTCGCTGAGGTTTAGAAGGTTGAGGGGGACCTCATTGAAACTTACAGAATAATGAAAACCATAGATAGAGTGGATGTGGAAAGGATGTTTCCGCTGGTGGGAGAATCTAGGACCAGAGATCATAGCCTCGGAATTAAAGGGCATTCTTTTAGAAACGAGGTGAGGAGGAACTTCTTTAGTGAGAGGGTAGTTAAGCTGTGCAACTCTTTGCCCCAGAGGGCTGTAGAGGCCAAGTCAGTGGATATTTTTTTAAGACAGAGATAGACAAATTCTTGATTAAAATGTGTATCAAGGGTTATGGGGAGAAGGCAGGAGATTAGGAGGCAGAGATCAGCCAAGATTGATTGGCAGAGTGGGCTTGATGGGCCGAATGGCCTAATTCTACTCCTATAACGTGTGAGTGGTGGGAAATAGATGGTGATATGTGTGCACATCATGGTGGGGGGGGGGGGAGCGGGGGGGGGGGGGGGGGAGGGAAGTGGGAGGGGTGGTTTGCAGGGTAAAGAGAGGGTGATAAGGAAGTATTATTTGAAATTGGATGTCAATGTTCATAATGTTGGGTTACAAGTTACCCAAGTGGAATATGAGTTGCTGTTTGCCCTCCCTTTGGCAATGGAGGAGGCCAAGGATTGAAAGGTCAGTATGAGAATGGGATGGGGAGTTAAACTGGTTATCAAATGGGAGCTCTGGTAGACACAAAATGCTGGAGTAACTCAGCAGGTCAGGCAGCATCTCTGGAGTGAAGGAATGGGTGATGTTTCGGGTCGAGACCTTTAGACTGGGAGCTCTAGCAGGCCTTAGTGGACAGAGCTCAAATATTCAGACAAATGGTCATCCTTTCTTCGATTGGTCATGCTGATGTAAATGACACCACATCACGAACAACGACTGCAATTGAAGAGGTTGGAAGAAGTGCTTATGAACTTCTGTCTCACCTGGAAGGGCTGCCGTGGTTCCTGGATGTAAGTGAGAGAGGACAAGTATGGACAAATGTTACATCTCAAGTTGCTGCAAGGGAAAGTGCCTGGGGAAGGAGCATATTGGGTGGGAGAGGGTGAGCAATGCAAGGATTGGCGAAGAGAATTATCGCTCTTGAAAGCAGAAAAGGGCAGAGATGGGAAGATGTGACTGGTGGTGGGCCATTCTGACCATCAACAAGAAATTAAGGGTGGAAAGTGTTCAGAGAATGTACACTGTGATGAAAGATTATATCTCATTTTCTGCTTGTGTCATTATTACTTTCTGGAGGGTAGTTTGCTAATCAGAGACAAAAGTGCAACCCACTTCTATCCTTTTCCATGAATGATGCCCACTTCCAGTTCTCATTATCACATAATGCCCTCTAGTGGCTATCACCTTCTACAGTGTCTGTAAGATACCAAACTAGCAGTAGTTGTTTTCAAAACACAATCAGTAGCAAAGGTTGTTCATACAGTATATCCTAATCTTAAACCATCTTCACATCTGTATGAGTGCAGCACAAATCTTATAAACCTGTAAGAAAACAAAAGATCAACATTTCACACTTTTCTTTAACTGATTTTGCTCTTTGTTTTGCATTGGAATTAATCTTGGTTTATTATTTTCACATGCATCAAGATAGCTTTAGCCACCTATTGTTTACATGAATTGGACAAAATGGCCATGGCTGAAATGTATTTCAATAGAAAAGTTATAAAAGGGCATAATCCACAGATGTGTATGCTTATCTACTTTAAACATCTCACCTTAAACCTACGTGCTCACCCTCCTGCTCACCTTAAACCTATGTGCCCGAGTAATTTCTACCCATTTCTATCCACTTTAACAATGGAAGGGAAGATTTCCTTTTGGTCTCGAGATATAGCAACAGTGCAAATATATCTGTGAAGGTCTCCTCTGGTTTTTCAAGGGGTAAAACAATTGGGGGTGTAGTGAAGATGGGGGAGGGGCAGTGAAGGTGCTGTTAGAGGTTACCTGAAATTGGAGAATTCACTTTAGTTGCATTCTGAACAGAATACCTCACTGTTGATGGTCAACTGTGTTTCAAAATTACATTTTGCCGCCCATTACAGCAGAAAGATAATAATCAATAAGCATTGGTACTGGGTATCCTCAACTGACCCCCACATCTGCACTATCAACTACCATCTGTGCCAGCATCACCAGCTTTGACTAACCCATTCCCTCATCTCCACTACTTATCAATCTGTGCCAGTGTCCAGTGTCTACCCTATCCCTCCCCATCACTGTCATTTACCAGTCTTTGCTGATATCATTATTTACCCCATCGCTATTCTACCTCCTGTCAACTCCTGAATGAAGTCCAAATATATTTGCAGTATCGGTGAATGGGCCAAATAATATACAGTTTGATTTAATATTATATCATTTGAAACACATCCCAATATTGTAAGAGATAGGTAACTAGCAGGAAAAAAAGTCTTCTGACAATGGAAAATGCCTTCAATGAAGTGTGCACTGAATTAATAGGTATATTAAACATGTTAATAAGGTTGACACTGAAGTAAGTCACTAAGGTTGAAAAAAAAAAGTTTTTCTTTTTGTGAACAATTTTGATTAAGAGGAATAGGAGGTGGGCAAGAGATAGGCAGGTGGAGGTTCTTGCCATTAAAAGGCCTCTGATTTTCCATGTTCACGGAAATGTTGGCCTTTGGTGATAGGGATTAAATTGAAAAGGAGTATCAGCTCAGCGGAAAGATTAGAGTATACTGAAAAAAGCTTTGTATGATCCCAAATAGAGATAAATAAAATACCTCATCCTAAAATCCTCCATTACAGATGTTGGAACTTATTATCTTTATATTATGATAAAGGCATATACCTTTATACTGTTTCTTAGGAAAGGAGATTTGTCAATTGCAGAGAAGTTTGAATAGTATATATTTTATTTGTTAATTCAAACTCTTTTTCAAAATATTTTGTTAAGTCACAGTGTAGGAAAAAAACTGCAGATGCTGGTTAAAATTGAAGGTAGAGACAAAATGCTGGAGTAACTCCGCGGGTCAGGCAGGATCTCTGGAGAGAAGGAATGGGTGACGTTTTGGGTCGAGACCCTTCTTCAGACTGATGTCAGGGGAGGAGGCGGGACAAAGATAGAATGTAGTCGGAGACAGGTAGACTAATGGGAGAACTGGGAAGGGGGAGGGGATAGAGAGGGAAAGCAGGGACTATCTGAAGTTAGAGAAGTCAATGTTCATACCGCTGGGGTGTAAAATACCCAAGCGAAATATGAGGTGCTGTTCCACCAATTTGCGCTGGGCCTCACACTGACAATGGAGGAGGCCCAGGCCAGAAATTTCAGATTGAGAATGGGAAGGGGAGTTGAAGTGCTGAACCATCGGGATATCAGGTGGGTTAAGATGGACTGAGCGGTGGTGTTCAGCGAAACGATCGCCCAGCCTGCACTTGGTCGCGCCGATGTAGAGAAGTTGACACCTGGAACAGCGGTTAGAGTAAATGAAGTTGGAGGAGGTGCAGGTGAACCTCTGCCTCACCTGGAAAGACTATTTTGGTCCTTGGATGGAGTCGGGGGCAGGGACAGGTGTTGCATCTCCTGCGATTGCAGGGGAAAGTACCTGGGGAGGGAGTGGTTTGGGAGGGAAGGGATGAGTGAACCAGGGAGTTTCGGAGGGAACGGTCTCCTTAGAAAGCAGAAAGGGGTAGAGATGGGAAGATGAGGTCAGTAGTGGGATCCCTTTGGAGGTGATAAAAATGTTGGAGGATACTATGTTGTATGCAACGGCTGATGGGGTGGAAGGCGAGGACAAGGGGGACTCTTACAAATAGGGGGAGGGGGAGCAAGAGTGGAGCTGCAGGATATTGAGGAGACCCTAGTGAGAGCCTCATGTATAATGGAAGGGGGAACCCTCGATTCCTAAAGAATGAGGACATTGATGCCCTTGTATGGAACACCTCATCCTGGGTGCAGATGCGGCATAGACGGAGGAATTGGGAGTAGGGGATAGAGTCTTTACAGGAAACAGGGTGGGAAGAAGTGTAGTCAAGATAGCTATGGGAGTAAGTAGGTTTTGTTACGTGATGTTTCGTGTCAAGACCCTTCTTCGGTGACGTTTCGGGTCAAGACCTTTCTTCGGTGACGTTTCAGATCGAGAAACCTACTGACTCCCATAGCTATCTTGACTACACTTCTTCACACCCTGTTTCCCACCCTGTTTCCATGGATACCTTCTATCCTTGTCCCGCCCCCTCCCCTGAATCAGTCTGAAAAAGGGTCTCGACTGAAACGTCACCCATTCCTTCTCTCCCGAGATGCTGCCTGACCCGCTGAGTTACTCCATCATTTTGTGTCTACCTTTGTTAAATCACAGCTTGGCTTTAAGCTTCAAACAGTAATAAATTAGCATAGGATAAATTTAAGGGGACAATTTTTCTCACACGTGACCGAAGGCTGTTGCAACTCACAGGAAAAAAATAAGGAATACTCCATTTTCCTTGGGCAGGAGTCAGAATTAAGTGCATACAATAAACAAAGGGAAAAGTCCATAAGCCTGTAAAGATAAAACAAAAATGTACAACTATAGAGAAAGAGCATGGAAATGCAACTAATTGGACAGATCTTTCAAAGAGCCAACCCAGGCACAATGATCTAAATAGATTTCTTTGTTATAGGATTCTATTCCTTAGAAATTCAATTGACATAATGGCATTTTTCACAGCGCTCTGTGATTAAATGTCTTTTCTCCACTGAAATGCAATAAAGAGAATCCATGGGTAATTTTGTATCCCTTCTGAAATTTGAATGTAATCTTCCTGATCAGATTCATCCTTATGCCACTAATGTATTACCCAGTCAGGAGTGGACGGGATAATGTTGTTGCCAATCTTAAAACACTTCTTAGAGGAGTGCATGAGAAATTGAACCTGGAAACAATCCTTGCTGTGCAGTCTCAAGAAATGTTGATTTTCTCAAAGCAGTACCAGATAGGGAAAGTTAATCAGATGCTTACTTACATTGCATCCTACTAACCATTCTGCATCAACCATTTACTGACTTTAATCACCCTTCTGCCACCTCCCTCCCAAAACTATGAATTTCCACAGGGCTCAATCTCTGAGTTCCGTTGACCCTTAAGCCCCATAGTCCCAAACTCCATCCCTCCCCCTCAAAAATCTGGAGCCTGGGGACTAATCTCCCTTTATCCCCCACCCCCATCTATCATGACCATAGACTCCCATTATTGCAGCCACACAATTGTCCTAATCCACAACCACCTCTAGTCACCAATATCTTTCTAACACTGTCTAATGCCCCCCTACCTCTGCTTGCAAAAGTGAACTGAATGAACCTATAGTCAATGGCAGTCCTGGCACTCAACCTCACACTTGAACACAGTCTTGGAACAAAGTGCAAAGCAACGCGTCAATGATCCTAGAAATAAGCTACGGTCATTTGTTGACTGGGCATCAGGCACAGCTGAAATTTACATCAGGTTCTCTTCCATTCAAAATGATTATGTGGATCCTGCTGCTGTGCCATCTACCAAACCCCCTCCTGTAAAGTCACAGGTGTCAACATCTCTTTAGCATGGTCTCATCACATTTGTTGCTTTGAAGCCTCGTTCTAATTAGTGTGAACTCTCGCTCTACCTCCTCTAATTAGTTATTGCTTGAAAATAGACCAATTAGTAGCAATTGAAACATAGAAACATAGAACACAGAAAAACAGGTGCAGGAATAGGCCATTTGACCCTTTAAGCCAGCACTGCCATTCAATGTGATCATGACTGATCATCTAAAATCAGTATCCCATTCCTGCTTTTTCCCCATATCCCTTGATTTCTTTAGCCCGAAGAGCTAAATCTAACTCTCTCTTGAAAACATCCAGTGAATTGGCCTCCACTGCGTTCTGTGGCAGAGAATTCCACAGATTCACAACTCTCTGGGTGAAGAAGTTTTTCCTCATCTCAGTCCTAAATGGCCTACTGCTTATTTTTAAACTGCGACCCCTGGTTCTGGATTCCCCCTGCATCGGGATCATTTTTCCTGCAACTAGCCTGTCCACCTTCTCCTCCCTCCCTCCCGCCCTCCCACCACCCTCCCCCCCTCACCCCCTCCCTCCCACCCTCACCCCCTCCCTCCCACCCTCTTCCCAACCTCCCACTCTCCCCCTCCCCCCACACTCCCCTCTCCCTCCATGCCCACCTCCCCCTCTCCTCCCCTCCACCCTTCCCCTCCCCCTCCACTCCATCCCCTCAACCACCCTTACCCTCCCTCCCCCCCTCCCTCCCACCCTCCCCCTCTCACCCCCTCCCTCCCACCCTCTTCCCACCCTCCCACCACCCTCCCCCTCCCCCCACACTCCCCTCTCCCTCCATGCCCCCCTCCCCCTCTCCTCCCCTCCACCCTTCCCCTCCCCCTCCACTCCATCCCCTCAACCACCCTTATCCTCCTCCTCCCCCCCTCCCTCCCTCCCTCGGAGATATATTTAAACTTTAAAATGTGAATAATTTAAAATATATAACACCGATTTCAATTAAAGTTCTTCCATTAGCACCAAAAGGGACGACAGTGAGTAAGGTGGACCTAAAATTGATGTGCTATCGTGTACCGTTTTGGCAGTAGTTCAGGAACAAACAAACAAGAGTTTTAGTATATAGATGTACAAGCACACCCAGGTCTCGTTGCACCTCCCTTTTTCCTAATTTGACACCATTCAGTCGAAGATGCCGAAACACAGGCTGCCATAAACATATCACACTTTGCACCATTGACAATTTACTTTTTTTTTGTTTTATGACGTGTAGTTCATTAAAAGCATAGAGAGATAAGGCATGGAAGCAGGTCCTTTGGCCCACAGAGTCTGCACCAAACATCTGTTTATACCATTTCAACATGGGGAGGCATGGTGGCGCAGAGGTAGAGTTGCTGCGTTACAGTGCCAGAGACTCGGGTTAAATCCTGACTACAGGTGTGCCTGTTTGGATTTTGTACATTCTCCCTGTGACGGTGTGGGTTTTCCCCAGATGCTCCTGTTTCCTCCCACACTCCAAAGACGTACAGTTTGTAGTTTAATTGACTTCTTTAAAGATTGTAAATTGTCCCTAGTGTGTAGGATAGTGCTACTGTACAGGGATCACTGATTGGCACGGACTAGGTGGGTCAAAGGGCTTGTTTTTGCACTGTATTTCTAAACTAAAAGAATTAATCCCTTTTTTATTCTCCCCACATTCTCATCTACTCATCCTGATTCTGTAACCCACCTATACACAGAGATAATTTACACTGGCCACTTGACCATGTTAGCATGTAAGAGGGAACCAGAGCATCCGGAAACATATCCTTACAAAGAAGGCATGAGCAATAAGCTAATGATCTATTCCCTATCAAAATGCATTCAGTTCCACAAAATGTTCTGCTATCCTATATATTTGCAAAATAATTCAGCCAATTTGCTTAATTTCACATGGTTGAAGGCACTGAATACAGCAAAGGCTATGGGACCAGCCAAGATACTAAAGGTAAACATGCTCCAGTATTTGCCTTGCTTCTGGTCCAGATGTTCAAATATCGAAACACACATATCTATCTGACAAAGTAGAAAATTGTTCAGTTCTATCCTATTCACAAACAAGATAAAGTCAAACTGGCTAAGAAAATCTAATCAGCCCATCAGTAAGAATCATCAACAATCCTGTCAAGTGATATTTACTCACCACATCGATGGGTTTTGCCAGGACAAACGAGATCTAAATCTCTTCTCAAATTTGTTTCAAACATGAACCAAAGAGTTGAATTCTGCTGATTTGTTAAGGGAGATGGCTGCTCACATCAAGGCATTATTTGACTTTGTACACCATCAACGAGTGCTAGTAGAACTTAAGTTATGTTTCTATGCTTCTATATTTCTATGTTTCTATGTGTATATTTGCTGATGATTGCACAAGGATCAGTTTCATTCTTAACACCTAGAAAAATGAAACAATCCATGCCACACATACTGATACCCACACAGCATTCAAGCATGGCTGAAAGGGGGCATGAAATGTTTGCACCAGGCAATGACCAACTACAAGCAAGAGTCTAACCAAATACCTTTTATATTCAATAGTTTAACCAACATTAACATCAGGAGGGATCAGCATTGTTCAGTAACTCAATTACTTGTCCCATAAATAATGTAGTGACAAGAACAGAAACGAATCTGGATATATTATGGTGAGTGACTCCTTTCATGATAGCGCCAGGCACATCAATAATATAATGGAATGCTCATCAAGTTTAGCCACTGGATTGGCAACCTATCCCACCATCTAAAACATTCATTCCCCCACCACTGTTGTACTGTGGCTGCAGAGTGGCAGTGTGTACTACTGACAAAATGAACATTTCCAAAAGCAACACTGCCCTAACCTGCTACCTCTGCCACCAAGAAGAACAAGGGTAGTAGGTGCTCAGATACATGAGCAATCACACATTATCCTGACTTACAAATATATTGTCATTCCTTCATCACTGCTGGGTCTAAATCCTGGAACTCCATCCCCAATAACATTGTGGGAGCATACTCACCAGAAGAATAGCACCAACAGTCAAAAATAATCTCATCATCTTCCCGAGGGTAACTTGGGATGAATAATAAAAGTTGTCCATTGACAACAATTCCTATTTTCTAAAATAATGACCTATTGAAAAATAATAGAGAATAGGAAGGAGAACGGGTCATGTGGGATGCCAGAATGCATACAGAACGCATACAGCTGAGAAAATGTCTACTTGCATTTTTGTGATGTGCAGCACATTGGTTGTAATCTTGGTTGAGGCAGAGATGTTGTTATAAGCACACATATCAGGTGGAACATGACATCAGTAACCAACTATAAAACATAGCTCTTGCTTTGGCCTCATTTTCCTTTGATGTCTTCCCAGAAGGTCACCAGTTGAACATGTGTTAAGCAGCAGGAGCGAGTCATCACTGGTGCTATTTGATGGGATTGTCAATTACTCACAGTTTACTGCTGGTTGATTTCTTCTGGCTGCTGATAAAATACTGCAGGAATTGCTGTGGCAGGTGCTGAAGGAACTTTGACTGATTTGTTCCAGATGTTGGTGTATTTGTTTACCTTTCTTCAGGCTGAGCTGCTACAGAAATGGACAAGCTGCTGGAAGAGGAGGACGGGGGAGGGGGTATGTGGGGGGAGGGGGGTATGTGGGGGGAGGGGGTATGTGGGGGGAGGGGGTATGTGGGGGGAGGGGGCAGAAGGGGTTTCAACTGGGGGCTATGTGCACAACAGTATTCAGGGAGCAATTTGGCTAAATGAACCGCTCCAATGAGCAACTCCAATGAAAAATTGGCAACACTAATTCGAGCAGTAAAGGGTAGGAAATGTATTTGAAGGGTGTAAAACTGACCATAGCTAGAATCTTCCATGAGCCTATCAGTTTCTAGGCATGTGCTGGAGATAAAGGTTTGTTGCACCATTTGCCATCCATTCTCTGTGGCATTGGTGGAGTCAGTGGGCTCTACTTAACGAGAGTTTTATTGGTTTAATTTCCTCTTGACAAAGACAAGTAGGCACATTAAGCATAAGAGTTTGCAGGTTTGTCGGCTTCATCTGGTTGAAGGGTGCAGAAATCTTTGTACAAGTTATATCATAATTCTGTTCTACAATAGAATCAAATGAGATTACGCTTCCTCAATGTCCATGATCACTGTAAAAAGTGAAAATAAATTCAGTGTAGAGAAACAGATATATAGGAGCCTATGTTCAGAAATGACTAGAATCTACAGGGTAGTTATATAAGAGTATTAGCCTTCACTTTGACAATGTCACACGTAAAAAGGTGAATGGTATGGGTTAAAAAAAGAACTGCTGAAGGACCCCAACTGGTCAGGCAGCATCTGTGGTGGAAAACTCTTCCATGGATGCTGCCTGACCCATACAGCTCCCCCAGCAGTTTTCCTTATTTTGCTCCAAATTCCAGCATCCACAGTCTCTTGTGCCTTGAGATATACAGGTAAGTCGATTCAGTGTTCTGGTGAGTGTTTCTTGATTTAAACCATTAACCCTGTTTCTCTTTCAACAGGTTGCCTGACCTGCTGTGTGTTTCTAACATTTTTTGATTTTATTACAGTTTTCCAGCATCTACAGTTTTTTTTATTGTTTCACGATCATAACTGTTTTGAGGAAAGCCAAGATATAGATGAAAGATGGAACACAGCTTCTCCAATGCTGGGTTGAATATTTTGGCTGAAGAAGTTCAGAGCACTTGGAAGTTCTGTCACAAAAAAAAGTGGAAGTCTTCACTAGAATAACCATTGGAGGCCTAGTCCATTGTTCCATCTTGGCTGAATCCCTCAATGATGGATTCTCAATAATTATGAAGGTTAAGATCTAACCCTTAAAGGTTTGATCATTTCGATCAGCCTCTTCCAAAAGGGCCAGTATTTCTGCTTGTAGAACAGAATGTTTCTTTGTTGTCCTTGGAGTCCCAGTGTTGCTGAAATGGCATCAAATCTTCACCACAGGATAATTGCCAGGATTTGGGGAACCTGTGCATAGAAGCATGCAATAATGTGCAGGGAAGCATCCAGGAACACACTATGCAGCATACATGCTTTGAGGCCCAGATTCAATTGTGTAGGGCCATGACACACGTGCAGGCAATCAGCATGGAAGAAATGTCTGCTGCACAGAGTGAAGAGGGTGGGTCAGCTGCTGGTGGTGATGACCAGCAGCATGTCCAGGAGTAACTTTGAGGCATCTTGAACAAGTTGGAGAGTCATCATCAGATTCAAAATGAGAGTTTGAAAGTCAAGAGGGCCAAAATAAATCTCGGGTTACTGGAAAGAAATGAACTGAGCAAACAAAATAGACTGCCAGAACGTGTTGATTGATATAGACATAAAATGCTGGAGTAACTCAATGACACAGGCAGCATCTCTGGAGAGAAGAAATGGGTGACGTTTCGGGTCAAGACCCTTCTTCAGACTGATGGTTGATTGATATGTTGACTCTGGATAATTCTAGTCTGTAAATGTAGACTCCAGTTAATTAAACTCTCTGAATGTGAAGGGTGGATTTGTTTTGGACTGCTGATAATTGATCTTGTAAGCTTCATTTTACCTGTTCAAATTTTTAATGTAAATAATGAATTGCTAAACTGATGAATTTCTCTTGGCAATGGGTTTTGGAACATTTAGTAGGGTATGACGTATAGTTGAATGGCATTGAGTTGCAAGTCAGCCATGATTGAACTGAAACCTGAAATATCACAGGAGAGCAGAATTATCCTTTTATATTTCCACGTCTCAATGTATAGTTAAATACTGATTGTGCAAATTCATTTGAAACAGGCACATGAAGAGAAATATGAGAATTTCAACTCAAGTCGAGTGACCATTATTCCAATGATTCAGCAGTAATCATGGGGTATTCTAATATATCCATCTGTTTGCCACCTGGGTATATTTTAAATCACACATAATGGAATGTTGAACATTAATTTCTTAAATTATTTAAAGATTGTGTATTTGCATTTTGCCTTTAATGTCTCTGAGAAAGTGGAAACATCCTTTACAGACATTGAAGTAATTTCTGAATTGTTGTCACTGTTGAACTGTAGCATTCACTATGTGTATAGCAAGCTCCCACAAAAACTATGATAATGACCATTAAAATCTATATTGTTTAGTGTTGTTGATTGATCTGCGTAATTCTGATCTTCTTTAAAATGCCACCTGACTCTATGATGTAATGAGGTTTTGGTTGAGGATAGAAATCAAAACTATTGTTAATTCTACAGTTGAATGCAGGGAACGTGCAATCTTCCACGTGCAAAGTATTTTTCTTCCGACATTAACAATATGGCATAGTGGAACAGCTAGAAGAGCCCTAGTCTCACAATTCCAGAGACCTGGGTGCAATTCTGACCGTGGGTGTTGTTTGTGTGGAATTTGCACGTTCTTACTGTGATCACAAGGGCTTCCTCCAAGCATTTCTCCATTTGCCTTCCACAAAACACAGATGTGCAGTTAAACACTTAGTGAGGGGGTCCCCCAGCAGTTAGGCAGCAAATCTGGATTGGCAATGTTTTGGATCAGAACCTTTCTTCAGACATGCATCTGCAGTGTCTTATGTCTCTCCAGATGTGCAGATTAGGAGGCTAATTGGCCATGGTAAATTACCCCCATTATGTAGGTGAGTGGTGGAATTTGGGGAGGGAGGGAGTTGAAGGGAATGTAGGGAGAGAAAAATAGAGCCAAATTTAAAGCTTACTGGTACTATAATGCCAAATATTACTTTTCTTTCAGGTGATAATGTTTTAATTTTAGAGATACAGCATGGAAACAAGCCCTTCAGCTCATCAAGATCATGCCGATTATCGATTACACGTTGAATTTCAAGAAGATAGTAACGGTGAAATGAGTGGGCTAAACTGTAACAGATTTCAGTTCAGATTTCACCTGAGATCCACTTTGCTGGACTTACTTCAAAGTGAACAAAGAGTGAGTCAAAAAGACCAAAGGGTTAATATATGTAAATACATAATATGGTGAAAATATGGCCAGGAACTGGGCAGGAGTGTGCCCAGCTATGGAGTCAGGAATGGGCTGGGAATGATGAGGCAGGCATGGAACGTGGGTATGAGTGGGAGCTGGGACAGGGATACCTGTGTGCCCAAGGGTGTTTGCATTGTTGAGGCCTGGAACATGGGAGGTGTGTGAACAGAAGTAGTGGGGGAGAGAAAGCTGGAAAAGAGTTGGGGACAGGACAAAGCCTGGCAAGTGATGGTTGGATAAAGGAGGATGTTTGATTGGCAGATGTGTGGACCAAGAAGAAAGGAAGATAAAATGGAGACAAAAGGCGACTAAAGGAGATACAAAGGAGGGAAGGAGACAAAAGGTGTTGACAAGAAGAGAAGACATTTGAAAGTGGAGTGCAATGTAAAGTCAGAGGGGAGGATATAAGTGGTATGGGGTAGGGAAAAGAGGATAGTGGGAGAATGGGTATGCACCAGATTGAGTAAAATAAGAAGAATGGGGTGTGGTGTTACCTAAAATTGCCCATATTACCCTGTCACGAACCTTCCCACAAATCTTTCCTTTGTCCTAACACTCACCCCAACAGCCTACAGCCCAACCTCTTCATATTCCTGTCTCTACTTTAAAAAGCTATAGGAGATAAGCTTGGGCACTTCACACAGCCCCAGTTCTGAAGAGTCTCGGTCCTGAAATATCAACTGCTTCCATTTGACCCAATCTCTATGAATGTTGGTGTCAAGAAATGATGAATAATTACTTTGCCATTTTTCTCAAGCCTTCTTTTGGCAGTGCTGCAGCTCATCTCCAACACGTACCCTGCTAATGTGAAACTAACCCGCAGAACAAACAGGAAACTGTTCAACTTATGTAATCTCCAACTTTACTTACTGAACTGCAATACAGCCAGGCTTCGCAATTTTCGACTCATTTACTAAACCGTCTGAGAGAATGGACCTTAAGTATTACATCACAAAACAAAGATTCTTCACCAACTCGCCCTAGGTAAACAACATCATCCTTCAACGATAGATCTCCATAGCAATACCCTGGAAATCACGATCCTTTTTCCAATTCTTGGAACTCATCTCCAACTAAAAATAGACAAGAATGAAAAATCACCATCACATTCAATGTCCCACAATAGCCCTTTACAACAAAAATGAAAAGGTTGTTTGAAAATCAAAATCTCAAAGAAAAAGGCATATACCTCATGGAAGAACAAAGATTCTCAAAGATTGTAGCATCAGTAGATAACATGGTTAAAATTGCATTTGGGTTGCTGTCATCATTATTCAGGGTGTAAATACAAGAAGAGGGTTTATGCTCTGACATCATTACACATTAGTCAGCTCTCAGTGGGGCACTGTGTGCATTTCTGGACAACCACACTTTTGGAAGGTTACGATAGCCCTAGAGAGGGTGTAGAAGATGTTCACTAGGATATAGCCTAGGATGGGAATTTAAGTTATGAAGACAGACTGGAGAGGCTTGGCAGATTTTCCCTGAAGTGGAGAAGGTTAAAAGGGATGATGATTGAGATATGAGGGGTATAGATAGGGTAACTGCAGGGCATTTTTACTCTTGTCACAGATAAATAATACTTGAAGATATAATTTAGGTAAGAGCTAAAAGGTTTCGAGGGGATTTGATGGGATATTTTTGTTATCCACAGACGAGCGACTACCTGGAAAATACAGCTGGATTGTATGGTGGAAGCAAGATCACTGACAGAATTTCGGAAGTGTCACGATAAGCATTTAAATTACCAAAGCATGGAAGACTATGGGCCAAGTGTTGGACGATGGGATAAAAAAGACAGAACCCACTGGTCAGCGTGGATATGATGTGCGGAATGCCCTGTGTTCATGCTATATGATTCAATAATTTTATAAACAGTTACATAAGTTCTTTTTGATGGCATTGCATTTGCACCTGTTTGATTATTTTTTTGCAAATTTGCAAATATGGAAAAGATCTTCCATTCAGCAAGATCAATGCAGAAATCACCCTGAAGACTCTGCAAAATCATGGGCCATTAGTCAAGTAATATACGTCTTCAATCAGTCGACGGTGATTCCATTATATTAAACTGAACATGTTTGTCTACATATCACAAACATAACTCATTATAAATCTGAACAATGAAGCAGGAAAAAATGCAGGTCAACTACAATCAATTGAGAATAAAACAGTGTTAACATGTCGGTTTCTCAACGACCTTTCACTAGAACCACAAAAAATTATATCTCCAACAGACTTTCAAAGTTCTGGGGTATTGTGGGGAAGGGTGGGTGTGCTTACATAAGGGCAAAATAGCAATGAGAAGGTAAAGTATCTGAGTGAAATAAAGCCAGGAGAGATTAAGTGGTAAAATAGATGTTTATGCAAGGCAAAAAAATGGTAGTAATGGATCTGGCAAAAAAATGGGGAAAATGAGAATGACAAAGTAAGAATTATGGCAGTAATTCCAATCAAAGCCATCGGTGATGATGTCACTATCACTTCTTTGCCACACCTACAAGCTGTTTGAGTGTCTCATCTTGACCCGCCTCAGCCAGGTGATAGAGCCATCCCGAATAAAGGAGCAAGCAGGGTTCTGGCCTGGGAAGTCCTGCACATGTCAGCTTCTCAATCTCGCCCAACACAGAGAGGATGGCTTTCAGGAAGGTGTTATCACAGGTGCTGTTTTTGTAGACCTTTCAGCCACTTATGATATAGTAAACCATCACCGACTGTTACACAAAGTACTTAATTTGACACACAACTTGCATCTAACCAACCTGGTGAAGACTCTGGTCGAAAACAGATGCCAGATGCTTCTTTGACGAGCTGTCAGGAAAGAAAAGTCGCTGGCGCAGGCAGCAAAACGCCCCCCCAAGGCACTTCCTTGATGGGGGGGCGTTTTTCTGCCTGCGCCAGCGACTTTTCTTTCCTGACAGCTGGATGTTAACGACAAGCCTTTCAACAGGCCTGGATCGCCCGCCACAAACTGAGATTGCTGGACACACCGAGGGGCCCGGCTCGCCTGTGACGGACTGAGGACTCACACATCTTGGTTGGAAGAGCTGCTCGGAAGGCCCGGCTCGCCCATCACGGACTCCGAAATCAGCTCAGATTCATCAGCATCGACGGGACCCATGCCATCGAGAACGAGGAGGGCGGCCACGAGAACCATCAAGAGCGAGGTGCGCGTCGAGAGCAACATGTGCCATCGAGAGCGAGGAGGGCCACTGAGAGCTACCTGGTGGGGGGCCACCGAAAACGAAGTGGGGACCCGGCAGGGGGCTGCCAAGCTGTCTAGCTTATAAAAGGACTGGACAAGCTAGATGCAGGAAAAATGTTCCCAATGTTGGGCGAGTCCAGAACCAGGGGCCACAGTCTAAGGATAAAGACGAGGCCATTTAAAACTGAGATGAGAAAAAACTTTTTCTCTTTTGACATTTGAATTGAAACAGAAAATACTGGAAATATTCAGCAGGTCAGGAAACATCTTTAGTGAGAAATAGCGTTAATGTTTCATGTTCTAATGATGTTCAATGGAAAATTGCAAACCAGAATGTTTCATCAGAACCTTAAAAAGTATTTAGAAATCAAACATGTTTTCAGTTGCAGAGAATGCGAACGTTTAAAGACAACAAATGGCAATTGTAATTGTGTGTCTTGTGTTCTTTATTGTCTACTGCCGGACACTGACGTGAGAGGATGCTGGCGCTATTTGTTCGCCGCTTCTCCGTCAGGACAGTTCGTCTGTTTGTTTTTATGTCATGACTGTTTTTGTAAAGCGTCTTTGAGCACTTGGAAAAGCGCTATATAAAATAAATGTTTATTATTATTATTATTATTATTATTATTATTATTATTATAAGGTAATGACCAATGAGACTGAATGAAACCATAGGTGGTGTTGCAGGCTGAGAGAGGATAGTGATGATTATTAATCTCAGCTGATCTCTCTGGAGAAGATGTGAATGGAAGGAGTGAAAGTAGGAGAGAGAGAGAGAAATAGCAAAGTTTGAGTGCTTGGGATGGAAATTGCCATGGGAAGTGAGAGATCTTTAAAGGTAATGGAATTGTTGACCAAAGCGTTTAAAGCACTAATTTTGCACGATTCTGTAGCTCTGCAGAAGATTGAAAGCTGCCTATTTTGTATTGCATTCTTAAAATACACCAGAGGCCGCACAGAATTTGAAGGTGTTAAATACTTATTTGAATCTCATTGTTCAGCACCATATCACAAAGAGATATCTTACATCTTTGGCAGTAGTTAACAGCTTTTCAGATATATTCAAGCTGAAGTAGCAGATTTATTGAAGTAGTTTTGACACATAAATTTTTAAACAACATTGACTTCAACATATATTTTATATTGACTTAGTGCATCTGTGATTTTAATGAATATATGCCGGATGCACTCAAGTTCCAAATGATGGTACATGGCTTAAAAAATCTCATCCATATCTTCCACTGATTTATGTTCAGCATACATAAACATTTGAGGTATTATTAAAATAATCTATTATTGGTAATGAAGTGAATATATTTTTTGGTATTAATAAGATTAGCAATTGAATTTCAGAAAGTAGAACTTACCAATTTGGCATTCATCTGTCTATCAATCTACATCTACCAATATATATTTTTATCTAATTTAATAACATACAAAAATGTACAAATAATTAAAATTATGAAAGGAATGCAATTCTTGAATAAAATGAAATATCCTCCTATTGGGATGATTTATAATACAGAATGAGAAGGATATATTAAAACAAGGCTTCTGGTCTTTGAATTTAATTGGGGGTAGATAAAGTTAAAATATGTATATTGGATCTTATATTGGAGCCTGTGTACTATTATAATCACTGTTTTCGTTAAACTTAGCTTTAATGTTTTGCTTACTTTCTTTCCTGTTCAGATACAGAAACACTCATTTTTGTGAGATCAAATGAAATTGTTTTCGCATTTCAAGATAATTTTTAAAGCACTACAGAAATCCTCTTACAACAAGTATCACCTAAAAGACATCTAGGGGGAGAAACAGTAATTTCAGTTACATTGCTGGCTGATAGTATATCAACAATTTAATAGACAATTTGATTAAATATTCAAATGCTTAGAATTTTCATTATGTAATTTCTTTATTGGGGAATATAATATTTTTGAAATAAAGATTTTAAGAAATGCTTTAATTATCATTTAAATCTTTGTTGAGTGAAATCCGAACAATATTTAATAGTGCAACTATTAAATATTGCACATTATTGCAACTATTATAAATATCATATTTTATCTCACAAATGCAGAATTATGTCCTGAGGGTAATTCATAATGTACAGAATTTAGGCAGCTTTATGCTACAAGTGCGCATGAGAAAGATTCTTTGTATTCTCAGTTTCAAAGTATAGAATAACATGTTAGAATTCAAATCCAGATATCATTCAGCAGGGCAAGGAGAACTGCAAAGGAATATATGCAGGCTTACCAATAGACTATTTTGAGTATTTATTCTGCTTTGTTTTGAATTTCTCCATCTACATATTTGGACAAATTGTTCATGTCCAATACGATTGTTTGAGGGTTGATCTTAACTGTTCCTATCAGGCAGGAGGCTGCCAACAGCTTGTTTATTGCACTTTTTGTTTCTTGCCATGTATTCTGTCTCAGATTGTAAAAATGAGCAGTCCTCCTCCAGCCACCTCCAGCTCCAGAAATGACACTTAAATGCATTTCAGTGATCCAGCAGTAACTACTTATGGCACATTCAGAAATATGCAACCACATGTAAACACATTCACATGTCTGCAGCTGCCATTTTAAAATAAGAACAATACAATCAAGAAACGTCAGGCTTTGTGGTACCAAAAGGCCACTAACGTCTACAGTGAATAAATGTCACAACAAGGAGATCTATGTGTCTATGAATCTATAAATACGAAAACTAAATGTTACCAGAAAATGTTATGAGGATATTTCATTTTTACTGCCCCTCATGTGTCTCCTAGTTCATTTTCAAAAGTGAAATCAGACCTGAATGTTTATTTTAAATAGAAAAATTAACATTACGTTAGAAAGGTAAATAAAAGCTTCCTTTCAAGTACAAATTCAGTTGGAAGTAAATGAAAAATGAACATAATGGAGAGCATACAGGCTTCAAATACACTGTTGCTTGTTTTGTGCAAATAGCATGTGTGCCTTTTTACATCAGAATGTTAACTGCAATTATGTGAGTAAATGCTGACTCATAAAGTACATAGCAAAAACATAGTCAAATGGTTTATTGCTTTTGGTGATATTTATTATGGTATTAATTATGTTATTTATACAGTTACATGAAAACTCTAACCTCATAAGAACCACAGACTGAATCCTTAGTTTAACATTTTATTAAAAGACAATGCAAAGCTCTTAACAGTGCAAAATTCTCTCAATACTATATTTGAATCCCCATCTTGATTATGTTTTAGAATATAAACTAGACGGGCATGGACCCGTTGGATCCAAATCTCTCCTGTGGGCGCCCTCCGTGTAAACCTCTCCTGCAGGTGCGATAACCCCCGTTGGGTGCAAGCCTCTCCCGTGGGCCCGGCAACCCTCCCACAACTGATGATCTGTGGACCCGTTGACAGCCGGGGAGCGTCTCCCGGGGCCATGTGCGAGCAAGGGGGGAGAGGAAAGGGGAGAGGTTGCCACTCACCTCGGCCCCGGGCGGCTATCACATCAGCCAGAGCGAGCTGTGGACCCCTTGGGTGCAAACCTCTCCTGCAGTGGCAGCTCAGCGGCGATGGCCAACTTGTTTGACATTCTGCCGCCATGCTGCACCACGGGAAGAAGACAGGCATGGAGTACGCCGTGACGGGCACTGATCCTCCCGGCGGGGGGGGGGGGGGGGGGGAGGGGAAGCGCATTTATCAATGTTTATTGTTAATTGTTTTAAAAATGTAACAAAACATGATCAATTGAGACCGCAGGGGAATGGTGAGTAGGGTGGGCATAAAATTGTTATGCTATCATGTACCGTTTTGGCTGTATTTTGGGCACATACAAACTGACAAAATATGTATACAAGATGAGAGTTTTAGTAATATATAGATTAGGTATTAAACCCATCTGTCTTAATTCACAATGACATTAATGAAGCAAAGCTCACTCATTTGTAACTAATATATGCCTCAGCAAATAAGTAGGTTGTTTTATGTTGGAACTTTTAATATTTACATGATTTTGGGAGCCAATTAGAGGAGTCAAAATTGGAAGAATTTATGTTTTTAGGAGGTCTTGTTTGCTTCTGCCGTTTTTAAAGGTGACACCTGTGGTCACATTGAAAACCGCAGGAATTTCTGTTAGAAAAATCCTGACGTGTTTTTAGTCTCCAGTTGGCATTAGGTTTTAAATAATTTATATGAGAGTGCTTGTGGTAACATTTTAAGTGAGGATATAGCAGTTTATTATTTGACAGAGCAGCAATCCAATTAGGAATACATGTCAAAACAACCATTCACTAGATTAGCAAGTAACAGCAGGAGGGAGACCTTATTTTGTCTTAATTTAATGACACTTTGGATAAATTAGCTTTATTGTGACAAAATCAATTTGATCTCATATTTCCTATTAAATCATTTTAATAAATTCTTAGAATTGGCAATTTGAGTTATATTTTTTCCCCTCAATAGAGGTATCGACGTAGGTTATGGAAGATTCTGAGTCTACAACATATTCCTGATATTTGAGTCACATGAAGCAACACATCAAGATTTTGATGGCACGTTGCACATATTACTCAATCGGTAGCATGGAAGCTTCTGCAGTTGTTTTGTGAATTTGTGAATGGCGAATGTGGCATTAGGTAAGGATGTGGAAGCTTGATTATTTTGATTGTCAGTAGGTCATTATAATTGCTTCCTCCTGTCACAGTACTGTGACTCGAAACTGGTGGGGATGGTTAAGATGTGTGCAAATTACATGAAATAGAATATTTGGATCACTATTCATGAACCTGTGGATAGCAAATTGCTGACACTTTGCTTATTTCCCTGTAACCTAGTCTTGTCAGGAAGTCCGTCAACTCTCTAGTGATTTTCCCATCACTCTCCCATGCTAGCCCATAATTTAGAGCAGCCAATTAACCTACAAACCAACAATTCTTGTTGAAGGACCTTTGCTGAAAAACATTGCTATACAATTCAATGTTTAAGCTATTTCTTCGGCATCTTACTCAAAAGCGTCACAAACCATTATGGAAGAAGTTGAGTAAACAGGCCAAACCATCTTGACCAGCCAAAAAAAAACAACACAATGCTAGAAATAGATTTATTATCTCACAGGGTTTGACAAGTTATAGATATCTGTGCTCAATCAACTTCACATTTCTTCACTATCTGACTTGCTTGGTAATGATATTTGCCCTGAATCTCTCATCCCAAAAGCACACCCATATGTCATTATTATAGCCATCTTACTTATCCACAAATTCACTGCACGTGCATTGTGATCTAGGTATTTGCTGAGATGTTGAAACAAAAATCCAGTGTTGATAAAATATAAACAAATGTTTGCATCTAATAACACTTTGCAAAGTAAACAGTTGATTTCTTCCCATCACTGAAATGTAACATCCCAAATAACATCTTGATGAAACCCCTTTGCACCATCCCCAAGGAAATCACATTCTTGTCAAAATGTGGTGACCAGAACATAGTGCTCCAGCCGTGCTGACAAATGTTTGACAAAGTTCTACTGTAACCTCCTTGCTCTTATATATTTTTTATATACACTAACATGCATTCCAGCACAAAATCACGAGGTTAGAATAAATATGAATCATTGATAGATTTATATCACTTTCTATTAGTAGAATGAAAAATTATAAATAAGGCCACAGGAAAAAGACTATCGGAATAGAATGACAACAGATCAAATTGCTTGTAGAGTATTACACTCTTCAGATGTTCACTATAATTATAATGTTTCCATTATTTCTAAACAAGATTTTCTCAGACACATATGAATAGCCATCCTTCTAAAAGCATTCCAAAATATTGGTTATTTGAAATAAAATCAGAAATGCAGGAAATACTTTGCAAGCTAGCATGCATCTGTGAAACGAGAAAGAGAATTGATGCTTCAGGTCAATGCCCATTCTTCAGAATGTGAAAGTGTTCCCTCCGTAACATTCCCTGCCCAAACATTCATTGAAGATTAATAGGCTGAACAACAGTGTTTGAGCAACCAATCATGCAACAACCTAATTCCTTCTGCCATGGTATCATCACGAATCCAGATGGATCTTGTCAATGCAGTGAAAATAACAATCAAGTAGGATTTAACACCAGATACTGGGAAGAACAAAGCGAGCAGCAAAAAGCTGGGGAGTAAAAGAAAATAAATGTGCCTAATATCATAATTTCAGGAGATTTACCAAACCTTTCCTAATCTAAATAGTTGAGTAACTTTGCTACTGTGCAGATTTTGCAAATGATTTCTAGAGAGGAAGGTCTCACAATAAAAAATAAACAAAAAAAAAGACACAGATTGCTAGTGTAACTTAAAGGGTCCAGCAGCATCTCTGGAGAACATGGTTAGGTGATGTTTCAGGTTGGAACCCTTTTTCAGGCACAAAACATCATCAATCCATGTTCTCCAGAGATGCTACCTGGCCCGTTGACTTACTCCAGCACTTTGTGCCTTTTTTTGTAAACCAGCACCTGCAATTTCTCGCGTCTCAAAAATAAACTAATTTAATTTTAATGGTGTTGCTTACACTGCAGATTCAAAAGATCAAAACAGAATTTTGCATCCTTCAAAACTACATGATATTCAAATACAGCCACATGGAACTGCAGATGCAGGTTTACAACAAACAAAAAAACACCAACCATCTTTGGAGGACATGGATAAGTGATGTTTTGGGTTGGAAAACTTCTTCAGACTGATTGTGGTAGAGGGGAAGAAAGTTGGAAGATATGTGGGCATGGGACAAAATCTGGCAATGATAGATGAATATAATTGAAAAGGTGTTTGCCTGGCAAATGGGTAGACATAGGCCAAAGATGGGAAGAAGACAAAAGGCTGTGCGATACAAAAATGTGAAGTCAGAGGAAGGAATGTAGGTGGAAGGGGACAGTGAAGGGAAAAGGGCTGTTGTTGGTTAGTTACATAAAAAACGTTGCCTATTCATGTTCTCCAGAGATGCCTGATCTGTTGAATTACTCTGGCACTTTGTGTCTATTTTTGATATTCATATATCTCTGACAGTCAATTAAATTATTTTAAATTGTAGCCGTTAACGTAAAGTAGAAACGTCAGTTGTCAATTTGCACAGCAAGCTTCATTAATACAGGTCCGCTTGACCATTGAACTATAAATGCATAAAGTCACTGAGTCATATTACACAGAGACAGACCCTTTGCTCAGCAGTTTCCATTCTGATCATCAAGAACCCATCAAGCCAATCCCTCTGGCCAGCACCTGGCCTGTAGATCTTCATGCCTTAAAGATTCAAGCTCTCAGGTAGATACTTATTTTTAGTTTTAGTTTTAGATTCAGAGATACATCGCGGAAACAGGCTCTCCAGCCAACCGAGTCCGCACCAACCAACAATCCCCACTCATTAACACACACAGGGGACAATTTACCCTTATACCAAGCCAATTAACCCACAAACCTGTACATCTTTGGAATCATCATATCATATCATATCATATATATACAGCCGGAAACAGGCCTTTTCGGCCCTCCAAGTCCGTGCCGCCCAGCGATCCCCGTACTGTGGGAGGAAAGCGAAGATCTCAGAGAAAATGAACACAGGTCACTGGGAGAACGTACAAACTCCACACAGACAGCACCCTTAGTCGGGATCAAACCCGGGTCTCTGATACTGCAAGCGTTGTGAGGCAGAATTGTACACTGTGCTTTATTTGTAGCTTAATTAATGTTTCACTGTTCTTCCATTATTAAAATGCTAAAATACATTCAAGTGCAAGATCATATGGTTTGAGTAAGTACAAATTATGCACTAATAGATATATAAACACTTTCTGTTAGTAGAATGAAAAAAAAAAGGGTTTGGAGTAGACCTGCAGAAGTTAAAGAAGCAAATTAGGCCATTAAACCACTCACACCTGTTCTGCCATTCAATAGGTTCATGATCTTATCCTAAAGTCTATTTTTCTATTCTAACTCAATATCCATTGATCCCCTTAATACCCAAGTAGCTATTGATTTTTGCCTCGAATGTATTCAGTGACTGTGACTACCAGTCCACAACCTTTTTGAGCAGAGAATTGCAAAGATTCATTAAAATTCCATGTGAAAAAAATCTTCTAATTTTTGTCTCAAATGGTTATCCCCTAAATTTGAGACTATGGCCTTTGGTTCAAGACACCCATCAAAGAAAATATCAGGCCTGCATCTACCCAATCAAGTCCTTTGATAATTTTAGGTGCTTTATTGAGATCATTTCTCATTCTTCTCAACTCCAGAGAACATTGGGTTTGTCTATTTATTCTACCTCCTTTGAGAAAGCTTCAAAGCCAGGAATCGTTCTGATGAATCCTTGCTGCACTCCATTCACAAGGTTATCCTTCTTTATATAGAATGTACAGACCTCTACACAATATTAATGTTGCCATCAATACTGCCCCACTTTGCTTTGTAGCCCAGGATAGCATGCAAGACTTGGCACAATCCATGGCTATCCATGATATTGCCACAGGACTCTGACATGGTCCAGAATTCCCTCGGCTTCCTTAATGGCTCTGTGAAGGTCATCAATAGATTTCTTATACCATGCGGGGTCATTAGACTTGAACGCTGCAGACCTGGACATCACCTGTGAATGGGTTTCCAGTTGGGGAACACACATATTGTCTTCTTTGGTACACACTTGCTGATGAAATCTGTGACAGCAGTGGCGTATTCATTTAGGTTAGCCACGAGTCCTTGTAAATGGACTGGTTCACCAACTCAAAGCAGCTGCAAAGGATCCCATCTGCTTTCTTGGACCGACAATCCACAGGTTTCTGTATTGGATCCCCCCGCTTCAGTTTCAGCTTCGAAGCAGGGACTAGACCACAGCCCCGGTAGTCAGATTTACCAAAGTGTGGTCAGGGGATGGAGTGGTAAGCATCTTTGATGGTTTTGTGGCAGTGATGGAGGGCATTTAGGCCTCTGGTTGGACAGGAGATATGCTGATAGTATTTGGCTGCACACTCTTGAGGTTGAGGTTTTGTGCACCTTTAATCTCAATGATATCACATTACTTCCTAATTTACCTCTTTTATATTCTTCAGAATACAGAATGAGACTAGGTTTAATAGCAAGCACTATATTTCCAATTCAAAATGTTAATTTCCCCAGAGCATACTGAGCGGCAGTTATAAGTAAAGCTTATGAGCAAAACGTAAATTGGTGCCTAAATAAATTTCCGCAAACATGCAAAAAAGTTTTCTAAATATTGCATGACTCTCTCTACTTTTGAGACCCATGTTATACAAGGCCGATCATTGTAAATTCATGTCTGCCTCCAGAAAAAAAGGCAGCAATCTAACTAGGCAATTCACTACAATACTGGGTAGGTGCTGCTTTCTCAAAATCTTCAGTTAAATGAAATATCAAACTGTGATCTTGTTCACCTGTGAATTGGACATTAACTCAAGAACAGAAGGAGAATTAATCTTTGTGTATTGACTAATATTTATTCCTTAATCAGCATCACAAAGGTAATTTATCTCATCAATAATGCAGTTAAGCTTCCTACATTACTATATTTCATTAGCTATAAAGCATATTTTCAAGGCTTAAGGTCATGAAATATGCTCTATTGATGCAAGAAAATATTGCAAGAAATGCCAGAGTAAATTGCAAAGATACTTTGTGCATGCTTGCCTGCTCTATTTATATTTTGCAGGTATTGCTACATAGTGAATGGCCATTTTATGGAAATTTCTGGGAACTCTTCTTTTGGGATGTTCAGAAATACTGTTTTGTTTTTCTTCTCTAAAATATCTTGATTGGCTTGATATAAATGTAAAATGTAAAATTATCCCTAGTGTGTGTAGGATAGTGTTAATGTGTGGGGATCACTGGTCAGCGTGGACTCAGTGGGCCGAAGGACCTGTTTCCACACTGTATCTCGAAACTAAACTAAACTAATTACTTCTGGGAAATGAACATTTTGAAAGAGAATTATCCATTTACTGTTATACACAGTTTAGATACAAAGTGGAAACAGGCCCTTCGAGCCATCGAGTCCACACCGACCAATGATCCTGCACTATCCTACACACGAGGGACATTTTACAATTTTTACCAAAGACAATAAACCTACAAACCTGTACGTCTTTGGTGTGTGGGATGAAACCAGAGCACCTAGGGAAATCCCATGGGGTTACGGAGAGAATGTACAAACTCCGTACAGACAGCACCCACAGTCAGGATCAAACCTGGGTCTCTGGCGCTGTAAGGCAGCAATTCTACCGCTGCGCTCTAAAGCTTGAATTACTTTAATAATTGTCCAGTGTTAACACATCCCATGAGGTAATGTAGTCTTCCTATGTTCCTGGCACAAATTGGGAATGACATAGCAGTCCTTCCTTTTTCCTCACAACTCAGTACACCAGTGCAACTTGTCCCCTTCTATCCCACGTACAGTATATTAACCCATTTTATTATCTATCTGTCTGCAAATAAGTATTTCAGAGTTTCCCTACCAAACACTTCCTTCACCTGCATTCCCACTCCCATCTCTGACTTAGTAACAAATGAAGTAGGGTTTATAGAACATAGAACAGTACAGAACGCGAACAAGCCCTTTGGCCTATAATGACTGTGTCATCTATGATGCTAAATTAAACTAATTCCTCTGTTCATCAATCATCATCGGTCATCAGATAATCCATATTCTTCCTTTCCTTACATGTTTACCTAACTGCCAGAATGCATCTTAAACATCACTATCGCATCTGAATCCATGTTCTTCTCTGGAAGCACATAGTATTTGACATTTCCACCATGGGAAATAATTTCAGACTGTTTACACTTTCATTCTTCTCATAATTTTAGAAACTTCTTTCATATCTCCTCTCAGTAGCTGAAGCTCCAGAAAAAACAATCCAAGATTGATCGACCCCTCCTTATAGCTAATACCTTCTAATCCAGGCAGTTTCAGTATCCCTATCAAACTCTTCTGCACCCTTTCCAAAGCATTCATATCCTTCCTGTATTAGAGTGACCAGAAATGCACACAATACTCCAAATGCAGCTGAATCAAACTTCCATAAAACTACAACATGACTTCCTGACTCTAATACTCAATGCCGTGACTTTTAAAGGCAAGTATACCATATGCCTTCATCACCTCTCTGTCTACTTGTTTTGCTACTTTCATGGAGCTGTGGACTTGGACCCCGAGATCCCCCTGATCATCAATGATGGTTCTTAAGGTCCTGGATCATACATAGATTCATAGATACATAGACAATAGGTGCAGGAGTAAGCCCTTTGAGTCAGCACTGCCATTCAATGTGATCATGGTTGATCATCCACAATCAGTACCCCGTTCCTGCCTTCTCCCCATATCCCTTGATTGCATTAGCCCTAAGAGCTCTGTCTAACTCTCTTTTGAATGCTTCCAGTAAATTGGCCTCCACTGCCTTCTGAGGCAGAGAATTCCACAAATTCACAACTCTCTGTGTGAAAAAGTTTTTCCTCATCTCAGTTCTAAATGGCCTACCCATTATTTTCAAACTGTGGCCCTTGGTTCTGGACTCCTCCAACTTCGGGAACATGTTTCCTGCATCTAGGAAATGCCTTAATCATTTTATATGTCCAATCTCTTAATCATTTTATATGTCTCTATAAGAACCCCTCTCATCCTTCTAAATTCCAGTTGCTCCATTCTTTCATCATAAGACAGACCAGCCATCCTAGGAATTAACCTCGTGAACCTACGCTGCACTCCCTCAATAGCAAGAATGTCCTTCCTCAAATTAGAAGACCAAAACTGTACCCAATACTCCAGATGTGGTCTCACTAGGGCCCTGTACAACTGCAAAAGGACTTATTTGCTCCTATATTCAATTCCTCTTGTTATGAAGGCCAACATGCCATTAGCTTTCTTCACTGCCTGCTGTACCTGTATGCTTACTGATGTACAAGGACACCCAGGTCTCGTTGTGCTTCCACTTTTCCTAACTTGACACAATTCAGATAATAATCTGCCTTCCTGTTCTTGGTTTTCTGGTTCCCTTCTTAAACTACAAAACAACATTGACTACTCTCCAGTCCTCCGGAACGTCACCTATGGATAGAAAGGATACAAAGATCTTTGTCAAGGACCTAGCAATCTCCCGTTTTGCCTCTTGTAATACATGAGATGGATCTGATCAGGCTCTGGGGACTTATCCCGCTTAATGCTGTTCAAGAGACCCAACACCACTTTCTTCTTGATCTCCAAATGCCCAAGTATATTAATATATCTCACATTGATTTCACCATCCTCGATGTCTTTACCTTAGAGATTACCAATGCAAAATTCTACTTCTCACCTAATCTTTTGACTGCAAGCATAAACCATCTTCCCAGTTACCCTTTTGTTTTCAATATATGAAAAAGTGCCTTGGAATGCTCTTTAACTCTACTTGCCAAGGACATTGCATTGCCTCGTGTCCAGCCTACTTATTGCAAACTTAAAAAGAAATACAACGGCCTTAAAAAATGTAAACCTGAAACACCTGACCTTGTTTCTGCTCAGTTATCTGAATGCTAGGTATTCACCACAGCCCACACTTTGACCTACCAGCAACATGTCTCTGCACACTCTCCCAAACTGTCCAAGTCCTTCTGCAGAGTCCCTGCTTTCTCGACACTACCTGCTTCTCCACCTATCTTCATATCATTTGCAAGCTTAGCCCTAAAATCTTCAAGCCCCTCATCTAAGTCATCGATATACAACGTGAAGTGTAGCGAGCCCAGCACTGACCCCTGCGGAACATCGCTAGTCATTGGCAAGCAACCAGAAAAAGCCCCCTTTCTTGACACTTTTTGGTTTCTGCCATCCAGCCAACCTGCTATCCAAGCTAGTATCTTCCCTTTGATGGCATGGGCTCTCGTCTTCTTTTGCAGCCTCACATGCTGCACCTTATCAAATGCTTTCTGAACATCCACTAACTCTCCTTTGTCTGTCCTGCTATTTATTTCCTCAAAGAATTCCAACAGATTCATCAGGCTAGATCACCCCTACATAAAACCATGCGGACTTCAGCCTATTTTAACTTCACTCAGAAAGCTCATCCTTTATAATGGACTTTATAATGGAAAATCTTACCAACCATTGAAGTCATGCTAATCGGCCTAAAAGGTTACATAAAATCTATACAGAACCTTGATAAACATATACTATTATTATGTACAGTTCTAATCTTTATTAAAATGAATATTTTAGATATTGATGATGTAAAAGATCTATAATCAGCGGGAAAGATGGAACAGATTGGAGAAGTCAGAGAGAAGAAACCTGAGGGAAATCAAGAAGATTAAAAATATAAAGATGTACGACTGGATGGATTGAGCGATTATATTATGTTGCTTGAGAATCCCCACCTTGGAGTCATAAAATAGGCCACATAACGTCAAGACACAATCTCTTAAAATATTTATGTAAACTGATATGTCATGTCTTATTTTGCCATGATAAATCCAATAAATTATTAACCTGAAACATCAACTCTCATTCGCTCTCCACAGATGCTTCCTGACTAGTTGCTTATCTCCAGTATTTTATATTTTTAATCAAGGAGCAGAGGAAATGTACATTAATTTCTTGATTGGATATAGAATATGAAGTTTGGTCCAGAAGCTGTAGATCAGGCAACTAACATACCTACCTTTATTAGATAAATACATGAGAGAGAAACGAATAGAAGACTATGTTGATAATGTGAAATGAACTAGAGTGGACAAGTTGCATCAAATAGCCTGGTTCTATGTGTAACAAGGTTATTGAATGATGATGAGGCATGAAGCATGGCTAATGGCTCCATAAAGTATCTGTTGGCAAAGAGGTACAGCAGTAATAATGCCAATGATAAGTTTGTGATGGGAAGGGTGGAGTGGAATAACGTATTTTAAAATAAATATCACACAGTTGTTCTGTTGTGTTTAATAGCAGAAACTGTTTCAATTTTCTTTAACCAATTTGCCACCCACAACCAGACAAATCAAAAGTTTATTTTGCAATTCCTTACCCTTCGCAAGATGGTGGGCTAAAATTATACCCAAAGAATCTTACAAAAATATAAAAGTTCTTAACATAGTTATTTCAATTTTTGATTTCAAATCACTAAAATTCTGAGACCTAAAATATGACAACACAAGCAAAGGCATAATGTTATGTTCTACAAACTATAGGGGTAGAACATTGTCCTCAACAGCGTTGCACATAATGCAACCAGAATTTGTATCTGGAGCATGGTGAATACACCATTATACAATGTTTTTAGTGCATGTGTCCAAGGAAGGTTTCGGCTACAGTTCCAGCACCGATTATCGGGCAACTGGTGGTCCAGCACCTCCTCTAATCCAGCAAAAGTTATGTGAGCGCACTTGAAATCTCCCCCAGAAGCCCCCCCTGAAAATGTGGTGCCTAAACCGGATAAGGCAGACAATCTCAACCTCATTGGGACTTATGCGCTGATCGGCGGGTCGGATTTGCCCCCTGCGGCTGGGACTCTGGAATTTTGGCCTGGCCAGAGCTGGCAGAGCTGGCAGATCCATTTCCACAGCTGACTTCTTTGGCCAATCAGTGGGTCAAATTTGCCACCTGCGTCTGGGTTTCTGGAACCCAAGCCCCGCCGGAGCCAGAAGATCCGTCCCCATAGCTAACCTCCGAGGCAGACTCTGTTGGCCGATATCTCAGCTACTACTTATAGGTGGACTGTTCCAGTAACGTTGGACTCCCTCATGGAGGCTGTGACCTCTGTTGGTCCAGCAAAACAGATAATCCAAAAGATTCTTGAACCAAAGATGCCGGAATATTGGTGGTGGACCTGTACTAAGTTTAGGATTAATAATTTCCTGCTTCCTGAAGCTTAAGGCGATGAGAATGATGCCATGATCAGATGGTCAGTCTGCCCCGTTTTCTCTCCTACCCACATAAATGTTAAGCTGGAAAGAGTACAGAGAAGATTTATAAGGATGGTGCCAGGACTTAAGAATCTAAGCCATCAGAAGAGGTTGGGCAGGCTAGAACTTTATTCCTTGGAGCACAGGAATGCGAGGGGTGATCTTATAGAGGTTTTTAGATCATGAGGGAAATAGATAGGGAAAATGCAAAGAGACTAAAGTCCAGAGTAAGGGAATCAAAAACCAGGGTTTTAGGTGAGAGTGAAAAGATTTAAAAGGATCCTGAGGGGCAACTTTTTCACACAAAGGGTGGTGGGTGTATGGAAATAGCTGCCAGAGTAAGTAGTTGAGGCAGGTACAACAGCAACTTTTAAAAGACATTAGATAGATACATGGATAGGAAATGTTTAGAGGCCAAAAGCGGGCAGATGGGATTAGTGGAGATGGGGCATCATGGTCGCATGGACAACTTGGGCCGATGAGCTTGTTTCCATGCTGTATGAATCTATGACTCTGACATATTCTCCCCTTCTTTCTTCTCCTGTTTCCTCAGGCTCCTATCACCCAGTTTCTTTCCACCCTCAATTACTCTATCTTTCCATCACCCGCACACTCCTCCCACTCAGTTCTCTATTGCATCCTCCCATCTGCCCATCATCCCTCTCCTATTTGGTTCCAATTTCATATCAGGTTCTATATTCTGCAACTATTTGTTGTTTCCACTTATCTTCTCTCAGCTGCCATCGTTATCTCCAAACTTCCCTCCGTATCTGATCCCATAGGTCCACCTATTGCTCCCCCTCTGTGATTTCTCCTGCCCGGCTCCCCCTCTGTGATTTCTCCTGCCCTCCTACTCTACGACCAAACTTGTTGCTCCACCTATTGCTTGCTAGGTCCTACCATCCTCCCCAACCCTCCAACCCCACATTTTTATACTGGTCTTCTCCCTTCCACTCCTTCAGTCTAGATGAATGAATTTGACCCAAAACATCGACCGTTCATTTCCCTTCACAGATGCTGCCTGACCACTTGGGTTCATATCATATCATATCATATATATACAGCCGGAAACAGGCCTTTTCGGCCCTCCAAGTCCGTGCCGCCCAACGATCCCCGCACACCAACACTATCCTACACACACTAGGGACAATTTTTACATTTACCCAGCCAATTAACCTACATACCTGTACGTCTTCAGGATTTTAAAATTATTTTGCTCCAGATCCCGGCATCTGTAGTCTCTTGGGTCTTCAAAATCCCCATCAAGATGTGTAGATGTAAGCCACACAGATAGATTGAAAACGTATTTACTCATGAGCAGCCAGTAGACAGTGCAAGCCACTCAGACAAATCAAAAATCACAGAAGTGAAATATAGACATAGGTTGCACATGATTGTATGTAATTTCTTATAATGCATTTGTTATGCATCAATTGCAGAGAGAACCTATAACAATATACCGTGGCGGCACGGTGGAGCAGGGGTAGAGTTGATGCCTTACAGCGAATGCAGCGCCGGAGACTCAGGTTTGATCCTGACTACGGGCGCCGTCTGTACGGAGTTTTACGTTCTCCCCGTGACCTACGTGGGTTTTCTCCGAGATCTTCGGTTTCCTCCCACACTCCAAAGACGTGCAGGTTTGTAGGTTAATTGACTGGGTAAATGTAAAAATTGTCCCTAGTGTGTGTAGGATAGTGTTAGTGTGCGGGGATCGCTGGGCGGCGCGGACTCGGTGGGCCAAAGGGCCTGTTTCCGCGCTGTATCTCTAAATCTAAAACAAATCTTTAAAATATACTTGAAATGTAAACCATATGATTTTCAATCACGTTTTATTTTTCAGAGAAAGCGGATTATGGAGTTCACAAATGCATGGCGTGGCACAATGCAATTTCTAAGCAGCAATAGTTAACTTTCTGGAGCATCAAGATTAATAGTCATTAACAATTTGTTCCTAATTGAAAGGGTATTTAGCTTTCTGTAGGATGTTTGATGGCCTGTTAATGTGCAAATGCAGCAACTTCATGAAAGTCATGGAAGAGCATGGTGCAGCTTTCTCAAAGTTAATGGAAGAAAGACATAAATCCGCCAGTAATGCGCAATGATTCACAGGGCTATCATGTGTAAATATGAGTGTTGTCAATACCTGATGTGTTTGAACCTGTGCATTTTTTGGTGCTCTTACGTGCAGGTTGAGGACAACCTTAGATAAACCAAACATGCCTCTCAGAGCTCTCCCTGGTTCCATGTATTATACTGCTTACTCTGCATGTTACTTCACTATGGACTGGGAGCCCACGGAGGTCATATACATAGCAATCAGTATCTCTTCCTGGACACAAATTGCTGGTGGATTTGCACGTTAATAATATCATGCATTATTCACAGACAGCCATTTTTCCAGAAAGTTCCAGCAGAATAAATAAAAAATTCAAGAGCAAGAAGCTATTGAGAATAAAAGAAAAAGCATTATTGATTGAAAATGCTGCAGTTCACTTGAGAGTTCCATTAAAGTAGGGTTTCTTTTTATGGCTTCTGATGTGCTTTTATATTTGAACAGATGCTCTGGAATGCTGATTACTGCTTCAGACTGACCAAATAGTTTCAGATCTACAGATAATCGCCTTCTTCCATCTAACCTCTTACATTACACATACTCTCATGTCGTGCACACACTTATTATTCTGGCTTGCTTTGTTGAGTAGTTTAAATTATATTCTAAAAGGCCAATGGAAAACTGCCATTGGACCATTATGTCTTGTGGCATTTTGTTAGAGTAATTCAAAAAACAACCTCTTGCCCTCCACTAATCCGGAGGTCAATCATTTCCAATGTTTCACACACAGTCCACTTTTGCTCCTAATATTGCAAGGTTCCTATTGAAGTACATGTTCCATCTTCATCCACTTTAAAATCAATTTGCATCATCCACTACACACTGTAATTCACTGGAGATATTTCGACTGTGAAATAGGCCTGGGTAGTGTTCTTTTATTCAGAGCTGTGTATGACAATTTGCTTCTAATTTTGTTTGTGAATTGAAAGGAGACATTTTTAGCATAACTTTCAGTTTTGTACATTATGGATATCACAATAATATGGAAAAGCAAATGACTGCAGATGCTAGAAATCTGAAATAATAACTGAAATTGTTTAAGATGCTGATACGTTTTCTCACTTTACCAGTTCTGTTGAAATGACATCTATCAAAAATGTGGTAATTCTAAGAATCAGTTTCTCTTTTCAGAGATGTTGCCTGAGCTACACTAATGATACATGTGTTGTGTCTGCCTGTACAGAGCAAGGGTGAACATAACAAATTAATTTTGGCATGGTAATGCAAATTTCTTATAGATGCAGTCATATCACAAACATAGCTCTCTCCTTTGACTCCTCCCACTTCCTCCAAACCAGAGGCGTAGCTATGGGCACTCGAATGGGCCCTAGCTACGCCTGCCTCTTTGTCGGGTACGTCGAACAATCCCTGTTCCAGACGTACACTGGCCCCATCCCCGAACTCTACCTCCGCTACATCGACGACTGCATTGGTGCTACCTCTTGCACCCATGCAGAACTCACTGACTTCATACACTTCACCTCCAATTTCCATCCTGCCCTTAAATATACCTGGACTATCTCTGACATCTCCCTCCCGTTTCTGGACCTCACCATCTCCATCACAGGAGACAGACTAGTGACGGACATTTACTACAAGCCCACCGACTCGCACAGCTATCTGGACTACACTTCTTCCCACCCGGTCCCCTGCAAAAAGTCTATCCCCTACTCCCAATTCCTCCGTCTACGCCGCATCTGCGCCCAGGATGAGGTGTTTCAGACTAGGGCTTCCGAGATGTCCTCGTTCTTCAGAAAACGGGGCTTCCCCATCTCCATTATAGATGAGGCTCTCACAAGGGTCTCTTCTACATCCCGCAGCTCCGCTCTTGCTCCCCCTCCCCCCACTCGCAACAAGGACAGGATCCCCCTCGTTCTCACCTTCCACCCCACCAGCCAGCGGATCCAACATATCATCCACCAACATTTCCGTCACCTACAACGGGACCCCACCACTGGCCATATCTTCCCATCCCCTCCCCTCTCTGCGTTCCGCAGAAACCGTTCCCTCCGTAATTCCCTGGTCCACTCGTCCCTTCCTACCCAAACCACCCCAACCCCGGGCACTTTCCCCTGCAACCGCACGAGATGCAACACCTGTCCCTTTACCTCCCCCCTCAACTCCATCAAAGGACCCAAACAGTCTTTCCAGGTGAGACAGAGGTTCACCTGCACCTCCTCCAACCTCATTTATTGCATCCGCTGCTCTAGATGTCAACTTATTTATATCAGCGAAACCAAGCGCAGGCTCGGCGATCGCTTCGCTGAACACCTGCGCTCGGTCCGCATTAACGCAACTGATCTCCCGGTGGCCCAGCACTTTAACTCCCCCTCCCATTCCCAGTCTGACCTCTCTGTCATGGGCCTCCTCCAGTGCCATAGTGAGGCCCGCCGGAAATTGGAGGAGCAGCACCACATATTTCGCCTGGGCAGTTTGCAGCCCGGTGGTATGAACGTCGACTTCTCCAACTTCAGATAGCTCCTCTGTCCCTCCCTTCCCCTCCTCCTTCCCAGATCTCCCTCTATCTTCCTGTCTCCACCTATATCCTTCCTTTGTCCCACCCCCGACATCAGTCTGAAGAAGTGTCTCGACCCGAAACGTCACCCATTCCTTCTCTCCCGAGATGCTGCCTGACCTGCTGAGTTACTCCAGCATTTTGTGAATAAATAGCTCTCACCAATTTCTTACCAGTGCCTTCACCAATTTATTTTCACCTCTGCATTGTCAATTCTTGTGGAATACAGCTTTGATTCCAGCACAACCAAACTAAACACCAAGGATTCAATAGTTTGGTAGCCAGACCCAGATGGAGGCCATCTGAGTCTATTTGACATAAGGTTTTCTTGTGACATTACCTTCATCTTTATGGAACAAACAAGGAACTGCAGATGCCAATTTACAAAGTAAGACACAAAGTGCTGGAGTAACTCAGTGGGTCAGGTAGCATCTCTGGAAAACATATGAGATTAGTCAGGGTTTCTACTCGAGTATGCAGAAATTGGATGGCTTGGATATTGGCTGTCAGTTTCTGCATATTGATTGGGTCTGCAAGTTTTGATGTGGAGCTAATGCCGAGCTTGATCTGCGACTTCAAGATCTGCACAGTCATGTGGAAGGTGGGAGCTGTGTTACTCCACATACCGCAGCAATTTACACAGGTTTTCATGTGGTGCAGTCAGTTCCCCAACTTTTTCTTTGATATTGGTATTGATATTAGTATTGGTTTATTACTATCATGTGAAGCAGTGAAGCAGTGAAAAAGTTTGTTTCGTGTGCAATGCAATCAAATCATAATATGCATGAGTACAATCATGCCATGCACAACTACAACAGGTAGTTTAAAGAGCAATAGGACTAGAGTGCAGAATGTCATGCTGCAATGTTATAGTAGTACAGATCCAGAGAAAGAGCTGATTTAACAAAAAAGTGTGAGAGACACAATTAGGTCGGCTGGGAGATCAGGGATACACTCTTAGCTTTTGGGTGGACCATTCAATAGCCTTATAACAGCAGGGAAGAATTGTTCCTGAATCTGGTGGTATGTGCTTTACAGCTTTTGTGCTATTGCCTGATGATAGAGAGGAGAAGGGGCATTATCAGGGTATAAATGGTCCTTGATTATGTTGGTTGATTTTCTGAGGAATCGTGCAGTGTAGATAGAGTCGATGAAGGGGAAACTGGTTTGTGTGATGCAATGGACTGCATTCACAATTCTCTGCAGTTTTTTACAGTCTTGGGCAGTGCAGTTGCCAAACCAAATTGTGATGCATTACAAAGGATGCTTTCTACAGTGCATCTGTAGAAATTAGTAAGAGTCGTTGGAGACATGTCAAATTATCTAAGGAAGTTTGGCTTTGGTGTCCAATATGGTTGAACCAATATGGATGTAAGTGAAACCTTTATGATATGTGAATGGGATATGAAGTCATACCTGCATAGTGGGTTTAGTTTAGTTTAGAAATACTGTGTGGAAACAGGCCCTTTAGTCCCTGGATCCACGCCGACCAGCGATCACCACCCATACACTAGTTCTATCCTACACGCTAGGGACAATTTACAGAGGCCGATTAACCAACAAACCTGCACATCTTTGAAATCTGGGAGGAAACCGGAGCACCCGGAGAAAACCCACGCTGTTACTGAAAGAACGTACTAACTCTGTAGTCAGAAATGAACCCGGGTCGCTGGCATTGTAAGGCAGCAACTCTACTGCTGTGCCACTGTTTCACCCCGTGCCGGTGTATGAATAATAGAATCATGATTGATAAAGATCAATGTTGTGAGTGATAAGGGCAGACTGAGCAGAACAGCATGTGTAATAATTGGTACAAGGCAGCATTTGAAGTAATTGGTGCGGTTGTTAGTAAATGGGAATGGAAAATGTATTCACTGACCTGGGGCTTTAACTCCTTGCGGCACTTACCTATAGCCCTAAGGCTTGAGTCTGGCACACACATTGACTAGGACCCTCTCTCCTTGTCCAGAGAGCTGGACAGTAGCCTACACTTCCCTTTCTCATCCATCAAGACATTGACTACAGTGTCTGAAAATCATGGTGCCTGCTCTTAACAAGCTGTGTGAGGCTTCATAAGTTATGGAATAATTTCAAGTTTCAGACAAAAACTTTCTTCCATTTTAAAATGTGAAGTCATAAGCTCAATCAAAGCTAGCTAATTCTGCCACTCACCGAAATGGAGCAGTAAGGCAATAATTAATTCAATTAATGCTGCCTGGATGCTGAAGACATGATAATGAGGTCAGAGTTACCTTCTCCAGGTCAAACAGCTGTAGTTTAATCATAGATCAGAAAGCATATTGAGCTATACAGTCAGACAGCTTGCAAACAGGCCTTTTGCCCCAACTTGTCTATGCCGACCAAGTTGCAAAACCGAGCTACTCCTATGTACCTGCACCTGGCCCATATTTCTCCAAACCTTTCCTAACCGTGTACCTGTCCAAGAGCCTTTTAAATGTAATTATTGTGCACTCCTCCACCACTTCCTCCACCACATACACATACATTCTGTACGAAAGCTTTGCCCCTCGGGTCCCTTTCAAATCTTTCCCCTCCCCCTTAAAACTATGCCCTCCAGTTGTAGACTCCTGTACCCTGGGTAAATTATGTTAACATCCAAATTATCTATGCTCTTCGTGATCTCATGTACCTGTGTAAAGTTGCTCTTTAGCCTTCCATGCCCCAGGGTAAAAAGCCTCAACATTTCTAGTCTTTCCTTATACCTCAAGCCCTATGGTCAAAATAACAGCCTCGTAAATGCTTTTGCACCTTTTAGGCTTATTGACATCCTTCCTTCAACAGGGCAACCACAACTGTACACAGTACACCAAATTTGGCCTGACCAACATCTTGTACATTTGGAACATGGCATTGCAACTTCTTTCCTCTGATTGGTGACTATTCTGTATCCTGACTGGAGAACCCAGGTATGCCATATGCCTTTTTTACCATCCTGCCTACCCGTGTCATAATTTTCAAGGAACTATGTACACCTCTAGGTCTCTCTGTTTTACAGCATTCCCCTGGGAACTACTATTTATTTAGTATATAATTCCTGCCCTGGGTTTGCCATACAAAATGCAACACCTTGCATTTACCTGAAATAAACTCCATCAACTATCCTTATGCCATTGGTCCAGTTGATCAAGATCGCATTGTAATCTAAGATAACCTTATTCACTTTCCACAATACCACAAATTTAATTTAATCCGCAAACTTACTAACGACAGTATGCCATTTACATTCACATCAAAATTGTTAATATAAATAGCAAATAACAGTGGACTCAGTACCTATCTTTGTGGCACACCATTTGCTATTGACCTCTGACCTGAAAAAAATGCCTTCAGTCTACTATTCCAGTCAACATTGTATCCAATTGGCTGGGTCATCCTCAATCTCATGTGATGCAACCTCCAACCAGCCTACCATGTGATACCTTGTCAAAGGCCTTGCTGAAGTATATGTAGACCTGCCCTCATCAGGCTTCTTGATCACCTCTTCTCTAAACTCATTCAAATTTGTGAAACATGCTTAAGCCATGCTGACTGTCTTTAATCAGTCCTTGCATTTCCAGGACTGAACTCAGAATCCACTCTACTAACTTACCTACACTGATGTTATGCTCTTTGGCTGGAAGGTTACAAGCTTTTCGTTGTAGCCTTCTTAAATAATAATAATAATAATAATAATAATAATGCATTTTATTTATATAGCGCTTTTCATATACTCAAAGACGCTTTACAGAGATTTTGAGAACATAGGTAAATGAATAAATAGATAAATAAGTAAATAAATAAATGAACAGAGAAAGGAGACAGAAGGTGAGGTGACCTTCAGTGGTTGAAGGCAGTACTGAACAGGTGAGACTTCAGCAATGTTTTGAATGTGGTGAGTGTGGGGGAGTCTCTAACGGTTTGGGGTAGTGAGTTCCATAGGGTGGGAGCAGCGATGGAGAAAGCCCTGTCCCCCCAGGATCTGAGTTTAGTCCGGATGTGGGGGGATAGGAGATTGGCAGCGGCAGAGCGGAGGGTGCAGGTGGGAGTGTGCCTGTGGAGGAGGTCGGTCAGGTAGGATGGGGCCAGGTTATGGAGGGCTTTGTAGGTTATGAGGAGGATTTTGTACTGGATTCTCTGGGGGATGGGGAGCCAGTGGAGTTTATAAAGGACGGGGGTGATATGGTCACGGATCGAGGTGAGTGTGAGTAGACGGGCAGCGGAGTTTTGAATGTATTGAAGTTTATTGATGATTTTTGAGGGTGCGCCATAGAGGAGGCTGTTGCAGTAGTCCAGACGGGAGGTGATGAAGGCGTGGATGAGGGTTTCTGCAGCTGTGGAGGATAGGCCACAATAATGGCACAATATTACTCACCTCACCTCCGGCACCTCATTCAAGACTATCGACGATACAAATATCTCGGCCAGTCGGGTTGCAATTTTTGTGCTAGCTTCTCCCAACGTCCTAGGATATTGCCCTGGGATTTATCTACCTCTATGTATTTTGAAAGCTCCGGCTGTCCCTATTTTGTAATATGGACTTGCTTCAAAACATCACTATTTAATTGTCTGAGTTCCCTCGTGTCCATGCCATTTTGCATGATAAATATTGATGAGAAATATTCATTTAGGACATCACCCTTCTCCTGTGCCTCCACACATAGACAACCTCAATTATCTTTAAAGGGGTCCTATTCTCTGTAGAAGATGTGGATATTTAAACATTTATGTTTCCATATCCTGTCATCTTTATTCATGACTTTTTGTGTTCTTTGCATCTAAAGCCAATTTTCTGACTTCAATTTTTTTGGGGTCTTCATGACAAAGAAATGAAAAGAAAGACAACATCTATACCATGGCTTTAATATAATAAAGCAACTTATGCAATGAAAAGGGAACAATAAGCTGTAACAGAAACATTAGAGAAATTATCATGCGCATGATGCAAGCAATAAGTTTGGATGAAGTATTTAGAGTGAAAAGAAAGCTATCAAAGTATTAGGAAGAGAGGTCTATCAGTACTATAAAAGTATTTGAAGATCAAATAGTGGAACAAAATGTAATTTAAAAAGTTCAAGGTGCCAGACCCAACCTAGGAACTGGAGATAATGGTTTAAAAAATAAGATACAATGTGTTGGATTAATTTAGCAGGTCAGACAGCTTCTCTCGAGAACATGGATCGGTGACGTTTCCAGTCGGGACCCTTCTTAAGATTGATTGTGGTGGGGGGAGGCGAAGAAAGCTGGAAGAAAGGATCCCTCTCCTCTCTTCCAGCTTTCTCCCCACCCACTACAATCAGACTGAAGAAGGGTTCCAACGCAAAACATAACCATTCAATTTTCTCCAGAGATGCTGCCTGTCCCATTGAGGGTTTTTTTTGTGGGTGGAATAGGAGAGCAACGAGAATACAGGATTTAGGTTAAATGGAATGGGATTAAAAAAAGATGTTGAGAAAAGATGCATCACGTGGGAGATTTAATGTTAATGCAACATCAGACAGGAAAAAAATCAGAACTAATTTCTTGATAAGCAGTGGTGTTTGTAAAATTCAGCTCCAATTTTTTTTTAAAGGAGCATATTGTATGATTTGAGTGTTCTGAGTTAAGGAGTTATTTGAACAAAGATTTGTATGAACAAGGATTTCAGTCACAGTGTTAAAAATTATCAAAGTTGCATGTGTTATTATCCAAAATAACAGCATTTGTAATAGTAATTCAATTTCCAAACTTCCGTTTTGTTGCTTTTAATTTGACCAAATTTCAGGAGCATCATTTAAAATAAAGTTCTTCTAGGCAATGAAGGTTGGCTTTATACCTTGAGACTAGGGCACCTTAATGATGCAAATCAATATTCCTGATAATTTGCATGAGGTTTAAAGCTCAATAAATCAATGCGTTCAGTTCATTGATCTTTCATACCTAATCACTGTAATTGTTGCCCTTGTAATTTACCCTCCAAGGGAACCATATGTTCATTGAATTCCCTTCTGTTATTAACATAGAGGAAATTTTTCATCTTCATTGCCTGAATGACAATCCAACATTATGGATTTGTCATCCATGCTAAAATCTAATTTATTTTTAATTGATCTTGATAGAATTAAAACCAACAGTGAATACAACACTTTTGTGAAATATTGAGAAACATTCTTGGGGATGGTGGTGAGGGTGGTGCTCCTTCTGGTGTTGTAATTTGATCTTATGTACATGGGCCACATGATGCACAAGGTTCATTTATATGCCTCAGTGTGACAAGGTAGGCATCCAATTGGTTGCTCAAAATCCTCAAAATCCCTCCTCAACTACAGCAGGTACGTATTAGAAAATTTATTGTTTGTATCATGTGTATGGTCATTTCTCCAATGTTTCTGTTAGGGCTTATTGTTTGTGTTCCTGGTCCACTAGGATGTTTTTTTATTACCATATTAATGCTATGATATAAATCATTTTCATTTAATTTGGACAGGTGCATGGATAGAAAAGGCTCAGAGGGATGTGGGCCAAACACAGAAAGGTGGAACTAGTGTAGATCTGGCATCTTGGTCGGCAAGTGGAAAGTTGGTGCTGAAGGGACTATTTCTGTGCCTTATGACTCTATGGCAGTTCAAGAAGTTGGCTTACCATTAGGTTTTGAAAGTCAATTAAGAATGGGCAATAAAATGCCTGCCACCAGAGTAATGGTCTCATGTTGTAAACAAATAAAAATGCTGATATCATACAAGTATTTGGCATCTTAAAATCCTATTACCACATTTTTCATCAGCTACTACTTTAAAATGTTAAGAAGAGGACGAGATATCATAAATATGTATGATGCAAACATAAAAAATAGACGAGACAAGGGTAACTATAATAACTGCAGCCATATCCAGAACAGAAAAAAAAACTTTCTCAACTGTTACCATAGCATGAATCTAGCAACTGTTTTGTCAATAAGTTGTGTCAACCCTGAATCTCAGAATGGTTTCAGGGTTGGATGATTAACACTAAACGTAATATTTTCTCCACATCAACTTCAAGAGAGAGCAGCGAACAAAACATGACATTGAACATTATCTTTTATAGATTTAACTAAGGTTTTCAGAAGAACTTATTTATTTTCATTTTAGACAAGTTTGTATACTCACATACACTCTTTTGCACTCATTCCATGTTCAGTTTGAATGGTTATGAATCATAAAGTTATACAGCATGGAAACAGGATCTTTAGCCCATGCTGACAAAGTTGGCTCTCTGAGATAGCTCCATTTGCCTGCCTGCGACACATATCCACCAAAACCTTTACATTCATTTACCTAACTAAATATCTTTTAAATGTTTTAATTGTACCTGGCTTGACTACCTCCTCCTTATTCAGAAGAAAATGTGGTTACAAGATGCCCTAGTCTTTAATTATGAAAATGCTCAGATCACTACATCAACATGAGAATTACAGAACCGGCATTACCTATCTTTGTTTAAAACTTCTCAAAAATGTTATTTTGGAGTTTATCTCTAAAAACAAAGACTGTAAAGATGCATAAAATGCATTGATCTCAGTAGCATAATCAAAGTAAGAATATAACTTCCTTCTACCACTACCTGTGACCTTACAATACATGGTGTACACAAAACTTCACAGCAGCACCTCATCTCACCATTTTCCATCACTCTCTTTCTATCTTACTAGACTTTCAAAATGGCAGTCTCTTTACAATCAAAACAGGTATTGTTTAGTTTATAAACTTCAAATTGGAGCACAACTTAGCAGCTTTAGGAAAATGTTAGTGATACTAAACAAGAACAAATTTCCAGTTAAATAACTACAAGATATCCCAAATTAACAAGCTATTTTTCTAAATACTCTCATGGGTCTGCTCCCGTCCTTTTTGCGAGTAAAGAATGCACAATTCCAGGCAGCAGAGTCCCACCACAACAAAGGAACCTGTACACATTCTCTCTCCTGTGTCGATTCTCATGAACAATTGTGCAGGATTCATTCGTATCTAATCCACCTTTTCTTGTTGAATTACTGTCTCACCTCATATACCCTGCAAGATGAGCTGCATATCCTTTTACCACCCACTTATCTGTTTTAGCTCTCACCACACCAAGGGAAACAGATAGAATGGAAAAGTAAGCAGGCAGCAAAAAGCTTTTCACTATACCTTGGTACATGTGACAATCAACTAAACTCAACTCAACTCAAGTTGTTACCTTGTCTGAGGGTGACATTGCATGATGGCTGAGATTCAGAGAAGGTTGACAACATTTGTTAGAAGATGTTACTATCTGTCAATACGATTATGCATGATGTCACAAATTTGGGAAGAGATCAACTTCACTAGTCTCATAGATTCATGGACATCTTTGAGATTTCTTCACCAAATAAATCAAATGATCAGCTCTGTTAACATCATGGTGGTGAATTATATGACAGGGCTTTTCTCAACAGTTCTCAGTTTCTGGGCAGGTTAGAAGGCTGCTCTATTTGTTTTTGGATCTCTTGTTGACAGTGGTTACCAAAGAACAGCAGAACTCCCTAAATACTATACTTAAACCTAGTCAGGAAAAAAAACAAAGGCATTACCAAGATAGATGATCCTCCTCCTATGGAACAGCCTTTTGTTGTTGTCAGCCAGAAACATATTTACTCTTTCTCAGCATAGTTTGCCAGGTTTCGTAGGTACAGACTGCTGGACAAATTATTCTGGTAAATACATGAAAAATAATGATTTCAATAAGGCATTCAGGTCCATTGCTCAAATTTGTCCTCTAATGTCACCAAATACATTCCCGATGAAAGCTTACCAGCCTTTTACTTCACAGGTTGTTACTGGGAATGAAACCGGTAAGAATTCTAGAACAACAAAACTTACATGTCACACCATGGGCCATGTAACATGATACATGATTATTTTTGTCAATGCTGACAGTCTATGAGAATACTTACTTCATAAATTTGATTAGATTAGGATTTGGTGTCTAACAAAGTGAGAGGAAAGTCTGTAAATCTAGAGGAAATTGAATGATAATAGCTAGCACATTAATAATAATTGTGGAACTCTTGCTTTATCAAAGATGTCAGACTTAACTTACACAAAGCACTCCTTGGTATGTAACCCAATCGAGCTTAGTCAGCTGGAAGAACTGATTGTCACTCTTTACATTCTCCTAGATCTTCATGCTCTTCCTCCTTTTCCTGGAACCTCCTCATCTTGATTTTTTCCCCTGTACCTTTTATGAGTGCAGGCATTGATAATAGTTGATTCATTACGATGGCCAGGTTCTGGCGCATCAAGAAAATTACAATTGATTTCAAAGAATCTGGATACCTATTACAGCAATTTTCCTCCATAATGATCCAAGCATTGGAAGTACATACTCAACTTACCAATTGCTTGGTCTGCCACACTTCTTGCAGAATTACTAGATCCCTGTTTTGCAACTGCACATGGTTACCTAGTGACAAGATAGACCAGGATTTAGCTATTAAGTTATTCGCCAGGTTAGAAAAGAACATATTCCAACTCGAGAAGACCCGTACAGGTAGAAGTGATGTAATTATGTCAGAATTTGAAAGAACCCATGAATGAAAACAGCATTGACCTTAATTATCCAGTTCAGTAATACATGCAGTACCACATTGGAGCATACCAATATTTTTTTTAAGTGTTTAGAGTAATGCTGGGCTGTAATTTTAATTAGATGTCATGCTGCCTGTGTAAATCTAACATGTGCTTTTGGTGTTGATGTATGCAAGTTCAAAACGATATTGGCCAGAATAGTTCTGGCATGCTTTCTGTGTATTGCAATTTACTAAGCAGTTTGCAACCTATCAATTTCATTCTGCATAGTCTAGTTCATGCAATCTTTCAACATAAGAGCTTAACACACCCATTCCATCTCCCTGAAATAGCTTATAGTCAATAATCAATAGTCAATTTTATTTGTCACATACACATAAATGTGCAGTGAAATGAAAGATTACCCACAGTCCAACAATAAGAGCAATAGAAATAAGCAATAACATACCCAATCATAAACCAACACCAAACAAAAAGAAACATCCATCACAGTGAGTCTCCTCCAGTCACCTCCTCACTGTCTTATCCATCATCTGTAGCATTTAAATTTTTTATCCTCTTGAAATATTTATTTACATACCTTTACAAAACCCTGTTTAGCATTCTGCTTCCACCATTGTTGCTGGCAAAATATTTCTCTTAACTTTTCTTTCCAATAATTAGCAAATTAATTCATTTAATGCAGAGTGTGTTCATTGACATGTTTGTCAAGACCATGAAGCATTAACTTACAGACTGTTAACTTAATGATTTGCCAATTATCAAAGCCTGATCAATGTTTCTAATTATCCAAACTCAACATTTCACTGTCTTCTTGGCCTGCATTCATCTAATTGATGCAGTTTGGTTTTCCTTCAACCTCAGCACATCTATTCTTGGAATTCTCTTCAATGCCATCATCTCCCAGATGGTTTCTGGTCTTATCTCCTCTGGCGATCTCTCCTCCACAACATCCAACTTTATCGTTCCCCATCCTTGCATTGCTGGCTTCTATCGCTTTCTCAGAATCCACACACAGGACTGTCCTGCCAGACCCATTGTTTCTGCCTGTTCCTGTCCCACAGAACACCACTCTAATTACCTTGATTCCATCCTACCCCCCACGTCCTATCCCTTCTGACCTGCATCCAAGACACCTCACATGCACTTTAACTCTTCAATAACTTTCAATTTCTAGGCCCCTCATTGCCTCATCTTTATAATCGATGTCCAGTCCCTTTATACCTCCATCCCCCAGCAGGAGGTATCAAGGTGCCTTGAACAGACACCCAATCAACTTCTCTCCACTAACACTCTCCCCTGCCTGGCAGTGCTTACCCTCATCATCAACAACTTCACTCCTCTCAAATTCTTCAGGTAAACGTACAATGGTACCACCTCCCAACTCTTTCTCCATTGTATCAACAACTGCATCGGGACTGCTTCCTGCACCTGTGCAGAACTCGTTCATTTCATTAACTATCCCAATAACTTCCAACCTGCCCATATTCACTAGGACCATTTCTGACCCTTTTTTTGATCTCTGTCTCCATCACAGATTTACTATTAATGTTAACACCTGGATGGAAGGGTGAAATGTATTTTCCCAAATTTGCCAAGACCCAAAAATGGAAGGGCATGTTGTGATTAAGATATTGTGACTGACGTCCACTACAAAAGCACTGACTCTCACAGTTATCTGGCCTACACCTCCTCCGACTCTGCCTCTTGCAGAGATGCTATTCCCCACTGTTAATTTCTCTGTCTCTGCTACTTCTGCTTCCAAGATGAGGCTTTCCAAGATGTCTTCTTTCTTCATAAACATATCCCCCCCCCCACCCCCCAACCCCCTCCCCCCCACCCCCCCCACCCCCCAACCCCCCCCACCCCCCAACCCCCCCCCCCCCACCGCCCGCTGTCATAGATGGATCCCTTACCCGTGTCTCCTCTGTGATCTGTAGTTCTGCTCATGCTCCCCCTCCTCCCAGATGGAACAAGGATAAGGTTCCCCTGGGCCTCATCTTTCACCCCACCAGCCTCTGCATGCAACACATTATTCTCCGATATTTCTGTCACCTCCAACATCATTCCACCGCCAGTCACATCTTCTCATCCCTCCCCTTTTCTGCCTTCCGCAGAGACCACTCCCTCCGCAACTTGATTTACTTATCCCTTTCCATCCAAACCAATCCCAACCCCAGATACTTTTGATAGACACAAAATGCTGGAGTAACTCAATGAGTCAGAAAATGGATAGGTGATGTTTCAGGTCGGGACCCTTTATTCAGACACTTTCCCAGATTTTCCTAGATAATTTCCCCTGCAATTCCAGGAGATGTAACACCTGTCCGAATACCTCTTCCCTCACCTCCATCCAGGAACCCCAACAGTCCTTCTAAGTGAGACAAGAAGTTCACGTGCACCTTCTCTAACCTCATCTGGCTTTCTTTCATCTGGATTTCATGTTTCCGTATTTCCACTTCAAACAACTCTGACCAAGAAATGTTCTTCTCTAAGACTCCTCTTAAAATACATTTCATCATCATTTGGAAAGTTTGATATTATTGAACCAAATCAATATGAATTAATGAGCGGCTCATCTTTGAGGATTTGACAGGGGGAGCTGATAGTGAGGAGTTTGTAAATGTAATGTATTCATATTTCCAAATGCCATTTAACAAGGTGCCCTATCGGAGGCTGGTGCATTATTTAAGAGGTTATGGTACTGAAGAAGGTGTACTAGCATAAATTGAAAATTGTCCATCACATGGAAAGCAGAAATGAATCAGGTTAGAAGAAAGTATAAATGATTCACTACTAATGTTAGCACCTGGATGGAATGGTGAAATGTATTTTTCCCAAATTTGCCAAGACACAAAAATGGAAGGACATGTTCTGATTAAGATATTGTGACTCTGACATGGGTGATTGAGTGATTGGGCAAAGATTTGGCAAATGGAATTCAACGTGGAAAAGTTTGAGTTCATGCACCTCAGTAGGAGAAATCTAAAGATGGATTAATATATAATGGAGAGAGTGTGGATGTTCAAAAGATCTCAGTGATCTTGTGCATAAATCACAATCAAAATGCAGGCAGGTGCAGCATGTAGCATGACATATTACTTAGTTGCAAAAGTGTGGAGGGAGGGGGAAGGAGGGGGGAGGGGTAGGGAGGAGGGGAGTGGAGGGGAGGGAGGGATGGGGGTAAGGGGGAGAGGGGGAGGGAAGGAAGGAGGGGTAGGGAGGGGGAGGGGAAGGGGAGGGGGGTAGGGGGAGAGGTGAGGGGTGGTGTGGGGAGGAGAGGGTGCTGCACCAATGCAGGAGAGGTTTGGGCCCAACGGGTCCACTTGGTTTAGTCTACCTCGATTGTAATCATGTATTGTCTTCCCACTGACTGGTTAGCATCCAACAAAATTTTTCACTGTATCTTGGTACACGTGACAACAAACTAAACTAAACTAAACTGACTTAAACAATGATATTGTAACATTGGAGACAGTCTAAAATCAATTCACCCAGATATTTCCTGGGGTAAGGAGGTTAACCTATCAAGAGAGAGTGAATAGGTTGTGCCTGCACCAATATTATTTGAAGTTTAGAAGAATGAGGGCCACCCTAATTGAGACGTATACGATTCTCAGGAGGCAAGTTGGGGTAGATGTTGGGAAGTTTTCACTGGTAGGAGAATTTTGAACATGGACATATTTACAAGATAAAGGGCCTATCATTTAAAATAGGGGGGGGGGGGGTAAACATTATTTTTTTCAGAGGGTGGCAAATCTCTGAAATGATCCAATCCAGAAGATTGTGGAGTATGGAGGTTGGATTATTTTTTGAAAGATCAGGGAATTAAGAGATATGGGGAATTGGCACAGAAGAGGAACTGAGGCCTGGGGTAGAAAAGCCATGATCATATTAAACATAAAAGCTGGCTTGAGAAACCATTTTGCTCCTGCTACTATTTTTTATTCTTGTAGAAAATAATACCAACTCTGCTGTTTGTGGAAATAATTTACAATCAGTATTCTTACTTGCTGAGAGTATGGAAGATATTATTATAACAGTGCTGTGATTAATCACACTGATGTCTGTGGTGTGACCACAGATTAAGTGCCCTTTGCACATCATAGCCAGGCCATAAGAAATAGGATCAGCAACAGGACATTTGGTTCCTTAATCCTGCTTCAGCATTCTTAAGATCATGATTTTTCTTTTTCCTCAATGCCATTTTCCTAACTCCATATTCCTTAATTCCCAGTTCATCACGGGCTAGGACTGTGCATCCATTACAGCCATTATTCACACACTTACAAAAACAATTACTGCAAGTTTTTGTTAAGAATCAATATCAGCATTCACATCATTCTGTGGTATGTAATTTTATGGACTAGACATCATCTATTATATTATATCTCTCTTGTTTCTTAAATACATTTAAATCTCAAATGTATGGTTTACACAGTTTTAAAGGCTTAATCCTATAGAAAAGTACATTTTGCATTCTCTGCACAGAATATTGTGCACTGGTGAGTAATGCAGCACTAAACATCAAGAAAGATAACTGTGCCTATATCAACATAGATCTCTACACATTCTTTCAATAGTATAATGATTATCACTCATAAATTTCTGTGGCAGGCAGTTGTCTGCAAAAGAGCACATGTAGACCAGACCCTGTCACATTTATGGAAGTTTTATAGAGATTTCTCAGATCAGAGATTGATCAGAGTTTTCTGAAAATGATTTGAGTCACATGGCAAAGGGGGAATAATAAAATAGCCATTATCACTGAATTGCAGTGATTCAGCTCTAAATGTCCCATTTACATTGTCGGTCACCAAGAATGAAAATGGGAGGAAAAATGTAATGATTTATTTGGAGGTTATGCAAGTATGTTATTCCCTTTCTTTAGTAACATTGTTTGGAAATTATCTGAGCTCTTTTAAAATGCAATAGACAGATACAATAGGTTTCTGTATAGATTCTGTAAGATAAATCTGTTTGGCGAGTTGAACTCCACATGCTGATTTCAGAGGATTACATGCTCCTTCCTGCCTGTGCAACATTGTGATACAGATTGGTCTTAATTTTACTTCATTTATTACAAGTGCTAATTTAGTCATTTAATGAATAACATAATGAAGCTGAGGTGTATTTCAAGCACACTTGAGAGTTGAAACAAACTGACTCTCTAGTCAGTCAGGAAGTATGTTTAGTATCAAATGTGATTCTGTCAGTTATAATGTCTTGGGAAGATAGATAAATAATGCTGGAGAAACTCAGCGTGCCAGATAGGATTTCTGGAGAAAGGGAATAGGTGACATTTGGGGTCAAGCCCTTTCTTCAGACTGAAAGTCAGGGGAAAGGGAAACTAGTGATATGAAAAGTTTTCCGCTTTCCGCAGAGACCGTTCCCTACCGAAACTATCTGGTTCACACATCCCTTCCCACCCAAACCACCCCTCCCCAGGTACATTCCCCTGCAACCGCAGGAGATGCAACTCCTGGTCCTGTACCTCCGTCGACTCCATCCAGGGACCCCGACAGTCCTTTCAGGTGAGGTAGAGGTTCATTTGAACTTCCACCAACCTCATCTACGGTATCCATTGTTTTCAGTGTGGACTTCTATATATCCGCGAGACCGGGTACAGACTGGGAGATTGTTTTGCTGAACACCTCCACTCAGTCTGCTTTGGCGTAGGTGATCACCCGATTGCCAAACATTTTAACTCCCCTTCCTATTCCCATACTGACCTTTCTGTCTTGGGCCTTCTTCACTGCTAGAGTGAAGCCACACGCAAATTAGATGAACAGCACCTGATATTTTGCTTGGGCATCTTACAACCCAGCAGTACTGTATGTATATTGATTTCTCTAATTTCAAGTAACCCTTACATTCCTTCTCTCTCTGTCTCTCCCCACCCTAGTCATCCTGCTAGTTTCACTGTTTGCATTCCTTCGTTATCACCTCCTCCACAGCCAACAGTGGACTTTTGTGGGCTTCTTGGCCATCGGTGCTGGCTCTGATATGTTCTGTACTTTTTCATATCCCTAGTTTCCTTCTTCCATGTCTCGCAGTCTGGAGAAGGGTCTCGGACCGAAACGTCACCTATTCCTTTTCTCCAGAGATGCTGCCTGACCCGCAGAGTTACTCCAGCATTTTGTGTCTATCTTCAGTGTAAATCAACATCTGCAGTTCCTTCCTGCACATAATGTCTTGTATATTGTCTTTTACCAAACATATTAACCCTGTGATTGAGTACAGACCACAAAATTTCTGCTAATATCTTGGGGAATTCCATTCATTTTCAATTGCTTTTTTTTCTGTTCTGAAGTAAAAGTGAGCTTTTTATGTTTTGTGACTGAGAATGATTGAATGAAAATGAATGAAAACTTAATTTGTTGAAATGAATCAATCAAAACTTAAGAAAGACAAAGAGCCAGTGCTCAGAAAAAAACAGGTTTTTATGCTCACTTGGAATGAAAATTAAAAACATTCTTACAAAATAACACAGACAACTTCAGTGATGATGCACCTGAAGCTTTGGTCTATTAAGTTCCTAACCATCCAATGTGAAAAGCTTAAAGCACCCATGAAGTACTTTTTATTTTTCTGTTTAATAGTTACTAGTGGTGGGCAGCAGAAAGGTACTTAGATGAGCAAGTGTAATTCCAGGGGAATGTTTTGGGTTGAGATACACACATATAAGTAACAATTTTCCAAAGCCTTCACCTTTAACTATCTGCCATGGGCAAAAGATTGGAATCTGCTGCAGAATCAGTTTGTAGAATATCAGTTCATGCTCATTCCACATCACTCATTACATCAACACTGGAAAAAAAAGCAACACGTGCAGTGATTATAATTAGCAAACATTTTTTCTGTCAGCATTTTCCATGGCCAATGCAAATCTCAATTATTTAGCAAATGTGTTGAATTTGGCAGAATATTTATTTTTATCTGAGGTACACTAACATAAATGAATTTGTAGAATTTAAAACTAAAACTATCTGGGGAGAAAATGATTTATAATGCTATTGTGTGACTCTGTTTGCTTTATTTGCCTTCTCTGTGCAGACACTTCAACCACTTACCACAGTTTCATGGAGGAGAGACCTGCATCTGGTCACAATTGTTCATGACAACCGAGGACAAAGTTGTGCTTAACTGCTATGCATTGAGCAACAGAATTTTGAGAAGTGTTGGAATCCTCTACACATCTACTTTAAACCCATTCATCATTATGTGCTCTGGCAAGGAACATGTTAACGTAATAGATATGATGATGTGACTTCAAGGAACTATTTTCCATTTTTTCTATTTCATTTGTATAAATTATATTCACTTCCACAAAGAATGAATGATTGAAGCCTGGCGAAGGAAAATGGAGATTTTAAGACTTATCTTTAATGCAGAAGTACAATAATTTCTCAGCTATTTGTGCATATTTTCTATCTTTTAGCTGCTGATAATCATTCCTTATGCCTGTGTGCCCTTTGCTGAAGTACTGTCACTCTCATCATCTTCAATATCCAACTATCCAACTCTCTTTCAGACAGAGTGCAATAAGGCAGAAATCCATTCTTTCTTGTGCCAAACATATCATACAGGGTGACCAGAAAAATGGCTTGATGCCCACCTCTACCACAGGTATGTATCTGATTTACAAATGTGCTTGTTTTACAGAGAAACGCAAGAAATATAAGCAGAATCCAGATCATTATGGTGGGAGGGATAAAATGTTAAATATGGCAATGCTCTTCTACTGAGACTGTGTAAGAGGCCAAATACAGAGTGGGTGGTGTCGAGAATTAATGTGGCTGGTACCTGGAACTTTGTGTTTAGTGATTAGGCATAGCTATAAGGTCCAACCAAAACATAAATGGCCAACAGTCCCGAAAATAAAACTTCTGCCTTACAAAACTATTTAATTAAACTTGCAGAAGGCAGAGAACATGTTTCAACAAATGTTGGTTACCCATTTTACACCCTTTCAACTTTTCCTTTTAATCAAATATTGCAGTCTGTGTGGAGTTTGCATGTTCTTCATGTATTTGGATTGGTTTCTTCCCTGTGCTCCAGTTTCCTCCCATAACCCAAAGTCATGCAGGTTTATCGGTTTATCGATTAATTGGCTTCTGTAAATTGTCCCCAGTGTGTAAGGAATTTTTAAAGAAAGTGTCATAACATAGAACCAATGTGAATGGGTGACTGAGAGTCTGCGTGGACTCGCTGGGCTAGAGGGCCTGTTTCCATGCAGTGTCTCTAAAAAAAAAGTAAAATTGAATTGAGCATGAAGAAATAATACAAAAACATCTATTTCAATTAAAATGCTCAATTACTTTCTCTGCATCAAATAATTCACCAAAAGAATAAAATAAACAAGGGAAAACATCACAACGTGTGACTTTAAAAATCAGTTTTCATAAAAAGACAGATAAATGATTGTATAAATAATCGGTGTGCTCAAAGCAGATTGAACAGGTTGGGCAGCTCTGACATGAGTTGAATGAATGATCTGTGCTGTCGGAAGCATCTCCCATGGCTGTTCTTTGAATGTGGCCTGAATCAACTAGATGTAGAAAAACCTGTAAAGACTCACAAAGAATAACATCTTAGAACACTTCTAAGTAGTCTATTAAAATCTAGCCAGATATCGTGAAAAGTGGCTCATATGTAGTCCCTGACTAGTCAGTAGGACGTGTGCCAACAAACGTGTAGGAGCATTCACAATAATCTCAAATCTCTCCCTAATCCATTTTAATGTTCCCACCTTCTTTAAGTAGATCATTATCATCCCAGTGTTAACGAAAAGCATTGTAGTGTGCCTTAGTGACTACAGATGAGTAACTTTAACATTCACCACATTAAGTGCTTCAAGCAGTTGGTCATAGCACATATTAACTCCAGTCTCCCACTGCAGCCTTGATCCACTGCTGTTTGCCTACCATTGCAAAAGGTTCATGGTAGACACCATCTCCCCCTCCCCTCACTCATCACCGAAACATCTGGATTACAAGGATCTATGCCAGATTCCTATTTATTGACTGTAGCTCTGCCTTCTACACCATAACCCCATACAAACTCCTGGACCTTGAAGTTAACATCCCTGTTTGCCATTAGATAGTCTACTTCCTCACCCTTAAACCACAATCAGTAAGAATAGGTGACAAAACATTCTCCATGAAACTTCTCAATGCCAGAGCCCCACAAGCATGTGTTCACGGCCCCTTACTACACTCCCTATACACGCACGGCTCTGTGGCCAAATTCAACCTTAACTCAATTTTCAAGTTTGCTAATCACCATACCATGGTGGGCTGGATCTCGAACAATGACGAGGTGAACGATCTAGACAGAAAGGAGAGAGAGAGAGAGAGATTAGTAACATGGTGTCAGGACAACAATCTTTCCCTCAATATAAACAGGACAAAGGAGCTAGTTTCTGACTTCAGGAAATGTGGTGTTGTACATGCCCCAATCGGCATCAATGGTGCTGAAGTGGAGATAGTCAGGAGCTTCACATTTCCAGGCATAAATATCACCAACAATTTGTTCTAAATCAACAACAATGGTATTGGTTTGGTTAGTTATTGCTTTATTATTGTCACCTGCACTCCCACCTGCACCCTCCGCTCTGCCGCTGCCAATCTCCTATCCCCCCACATCCGGACTAAACTCAGATCCTGGGGGGACAGGGCTTTCTCCATCGCTGCTCCCACCCTATGGAACTCACTACCCCAAACCGTTAGAGACTCCCCCACACTCACCACATTCAAAACATCGCTGAAGTCTCACCTGTTCAGTACTGCCTTCAACCACTGAAGGTCACCTCACCTTCTGTCTCCTTTCTCTGTTCATTTATTTATTTACTTATTTATCTATTTATTCATTTCCCTATGTTCTCAAAATCTCTGTAAAGCGTCTTTGAGTATATGAAAAGCGCTATATAAATAAAATGTATTATTATTATTATTATTATTATATGTACTGAGGTAGAGTTAAAATCTTCCGTTAACCTGCCACTGTCCTTGCCTCATTAATCCTTCTGGTGTCCTCTTCAAAAAACTTTGATGAGAGTTGTGAGACATTATTTACCATGCACGAAGCCATGCTGGTGCAAGAACAAATTTACTTTCATTTCAAAGTAATAATTTGGAACTCTGGTAAATCCTGGCAATTTATTGATTTTTCAAATTCCTTCTGCGTGTGCAAAAGTTTTTTGTGTTCTTTTAAATCTTTTTAACGATTTTAGTGAATGGTTTGACGTTTTAAATCTGAATTGTTTCTGAATGCTTATCAAAGAGCGTATTCTAGCTGACTGTGGCTCATCCCTCTTAAAACCCTTTCTAGGCATTGTTAACTTATGGCACAGCAGGCTCTGTCAATACATAATGGTTAGATAAAGTTTCCCTCAATTCTCACTGGGAATTCATGAGAGAACAGTCTGATTGTTCCTTGTAGATTAGTGGTACAGCAAAATTTAAGCCATGGGCTATTTGAATTTGCAAGAATATTTGCTTTAAATAATCTATTTTGTGATACCAGCAGTATCGAAGATCCAGCAGTCTTCCTGTAACCTTGATAGTTTGAGACATACTGGTTTCATTCAGACAAAGACAGTATTGATACGTTCATGAACTGTGCCAGGAATTAGTGAGTCAGCATAACCAGCTAATAAGTAGTCCTATATTGTTTCTGACTTCCCATCATTATTGAAACATAAGGCTGTTGGAGAAATAATTGACTTGCTTGTTGATTGAGAGGTAGTCTGGTAAAAATTTATTCTTGGAAGGACAATTGTTACTTTTACAGATCAACATAACAGTTTCAGGTACTGATACGGCTTCAGGAAGCAAAGAAAGAATGGATTGCATTTGCTTAGTACCTCCCATGACATCAGATATTCCCAAAGTGCTTTATTTTTGTATTGCATTCACTGAAGTGAAGCTAACATCAGATCCAAATCTAAAACTGACTCACACGCTCACATTTATTGGGCAAAGTGTGTCACAGGAAATAGAGATACCAAATAAGGAATAATGTTGTGATTTAACAGACACTGGCAGGATTTTTTTTTAATTTTGTCAAAAATATCTGCGTACATTTTGCAAGTAAAATTCACCAAATTCAGCATTTTTCTACACATTTCATCAAATACAGATTTTTCAAACAGCCGACTGAAAATTGGTGTTGCATCTTTTGTTATATTGAACTGCTCATGAATTCCAACGACAGAGTTTTTTTTTAAGCAGTTTCTCAGGATTGAGAGTGATTGGCTTCTTGTCTGGGTTTGTGGGGTGAGATGGCTGGTGAGGTCAATATAGGAATCACAGGCACTTCTACAGTGGAGCTGAAGGCACCCAAGGGCAGGTGGGTAGATTGCTTTCCACTGCTTACGCAGGCTTCTGTGTTCTCCTAATGCATGTTTTCAATACCATTCCAAATTGGAATCATGGTCCAAAGCATCTCAGAAGGTACTACGTGTTGCATTTCTTCAGAGAGACCCTAAGCATCATTCAATCTTCTTCAGGATCGCAACCCGAAACATCACCCCTTCTCTCCAGAGATGCTGCCTGTCCCTCTGAGTTATTCCGGCTTTTTGTGTCTATCTTTGGTTTAATCCAGCATCTGAAGTTCCTTCCTACACATTCAATCTTCTCCCAATGTCTGTTTTTCAATGACAGAGCTCAGAAAAGTGTCATGCAAATAATGTGGCTTACCCAGTGGAGGTGACTGAGTGTGATGAGGGCCTCAACGTTGGAAATGTTGGCCTGGGTGAGCACATTGACATTGGTTCATTTATCCTTTCAATGAATTCGGAGAATTTGCAAAGACCACATTGGTACTGATTTTCCAGTGTCTTGAGGTACCTGTTATAGGTAGTTCAGGTTTCAGAAGCATATCAGGCGGCCAGTGGCACAATGGTGGAGTTACTGCCTTACAGAGGCAGAGACCCAGGCTTAATCCTGACTATGGGTGTTGTCTGCACATAGTTTGTATGTTCACCCTGTGATCGCATGGATTTTCTTTGGGTGCTCCGGTCTCCTCCCACATCCCAAAGACATACACGTTTGCAGGTTAATTCGTTAACCTGGAGGAGGAGCCAGCGCTGCCGTCGCAGCTGCGGCTTGCCTGCAGTCCGTCTGTCTTTTGTGTTTTTTGTTGGTTTTGTATGAATTGTAGTTTTAATATGGTGTAGTGTTTGTATGTTGGGGGGGGGGGGTGGGGGGGAACGGGAACGGGAACTGTAACATTGTCTCTCCCGAACGGAGACGCGACCTTTGTTTCTGTGTCGTGTCCCCGTTCCCGTTGCGGCCTACCATCAGCCATGCACCTGGGACCTCCTGGGGCTCTGGTTGGCAGAGCCCGTGGCCTGGACTCACCACCTGCGGCGCTGGCTGCCTGCGGATGCTGCGGGAGCGGCTGCGACTCGTCTCCGGAGGCTCCGGCGCGGGCCGCGTGGACGTCGGAAGCCCGCAGGCACCTGGATGGGGGCCGATATCGGGAGCACCGGCAGTGGCAGAGGCAGCGTGTTCGCCCGCCCCGAATAGCGGGGCTTGGGTCGGCCCGCCGCGGACCTTTCACCGTCCGGCGCGGCCTGGAATAGGCCGTGGGATTTTCACCGCCCGGCGGGGGCTTCAATGTCGGGAGCCCCGACTGCCCCAACGTGGCAACTTCAACAGCCTGACCACGGGACAAGACGGCAGGGGAAGAGAAAAGACATTGTGGCCTTCCATCACAGTGAGGAGGGACTGGAGGAGACTCACTGTGATGGATGTTTCTTTTTGTTTGGTGTTAGTTTGTGATTGTGTGTGTTATTGCATTTTTATTGATTATTCTTATTGGTCTTATTGTTCAACTGTGGGTAATGTTTCATTTCACTACACATTTATGTGTATGTGACAAATAAACGACTATTGACTATTGACTATTGACTATTGTTACGGTAAGTGTTAAAATTGTCCCTAGTGTGCGTAGGACATTATACAGGGTAATCGCTGGGGCATGCACAGCCTCAGTGGGCTGAAGGGCCTGTTTCCGCACTGTACCTCTAAAGTATGAGGTCGAAAGAGATTAGAGAACACTGCTGCTCAGTGGACCAGTTTGTTTCATATCGAAGGTCAGGATTTTCCACATTATTTTCCTCACTCAACAAAAATGTGTGTGAAAACCCATTGAAGCAGGTACAAATTTCATTATCAATAATTTCCTTCATCGAGATATGACTCCTGAGATATGCAAAGTGGTTCCCATTTTTTTCAGGATCTTGCTTTGTACCTTTATTATCCAAGGACAGTGTCACGTAACAGGAACAGTTCAATGGAGGAGTTTCCTATTGTGGATGAGTGCAAGGGCCATCCCCTCAAATGCTTCATTGTTCAAGTCGGAATGACTTGGACCTTACCCTACAAACAGATTGCTGCTGGTCTACTGAGATTCAAACAACCTTGGTTCTGGAGGGTAGTCACCATCAGTTGAACAGTTTCCAATTAGTTTTGAACATTAGTTCTATTCTCATGGGATGATTGTCAGAAGTGAGGTCCAATATGGAGGCAAGAAAGAGTGATAAATGTTGGGACAGTAACACAGTTCGAGATCATTTGGTTCTGATCTTGGCTTTCATATTGACTTGACCAAACATATGATGAGAACACATTTCTGAGAAACATGTTCAACAGACCCTGCATGCTGATGGAGTGAAGCATTTTACTGAGATTAGAAGAGGATCATGTATAGTTATTGGCACTGTTCTCTGCAGATTTATTTTTTGAATTGCAACCTGGTGAGGATCATGACCACCATGTTTCTGGGATGGCAAATTTCACCCTGTGAACTCTCTGGGACCATGAGGAGGTGATTGAGGGATAGATCTCTTTAATTAACATAAAATAACTTGCCTCCTCTCTTGAAGATGATCACCTTTTCAGCATCTCTGAATTGCCTGGCACATTCTTTTCTTACCAGGTGTTCATAAAGAGATTATGTATTCTTCAGCACTTCAGAACTTCAGTGGACATGCCATCAGTGGGGACTCTGAATACTTAATATTTTGGAGATGAGATGTAGCCTTCTTGATTTATTGAGCTCAACCAATGAAGGATGAACCAATGACTGATGTCCTGCCCCCCTGACATCAGTCTGAAAGTCCCGCCCCCCTGACATCAGTCTGAAAGTCCCGCCCCCCTGACATCAGTCTGAAAGTCCCGCCCCCCTGACATCAGTCTGAAAGTCCCGCCCCCCTGACATCAGTCTGAAATCTTCCTGTCTCCACCTATATCCTTCCTTTGTCCCGCCCCCCTGACATCAGTCTGAAACTGTCCCTCCCTTCCCCTCCCCCTTCCCAGATCTCCCTCTATCTTCCTGTCTCCACCGATATCCTTCCTTTGTCCCGCCCCCTGACATCAGTCTGAACTGTCCCTCGCTCCCTTCCCCTCCCCCTTCCCAGATCTCCCTCTATCTTCCTGTCTCCACCTATATCCTTCCTTTGTCCCGCCCCCCTGACATCAGTCTGAAGAAGGGTCTCGACCCGAAACGTCACCCATTCCTTCTCTCCCGAGATGTTGCCTGACCTGCTGAGTTACTCCAGCATTTTGTGAATAAATCGATTTGTACCAGCATCTGCAGTTATTTTCTTATACTACAATGAAGGATGAATACAGGGCATAGACATTAAGGCTATAGTGATTTTTTCCCCCCAATGCTTTTCCTCCATGGGCATTAACTATCTCACAAAACCAAATGAATGTATGCCTATGCTCGGTTCTTAGTGGTGTGGAGCCAAGTTTGATTAGTCCAGATTTATTCACAAAATGCTGGAGTAACTCAGCAGGTCAGGCAGCATCTCGGGAGAGAAGGAATGGGTGACGTTTCGGGTCCAGACCCTTCTTCAGACTGATGTCAGGGGGGCGGGACAAAGGAAGGATATAGGTGGAGACAGGAAGATAGAGGGAGATCTGGGAAGGAGGAGGGGAAGGGAGGGACAGAGGAGCTATCTGAAGTTGGAGAAGTCGACGTTCATACCACCGGGCTGCAAACTGCCCAGGCGAAATATGTGGTGCTGCTCCTCCAATTTCCGGCGGGCCTCACTATGGCACTGGAGGAGGCCCATGACAGAGAGGTCAGACTGGGAATGGGAGGGGGAGTTAAAGTGCTGGGCCACCGGGAGATTAGTCCAGAGATTGTCTTGATAGTTCTGATGAATTCACATATGTCACTGACATCTGTATGATTGTGTCATTATCCAAATGAAGAACCACAAAGAAATTCCCCCACCCCAGCCTGACCCCTAACATGGTCAGCAGTCATTCTGAAGAAGGGTCTCAACCCGAAATGTCACCCATTCCTTCTCTCCCGAGATGCTCTCTTACCCGCTGAGTTACTCCAGCATTTTGTGTCTACCTTTGACCCCGAACAACATTGTTAACAGACGTGTTGCCTCAAAAAGTTTGATCTTGAAGATCTCAAGGACCCAACAAAGGCAGCTCTTCTTTGGCAGTTTCTTAGAAATGACCAGAAAATTTCAGCCTGCAGAAGCCACAAAACTATCAGCAGTTCATGAGCTGCTTATGCTCTGCCCTGAAGTCTACCATAACTACACCTTCAACGAGGCAAAACACAAAGTGCTGTTGAAACTCAGCAGGCACCTCCAGCCGTTTGTGCTTTTTCCCCCCCAATTTTTCAGCATCTGCAGTTTCTTTTGTCAGAAGTTTTAAGACCATCCTTATGAATTACTTTGAATTAAAAAAGGTATTGGAATATTCTGTTGTCTTGTCAACTACGATGTGCTTATATTGTAAATATGTAATTCAATAGAACTTTTTTGTCAGACTCCAATATTGAAGTTGGGGTTTGAAATTGTAATGACCCACCTGCTATTATCTTCAATCTCTGATCATAATATAAACATTTGATGTATTTTGAATTTAGAGAATTCTACCGAGGGAATCTCCAAGAGAATGTCTGTTTCTCCGGATAATAACAACTTTTATATCAACTGGTTTCAGATTCTCATTGGCTTATTTCACAAGTCACTACATAAACCAAACAAATACTTAGTGTTTTTAATTTAAACATTGGTTAGTGATTTCTATTCTCTTGTTAATTCTCTGGTGGATGTCCATGACTACTCAGTTAATGAATCCCAACCTTCCCATTGGAATATAGAACACTAGAGCGCAGAAACAAACCTTTCAACCCAAAATGTCTGTGCTCAACATGATTCCAAGTTCTATTGATCTACTCTGCCTGCAAGTGATCCATATCTCTCTATTCCCTGCACTTTTATGTTCTTCTCTAAAAGCCTCTTAAATACCACTATTGTGTCTGCCTCCACCACCATCCCTGGCAATGTGTTCAAGGCACCCACCACTCTCCATAAAATATTTGCCCTGCACATTTCTCTTAAAATTTTCCCTTACGACCTTAAGCACATGCCCAACAGTCTTTGATATTTCCACCCTGGGTAGAAAGGTTCAGACTGTTTACCTTAACTGTACCTCTCATAATTTTATATACATCAAGTGTTACTTTATTTTCTGCTTAACTATCTATTTTATTATCTATTCCCCCTCTTCTCCAAAAATAATATTTTCCCAGCATTGTTGGTCAATCATTTGCCAATTTATTTGGTTAATCAAATTCACCTTAGTAAGAAATAATTATTTTTCTCAAAGTTGGTTACTGAATTCCAATGTTGGTTTACAATCTCTCTGTTTCAATCTTTTAAAAATGTCAAACATAATTCATGATTTCTCTTTTCAGACAATTTAATTTTCCAGCTTTGTCTGTCTTGTGTACATGTCCTGACCTACTGTCAATTTCTCTAGACATAGATTGGCCTGATTACCCTACGGACTGCTTGATTGATGTCATTCAACCCTGCATAGGTAAAGGACTCATTGGACAGGATAGGCCTCCCAGATCTGCACAATTTGAATCCTGGGGAAGAGAGACATTAACTGTAGGTCAATGTGCTCTGAATCTGGGTCATTCAACTGAATTTTCAAACAATATATATATACTGCAAAAAATATTTGAGACACACATATATTTAGGAAAGCCTTACCGCATTCTCGCTCAGCAATTCACATGAGCTTTTCAGCTGACAATGTATCTGGCAAGGCCTCAATGCATTCTCCAAGAGCTCTTTTCTTGCCAGGAATTACTAGGCAGATGGGGCAATAGAAAATAGACAAACCCCTGTCTTCTTTTGCACGAGGCCTGGCAGGGCAGAGCTGATGGAAAAATAAATCAACCACTTAGCTTAATACAGAATAGATAAATCATCAATCTCATTATGAAAGGACCTGCTAAGTCAATTGCCAAAACTGGGTAATTTTATCTTTCCAGATTAGAAAGAAGCTTTAGATGGACAACACATGCCTGAGATCACACTGCATAATTGCTCAAAGGTTTTGAGAAATTATTCCAGAGATATCTGGATTACTCATTTTCCTGCATATTAATTCACCTACACTCTGACCATCTCTCCATATTTCCCAAGCTCTCGTGGTAAATCTGGTGAAAGAGCAGCAGGAGAAAAAAAATGTCCGGTAGTGGGAATTAAACAGAAAATGGGACGTCTCAGATGGTTCTTTCAAACAGCTGGAACAGTTATTATGCATAGAATGGCCTCCTTTTCCAGCTATGGGATCATGTAAATATTAATTAATATTAACAGTTGTTCATTTATTTTCCCTTCCACTAAAATATAGCAGGGATTTGGAATAAAACGGGATAATCATGGAATTAACATGGAAGTTAGAGGAAGGTACCTTTCAGCATACATTTCTGTGTTGGGTTATCCTACCTAATGAAAATTCAGCTTCTGGGGTTAATAGGCAACCAGAGTGTGGCTCTAAATTTAACTTCATGCAGAAGTTTTTGCTCATTGTCTACTAAGTTTGTGAGAGGTCCTAATTTGCTATAAAACAAGTGTGACTCTTTCCATTATGCAAAAAAAATCCATTATTTCTTTGACAGTCAAGAAAATACAAATGACTGTTTCTGAGTTTATTTGCAAAGTAGTGCTCTTCAGATCCAGAAACATTTTGTTAGGGCTATCAAGAGATCATCATGGCTTCCGCAGTCAGGAGACAGGCAAAGACAAAAAAAGAGCATGGAGCATGTAAACCTGTTATTTGAAAAATAACGATTAACATTTAAATTATGACTTTTTATTATTTCCATTCAAGGAGAATCTTGTAGGATTTCTATTGTAAATGTGTGTAAGACTTTTGATCTTATTAGAAACATAGAAACATAGAAAAATAGTTGCAGGGGTAAGCTATTTGGCCCTTCGAGCCAAATTCAATTCAATATGATCATGGCTGATCATCCAAAATCAGTACCCATTTTCTGCTTTTGTTTTTTTGCTTTTTCCCCATTTCCCTTGATTCCATTAGCCCTATTTATTTCATTTTCTCTATTTGCTTACATGTTCTCATTAATTTAAAACTAACTTCTAAATAGCCAACTTTTTTTAAATTCACTTTAAAAAAATTCAGTTTCACAAATAACTGTGTGCAGTAATCTCCGGTTTCCATCCTAATATGATTACCACCATGTCTTCATATCACAAACTTACTTGTCTAAACCACTGGAAAAAAAAAGATTATTTGAGAATTTATGATAGTTTAAGCACAAGAGAAATCTTATAATTCAACCATTTAATTATAATAGGATTGGAGCTGAGGTGTGTGTTCTGAAAATGTCAAGTACTAGTAATGTTACCTTTCACATAATTACCTCACATTTATGCCTGATGCAATAAGCTGAACCAGATATTTATACAATAGGGAACAATAATTCATGTATATCTGTAAAACAGGGGAAAATAATAAATGTACAATTATGAAGTGAAATAGACAATTTTTCCAGAAATCATCTATTTAAAGGAGATATGAATGCCAGCATTCGTATCGTTCAGAGAAATAATCACCTTGGTCCCTAGTACAAAAGCAATGAAGTAGGATCAGAGGAGACAATTCAGGAGAGTACATTCCTTTCAGAGAATGTGTATGTCAAGAATGAGCCTCAGAGCACTGATAAACAGCAGTGCCTGCACTGTTTTGATCTCAATAGAGATATTCTTTACTAATGATTCACATCTTTTAAATGATGACCTGAAATCACCCTCATTAATAGTGCCTGCACCTCCAATAGCTGTGAATGTAACTCTAATTATTCATTTTATACAGCAGGTTACACGGCCCATGAATGAATGATTATGCTGATTACCTTCATGTCGAACGGGGGCTGGGTTTGTCAAATGTCAAACTGTGTTGAAAACAAATGCTGCCAAATTTATTCATTTTGCAATACCTAAAACACAGCAGGAAGCAACATATTAATGTTCCTCCTACAATGAAAGGATTTTTATTGGTTCTGCTTGTGTACCCATTTGGAAAACAATGCTGCATCAGCACAAATTCCCAGTGCCACACAAATTCACTGCAAATTTACAATGGGATAATGTTTTACACCATATTCAAAATATATTTGAGGTTTATACTGATTTCTGTGTTCACTGCATTAGGGGGTTTGGGAACAATTTCCTTATGGGGAAATTTGCGAGTTTGGTTGTAAAATATTTTAAACTAGCAGGACGTGGGGAACAACATGCAGCTCCAGAATTGGATAATATGATGGACAAAGGATTGGGAGTAACATATAAAACTGGTGCAGCAACAAATGAGGGAGCAGGCTAGCAGAGACAATGAACACGACAAAATCAGATTTTAAATCCTGTTTGTAAATACACGACAACTGGTAATAAGCTGCAGGTACAAATAGTTGTGGAAGAATAAACAAAGTTCATGTGATCTCCGATAGTTCAAAAAAGAGCTTTTATTTCTAAAATATTTCCAGATTTAAGTTATTCAGAAAAGATAGCAAAACAAAAAAAAGGATCCAGAGTAGGAGGACAGATTATGGAAGTATTATAGTACTGGGGACAATGGATGTCATTTTAGAAGTCAATGATAAAATCCATTTAATTCAAGTAATGAATAAGAAGGCCAATATACTATTGAGCTGCTCCCATATTTTATTCTCATATCTCCTCACAACATAGAAAGAGATTATTTAACCGATCAAGAAGCTGCCACAACAATCCCATCAATTCAACATCCATTTATTTCCCTGTATCTATTTTCTCACACCAGCCCATTAGCACCCTGTGATTTCCCCCAACAGCCACCGACACCAGGGATAAATTTCAGTAACCAATAACCTAACACCTATCACTTTTTTGGGATGTGAGAAAGCAGAGAATCCAAAGGAAACTTGTGTGGTCACAGGGCCAACTTGTAAACTCCATATAGACAATACCAAGGGTCAGAACTGAACCTGAGTCACTGGAGTTGTGAGTCAATTGCACTGGGAGTGCATCAGACTTATTGAAACTTACCAAAAAAATCTATCGAATAGTGAAATGCTTAGATGGAGTGGATGTAGAGAGGATGCTTCCACTAGTGGGAGAGTTTAGGACCAGAGGTCATAGCCTCAGAATTAAAGGACGTTCCTTTCGGAAGGATATGAGGAGACATTTCAGTTTGAAGAAGGGTCTTGACCCAAAACGTCACCCATTCCTTCCTCTCCAGAGATGCTGCCTGTCCCGTTGAGCTACTCCAGCATTTTGTGTCTACCTTCGATTTAAACCAACATCTGCAGTTCTTTCCTATACATTTATTTCGTCAGAGGGTGGTGAATAAAGAATAAAGGGAAGGCCATTTAAAACTGAGGTGAGAAGAAACTTTTTCACCCAGAGTGTTGTGAATTTGTGGAATCCTCTGCCACAGAAGGCAGTGGAGGCCAATTCACTGGATGAATTAAAAAAAAAAGTTAGATGGAGCTCTAGGGGCTGGTGGAATCAGGGGATATGGGGAGAAGGCAGGCACAGGTTACTGATTGTGGATGATCAGCCATGATCACGATAAATGGCGGTGCTGGCTCAAAGGGCCAAATAGCCTCCTCCTGCACCTATTTTCTCAGTTTCTATGTTTCCAGGTATCTGTAGAATTTTTTGCCACAGATGGCTGTGGAGGCTAAGTCAATGGATATTTTTAAGGCAGAGATAGATAGATACTTGATTAGTATGGTGGTCAAGGGTTATAGGGAGGAGGCATGAGAATGGGGTTAGGAGGGAGAGATAGATCAGCCATGATTGAATCACAGAGGAGACTTGATGAGCCGAATGTCCTAATTCTGCTCCTATGCCATAATGTTGTCCTGTACATTTTTTCACATCAGAATAGGAGCATCCTTTTTTCAGGTAATGGCTTTGGGTACCATGATGATGATACCAGAAACAGGCTCAGAATCTCCAATTACCTGTCATTCTCTAGAAACCTTCTATGACTTTTATCTAGTGTTTTATTAATTAATTATCCCCTCCTCCTGTATTTACTTGAAACATGATTCCCTCAAATTATATTTGACTAAATGTACTGCCTGGTACGCTTCACCTGCGTACTAAATAATAACAATGAAGTGGGCCAAATAGTTAACCTGTTCCCGAGTAGAAACATTAATAGTCAGATTAGCATCTGATTGATTGTCAATTGCTGTTCTTGCCTCCAAGAAGGCTTATTATAAATCTCAGTGAGATTCTCATCAGAGCTCTTTCCCAGATGTCTGTATTGATTGTACTGAGTCTTGTTATACCTATATCTCTGTCTTCCATGTGACATTTTAATCCTCATTAAATTCTAGCCCAAATGTTCTCCTGCAACTCTGTAATTATTCTCTAACTCTGTGAGTGTTTTGAGCTTGCAGTATCTTTGAGAGAATTAAGATGTCCAGAGTTGGTTAAGTCAAGTTAAGTCAATTTGACTTTATTGTCATATGCATAGGTATTGTAAGATGTGCATTCCATTAAAATATTACTTGCAGCAATTTCACAGACAAATAGTTTCAAACACACAAAAACATGAATTATACGTAATTAATATAAATCACACAAATTATGCAGAAATTACTGTGAAAAAAAAAAGACTAACAATCTTCTACAGATAACCTGTTGAAAGTATCCTGCCTAGTTGCCTCATGGTCGAGTATGACAATTCCACCGCAAAGAACACAAAAGGCTGCAGGAAAAGATGGGCTCAGCCTGGTCCATCATGGGGATAGCCCTCACCACCAATGAAAGCATCTACATAAAGCGTTGCCTCAAGAAGGTGGCATTTATAATCAAGGCTCCCCACCATCTGGGTCATATCCTCTTCTCACGAGGGCCAGGAGATACAGAATCTGTGGTCCCACACCACCAGGTTCAGGAACAGCTGCTTTCTTACTACTATTAGATTATTGAACCAACCTATAACCTCTAATCCTACCTCCGCAATGTAACATCACACCTCTTGCATTACCATTAACTTGGTTTTTTTTCAATTTTGTTTTGAACTAATATCTTGTTTTATTTTGCACTGTATTTGTTTCTTTTCACTGTCTTAGTTTTTTTCGTTTTAGAGATATAGTGTGGAAACAGGCCCTTCGGCCCATGCCGACCAGCGATCCCCATATATTAACACTATCCTACACACTAGGGACAATATTTACATTTACCAAGCCAATTTAGATACATACCGGTATGTCTTTGGAGTGTGGGAGGAAACCGAAGATCTTGGAGATAACCCACGTGGTCACTGGGAGAACGTACAAACTCCGTACAGACAGCACCTGTAGTAGGGATCGAACCTGGGTCGCTGGCACTGTAAGGCAGCAACTCTACCGCTGTGCCACTGTGCAGCCCCTCTCTGTCTTGCAGAATGTAAGTGTAATTTGTGTATAGTTTATGTTTTATGTGTTGTTTGAGTTTCAGTGCCTGTGATGCTGCTGAAAGGAAGCAAGATATTCATGTACCTGTGGCTCATTGTGCTTCTACATATGACAATAAACTTGACTTTACTTGACTTGAGGTTTCTTAAATAAACTTGGATGACTGTGCTGAAATAATAGACATACTACATAACATGTGCCCAGAATCAGTGATCAGCCAATGTTGAAATATTTTCCAACCTAAGTATTGTTCTTAATTAGTATACCATATCCATTCAATAACCTATCATGTATTTTACAAAATATTTGCATTTCTGTTCTTTTAAAGCATTGCATTGAATGAGGCAAACAAGATGCACTAGACAACACTAACACACTAACGTACAAGCAAGATGCTTATGCAAATCTGATACAAAATGGCTGTTAGATGGGACACTTGGATAACATTTTGTTTTACATATTTTCCTGGAATATATAGCAATGCTGGAAAACATTCTTTATTTCTCAGTCCTTGTGAACCCCATCAGTGTTGCTGAAATAATCTAATTAGGCTGTTTTGAAGCTCCTTTGAGAATGCTTTAATACTAAGACCACCATTCTATTGCTACCAATGGCAATCATGAAACCAGAGTAAAATTAATTGCACAGGTTAATATAAATGCAATACTTGATAGATAAAGTCTACAAATCAGAATGGAAAATGTCAGAATGGTCATTTGGCAAAATATTTGGAGAAATACATTGTCTTTATGTCATTAACTATTTAAGCAACCCTTGTAAGCCTACCTACCTTGGGCCATTATAAATTGCTTCTGTTGATACGTGATTAGCATTTGCCCTGTGCTGATGTTAAATCTGCTGTTGTAATTACATCTGCAGCTAATATGCTGTGGGGATGGTCATTGTCAAGGACACTTCTTCGTTCAGCTGCAGTTCAATCAGACAGAAAGTCAAAGCTCTTTTCTCAGCATAACTCTCCTTTCATCATCCTAACCACAGTTAACAGAAGGAAGAGATTGCAAACAATCTGCCATTGACAATCAAAACACAAAGTGCTGGAGGAAGTCTGTAGGTCAGGTAGCATCTATGGAGGGAATGGACAGATGATGCTTCCGGTTAGGACACTTCTTCACACTGATTGCAGTAGTAAGAAGACTGGAAAAACAAAGTGAGGGTGGGTGGGACAAAGCCTGACAAGTGATGTGCAGGTAGACACAAAATGCTGGAGTAACTCAGCGGGTCAGGCAGCATCTCAGGAGAGAAGGAATGGGTGACGTTTTGGGTCGAGACTCTTCGTCAGACTGATGTCTGGGGAGGGGGCAGGACAAAGATAGGATGTAGTACGAGACAGGAAGACAGTGGGAGAACTGGGAAAGGGGAGGGGAAAGAGAGGACAGAGGAACGATCTGAAGTTAGTCTTCCTGTCTCCTACTACATCCTATCTTTGTCCTGCCCCCTCCCCGGACATCAGTCCAAAGAAGAGTCTCGACCCGAAACGTCACCCATTCCTTCTCTCCTGAGATGCTGCCTGACCCGCTGTGTTACTCCAGCATTTTGTGTCTACCTTTGATTTGAACCAGCATCTGCAGTTATTTTCCCACACTAAGTGATGCGCAGATACGGGTAAGGGGGGGTGGTAGCAGATGGGTAAAGAAAGTGACAAATGCTAGAGATGAAAAGGAGCCACAGGGGTGTTAGATTAGATAAGAGGAGGAGTGAAATGTAAAGCTGAAGGGAGTTATATGGTAAGAAAGGGGCAGAGGCGAAGGGGAAAAGAAGGCAGATGAAAGGAAAATGTGAGATTTGCGGATGGAAGGTGAATATAGAAAGAAGGAAAAATGTAGAGTGATGGGGGGGGTGGCAGATGGTGGAGAAATGTGTGCATTTTTGCGGGTGGAAGGAATGGGAAAGAGCGGAGGGGTGTGGCCATGGATTGCATGTTCTGTCATTTAATTGCACTATATTTAGTTTAGTTAAGAGATACAGCATGAAAACGGACATTACAGCCCACTGAGTTCACACCGACCAGTGATCCCCACACTTTAACACTATCCTACACGCACCAGGGACAATTTACATTTATACTAAGCCAATTAACCTACAAACCTGGAGTGTGGGAGGAAACAGAAGATCTTGGAGAAACGCCACGCAGGTCACGGAGTGAACATACAAACTCCGTACAGATAAGCACCCGTAGTCGGGATCGAACCCCGATCTCTGGCACTGCAAGTGCTGTAAGGCAGCAACTCTCACGCTGTGCCACCATGCCCCCTGACATGAAAATATCTTGCATTTAATAGATTAATTTGGTCTGGGCTCAGCTATCTAAGTCAGTCTCCTAGTAACACCATCTTAAAAGTAGGCATATTCTTCCATATATATATATTTATATATATATAAATTTCATCAGACATTCACCCTTACAAATCCTATGATAGTCAATGTGACCTTGAAAACTCCCTTTACGCCTGTGATCAGTATACTGAAAATTGGTGGCTTCAAATCTTTGTACAGATTAATTGTTTTAGCCATAGGGATGCATCTATCTCTTCTAACATTGGAAACTTTTTTCTGTATATCTCTTTGGATCCATTATCATTGATTTTTCTAGCCTGGAACAAGCCCAGCAAATTTTCTTTTGACAGTGCTAATGTATTGGACAGGGTGGTAAATGTCATCTATGTGGACTCTAGCAAGGATTTTGACAAGAGGGTCTTGCACTGCAGGCTGGTCTGGTAGATTAAATCACAAGAGATCCAGGTTGAGCTAACTAATTGGATACAAGATAGTCTCATGAGAGGAATCAGAGTATGGCAGTGGAAGGTTGTTATTTAGACCGGTGACGTGGAACCAGTCGTGTGTTAGAGGGATAAGTATTGGGTCTGCTGTTGTTTGTCATCTATTTTAACAGATTGACTGACAATGTGGTTTACATGGTTATTAAGATTGGACATGGCTCAAAAATTGAGGGTGCTGTCTATGTCGAATTTGTATGTTTTCTTTGTGTTCACATTGTTTTCCTCCAGATGAGTAGTAGACACAGCAGAAGGGGAAGTTGAAGGAAACTTGGGAAGAATAACATGTTTAAAACATGCATGTTTGTCAGCCTAGTATCAGTGAGCTTTATGACCTGTTTTGGTGCTGTATGACTCTATAACTTTAATTTGACTGAGAGAGGAAGGAGGGGAGATGCTCGAAAAAATAAATGTGATTGAAACCAGGGAGAAGGGAATAGAAACATGGGATCATAGTGAGATATAACCTGTAAACCTCCTTCAGCTCAACCAGTCGGTGCTGACCATCAAACACTCACCTACCAACCTGCATCTTTGAGATAGTTATAGAGTCATACAGCACAGAAAAGGCCCTTCGACCCAACTTGCCCATGCCAACCAAGATGCCCATCTACACTAATTCCACCTGCCTGTATTTGTCGCAAATCCCTCTAAACATTTCCTATTTTGGAATGGATGTGGAAAGAAACACATGTAGTGTACCTGTGCAGATGAGCAGGAGGATTTCTTAATGTCACTATTACAATACTCGCTGTCTACTGTAAAATGTTTCAGGGTGATTGTTTACTGACCTTATAGATATAAAGGCAAATAAAGATGTAACTATGGAATTGACTCAGATGACTGAGTCCAGATTATATGAAAGTTGGTAGAGAAGTGCAGGGACAATTTCCAGGAAGTTAAGTTACAGCTTCACAGGGCATTGGTTAGGTCGCATTTGGTCTATTGTGTGCTGTTCTAGTCGCCCCATTACAGAATGTGGAGGTTTTGGAGATGGTGCAGAAGAGGTTTACCTCAGAAGAGGGTAGCTAATGTAACCCCACTTTTTAAAAAGGGAGGGAGAGAGAAAACGGGGAATTATAGACCAGTTAGCCTAACATCGGTAGTGGGGGAAATGCTAGAGTCAGTTATTAAAGATGTGATAGCATCACATTTGGAAAGTGGTGAAATCATCGGACAAAGTCAGCATGGATTTACAAAAGGCAAATCATGTCTGACGAATCTTATAGAATTTTTCGAGGATGTAACTAGTAGAGTGGATAAGGGAGAACCAGTCGATGTGTTATATCTGGACTTTCAGAAGGCCATCGACAAGGTCCCACATAGGAGATTGGTGTACAAACTTAAAGCACATGGTATTGAGGGTTCAGTGTTGAGATGGATAGAAAATTGGTTGGCGGACAGGAAGCAAAGGGTAGGAATAAACGGGTCCTTTTCAGAATGGCAGGCAGTGACTAGTGGGGTACCGCAAGGCTCAGTGCTGGGACCCCAGTTATTTACAGTGTATATTAATGATTTGGACGAGGATGACACGAAGCTGGGTGGCAGTGTTAGCTGCGAGGAGGATGCTAGGAGGCTGCAGAGTGACTTGGATAGATTAGGCGAGTGGGCAAATGCATGGCAGATGCAATATAATGTGGATAAATGTGAGGTTACCACTTTGGCGGCAAGAACAGGAAAGCAGAGTATTACCTGAATGGTGAACGATTAGGAGAAGGGGAGATGCAACGTGACCTGGGTGTCATGGTGCACCAGTCATTGAAAGCAAGCGTGCAGGTGCAGCAGGCAGTGAAGAAAGCGAATGGTATGTTGGCATTCATAGGAAGAGGATTTGAGTTTAGGAGCAGGGAGGTTCTACTGCAGTTGTACAGGGCCTTGGTGAGACCGCACCTGGAGTATTGTGTGCAGTTTTGGTCACCTAATCTGAGGAAAGACGTTCTTGCCTTAGAGGGAGTACAGAGAAGGTTCACTAGATTGATCCCTGGGATGGCGGGACTTTCATATGAAGAAAGACTGGATAGACTAGGCTTATACTCGTTGGAATTTAGAAGACTGAGGGGGGATCTTATAGAAACATATAAAATTATTAACGGGTTGGAGAGGCTAGATGCGGGAAGATTGTTCCCGATGTTGGGGGAGTCCAGAACCAGGGGTCACAGCTTAAGGATAAGGGGGAATTCTTTTAGGACCGAGATGAGAAAACATTTCTTCACACAGAGAGTGGTGAGTCTGTGGAATTCTCTGCCACAGAAGGTAGTTGAGGCCAGTTCATTGGCTATATTTAAGAGGGAGTTAGATGTGGCCCTTTTTGCTAAAGGGATCACGGGGTATGGAGAGAAGGCAGGTACAGGTTACTGAGCTGGATGATCAGCCATGATCATATTGAATGGCGGTGCAGCCTCGAAGGGCCGAATGGCCTACTCCTGCACCTATTTTCTATGTTTCTATGTTTACCGAGACGCTGCATAGATTAAAGAGTATTAGCTCTAAGGAGAGGGTGAACAATTTTGAATAGTTGAGGAGATACCTAACAGAAGTAAACAGGTGACTAGAATAGTTTAAAAATAGTTTAAATGAAGGTAAAAACATTTATAGTATTTGTAGCACACCATCTCAATAAAACAATTGTCTGAATCCTAGTTGTCTGTTGCTGTAAATCACAAACTAAAGTTTCTGTAAGGGACAAAGGGCTTGATAAGGCTCTGTTCCTGCATTTAATATCTGCTTTTATATTGATTTGTTGTCATAGAACTGTAACATGTACCACTGCACATTCAGCAACAACACTGGAATACAAATTTCACTCATATTTACAGAAAAGAAACCCAGAGAAATTATTTTAACTGGACTTCCTTGTCACTGGTCTCAGCTAGTTTAGTTAGTTAATCTTCCTGTTTTATAAAGGTAAGATCACTTGTGCAATATGAACCACTGACATTAATGTGATCAGATCGATATAAAATAATAAAAGTGAGACAGTAGTAATTTAATGTTTTGGATCAATTCCACATATAATATTTCATTATCTGAAGAAAATAGGTGTGAACACCTCCCACGGCTCCTTACAATTGTAATTTCAGAGCAGCAATATAATTGTGGGCTTGCTCCTCTACTACCATTGTAACAAATGAAACAAACTAAAGAGCAATGAAGGAGTTGTAGTGAGTCCAGACGAGTGGTATTATCCAAATCCTTTATTGGTATAAAACCTGTAACAAACGCAACAGACTTCTTTCTGGACGAACACTAACTTCACTCACTAATTTAATCTCTAATCTAACGTTTGGCGCCAAGCATTTAAATACCCCGCGCTTCCTCACCCCGTGACCGTAACCCAATCCGAGGGTTCTATTACCTGGCCAATCTCTATGTCCCTACATGACCCCCCCCCCAGAACCCTCGAAACTATACCTCACGGGCGGCCGAACCTCCCGCCCAGAACGTGTACGGATGGGGGAAACCGATACCCCCAGCGTGACAGGAGGCGGGGTGGACGCCGCCGCTGGAGGCGATGGGGGGTCCACTGGAGCGGAGGGTGCAGGTGATGGGGGGCACTTGATGAACCACGGCAGCCCGGGACCAACCATAGGCGGCGGAGGCCCAAGAGGTGGTAAGCTGGGCGCCGCTGACGGGACCAGTCGAGCAGCCACAGGCCGGCCCCGGCGCGGCGGCTGAGCCACCGACACGGGGAGGTCCTGGTCTAAATGGGCCGGCTTGAGACGGGACACTGAAACCAGCTCCTGATGATTTCCTACCTGCAAGGTGAAGGTTACAGTCCCTCTTTTGAGCACCTGGAACGGGCCTTGGTAAACCGGCTGGAGAGGGGGACGGTGGCAATCTTTCCGAAGAAACACGAAATCACAGCTCCGCAATTCCGAAGGAACGTGAACTGCTGTGCTTCCGTGACTAGAGGTGGGGACTGGAGCCAGAGAACCCACCCGTTCCCGGAGGGAGCCCAAGACTGACGTGACGGATGGCGGCAAAGCGGGAGTGGAAGGGAGAATGTCGCCCGGCACCCGCAGGGGCGAACCGTAGACGAGCTCGACCGAAGATGTGCCCAGCTCAGCCCGCGGGGCCGTACGGATGCCGAGGAGGACCCAAGGCAGCTGGTCAGCCCAATCGTAGCCAGTCAGGCGAGCACAGAGGGACGCCTTCAGCTGCCGATGGAAACGCTCAACCATCCCGTTGGCTTGGGGATGATAGGCGGTGGTCTGCTGTAATCGAGCACCATACAGCTGCACCAGCGCGGCCCAGAGAGACGAGGTGAACTAGGCTCCCCGATCTGTAGTGATGATTGCCGGGACCCCGAAACGAGCCACCCAATGCAACGCCAAGGCCCGTGCACAGGAGGCCGCCGAGGTGTCCGACAACGGGAGCGCCTCCGGCCAACGAGTGAACCGATCAACCACCGTCAGTAGATGAGTGCAACCCCTAGAATAGGGCAATGGACCCACCATGGCTGAAGTCGCCCTGACGGACGGATGTGCCAGGCCATGAATGGCCTCAAAAACCTTACGCCGCAGAGCGGCAGGCACCACCGGGTGAGGGCGAGGGCGTGGGAGAGTAACGTCGCACCACAACTTGGTACCTGTGGGGCCACACGCCACCTGCTCTAAACGCAGTCCCGAGGTTGTGGAGGCGTACACCGCGGCAGTTCCTTCCAGGCGCTGAGCCTCCGCTAGCTCCTGGAAATCCACATGTTTAACAACCACGGCTACGGAGGGAATGGCCGGCCGGGACAGGGCATCAGCAACGGCATTCAGCCTACCCGCAATATGACGGACATCGGTCGTAAACTCCGAAATGAGGGTTAGGTGCCGCTGCTGGCGAGCCGACCACGGATCAGAAACCTTAGCAAAAGCGAATGTCAAAGGTTTGTGATTCGTGTAGGCCACTAAAGAACGGCCTTCTAAAAAATAACGGAAGTGGCGGACTGCTAAATAAAGGGCCAGGAGCTCCCTATCGAATGCACTGTACTTGAGCTCCGCTCGAGAGAGCTGCCTGCTGAAAAACGCAAGAGGCTGCCATTCACCGTCAACCTGCTGCTCCAAAACCCCACCCACCGCCACGTCTGAGGCGTCCACCGTCAGAGCTGTGGGGGCGGAGGAGCGCGGGTGCACCAGCATGGTGGCATTGGCGAGGGCCTGTTTGACCGCAACAAAAGCCGTCTCCGCAGCTACGGACCATACCAACTCCGCGGGGTTACCTGCGAGACATTGAAAAAGGGGGCGCATGACCCGAGCTGCTGCAGGCACAAACCGATGATAGAAATTGACCATGCCCACAAATTCCTGCAAGCCCTTGATGGTAGTCGGGCAGGGGAAAGAGCGGACCGCGTCCACCTTAGCTGGTAAAGGAGTTGCACCGGCCGGAGTAACCCGGTGACCCAAAAAATCCACCGCGGACAGGCCGAATTGGCACTTGTCCGGATGGAGAATCAGGCCATGGTCTTGCAGCCTCTGGAACACCGTGCGGAGGTGGACCAAGTGCTCCTGGACCGAACGGCTGGCAATCAAAATATCGTCTAGATAAATAAAGACAAACGGCAACCCTCGACCCACCCGGTCCATCAGACGCTGGAATGCCTGAGCTGCATTTTTAAGGCCGAAAGGCATACGCAACCACTCAAACAGTCCAAACGGGGTGATGGTCGCTGTTTTCGGAATGTCCGGCGGGTGGACCGGGATCTGATGGTATCCCCGCACCAAATCAATTTTTGAAAATACTGTCGCCCCCTCCAGGCTAGCTGAAAAGTCCTGGATGTGTGGAATCGGATAGCGGTCCGGCCGTGTTGCCGCGTTGAGCCGACGGAAGTCACCACATGGTCTCCACCCCCCAGATGCTTTGGAAACCATGTGCAAGGGGGAGGCCCACGGACTACTCGAAGGCCGAATAATTCCCAACCTCTCCAAGTTTAGGAACTCCTCTCGCGCCCTGGCCAGCTTGTCGGGTGGGAGGCGCCGTGCCCGGGCACAAACCGGCAGCCCTTCGGTTGGAATGAAATGGACGACCCCGTGCTTCTCCGAAGGTGAATCAAAACGCTGGACGAGGAGCTGCGGGAAGTCGGGCAGGACCGCATCGAACTGACCGGGAGCCGTGGTAATGGACTGGATAACTAGGCTGGGTGGGGCGGCGCTTGTAGAAGCCTCTGGCCCAGTACCCCGAGGCCGTACATCAGCCGAGGGTTGTAGGCCCCTCTCTCGGACGTCTGCGACCAAGGAAAACGCCCATAGGAAATCTGCCCCCAATATGGCCTGGCCCACATCCGCAACGATGAATTCCCAACGGTAAGTCCTGGACTCGAAGGACAGGGACATGGTCCTTTTACCGTATGTACGGATGGTGCTACCATTCACTGCAATTAGGGGCGGGCCCTTTTCCCCCACTCGAACTTCACAGTCATAGGGGGGCACAATACTTACGACCGCTCCCGTATCCACTAGGAAAACGATCCCGGTACTCTGATCCATAGCGTAGAGGCGGTGGTTATGGCCAACCGAGACTGCCTCTACAGTCGATCGGCCCAGGCGTTTCCCGGAAACGAACACGGGGATCTACAGCTTCGTGCCTCGCTGCCCCACCGCCGATGGAAAGAGCATCAGCCACGTCTATCCGGCTCTGTTGGTCGAGCCCGCTGCCAATGAACAGGCGCCGCCGCTCTCTCTTGGCGGGCCGGCTGCGCAATAGCGGCCGATGCGTCGCTCTCCCGGCCGCACCCCCGACTGCCGCTGGGCCTCGAGACCCGGTTAACGGAGCCGTCTCGGGCGTTGCGTTCCCTCACGAGGGTGTCGGCCTTCTCGGCGAACGCTACCGGATCTTCAAAAGGGACGTCTGCCAACACCAACCTTTCGTCCCCAGGTAGCTTCTCCCGAAAGGCCGCTTCGAATATCATGCACGGCTGATGGTCGCCCGCCAAAGCCAGCATCTCGGACATCAGCTCCGACGGCAGCCGCTGCCCCAGGTCTGGCAAATGGAGGAGCTTCAGAGCCCGCTGGTTCTGGGCCCAGCCGAAGGTCCGCAGCAGGAGCTTCTTGAGCCCCACGTACTGGTTCGTTTGGGGTGGACTGGTCAGGTATCGGCTGACCCGCGCAGCCACCTCCGCCTGCAGACAGCTCACCAGGTGGTGGTACTTCTCCTGGTCTTCCTCCACCTTTTTAAGATGGAACTGTGATTCTGCCTGCACAAACCACAGGTGCGGCTGATGGGCCCAGAACGGCGGTAGATGGATTTCGCCCGCGCTCGCTCCCGCCTGCGACATGCTGCTGCTTTCTTCCTACGTTCGAGGTCACCAATGTAGTGAGTCCAGACGAGTGGTATTATCCAAATCCTTTATTGGTATAAAACCCGTAACAAACGCAACAGACTTCTTTCTGGACGAACACTAACTTCACTCACTAATCTAATCTCTAATCTAACGTTTGGCGCCAAGCATTTAAATACCCCGCGCTTCCTCACCCCGTGACCGTAACCCAATCCGAGGGTTTTATTACCTGGCCAATCCCTATGTCCCTACAGAGTAAGTGTACAATACCAACAACAACATGATTTTATAAAGTGCGCTATTGTAAGAAAATATCCCCCAATGCTTTACAGAATCAAGGACAATTTAACTGTAAGCCGCACTGATGGACACATTTGCATAAGGATATAGGTTGAAGCAGGGCAAAAGAGAATTGGATAGGTGAGGATATTTCAAACAAGTTCATGCCTACCATTTAAGGATAAGATGTGCTTTATATTAGCTGGAGTTGCAGGAATGTAGTTTATGGAAGATTTTGATCTAATTATAGAAATGCCTTGGAAGGATTTGAATACAAGCAAGACAATTTTATCTCCGAGGCAGGTCTTGTCCAGAGAACAATATAAATCATTCAGCACAGAGGTGATAGCTCAACAGGACTTTTTTTTCGCTTGGGCAGCTTATACCCCAATGAATATTGACCTCTAAATTTAGGTAACCATTGCTTTCCCTCTATCTCCATCCCTCCCCCTTTCCAGTTCTCTGACCTGTTCGACTGTCTCCAATTACATTTTATCTCTGTTTGCTTTGTCATCACCTCCTAGCTAAAAATGTTCTACTCTACAATTTCTTTGAACAACATCTCTTTTGATGTCTCGTTTTCGCACCTTACCCTTCCTTATCTCTGAGTCTCCCTCTCCCCTGACTCTCAGTCTGAAGAAGGGTCTTGACCCGAAACATCACCCATACCTTCTATCCAGAAATGCTGCCTGTCCCGCTGAGTTACACCAGCATTTCGTGTCTATCTTTTCTATTGAAAGATAGATTTATACAACACAGTAAGACACCTTTTGGCCTCTCATGTTAACTACTTATCTATAACAATGAGAGAATGTCTTGAGCCACACCGAGATTATTTCTCCCCTCCCATCTATATTCCTTCTTCCAGCTTTACCATTTGCAACTCTTCAATCTTTTTGTCTCACACCTTCTGTCTTTTTACTTTTGGCTTTTGTCCACAATTTGCCTATTAATACCACCCCCCCCCCCCCTCTCATTTGTTTCAGCCTATTACCTGTCAGGCTTGTACTGTTGCTTTTGTGAATAACCATTTTGTGAATAAACCGAGATGCTGCCTGACCTGCTGAGTTACTCCAGCATTTTGTGAATAAATCGATTTGTACCAGCATCTGCAGTTATTTTCTTATTGTACAGTTGCTCCTCTCTTCCAGCTTTCTACCCCAATCCCCTCCCCCATAATCAGTCTGAAGAAGGGTTCTGATCCAAAATGTCACCTATCCATGTTATCCAGAGATGCTACCTGACCCAATGTTCTTCCAGTTTTTTTATTGTGTCATATCTAGTCGATGTAAGTCTCATCTAAATCCTCAGAGGACTGGGAGAAATGTAAAACTCAACAGTGGAGGCCAAAGGTGTTCATTAAGAGTGGGGAAAAAGAGCATGAAAGAAAGCTTGCAGGGAATATAAAAACTGGCTCTAAAAGCTTTGTTAGATATGTAAAAAGGAAAAGATTAGTGAAGACAAATGTAGGTCCCTTACAATCAGAGACAGGTGCATTTATAATGGGAAATAAGGAAATAGCAGAACCGCTAAGCGAGTACTTTGGTTCTGTCTTCATTAAGGAAGACACAATCTCCCAGAAATACTAGGGGACTGAGGATCCAGTGGGAAGGATGAACTGAAGGAAATTCACATTAGTCAGGAAATGGTGTTAGGTAAATAGTTGGGACTGAAGACAGATAAATCCTCAGGGCCAGATGGTCTGCAACCCAGAATACCCAAGGAGGTGGTCCAAGAAATTGTGGATGCATTGATGATCTTTTTCCAATGTTCTCTTAATTCTGGATCAGTTCTTGTGGACTGGAGGATAGTCAATGTAGGTCCATTTTTTAAGAAAAGAGGGAGAGAGCAAACAGGGAATTATAGACCAGTTAGCCTTAGTGAGACCGCACCTGGAGTACTGTGTGCAGTTTTGGTCTCCAAATTTGAGGAAGGATATTCTTGCTATTGAGGGCATGCAGCGTAGGTTTACTAGGTTAATTCCCGGAATGGCGGGACTGTCATATGTTGAAAGACTGGAGCGACTAGGCTTGTATACACTGGAATTTAGAAAGATGAGAGGGGATCTTCTCGAAACGTATAAGATTATTAAGGGGTTGGACACGTTAGAGGCAGGAAACATGTTCCCAATGTTGGTCCAGAACAAGGAGCCACAGTTTAGGAATAAGGGGTAGGCCATTTAGAACGGAGATGAGGAAAAACTTTTTCAGTCAGAGAGTTGTGAATCTGTGGAATTCTCTGCCTCAGAAGGAAGTGGGGGCCAATTCTCTGAATGCATTCAAGAGAGTGCTAGATAGAGCTCTTAGGTATAGCAGTCAGGGGATATGGGGAGAAGGCAGTAATGGGGTACTGATTGAAAATGATCAGCCATGATCACATTGAATGGCGGTGCTGGCTCGAAGGGCCGAATGGCCTACCCCTGCACCTATTGTCTATTGTCTATCAGTAATGAGGAAGATGTTTGAGTCGATTATTAAAGATGTTATAACAGCACATATGAAAAGCAGTGACAGGATTGGTCAAAGTCAGCATGGATTTATGAAGGGGAAATCATGCTTGACAATCTTCTGCAATTTTTTGAGGATGTAACAAGTAGAATGGATAAGGAAGAGCCAGTGGATGTGGTGTATCTGGACTTTCAAAAAGCCTTTGACAAGATCTCACACAAGAATTAGTGTGCAAAATTAGAGCACATGCTTTTAGGGGTAGGGTATTGACATGGATAGAGAACTGGTTGGCAGACGGGAAGCAAAGAGTTGATATTAATGGGTCCTTTTCAGAATGGCAAACAGTGACCAGTGGGGTGCCACAAGACTCGGTGTTGGGACTCCATTATTTACAATATATATTAATGATTTAGATAAGGGAATTAAATGTGACATCTCCAAGTTTGTGGATGACATAAAGCTGTGAGCCAGTGTGAGCTGCGATGAGGATGCTATGAGGCTGCAGGGTTTATCATCATATCATATCATATCATATCATATATATACAGCGCGGAAACAGGCCTTTTCGGCCCACCAAGTCCGCGCCGCCCAGCGATCCCCACACATTAACACTATCCTACACCCACTAGGGACAATTTTTTACATTTACCCAGTCAATTAACCTACATACCTGTACGTCTTTGTACGTTTCTTGGATAGGTTGGGTTAGTAGGCAGATGCATGGCAGATGCAGTGTTATGTGGACAAATGTGAGGTTATCCACTTTGTTGGCAAGAACAGGAAGGCAGAATATTATCTGAATGGTGTCAGATTAGGAAAAGGGGAGGTGCGATGAGACCTGGGTGTGCTTGTACATCAGTTACTGAAAGTATAGTACAGTATAGTGGAAGTAGTATAGTAAAATAAGTATAGTAAAGTATAGTAGAAACGCAGGTACTGCAGGCAGCTAATGGCATGTTGGCCTTCATTGAAAAAGGATTTGAGTTTTGGGGCAAGGAGATGCTACTGCAGTTGTACAGGGCCCTGGTGAGACTGCACCTGGAGTATTGTGTGCAAATTTGGTCTTCTAATTTGAGGAAGGACATTATTGCTATTGAGGGAGTGCAGCGTAGGTTCACCAGGTTAATTTCCAGGATGGCCAGACTGACATATAATGAAAGAATGGATCGACTGGGCTTATATTCACTGGAATTTAGAAGGATGAGGAGATCTTATTGAAACATATAAAATTCTTTGAAGGATTGGACAGGGTAGATGCAGGAAAAATGTTGCCAATGTTGGGGGAGTCCAGAACCAGAGGGCACTGTTTAAGAATAAGGGGTAGGTAATTTAGGACTGAGATGAGGAAAAATGTCTTCACCCAGACAGCAGTGAATCTGTGGAATTCTCTGCCACAGAAGGCAGAGGAGGCCAATTCACTGGAGAAAGTTTGATGTCGCTCTTAGGGCTAAAGGAAACAAGGGACATGGGGAAAAAGCAGGAACGGGATATTGATTTTAGATGATCAGCCATGATCATATTGAATGGCAGTGCTGGCTCGAAGGGCCGAATGGCCTACTGCTGCACCTAATTTTCTATGTTTCTATGTTTCAATGTTTCTAAATGCTGTAGCAGTTTCTGCCTCCACACCCACCCACCCAGGTTGTTCATCCCAAATTTCAATCACTGTCTGGATGAAAAAATTCTTCCTCAGATCCATGTTAAACCTGACATTCATTACCCTGACAAATTTTCTCTAGTTTTAGATACCACAAACGGGGGGGGAAATCCATTGTCACCCCTATCAATGCCCTTATAGTTTTGTATATCTCACTCTCCTCCACTCAATGAAAATATATCTCGCCTATCCAGTCTCTGCTCATAACTGAATCGCTCCATGCCTGACGACATCCTAGTTAATCTTCTTTGTGTCCTCTCCAGTCCATCAAGCCATTTCTGGAGTATGGTGACCAGGATTTAATTGGTAATGATGAGCATTTTGTTGGAGCAGATTGTGTACACAACGAGCAAAATACTTGCACCACTGTTGGATTCAAAGTAATGAAATGGTTATCGTGCAAAATTATGCTATTTAAATCATGTGGGCCAGTTCTCTACCCAAGGAACTTTCTAGTTCATTCTCCTGATCCTTTCTCTTTATCATTGCAAATTTCCTTTAACACACTTTTATTCAATTCCATTTAAAGTTGTAATGTAACCTGCCTCCCCCTGCTCCACTTTCTCTCCTCCCCCCCTCCCATTTCAGAGTTCAAATACGTGCAGTGCGAAAATTCCTTACATTACCCTTAATTCTATTCACCTTTGTGACTTTTAGTTCTTGATCCTCTCGGTCAAAAGGAACAGACTCACTATTCACTTTGTCAAGGTCTTCTATCTTTTGGTACACTTTTATTAAATCTTTGCTCAACCTCTCTGAAGAAACAATCTCAGGCCTTCAAATCTACCCTCGTAACTATAGTAGCTCCCACTTCCAGGAAACACATAAATCTCCCCTGATTCTTCTGTAATAATATAATTACCAAAAATAAACAAAACTTTCCTAGTGAGAATGAGCCAATGTTTAATAAAGTTTGAACCATGACATCCCTGCTTTTATAGACACATTAAATATCCAGTTGTCAAACACTAACTCCCCATCCCATTCCCACACTGACCTTTCTGCCCTGGGCCTCCTTTATTGTCGGAGTGAGGCTCAGCGCAAATTGGAGGAACAACACCTCATATTTTGCTTGGGCAGCTTACACCCCAGCGGTATGAACATTGACTTCTCTAACTTCAAGTAACCCTTGCTTTCGCTGTCTCTCCATCCCCTCCCCTTCCCAGTTCTCTGATCAGTCTTACTGTCTCTGACTACACTTTATCTCTGTTGCTTTATTGTTACCTTCTCCTAACTAACAATGATTTATTCTACACTTTCCTTGATCTCCATTCCCTTTGTCCTGTTTTCACATCTTACATGTTCTTATCTATACACTTCCTTATCTATGTAAAGTATTACAAAATACTGGAGTAACTCAGCGGGTCAGGCAGCATCTCAGGAGAGAAGGAATGGGTGACGTTTCGGGTCGAGATCCTTCTTCAGACTGATGTCAGGTGGGCAGGACAAAGAAATGATATAACGTCACCCATTCCTTCTCTCCTGAGATGCTGCCTGACCCGCTGAGTTTCTCCAGCATTTTGTGTCTATCTTCCATTTAAACCAGCATCTGCAGTTCCTTACTACACATCCCTGCTTTTATAATTTCTTCCTCTGTTCATTATGCCCAAAAATATGTATACCTCGTTAAATGCCTTCTCAAGCTGCTCTGACACCATCAATCAATTTTGCACATATACCTCAACTCCCGAATCATTTTTAAAACTATATTTTCTTCAATATTGCCTCTCCTCATTTTCTAACCAAAATGCAACACATAATTCCTCCCTCCAACCACATGTATCGGTCTAGATATTTATCTATCTCCTGCTATAATCTATCCCTATCCTCTTCCAGGTTCACAATTCAATCAAGTTTCATGTCATCTGAATTTTAGAAGTTGTGGCTTGCTCCCCTAAGTCTTGCTAATTGATATAGATTTTCACAAAGCAATGGCCTTATCATCTGAGATGATAACTGCAGATGCTGGAATCTTGAGGGGAAAAAAGCAAAGAGCTAGAGGAACTCAGCAAGTCAGGCAGTGGGTTTGCCAGCTTCAGAATGTGGAAAGTATACTCCAGTAAAATGAAACTAGGATTGAAAACAGTTTAAATCCCTGCTAACAACATATCCAGTGGCCTGGAATAAATAGATATTGCCAGAGCTGATCATTGGAATGACTGAAATCCTAACTGTGACTGGGGTAAACATAAAAGTTCACACTGTTTCATGATTTTGTCATTGGTAGTAAATTTTCTTTTTGGCTGGCAATATCTTCAGCAAAGGCATGAGATAGCTACATTTTCTGTCACTAAAAACAATGTGGCTGCCTTGAATTTCATCTTCATAGGGTATGCATTCTGCTAAGCATTGGCTTAAAATATTATTTTTAAAAACATAATTACCAAAAAGTGACATTATCATTGCACTTTACACGTCAAACAAATATATTAAATGTAGTTTATTTTGTATTCTGATAACTCACTAAATATTACCAGATATACACAGTAGAGAGCAGCATATTAGTTGCATCAAGGAGATGATTGTCAATAATGTGATTCAAATCTGATTTATTTTATGCGAGAATTAGGTGTGGTAAAGGATGCAAGCTGATGTACAGTTTATTTTACAATACATATGTTGTCAGAACAGTACCTGTCAGGTCACAGCCTGTTCTGAGCCATACTGTGGGTGTCCTACTTTTTCCATTAATTAAAATCAGTGCCTGTGGCAATGTGAGACCTATCATGTTATGCAATCACTGCTCACATTGTGCATACAGGACAAATTATAAGCAGAGACAAGCGTAACTGCAGGAATCTAACGCAACTTGCAAAAATACCTGTGGCGCTGGAGAGCAAAAGGAAAAAAAACTTGTTACTGAGCATTCAGAATGGCATAGAGAATTAACCCTCAGATCAGATAGGTACAGTCCAAGTTCAGAGCTTTCAGTAAAACAAAAGGAATTAAGTAGTTTGTCAAGCAATTTGGACGTGTAAACAGATATACAAATGGGCTGCTTTAGAAAATTAAAGGATTACATAATGAACTTTGAAGAATCAAAGCTACAAAGATAAAACTAATCAATTGATTATTGACCTAGCACACAAACATAACAATATAGATGCAAAGTGTATCTTTTTTACCTCCCCTCTTCCCGTCTTTCTTCCAGGCGATGCAGTGACTTGCATGTACGTCTTCCAAACTGGTGTATCACATTGTGATGGTGTGGTCTCATCTACATCAGTAACCCAAATGCAGATTGAGCGACATTTTGCAGAACAATTCTTGTTTACCCAAGGTCAATTTAAGCTTGAGAAACAGCACCTCATTTTCTCTCATGACACATTACAACATATGTGATTCAATGTTGAATTCAACAATTTTACAATGATCATCATACCATCTTGTATCTCACATTATCAACATTTAATTTCTGTTTCTCTATACTTTCTGATATTTCACATTTTATTTGTCTTTTTTATAGATGTCTATGAGCCATACTTTTTTTTTGTTAATTTGCCTTTATCTAGCAGCATTCAACCTCTCCACCAAGCAGTCCTTTTGTTCTCTACATCCTTTGGCCTGCCTCTCCACACTCCCTATACATATATGGCCCTACAATGTTTCTGCAGTCCTACATTTGTTTAATTCCAAACTTCTCCCCTGCTCTAATGAAAGATTTTGCTCTGAAATTTGAGCTCTGTTTTCCTCTCCTGACACGCTGTATAATTCAAGCATCTATTTTTTTTCTCAGATTTCCAGGAACTACAGTATATTATGTTTGAACTTGGAAAATAAGAGTGGGTAAAGGCATTCCAAACAAAAAAAAGTAGATAAATTGTGTAATATACAGTGCCTTCCATAATGTTTGGGACAAAGACCCATCATTTATTTATTTGCCTTTGTACTCCACAATTTGAGATTTGTAATAGAAAAAAATCACATGCGGTTGAAGTGCACATTGTCAGATTTTAATAAAGGCCATTTTTATTCATTTTGGTTTCACCATGTAGAAATTACAGCAGTGTTTATACATACTGTAGTCCCCCCATTTCAGGGCACCATAATGTTTGGGACAGAGCAATGCCATGTAAATGAAAGTAGTCATGTTTAGTATTTTGTTGCATATCCTTTGCATGCAATGACTGCTTGAAATCTGATTTTCATGGACATCACCAGTTGCTGGGTGTCTTCTCTGGTGATGCTCTGCCAGGCCTGTATTGCAGCCATCTTTAGCTTATGCTTGTTTTGGGGGTTAGTCCCCTTCAGTTTTCTCTTCAGCATATAAAAGTCATGCTCAACTGGGTTCAGATCAGGTGATTGACTTGGCCACTCAAGAATAGACCATTTTTTTGCTTTGAAAAACTTCCTTTGTTGCTTTAGCAGTATGTTTGGGATCATTGTCTTGCTGTCGAATGAACCGCAGGCCAATGCATTTTGAGGCATTTGTTTGAACTTGAGCAGATAGTACCTCCAGCAGCCACACATGCCCAGGCCATAACACCCCCACCACCATGTTTCACAGATGAGGTGGTATGCTTTGGATCTTGGGCAGCTCCTTCTCTCCTCCATACTTTGCTCTTACCATCACTCTGATATAAGTTAATCTTTGTCTCATCTGTCCACAAGACCTTTTTCCAGAACTGTGGTTGCTCTTTTAAGTACTTCTTGGCAAACTGTAACCTGGCCATCCTATTTTTGCAGCTAACCAGTGGTTTGTATCTTGCAGTGTAGCCTCTGTATTTCTGTTCTTGAAGTCTTCTGCAGACGGTGGTCATTGACAAATCCACACCTGACTCCTGAAGAGTATTTCTGATCGGTCCGAGAGGTGTTTGGGGATTTTGCTTTATTATAGAGAGAATTCTTCTGTCATCGGGTGTGGAGGTCTTATAGACAATAGGCAATAGGTGCAGGAGTAGGCCATTCGGCCCTTCGAGCCAGCACCACCATTCAATGTGATCATGGCTGATCATTCTCAATCAGTACCCTGTTCCTGCCTTCTCCCCATAACCCCTGACTCTGCTATCCTTAAGAGCTCTATCTAGCTCTCTCTTGAAAGCATTCAGAGAATTGGCCTCCACTGCCTTCTGAGGCAGAGAATCCCACAGATTTACAACTCTCTGACTGAAAAAGTTTTTCCTCATCTCCGTTCTAAATGGCCTACCCCTTATTCTTAAACTGTGGCCCCTGGTTCTGGACTCCCCCAACATTGGGAACATGTTCAACCGCTTAATAATCTTATATGTTTCAATACGATCCCCTCTCATCTTTCTAAATTCCAGTGTATACAAGCCTAGTCGCTTCAGTCTTTCAACATACGACAGTCCCGCCATTCCGGGAATTAACCTAGTAAACCTACGCTGCAGGCCCTCAATAGCAAGAATATCCTCAAATTTGGAGACCAAAACTGCACAAGGTACTCCAGGTGCGGTCTCACTAGGGCCCTGTACATCTGCAGAATGACCTCTTTGCTCCTATACTCAACTCCTCTTGTTATGAAGGCCAACATTCCATTGGCTTTCTTCACTGCCTGCTGTACCTGCATGCTTCCTTTCAGTGACAGATCTCGTTGTACTTCCCCTTTTCCTAACTTGATACCATTCAGATAATAACCTGCTTTCCTATTCTTACCACCAAAGTGGATAACCTCACACTTATCCACATTAAACTGCATCTGCCATGCATCTGTCCACTCACACAACCTGTCCAAGTCACCCTGCAATCTCATAGCATCTTCCTCACAGTTCACACTGCCACCCAGCTTTGTGTCATCTTCAAATTTGCTAATGTTACTTTTAATCCCTTCATCCAAGCCATTAATGTATATTGTAAATAGCTGCGGTCCCAGCACCGAGCCTTGCGGTACCCCACTAGTCACTGCCTGCCATTCTGTAGGGACCCATTTATTCCCACTCTTTGCTTTCTGTCTGCCAACCAATTTTCTATCCATGACAGTACTCTACCCCAATACCATGTGCTCTAATTTTGTCCACCAATCTCCTATGCGGGACCTTGTCGAAGGCTTTCTGAAAGTCAAGGTACACTACATCCACCTGTCCATTTACCTAGTTACATCCTCAAAAAATTCCAGTAGATTAGTCAAGCATGATTTCCCCTTCATAAATGCATGCTGACTCGGAACGATCCTGTTACTGCTATCCAAATGCTGCGCAATTTCGTCTTTTATAATTGACTCCAGCATCTTTCCCACCACTGATGTCAGACTAACTGGTCTATAATTTCCTGTTTTCTCTCCCCCTCCTTTCTTAACAAGTGGAATATGTGCAGGAGTATGATGTTAAGCGCGTGCTCAGAGCAGTGAATCCCAGGAAAGCTGCAGGCCCGGATGGTGTGACGGGCAGAGTGCTGAGGGAATGTGCAGACCAATTATCTGAGGTCTTCACAAAAATCTTCAACCTGTCCCTTTTAAAATCCACCATCCCTCCCTGCCTGAAGTCCGCCACAATCATCCCACTGCCGAAAAAGTCTGTCATCAGCGGTCTTAACGACTACCGTCCGGTGGCACTCACACCGGTCATCACAAAGTGCTTCGAGAGACTGGTCCTGCAGCACATCAAAGCCAGCCTCCCACCCACCTTCGACCCACACCAGTTTGCCTACAGAGCAAATAGGTCTACAGGGGATGCCATCGACACTGCTCTTCACACTGCACTGACCCACCTTGAACACCAGGGGAGCTATGTGAGGATGCTCTTCCTCGACTTCAGCTCTGCCTTTAACACGGTCATCCCGAGCAGACTGGTCACCAAACTTTCCGACCTTGGATTTTCCCAAACCATCTGCCAATGGATCAAGGACTTCCTGACCAACCGCCCCCAGACTGTCAAAATAGGCCCTCACCTCTCCTCCACCATTACACTGAGCACCGGCTCACCACAGGGCTGTGTGTTGAGCCCCATCCTTTACTCCCTCTACACTCACGACTGCGCCCCCACCCATCCCACCAACACCATCATCAAGTTCGCGGATGACACGACTGTGGTTGGACTCATCTCAGAAGGAGATGAGACAGCCTATAGGGATGAAATCCAAAGGCTGGCAGCATGGTGTTCAGTGAACAATCTGGTCCTGAACTCCTCCAAAACAAAGGAACTTATAATTGACTTTAGAAAAACCAGTGTAGATTACGACCCACTCTACATCAATGGGGTCTGTGTGGAAAGGGTACCAGCTTTCAGGTTCCTGGGTACGCACATCGCAGAGGATCTTACCTGGTCTACCAACACCATCACCACAGTAAAGAAGGCACAGCAGAGACTCCACTTCCTGAGGATCCTCAGGAAAACCAACCTGCAGGAGAAGCTCATGTTGTCCTTCTATCGCTGCTCCATCGAGAGTGTGCTGGCATACTGTATAACCACATGGTATGCCAGCTGCTCAGAAAAGGACAGGAAGGCCCTTCAGAGGGTCATCACGACGGCCCAGAAGATCATCGGCTGCTCACTGCCCTCCCTGGAGCACCTGTTCAGCCTACGCTGCCTCAGTAGAGCAGGCAAAATAATAAAAGATCCATCCCACCCCGGCCACCGTCTGTTTGTTCATCTGCCCTCTGGTCGACGTTTCAGGTCGATCAAATCCCGAACAAACAGACTTAAGAACAGTTTTTACCCCAGGGCCATACGAGAACTGAACACTACCTTTGCACTAGGCAACACCGTTAAAAAATCTTGTACTTAATATAATTGTATTTAATTGTATTTATGTATTTATTTGTTTTTGCATTTATTGCATATATGTTTGTACGCACCGTCAGGATTGGCTATTTTTTAATTTCGTTGTACTCGTTGCAATGACAATAAATGAATATTATTATTATTATTATAACACTAGCTACCCTCCAATCCTTGGCCTGCCAGACCTTTTGCGATTAGTAAGCTCACCAGTGCTCTCTTTCTTCTTAATGATGTTCCAAACAGCTGATTTTGGTAAGCATAAGGTCTTGGCTGATGCCTCTAACAGTTTTATTCTTGTTTCTCAGTCTCAGAATGGTTTCTTTGACTTTCAGTGGCACAACTTTGGTCCTCATGTTGATAAACAGCAATAAAAAATTCCAAAGGTGATGGAAAGACTGGAGGAAAGACAAGGTGCTGAGAGCTCTCTTATACCTGCATTAAGGAGGCATTTAAAAACACCTGAGCAATTACAAACACCTGTGAAGCCATGTGGCCGAAACATTATGGTGCCCTGAAATGGGGGGACTATGTATAAACACAGCTGTAATTTCTACATGGTGAAACCAAAATGTATAAAAATACCCTTTAATAAAATCTGACAATGTGCACTATAATCACATGTGATTTTTTCTATTACAAATCTCAAATTGTGGATTACAGAGGCAAATAAATAAATGATGGGTCTTTGTCACAAACATTATGGAGGGCTCTGTACATCACTTTACTTCTTTCTCTGTATTCTGATATAGAGTTCATAAGTACTTTCAAACATTTGCTGATCTTCCATTTGACATTATTCATAGGTGATCTGCAACCTAAAGTACTGTAATGAAGTGTTGTGGCTAATCAGGCATGGCCCTTTAAAATCAATCCTGAGGTTACTCGCAATGGGAAAATAGTCTAAATGGGCAATCTTCAAATCAGCTAGAGCCTAATTGCTGTTAAAGTTTTCTCCAGATTGCCTCTTACCCTTGGGGTGATGACCAGTTATTTCAAGGTTAGAGTAAGAGCAGGAATAATCAATGTTCTTTTCTGGTATTTTTTTTTAATACAAGAGTTAAAATTTACCACTCATATCTGGATGCTTTCTGTTCACATATCTGTACTGGTAGTTTCTCTAGTACTGCCTGTTTTAATTAAGATCAAATATTGAGGTAGATATTGATTGTTCTACATTTACGTATATAACACCTTTCCCATCCTTCGTTATCAAGTTCCACTGGCAATCTTTCAACTGTGCTATACAATTAGACAGTGCCCTTCCCACCAAACTTCCATAACGAGTGCCTTTCTTCACCCCCACTCCCCACTGACCCCTGGGAGTTCAAAGCAGACCTAAAACTTACTGGAATGCCCTAATATTTAGTTTAGCTTAATTTAGAGATATAGCATGGTAAAAGGCCCTTTGGCCTGCTGGGTCTCGGCTGACCATTGATCACAATAGACAATAGACAATAGACAATAGACAATAGACAATAGACAATAGACAATAGACAATGGACAATAGGTGCAGGAGGAGGCCATTCGGCCCTTCGAGCCAACACAGCCATTCAATGTGATCATGGCTGATCATTCTCAAAGAGTACCCCGTTCCTGCCTTCTCCCCATACCCCCTGACTCCGCTATCCTTAAGAGCTCTATCTAGCTCTCTCTTGAATGCATTCAGAGAATTGGCCTCCACTGCCGTCTGAGGCAGAGAATTCCACAGATTCACAACTCTCTGACTGAAAAAGTTTTTCCTCATCTCAGTTCTAAATGGCCTACCCCTTATTCTTAAACTGTGGCCCCTTGTTCTGGACTCCCCCAACATTGGGAACATGTTTCCTGCCACTAACGTGTCCAACCCCTTAATAATCTTATATGTTTCGATAAGATCTCCTCTCACCTTTCACATAATAATTCTACACAATCTCCACACAAACCAACACGCCTTTGGGATGTGGAAGGAAACCGGAGCACCCGGAGGAAATCTATGTAGTTATTGGGAGAGCTTGCAAACTCCACACAGACAGCACCTGAGGTTAGTATCTAACCAGGATCTCTGGTTTTACCAGCTGCACTATTTCCATTTACACAGGGAAATCTGCTATTTGATCCTGATCAATATATAATCTGTGGATTACAGGGCTGTAGAGAAGAGCTGGAAGTATAACTTAATTTCTAATCATTTGTGTTATGTTAGTAGGTTTTTATAACTGATGTTTAATTATTTATCAACTACGTCCAGTGAGCAGAGCAGGCAGGTGCAAGAGCATGGAAGCACTGGCAGGCTCAACTGCTATCACTTTAATGCAAGAAGCTTCACAGGTAAGTTAAATGACCTGAGACCATGGTCAGCACTTGAAATTATGATGATATTTTAATCATGCTAATATGAAGTGTGGAGGATATATTAGTTGATATTTCTGTTTTTAGGAAGCTTTTAAAATATTACTTTCCCTAATTTATTTAAGGATTTGTCACATTTTTGTAATTGAGGCATTCAGAAAATTTTGAAAATTCATTTGAAAAACCTTTAATACCTTTTTCAAATGGAAAGGAGTAGGCTTTTGCCAGTTGCCACAGTCTTCCAGAAGTGGTTTGTTCATCATCACTACCTGGTTACATCACTCAGGGTCCTACTATTCCTTTTGAGCCTCATTCTTTGACTTCTAGACCATTTGAACTAACGAGGCTGGTCTTACTGATACGGAGAAGGTTGGCACAAGGAACCAGGATATTGGCACATGAATTAGGGCAGCAGGTTCCACTCCGGAGAACCCAATTTATTAAATTAGCTCTTAATACTTAATTTTAAAGAATTCAGAATCTAGTCTAGTAGTGGTGAGCAATTAATGAAACTTTCCTTGCAGTTGTCCATAATGGCAGAGGTTAAAGTTCATTTTTCCTTTTGGTTGCTAAGCCTGAGCAGCTCCCTACTTTTCCATTCAATCTTTTAAGTACTATTCTATGTAAGTAAGCAGTCACAAACCTCATCTAGTTGATAACTGTGCCACGTATTCCTATTTAGACATTTTAATAACGTGAAACAAGTTAAAGCTCATTGGATTGAAATCTTATTAGAAACATTTACTTCCTCCAGTTCCTGTCACAGCACTTCAGAGGGGACCACTCAGCTCAGTGAAAGGTTTAAATGCAAAGAGTTCATTTAACCGATGTAAGAAAGCAACGCCACGCATCAATGAATATCCCTGGGGAGCACTAACTTCCCAAATCATTGGAAATTGATTTGTGACAATGATACTTTAGGTCAGTTGGTACCATTCTTCTTTCTGACACATTTGACTGTGAGTTCGTCTCCCACTGGGTTTAAACACATTGAAGTTATTTTATGAATTTAATTAACAGAAAATCATTGAAACTGCAGGGCTGATTTAACTTTCTACTGTAGTAAGAAATACTGTAGATGATAGCAGAGCCCATGCTTGTCCTATTCCATTATGCAGCCTAGTTGGTTTTCCATTGGAGTCGATAGAAAGTGAAATCAGGCGTTACTGACTCGGTGCTCTCTGCATTGTTAGCTTATGTTAACATTTCTATTCTTTGTCAGCTTTGCTTCCTGGTCAGATGATACCAACCAACCTCATGTGTAGGAAAATAACTGCAGATGCTGGTTCAAACTGAAGGTAAACACAAAATGCTGGAGTAACTCAGCGGGTCAGGCAGCATCTCAGGAGAGAAGGAATGGGTAACATTTCGGGTTGAGACCCTTCTTCAGACTGATGAGTCTGAAAGGTCTCAACCCGAAACATCACCCATTCCTTCTGAGATAATAGACAATAGGTGCAGGAGTAGGCCATTCGTCCCTTCGAACCAGCACCGCATGCCTGACCCCTGAGTTACTCCAGCATTTTGTGTCAACCAACCTCAAGTTGTTGTTCAGGGAATTGAACGAGAACACGAACACGAACACGAACATGAACACGAACACGAACACGAACACGAACACGAACACGCACACGCACACGCACACGCACACGCACACGCACACGCACACGCACACGCACACGCACACGCACACGCACACGCACACGCACACGCACACGCACACACACACACACACACACACCTCTGCAATACTGAGGCCAGGTATCAGCTCTTGGACACCACCTCATACTAATCCCTTGATCATGATCCGATGGACAAAACCAGGCCTCCATCTCCAATACTATCATTGGTCTTAGTGTTTCCAGCCATCTCCCCTCCAGAATCTCCAAACTTATAGTTCCCCAACCCCATATTGCTTATTTATATCCTTATAAAAACCAACAAGTAGGACATACCTAGCAGACCCAACATTTCTGCCTGCTCCTGCCCACCAAGTTTCTCTCCAAATACCCCGGTTCCAACCTACATTCAAGATGCCTCGCATGCTCTCCAACAATTCAATGAATTTGAATTCCTGAATCCCTATTGCCTCATCTTTACCATGACGTCCAGAACCTTTGTACCACCTTTCCCCACTAGGAAGGCCTCAGGGCCCTTCGTTGAACAGCGACCCAATAAATACTTCTCTACTAAGACCTCCTCCACCTAAGGAAACTTGTTCCCTCCCTCAACAATTCCTCTTTTGTCTCCTCTCACTTTCATCAAATCAAAGTTCTCGCCATGGGCATCTGCATCAGACCCAGCTATAGCTGTCATTTTGTCGAGTACGTTGAACACCACTTGTTCTAAACATATCCTGGCACCATTTCCCTCTGTTATGCTTTCTCTGATACATTAGGACTTTATTCCTTGGAGCACAGAGGATGTGGGGTGATCTTATAGAGATGTACACAACCATGAGAAAAATAGTTAGAGTAAATGCACTGTCTTTTACCCAGAGTTGGGGAATTGAGAAACAGATGACATAGCTTTAGGTTGAGGGGGGAATGATTTAATAGAAACATTCCAGTGGCCAGACTTTACAGTATCGCCCACATCTCACAACAATGAAATTCATTGTCCATTCAATGGCTTTCCATCATTTCACTCATTAGTGATGGTCCCTATGTTCCACCTGTTGTCCTCTCCCACCTCATCTGTTACTTAGTCTCATTGGTTTTCATTCTTTCTCAGTTCTGAAGAAATGTTACCTGATTTATTTTTCAACAGATGCTGCTTGACCGGCTGAGTTCTGCTGCATTTCATATTTTGTGCCAACCAAACTATCAAAATCATTCAGTGGTACCAAATTAGAACAAGAAAACATAATAATTTAAAAAACAGATAGACTCTCTTTGAACAGCTAACAATGGCCTGACATCTGGAAGTATGATGTTGTGGCGATCAGTGAAACATGGTTGCAGGAGGGTTGCGATTGGCAATTAAATATTCCAGGATTTCATTGTTTCAGATGTGATAGAATCGGAGGGGTAAGAGGTGGGGGTGTTGCATTGCTTGTCAGGGAGGATATCACAGCAGTGCTTTGGCAGGACAGACTAGAAGGCTCGATTATGGAGGCTGTTTGGGTGGAACTCAGAAATGAGAAAGGTTTAGCAACACTTATAGGGGTGTATTATAGACTGCCAAATAGGGAACGAGAATTGGAAGAGCAAATATGTAAGGAGATAGCAGATATTAGTAGTAAGCACAGAGTAGTGATTGTGGGTGATTTCAATTTTCCGTACAAAGACTGGGAATCACATTCTGTTAAAGGACTGGATGGTTTGGAGTTTGTAAAATGTGTGCAGGATAGTTTTTTGCAGCAATACGTAGAGGTACCTACCAGAGAAGGGGCAGTGTTGGACCTCCTGTTGGGAAATGAGACGGGTCAGGTGACGGAGGTATGTGTTGAGGAGCACTTTGGGTCTAGTGATCACAATGCCATTAGTTTCAATATAATTATGGAGAAGGTCAAATCTGGACCAAGGGTTGAGATTTTGGATTGGAGAAAGGCTAATTTTGAGGAGATGAGAAAGGATTGAAAAGGAGTGAAATGGAACTTTTTGTTTTATGAAAAGGATATAATAGAGAAATGGAGGATATTTAAAGGTGAAATTTTGAGAGTACAGAGTCTTTATGTCCCTGTTCGGTGGAAAGGAAAGAATAATAATTTGAAAGAGCCGTGGTTTTCCAGGGAAATTGGACACTTGGTTCGGAAAAAGAGGGAGATATACAATAAATATAAGCGGCAGGGAGTAAATGAGGTTCTTGAGGAATATAAAGAATGTAAAAGGAATCTTAAGAAGGAAATTAGAAAAGCGAAAAAAAGATATGAGGCTGCTTTGGCAAGTAATGTAAAAGTAAACCCCAAGGGGTTCTACAGATATGTCAATAGCAAAAGGATAGCGAGGGAAAAAATTGGTCCATTAGAGAGTCAGAGTGGACAGCTATGTGCTGAGCCGGAAGAAATGGGGGAGATATTAAACAATTTCTTTTCTTCGGTATTCACCGAGGAGAAGGATTTTGAATTATGTGAGGTAAGCGAAACAAGTAGAGTAGTGATGGAAATTATGAGGATTAAAGAAGAGGAGGTACGGACACTTTTGAAAAATATAAAAGTGGATAAGTCTCCAGGTCCTGATAGGATATTCCCTAGGACATTGAGGGAAGTTAGTGCAGAAATAACAGGGGCTATGACGGAAATATTTCAAACATCATTAGAAACGGGGATGGTGCCGGAAGATTGGCGCATTGCGCATGTTGTGCCTTTGTTTAAAAAAGTTTCTAAAAGTAAACCTAGCAATTATAGACCAGTTAGTTTGATGTCTGTGGTGGGAAAATTAATGGAAAAGATACTTAGGGACAATATATATAATTATTTGGATAAACAAGGCCTGATTAGAAACAGTCAACATGGATTTGTGCCTGGAAGGTCATGTTTGACTAATCTTCTTGAATTTTTTGAAGAGGTTACCAGGGAAATTGATAAGGGCAAGGCTGTGGATGTTGTTTGTTATGGACTTCAGTAAGGCATTTGACAAGGTTCCACATGGAAGGTTGATTAAGAAGGTTAAATCATTGGGTATTAATAGTGAGGTTGCAAGATGGATTCAACAATGGCTGAATGGGAGATACCAGAGGGTAATGGTTGACAATTGTATGTCAGGTTGGAGGCCAGTGTCTAGTGGAGTACCCCAAGGATCTGTGTTGGGTCCACTGTTGTTTGTCATTTACATTAATGATCTGGATGATGGTGTGGCAAATTGGATTAGTAAATATGCAGATGATACTAAGATAGGTGGTGTAGTTAATAATGAAGTAGAGTTTCAAAGTCTACAGAGAGACTTGGGCCTTTTGGAAGGGTGGGCTAAAAGATGGCAGATGGAGTTTAATGCTGATAAGTGTGAGGTGCTGCATTTTGGTAGGACAAATCAAAATAGGACGTACAGGGTAAATGGAAGGGAATTGAGGAATGCAGTGGAACAGAGGGATCTGGGAATAAGGTATGTAGGTTAATTGGCTGGGTAAATGTAAAAATTGTCCCTAGTGTGTGTAGGATAGTGTTAATATTGTTAGTGTGCGGGGATCACTGGCGGCGCGGACTTGGTGGGCCGAAAAGGCCTGTTTCCGCGCTGTATATATATGATATGATATGATGATAACTGTGCATTGTTCCCTGAAGGTGGAATCTCATGTGGATAGGGTGGTGAAGAAGGCGTTTGGTATGCTTGCCTTTATAAATCAGAGCATCGAATATAGAAGTTGGGATGTAATGTTAAAATTGTACAGGGTATTGGTGAGGCCGAATCTGGAGTATGGTGTGCAGTTCTGGTCGCCAAATTATAGGAAGGATGTCGACAAAATGGAGAGGGTACAGAGGAGATTTACTAGAATGTTGCCTGGGTTTCAGCACTTAAGCTACAGAGAGAGGTTGAACAGGTTGGGTCTTTATTCTTTGGAGCGTAGAAGGTTGAGGGGGGATTGATAGAGGTTTTTAAAATTTTAAGAGGGACGGACAAAGTTGACGTGGGTAGGCTTTTCCCTTTGAGAGTGGGGAAGATTCCAACAAGGGGACATAGCTTCAGAATTGAGGGACAAAAGTTTAGGGGTAACATGAGGGGTAACTTCTTTACTCAGAGGGTGGTGGCTGTATGGAATGGGCTTCCGGTGGAGGCAGGCTCGATTTTATTATTTAAGAGTAAATTGGATAGGTATATGGATAAGAGGGGATTAGAGGGTTATGGTCTGAGAGCAGGTAGATGAGACTAGGTCAGAGAGAGTGGTCAGCGTGGACTGGTAGGGCCGAACGGGCCTGTTTCCGTGCTGTTGTTGTTATATGGTTACACACTGCAAGATGCAAGCCACTGGTTAGCCGCAAAAATAGGCTGGCCAGGTTACAGTTTGTCAAGAATTACGAAACAGAGCAACCACAGTTCTGGAAAAAGGTCTTGTGGACAGATGAGACAAAGATTAACTTATATCAGAGTGATGGCAAGAGCAAAATATGGAGGAGAGAAGGAACTGCTCAAGATCCAAAGCATACCATCTCATCTGTGAAACACGGTGGTGGGGGTGTCATGGCCTGGGCATGTATGGCTGCTGAAGGTACTGGCTCACTTATCTTCTTTGATGATACAAATGCTGATGGTAGTAACCTAATGAATTTTGAAGTGTATAGACACATCCTATCTGCTCAAGTTCAAACAAATGCCTCAAAAACTCATTGGCCGGCGGTTCATTCTACAGCAAGACAATGATCCCAAACATACTGCTAAAACCACAAAGGAGTTTTTCAAAGCTAAAAAGAGGTCAATTCTGGAGTGGCCAAGTCAATCACCCGATCTGAATCCAATTGAGCATGCCTTTTATATGCTGAAGAGAAAACTGAAGGGGACTAACCCCCAAAACAAGCATAAGCTAAAGATGGCTGCAATACAGGCCTGGCAGAGCATCACCAGAGAAGACACCCAGCAACTGGTGATGTCCATGAATCGCAGACTCATGAATGAAGCAGTCATTGCTTGCAAAGGATATGCAACAAAATACTAAACATGACTACTTTCATTTACATGACATTGCTGTGTCCCAAACATTATGGTGCCCTGAAATGGGGGGACTATAGTATGTATAAACACTGCTGTAATTTCTACATAGTGAAACCAAAATGTATAAAAATGGCCTTTATTAAAATCTGACAATGTGCACTTTAACCACATGTAATTTTTTTCTATTACAAATCTTAAATTGTGGAGTACAGAGGCAAATAAATAAATGATGGGTCTTTGTCCCAAACATTATGGGGGGCACTATAGGTGGAGAGGTCTTCATGGTCACACTCCCTGCTTAATGTTGTTGGAACCATGTAGGTGAGTGCAAAAGCCAAGGTGCACTCACCTACATCAGTAATTGTCTCAGGCTAGTTGCGAGAGCTCAGTGTCATCATTACGAGCACATCTTCAACAAGTTTAATCTGGTCCAGGTGATGTCAAGAATTGATGGAGTGCATTGGATTCAGCAGACTATGGGCTAGCAACCTGAGTCTGTTCAACAAGGTGAAATGACAGGTCAAAACCAATCCAGGCAACTATCAATAATAGATAAAGAACAGAAAGTGCAGAAAAGGCTTAGCAGGTCCATGTAATTGCATTTTCCAGGAAATTATCAACCGTGTCTCTTGTACTTCCGTCTGTCCTCTCTCAAACATCAACAACAGTAACCTGCTCACTGATAATCAGCTTGGGTTCAGCAGGGCCAGTCCGCTCCAGACCTAATTACATCTTTGGTCCCACATGAAAACGTTTGATTTCCTGCAGTGAGGTGAGATTCACTGCCCTTGGAATCGAAACGGCATTTCCCTGAGTGTGGCATCAAGTAGCTCTGTTAAAACTGAAATCAATGGGAATAAATGGCTGGGTTTATACCAAGCAATATCGACAATTATTGTGGCTGTGAATAACAATCTTTTCAGTCCTTGAAGGTCTTTGCAGGAGTTTTGCACCACTCCTCTTTGCACGGTGGCGCAGCGATTGACTTACTGCTTCACAGCACCAGAGACCCGGATTCGATCCTGACTACGGGTGCATGGAGTTTGTCCATGCTCCCCATGATCTGCTTGGGTTTTCTCCGGGAGCTCCAGTTTCCTCCCACACTCCAAAGACATACAGGTTTGTAGATTAATTGGCTTGATAAAATTGTAAATCCCAAATAACCACCATCCCCACTAAGAGGCAGCCAACATTTTCCCTTTGAGATTCAAATCTATTTCTATTGAAAATTCTCCTGCCATTAACATATTTGGAAATAACCTCTAACCAGAAGATTACCGAGGCAATATACACTAACACTGCAGCTAAGAGGCCAGAGGATGTATATACCTCTGAAGTAATTCATTTCTTAACTCTGCAAGATCTTGTAATTATCTTCAAGGCACAATTCAGGAGTGCATGTCTCAACTAGTCTGCATGAATGCCTGTTAAAATCACTTAAAACATCTCACACAATTCAGGACAAAACAATCTTCTTGAATTGCCCTCATTTGTCATTCTGAACACTTATTCCCCTGACCATCAATATATGCAATCAACAATATCACTGCAGCAAATTGCCAAAATGTCTTTGAAATCTCTCAATGCTGTGACCTTTATGACTTAAAGGGGAAAGGGCAATAGGTAATAGGTTCACCATCAAAATTCCCTCAGAGACACTCAATATCTTTATTTAGAAATATATTTCTCATCTCTGCTGATACAAAATCATGGAACTCCCCATCTATCAGGACAGTGGGAATACCTTCACGGCAATGGTTACAGTTGTTCATGACTAGCTGTTCCAGGCGATGCACTCTAATTGTCATTATTTCTTGTGATGTCCATATCCTATGAATTTGTACCTTTAAACTGTCCAAAAACACCACATCCATAATGGTGAGTCTGAATGATGGAGCACTGAAACCTTTGCACAGATAGGTTTAAGTAATGATTGAATAATATAAATATGATTTTGATTGAATACTTCTGGTGGACAATTCTTACATGGAGCAATGAACAAAGAGTTGCTATTTGACAGGTAAAATAGGATAATTGATCCTAAATTTCTGCTTACTTGTGCTAATGGATAAAAGATCACAAGCTGCCAGCCAGCCATCCTTGCTCCCTTCTATGTGTAAATTAGGAAATTTGGCATACAACAAATAGAAATTAATCAAAGTTGAAAGTTATAATATCAAGAATATGTAGGGAGCAGAGAATAAAACAATAATTAAATCTCTTTCTTTCCATTGAAAACAATTATTTTTGATTCAGTAGTGCCTCAAAATGCTTTTGTTAAATTGGTGAAATCTTTTCAACCAAATTCTTTTCAACCACTTAGTTAAATTGGTAAACAGATCAATAATCCACTTTAAATTTGAAACTGTGAAATAATTTTACTTTTTTTTCATGTTGGGAAGGTGGATTGGTGGCGTGAGTGTGTTATGATTCTTCCTGCTGTTAAACACAGGGCTCTCTGTGCACAACTTAACTAATAATGTGAGCTGGATTGTCGAAATACAATTTGGCAGTGCTTGCATGAAATCAGCAATGCAAGAGGATTAACATCACAATCTGTCTCCTCTTATACTTGCAATGTGCATGAGCCACACATGAGCTACCAGAATTCTGAGTATGCTAGATGGCACAAGGCATGCTAAAAATAAATACACACACATTGCACATGTTATTCCAGCTACATCAGCACCCACAGTTTTCAGAAATGGCACAACTGAGCACAATTTTGCAGCTGGTGCAGTAACTTGATTTCTCATCTAACCTATTCTAAGCCAACATCTTCATTTTTCCACATGGATTCCACTGATTAACTATTAATGGCAAATATAAAATTTGTGGATGTGTTTTGTATGATATGTTTATGCTGTATCAACAGCTTTTTTTTTCCTGCCCAACTCCTGCATTTGTGCTTCGTCATATGTTTGCTAAAAAATTCATAGAGCCACTGCTTACAATTTTGTCTTCCTGGGAAATAGCAGCAGTTCAACAGTAGCATTATTTAAATGCTGTATTCCATTGTTCTTCTCAAGTTAAAGTGTGCTGCTGATGCAATGCAGAGGCTGTTAATGACAGACTGAGAGTAAAGGCCAGGTTGTTTCACTTTATGGAATTCATTAATAAAATCCCGTTGGTTCATTTGCAGCAGTTGCCTTTTTGACTTTCACCATTTTTAACCTTTTGTTTCTGTTGCAACAGTACTTGGTTGATTTGATTATTAGGGTATAATGGATTAAAATTTCTACTTTCATCTTTTTCTGCTGAAGTCATTGATTCTGAGTATGCTTCATAGATGTAATTGTCCAGTAGGTCATTATTCATGTGAGAGCTTCCACAGTGAGTATCAGCACATTTTGTGGATGTAGAGGTTGGTGAGGCATCATTAGAGCTCCATTTGACTGTGACCACATAAATTAATTTTACATCCACAATTCAACAAACATTACCTTTAAGGAAAGTCAGAATCTATCTCCAGGGCTTAATTATCATAACTTGACTTTCATATCCAGTCAAAGTTGCTGATAGTAGTATTGGTACTGGTTGGGTGACCAACCAAAGTAGGAATTTTCTTTTTTGCCAAATTAATATTTAACCTTTGGTGAATGAAAAACGAATCAGATCTCAGTAAATAACCTTAATGCAGTCTGCCTTCACTTTAATTTACTAAGTCAGTGAAGGTCACACAGATTGACAATTATAACTTTCAAGGGTATGTGAGTTGAACAGTATCATGGAAAGGTGTCTACAAATTTAAATTAGATGTTCACATTGATCATGTCAAGCAAAGGAAAATTATTTTTCATTATAATTAAATTATAAAAAGTGGAACATCATAAGAAAAAACACCTGAAATAAAAATACGGGTACTGGATATCGAAAGTAAAAACTGAAAATGTTTAAGGTATGCAACAGGTCACACAGCAAAGGTGATGAGAGAACAAGAGAGAACAAAGCTATTTTTTTAGGTCAAAGACCCATTACCTGAACCAGAAAAGTGATTTAATGAAAAAGAAAATGTATTTTAGGCTGAAAAGAGGAGTAAAATGGAAACCGTGATGTTCTGTAATAAGGTGGAGCCCATAGTTGTCCAGGTGCCACAATCACTTCTTGTATCACATGAGAGAGGAAAATAAATGATTATTAAATATGCCTGACCATCCTAGAGGAATGTGAATAGAATTAAGTGAGTGAGGGCAGTAAGAAATGTAAAGAGGTATGCTGAAATGGTGACATGCAGAATATCACAGCTGAGCAATTCTAAAATCAAAGTGATTGCAGGTTTATTAGAGAAACTTTAAAAGATCGGACAGAATCTGTGGTAAGTGGAAATAAAAATTGAGCTGAACAATTTTTGAGTTGAACAAAAATTGTTGCTGCTATTGATAAGCTATTTTTATGTAAGTGCTTTACAAAAATGAACATGAATGGGCAATGCTACTCCTTGAATTTGTTTTGCCCATTAAATATGATTATCATTGATCTAATATTGGGTACAATTACACTTTCCTGCCTGATCCCTGTAACTCTTGGCTCCTCTATAGACCAACAATCTGTTTTCCTTGGCCTTGAAGATAACTGAAGACTCAGCCTGCACAGTTTTCCAAGATAAAATATTCCAAGAACGTAAAGATGAAATTGCTCCTTGTGTACTTTAAAACAAAATAAAAAAATGTTAGAAACACTCAGCACATCAAGCCCTATTTATGGGAAGAAAAAACAGTCAGCATTGTTTTGCTTTTATTTTGCTTTGCGTTTTGAGATAATAATCTGCCTCCTTGTTTTTGCTGCCAAGGTTATCCACTTTGGCGGAAAAAACAAGGAGGCAGATTATTATCTCAATAGTGTCAGATTAGGTAAAGGGGAAGTTTACGAGACTTTGGTGTCCTTGTACACCAGTCACTGAAAGTAAGCGTGTAGGTACAGCAGGCAGTGAAGAAAGCTAATGGCATGTTGACCTTCATAACGAGAGGATACGAGTATAGGAGCAAAGAGGTACTTCTGCAGTTGTATAGGGCCCTGGTGAGACCACATCTGGTGTGCAGTTTTAGTGTCCTAATTTGAGGAAGAACGTTCTTGCTATTGAGGCAGTGCAGCATAGGTTCACGAGGTTAATCCCTGGGATTGAGGAACTGTCATATGAGGAAAGATTGGAAAGACTGGGCTTGTATTCACTGGAGTTTAGAAGGATGAGTTGATCTTATAGAGACGTATAAAATTATAAAAGGACTGGACAAGCTAGATGCAGGAAAAATGTTCCCAATTTTGGGAGAGTCCAGAACCAGGGGCTACAGTCTAAGAATAAAGGGGAAGCCATTTAAAACTGAGTTGAGAAGAACCTTTTTCACCCAGAGAGTTGTGAATTTGTGGAATTTCCTGCCATGGAAGGCAGTGGAGGCTAATTCACTGGATGAATTTAAAAGAGAGTTAGATAGAGCTCTAGGGGCTAGTGGAATCAAGGGATACGGGGAAAAGGGCAGGCACGGGTTACTGATTGTAGATGATCAGCCATGATCACAATGAATGGCGGTGCAGGCTCGAAGGACCAAACGGCCTTCTCCTGCACCTATTTTCTATGTTTCTATGTTTTATAGATACAGCACGGAACCAGGCCCTTCGGCCCACCGAGCACGCACTGATCAGTTATCCCCAAACACTAACACTCTCCTATACACTAGGGACAATTCACAACTTTTATCAAAACCAATTAACGTACAAACTAAGTGTGGGGGGAAACTGGAGCACCCGGGGAAAACCCATGTGGTCAGGAGGAGAACATACAAACTCCGTACGGATTAGCACCCGTAATCAGGATCAAAACTGGGTCTCTGTTGCTGTAAGGTAGCAACTCTACTGCTGCGCTGCCCAATTTAAGGAGGGTATACTTGAAATAGAGACAATTCTGAGTAGGTTCACTAACATGAGCATTAGTGTTCCAACATTTTTGTTTTTGTTTCGATTTTCAGCATTAGCAGATTTTTTTAACTTTCCACTTTCCTGAAACAATGCCTCCTAGTTATAATTCACTCCTCGTGGGAAATATCCTCTCATTATGCACCTGTAGAACTCGCTCAGAATTTTATCTGTTCCAATGACATCAATTCTCATTCTTCCAAACTCCAAAGAACTTAAAACAGACCAACATAAGAAAGCCTTTCATCCCAGAACTCATCTTAGTGAACCTACTCAGAATTGTCTCCATTTCAAGTATACCCTCCTTAAAATGGATATGAAAACCAAAAGCAGTACTCCAGAATCTGATTCCATCAAAGGCCTGCCAAGATTAGTTCAGTTTAGAGATACAGTGTTGAACCAGGCCCTTTGAGCCAACAAAGCCATGCTGACCATCAATCACCCATACATTAGTTCTACGTTTTCCCACTTTTGCATGCTGCACACTAAGGGCAATTTACAGAAGCAAATTAACCTACAAACCTGCATGTGTTTGGAATGCGGGAGGAAATTGGAGAACCCGGAGAAAACCCATGCGGTCGCAGGGAGGACGTACAACTCCGCACAAACAGCACCCATAGTCACCTGTGTCTTTGGCGCTGTGAAGCAGGAGCTCTACCGCTGCATCACCATCTCCCCTTATGTCACGATTTCCCCACTTTTATAACCATTCTCCCTTCAACAGAAATCCCATTTTCCTTTTGCCTTCCTAATTACTCCTGTACCTACATGCTGATTTCTGTGTTTTAAGAATGCAGACACCAAATTCCTCTGCCATGTGGTATTCTGCCGTCTCCCTCTATATAAACAATATTCTGTTCGTCCCTTCTTCTTACTACAGTGGACATTCTCTCATTTCTCCACATTATTTTCCAAATTTTGACCAGTCATTGAGCCTGTGCACAGCCTTTTGCAGATTATATGTGTCCTCCTTGTAACTTGTTTTCTCATCTATCTTTGTATCACCAACAAATTTGCCAGGATCACACTCGATCCCTTTACCTAATTCAATAATATACTTTGTAAATAGTTGAAGCTCCAGCACTGATCATGGCAGTATTTACTAGATGCACCATGTTAACCTGAAAATAAAAATTTATCTTAATTCTTTGTTTTCAGTGTTTATCAATTTCATAAGTTCACTTTCATAAGTTTGTGAGTGATAGGGACAGAATTTAGGCCATTCAGTCCATCAAGTCTATTCTGCCATTCAATCATGGCTGATCTATCTTTCCCTCTTAACTGCCTTCTCCCCATAACAACTTTCCCAAGTAATATATCAGATTGTAAACAGTGAGTTCATATCTTGTTGCAGAAACCTTTTACCTATGCTACCTCACTGAATGCCTTCTGAAATCCTAATATAATTATCAACCTTGGTTACTATTTCAAACTTTTCAGGGAGTCTTGCCTTCTACCAGGGAGAAGGCAATTCTGGACTTAGTGTTGTGTAATGAACCTGATCTGATAAGGGGACTCGAGGTAAAAGAGCCTTTCAGCGAATACAGCGCCGGAGACTCAGGTTCGATCTTGACTACGGGTGCTGTACTGTACGGAGTTTGTACGTTCTCCCCATGACCTGCGTGGGTTTTATCCGAGATCTTCGGTTTCCTCCCACACTCCAAAGAGGTACAGGTTTGTAGGTTAATTGGCTGGGCAAATGTTTAAAAAAATCGTCCCTAGTGGGTGTAGGATAGTGTTAATGAGCGGGGATCGCTGGGCGGCAAGAACCCGGTGGGCCAAAGAGCCTGTTTCTGCGCTGTATCTCTAAATCTAAAAAATCTAAAAAAATCCTCCAAGAATTTTATATGTTTCTATAAGATCCCCTCTCATTCTTCAAAATTCCAGCAAATACAACCCCGTTGGCCCATTCTTCCATCATAACACATCTTCACACATCTTTAATACAACAATTTTGTTTATTTGCACAACTGAAGTTCTCATTCTGAAGGATTTTTCTGACATCAGTTCCTATTATTTTGAGTATTTGGGCCTGACTCTATAAAAGGATAGTGAATATTATAGCTCTGTGGACAATCAAAAGCCATACAGAATCCAACATATATATCCCGCATTGACCAATGATTGCATCTTACACTTTAGATCAATTTCTGCAATTATGCTGTGACTTTTCTTATACAGCCACCCACTTAGTGATGGCAATGTCAATAAGATCAAGGGCAGGTGGTTAGACACTTTGCATTTGGAGGTATTCATTGCCTGGAAAAAATTGAGGTGTCAGTATTATTTTAACACATACGTTAATGTTGTTTGGGTCTTGCTGCATACAAGCGTGGACTCTTTTATCTTCTGAATAGCTACAAATGAGTATAATCTGCATTCATCAGCAAATATCTGCATTTCTGACCCTGAAATGCAAGGAAGGTCATTGATGGAGATAGATGGACTGAGGACATTAGCCTAAGAATTGTCCTGGATTGTTATCAAGGAGATTGGAAGATTTACCTTCAATAATTATAACCCTTTTTGCAAGCTATCATTCTAATCAATGCACTATTATTGACTTAAAATGAGACAAAGTACTGGAGTAACTTAAGGCGTCAGGCAGCATCTCCAGAGAACAACAAACAACCAGATGGCGCCAGCAATGGCTGCCTCGCCAACAGTCTGTCTGTCCTTTCTTCTTAGAGATACAAGGTGGAAACAGGCCCTTTTGGCCCACTAGGTCTGCGCCGACCAGCGATCCCCACACATTAACACTATCTAAAACCCACTGGGGACAATTTTTACATTTACCAAGCCAATTTACCTACATACCTGTACATCTTTGGAGTGTGGAAGCAAACCGAAGATCTCGGACAAAACCCACGCAGGTCACGGGTAGAACGTAGTCGGGATCGAACCCGGGTCTCTGGCACTGCATTCGCTGTAAGGCAGCAACTCTACCACTGCACCACCTTGCCACCCCTTCTGTTTTGTTATTTTAAGTACGTGTTAAAGAGTAAAGGGCCTGTCCCAGTTATACGATTTTTAAGCCAATTGCCGGCGACTGTCAAAGTCAAAGTCATAGCAGATCGCCAAAATTTTCTTTTACCCTACGACAATGACCACGTCAGGTTGATACAAGTTACTTTTTTTGTGAAACTAGGACCTGGCTAAGAGATTACATCGTCTTCGGAAACATCGTGAAATTCCCACACTTTCCTGACCGTCAAACTGTTGACCTCCAATCTACCTGTCAAATGTCCTGACGGTAAATAAATTGGTTAAACAAAATTATCTTCTGGTATCTTCAAATGCCTTTTCTTAATTTAATATTACGTGCTTCTAAATGCATCTGCAACAACCTAACAAACCTGGGGACAGCATGCGACAGCGCCCGCAATAAGCTACGATACCTGGTGACAAGCTAGCTGTTGCCGAGAAATTTGTATCTGGAAAATTTCTCCGCTACGCGCCGATCCGCTACGATTCAATGAAGACTCCTCATGATCATGCCCGTGACACCCCAGCGAACATTTGGCGACAGCCAAGTCGCCGGTAGTCGCCTTAAAATCGCCTAAGTTGGACAGGCCCTTTAGTTTTAGTGTTCCTTGGTTTGTTTTATGTGGGGGGGGGGTGGGAGGCTGGGGGAAACTTTATTCAATCTCTTACCTCGACGAAGATGTGATATTTTTCCATATCGTATCTCCGTCCCCACTGCGGCCCAACATCATGGAGCCTTTCCAAGAGCCCGACCCGGCGCTTCAACCGCGGGCGCGGCGCGGACTTACCATCTTGGAGCTTGTGATCCCTTTGCCGGGGATCGACTGTGGAGAGCTCCAAACACGCGCCTGTGGATTTTAACATCGTGGAGCCCGTAGTCCCTGGTTAGAGACCGATTCAGGAACTCCAAGCCACGGAGAACTGTTTCTGTGTTGTATAGCTCTATGACTCCATGTCCACCAGCATTCACAGCTAGATGTGGTGAGACTGCAGCACTTGATCTGACCTTTGAGTTGTGAGGCATGCTCATTACATGCAATGTTTGTTATGTAGCTGTAGTAGTCCTATGTCAAAACATTACTCAGCTATTATTAGTTATGCCTAGTGCTGCATCTGATGTACCCCTTATTAAATCAAAGTTGATCCCATGGCTTGGTAATAAAGGTGAAGGATATGCAAGGCCACTATGTCACAAATTGTAACAATGTTTATACTGTAGATCCACTCTACTGCCTGGTTGTCCGTTACTGAGCTGTCAGATCTATTCTGAACCTATGCCATATAGATTTCTGTTAGCAAATTCCAGTGCATATTCCTGCACTGCATATTCCTACAGTGTCCTGCATCACAAGAGAACTGGATGTAATGCCCATTATATTGTTTGTCTAGACCAACCTGAATAAATCAATTTCATTTTCCCTTTGTAAACTTCGCTGAAAATCAATTGTTTCCATGAGAGGTTCTCTTGGATGAAATGTATGCTCATTCCTAGCATCCACAATATATAGTAGAAATACACAAACCATGAAAGTTACCAATAATTTCACTCCTCTGACACACAACTGGCAATATTTCTAGGGTCAATTATCTTCAACATTGATTTGTCTGTATGTTGTTCTTGGATGCACACAACTCAGTGCATTATACAGGTTAATTCAACAGGAATTAAAAAACGAGATATACAGTAAATAAGCTTTATTTTAAACTTTTGAACAGTCAAAATATACTGCAGTAAAAGCATTTAGAACTGAGATGAGGAAAAACTTTTTCAGCCAGAGAGTTGTGAATCTGTGGAATTCTCTGCCTCAGAAGGCAGTGGAGGCCAATTCTCTGAATGCATTCAAGAGAGAGCTGGATAGAGCTCTTAAGGATAGCAGAGTCAGGGGGTATGGGGAGAAGGCAGGAATGGGGTACTGATTGAGAATGATCAGCCATGATCACATTGAATGGCGGTGCTGGCTCGAAGGGCCGAATGGCCTCCTCCTGCACCTATTGTCTATTGTCTATTGTCAAACATAATTTTACTGTTCCTTTTCACTTTTTTCCTTTAGAATATGTTTTCTTTTCTTGTGTAAGCCTCTTGATGTTATGTATTTTATTTGCTTTTGGTATCAACAGCAAATATTTTCCAAGCAAACATTTGAAGTGGAAATGTAATAGATTTTACTGTGTTTGTTTACGAATTGATTGTTGGCTGGAAGTGCACCTTGCACTTCTGATGGAAGGTAGATTGAGGTTAGAGTGCAACAATAGGGAAGGTAATATGAATACTGGTCTGGAATTCAATCTTTACCATTAAAAACACAAATTGATGCCACTGACTAACTGCTTCACTTTATTTATTGTGTTACAGTTATCAGAGTTTTCACTTTGTTGGTTGAATTTAAATATTATTAAATCCAAAATTACCAGATTAGTATTTTAGAAACCTGGACTAGCAATCTAGAGATGCAAATTACAACAATTCTGGGATCAGAACCAAGTCTGATGGCAAGCATGAATGAGAGGATGGAAGTTGCAGCCAGAATAAGGGCTGAAGTGATGAGAAGAAAAGATAAAAGCCTGGAGATGTCATAAGATCATAAATGATAGGATAAGAATTAGGCCATTTGACCTATCAAGTCTACTTCGCCATTCAATCATGGCTGATCTATCTCTCCCTCCTACACCCCATTCTCCTGCCTTCCCCCTGTAACCCTTGACACCCATACTAATCATGTGGGTGGATAGTAAGTGAGTTTGGAAGCAGGGTTGGAAGATCAGTTTGTGTAAACTGCTTGGGAGGTGTGGGATTTATTTGGGGTTGGCCAGGAGAGAAAAGGTAAATTACAAAATCAATGGGCGCATGTCTGGATTGGATTCCCATCACCAGCTGGAACCCACCCAAAGAAGTCCCACCTAAAAAGAGTGAGAAGTAAAGCATCATAAAATGTTGTTTCATCGTGTCATACAGCACAGAAATAAGCCCCTCGGTCCATTGAGTCTGCACTGACCGCTGACCACATATTTATGCCAATCCTACACTAATACCATTTTGTATTCTCCCCACACTCACATTAGCTCCCACCAGATTCGTCAACTTACCCACACACCAGTCTTTGGGATATGGGAAGAAACCAAAGCAATGCAAACAATTTGGACGTGGAGGTAGAGGTCATGTTCAGTAAATTGCAGATGACATGAAGTTTAGTGGAGTTGATAGGGCTGAGGGTAGTCCTAGGCCTTAAGCAATATCAGAGTGTCACTGGAATAGGGTGAGAAATGGCTGATGGAATGTAATCTTGATAATTGTAAGATGATTCATTTTGGTAGTACTAATAAGGCTGTGGCATGCTCCATAATTGGCTGGGTTCTACAGTGTACCAAGGAATGGAGAGACCTTGGTGTACAGCTCCAATGATCCTTGAAGTGACCGCACAGATAACATGGTTTTGAAGGCATGTGCGATGCTGGCCCTCATTTGTTGGAGCTTTTCGTTCAAGAGCAGGGAGGTTATGCTCCAGCTTTATTAAACATTGAGCAGACTGCAGCTGGAGTACTTGCAATTTTGGTCACCACACTATCGGATTAATGTGATAGTTTTGGAGTGAATGCAGAACAGATTCACAAGCCTGTTTTATGAGATGGAGAGTTTCAGTTGCAAGGAGAGACTGGAGAGTCTCCATATCAGTGGTAGATAAAACTACAGGACATAGATTTAGGGTAAAAGGAAAAAAAACCTCAGTGGGGATCTGAGGTGATCTTTTTCATCCAGAGAGTGATGAGTCCCTAGAACATCTGAGAGAATGGTGGAAGTAGAGTTGCTGACAACATTTTAAAAATGTCTTGACAATCATAAATGTAGAACAGTACTGAAATCTCTTCTTTATGCACATGATCCATCGTGTGCTATTGCCTGCATATTCATGTGCCTATCTGAAAGATTCTTAAATGCCACTATCGTACTATTTCCACCACCATCACTGCTAGTGTGCTCCAGCCACCCACCACTCTCTGTGAAAAAAACTTGCCCCACACATCGATATACTAAAACTCTCGTTTGTTTGTTTGTTCCTGAACTACAGCCAAAACGGTACACGATAGTTTTAGGCCCACCTTACTCACCGCCATCCCTTTGGTGCTCATGGAAGAAGTTTCATTGAAATTGGTGTTATATTTTTTAAGTTATTCACATTTTTAAGTTTAAATCTATCTCCTAGGGAGGGAGGGGGAGGGAGGGGGTGGGGAGGGAGGGAGGGGGGATGAGGAAGGATAAGGGGTGTTGAGGGGGATGGAGTGGGGGGAAGGGGAAAGGTGGAGGGGAGGGGAAGGGGGAGGGGGAGGGGAGGGAGGAGAGAGGGGGAAGGGAGGGAGAAGGGAGAGGGGAGCGGATGGAGAGGGAAATGGGGATGAGAGGGTGCTGCACCAATACAGGAGAGGTTTGGGTCCAACAGGTCCACTTGGTCTAGTCTTTAAACTTTCCTCCTCTCACCTTAAAGCTGTGCCCTCTAGTCTTTGACATTTCCACCCTGAGGAAAAGTTTTAGACTGACTATCTATGCATCTTATCTATATATTACTATAACTCTCATCTTATATATATGTGTATGTATTTATATGTGGGTTTGTGGCTAGATTTGTTCCCGAAATACAGCCAAAAGAGTATACGATAGTGCAACAATTTTAGGCCCACCTTACTCACCATTGGCCTGCGGTTCAAATGGTTGTTATATTTTAAAAGTTATTCACTTTTCAAATTTAAAAAAATCACTTTTGAAACTTTAATAAATTTGATTGCCTCTCTCCACCTCCCCCCCCACGTGGGGTCCGGCGCGTCCTGATTGGTTACCTCCGTGTTTGACATCACAATGGGAACCCAACAGGTCTGTGCATGTGCATTTGGGGCCCGTTGATCTAATACTTACGTAAGATGGCCGCCGGATCTGCGCGTGCGCAGTTGGGGGAGGGTTGCCTCTCGGAGGGGGCCGGGTCCCACCCGAGTGATGGGAGTGGTGGCCAATGAATGGGTGTGGGGAGGAGAGCTCTCTTGCTCTCTTGCGATGGCCGCCCGGGCCCAGGGTGAGTGCCTCCCTCTCCCCTTTCCTCTCCCCCCTTGCCCACTCCCGACCCCGGGGGAGTTTTAAGGGGGGTTGGGAGGGGGATGGAGTGGGTGAGTGTCATCATTTGGGGGAGGGCTGCCGAATGGCCCGCAGGGGAGGTTTGGACCCAACGGGGGTTGCCGGGCCCGCAGGAGAGGTTCAGGTCCACACCCAGCTAGTAATTTTATAAACTTCTATCATGTTAACCCTCAGTCTCCAATGCTTCAGAGACCACAAGTTTGTCCAACCTCTTCTTATAGCTAATACCATTTCATCAAGGCAAAATCCTGGTAACACTGAATTTACACTGAATTTTTCTTTACTTTATACTTTACTTTATACTTTACTTTATACTTTACTTTACTTTACTTTACTTTACTTTACTTTACTTTACTTTACTTTAGAAATACAGCATGGAAACAAGCCCTTTGGCCCACTGAGTCCGCACCGACCAGCAAGCCCCGTACATTAACACTATCCTACACACTGACAATTTATCATATCATATATATACAGCCAGAAACAGGCCTTTTCGGCCCTCCAAGTCCGTGCCGCCCAGCAATCCCCGCACATTAACACTATCCTACACCCACTAGGGACAATTTTTACATTTACCTAGCCAATTAACCTACATACCTGTACGTCTTTGGAGTGTGGGAGGAAACCGAAGATCTCGGAGAAAACCCACGCAGGTCACGGGGAGAACGTACAAACTCCTTACAGTGCAGCACCCGTAGTCAGGATCGAACCTGAGTCTCCGGCGCTGCATTCGCTGTAAAGCAGCAACTCTACCGCTGCGGTACCGCTGCCGCTGCCGCTGCGCTACTGAAGATCTCGGAGAAAACCCATACGGTCACGGGAAGAACGAACAAATCCCAGACAGACAGCACCCATTGTCGAGATCAAACCCGGGTCTCAGGTGCTGTGAGCATTAGAAGACATGCTCAGCCGCTGCACCACTGTGCTGACCCGGTTGTTCCCATTGCTGAAAAATATAACACTCCTTCCATCAAACTGATGGACAGACTTCTCAAAAATTAAGGATGTAGTCCCCGATCTCCCACCTTATCTCATTATGGCACTTGCACATTTTTATCTGCGTTTTCTCTGGAGCTGTAACACTTTAACGTTGTACTTTGTGCACTCAAAGAGAGAATGGGTAGTATGTTACATCATTTAGTAACCAACTTTCTCCTCTCTCCATTAGTGTTCCTCTTCCGCCCACTCAAAGCACATATCCATGACAACTCAGTGTATAAGTTGTAATGTTACAATTGAAAGAAAATTACTTTCAGTTAAATACAAGTTATTTTTCTCTATTCTGGCAAAGGTGACCCAGGAATTCAGATGGGAGTATAACAATAGTAATTCCCATTATCATTTACACTGAATATTTCTTACGGGCTTTGTGTCAAGAGATGACACTTTCAAAATGAGAGGACAAATTATTCAATTATGACAATAATTGACTATGTCAGGCGACGCATTGAGGTCATTCTTGCGGAATTATCCACTACTATCTAACAATGTCCAAGGATACATCTCATGGAATGTGATGGATCCTTGACGGTAATTAAGATATTGAAAAATGCTTTTGCTCTGTTGGCCACAGGATAAATGAACAGCAAGTACTCTGCAAAAGGACATGAGGCATATATTAAATAAATTAATCCAACTTGTAAAGTAATAATATTTGTGAAGATGTTGTAAGTTATTCAACTACATGTCCTTGAAGATATTTGACACCGTTCAAACAATTGGAAAGTGCAGATGAGGCAGGGAAAGAATTTTGTGACATTTTCAAACTTCTAATCGCATCCAAATCATGAATGCAAACATATCCATCCTTGGACACAGAGTCTAAAAATGCTTCTATTTAGGCAGTCCATAGCGATTTCCGTAACTCCATTTTTTTGGATTCTCTTCTGCCATATTTAGTGTTGTCTGCAAACTTACTAACCTATCTATATTTTTGTCCAATTCATTTATTTATGTCACAAACAGCAGATGTCCCAGCAAAGATCCCTGCAGAACACCACTGGTCACAGACCTCCATCCAGAAAAAAAAACGCCCTCCCCCCCCCTAGAAAACTGGAAAATAAATGCAGGATTAGGCCATTTAGCCCTTTGAGCCAGCACCGCCAATCAATATGATCATGGCTGATCATCTAAAATCAATACCCCGTTCCTGCTTTTTCCCCATATCCCTTGTTTCCTTCAGCCCTAAGAGCTATATCTAACTCTCCCTTGAAAACATCCAGTGAATTGGCTTCCACTGCATTCTATGACAGAGAATTCCACAAATTTACAACTCTCTGGGTGAAAAAATGTTTCCTCATCTCAGTCCTAAATGGCCTACCTTTTATTCTTCAGCAGTGTCCCCTTGTTCTGGACGCCTGCAACATTGAGAACATTTTTCCAGCCTAGCCTGTCCAATCATTTAAGAATTTTATATGTTTCCATAAGATCCCCTCCAATCCTACTAAATTCCAGTAAATACAAGGCCAGTCGACCCATTCTTTCACTTGCCTTTTATTTGGATTCTAACTGTTCTTATGTTTATTTCTTTGTCTCCTTGTTCTTTCGGAATAGGGCCGTACAGTTTCAGTTTTTCGGTCTGTTGGGACCTTTTCAAAGACTTGGGAAGATTTTCTTCTTTTAAGACATTTGCTTTCAGCCCCAGCCGTTGGTTTGCTATGTCTTTTCTCCACTGACAGCAATTGTTTCAAGTTTCTCACTCTCTTTTTCGCAACAATGTTCTACTGGGTTGGGTTGCTGTACAGCTAAAAAGAGAGAAACAAAATATTTGTTCAAAGTCTCTGCCATTTCCAAATTTTCACTATAAATTCCTGAGACCCGTATTCCTGGGAACCAATATTTACATTAATGACTCCTTTTTTAGTCACTTGTAGAAGATAGCTGTTTTTATGCTTCTTAATGCCTAACTCCAATAATGTATTTTCCCCACTCCTTTTCTTGTTATCCAGTATATTTAATGCAGAAAAATGCAATCATACTGAGGTAGTTCCTTCTAGTCGATGAACTCTCAATTGCAGCAGATGTTATTAGTTGTAATGGAATTCAAAGCAATTTAATTTGCTTTCAGCCCTTTCTGTTCTGTGCAAAGGTCCTACATAAAAAGTATTATTATTGTTATACTTCTTGCACTGAAAGCTTTATCACAGTTGTTTTATTTCATTTTAAATAACATATAACATATAACAACTACAGCATGGAAACAGGCCTGTCCGGCCCTACCAGTCCACGCCGACCATTCTCCCTGACCTAGTCTCATCTACCTGCACTCAGACCATAACCCTCCAATCCCCTCCTATCCATATACCTATCCAATTTACTCTTAAATAATAAAATCGAGCCAGCCTCCACCACTTCCACCGGAAGCCCATTCCATACAGCCACAACCCTCTGAGTAAAGAAGTTCCCCCTCATGTTACCCCTAAACCTTTGTCCCTCAATTCTGAAGCTATGTCCCCTTGTTGGAATCTTCCCCACTCTCAAAGGGAAAAGCCTACCCACGTCAACTCTGTCCGTCCCTCTCAAAATTTAAAAAACCTCTATCAAGTCCCCCCTCAACCTTCTACGCTCCAAAGAATAAAGACCCAACCTATTCAACCTCTCTCTGTAGCCTAAGTGCTGAAACCCGAGATAGAGAATTAGCTGACATCATTTCCACATGTGCTTTCCATTGAAATCTGAAACTAAATTCTGGCAGTTGAGTACAACTGGCAAGCAAGGGCAATGGTAACAAAAACAAATATATTCATGACATTCAAATCAATGTTGTGGAATACACCAGAATCTGATGACATTCTTGGAAACAGAAAACAGTTCTGATCTGGAAAAGAGGTAAATCCTTTAAATTCTTTTTTTCGCAATACTTAAAGGATTTGGGATACTTTGTATTATCCATTGGCTTTGTGGACTAGTGTGAGAATATAACCAAATCTCTCTTACAATTTCCAGTCATAAAGAAAATTAAATAAATAATCTTTAACTTGTTAATCATGGATTACTCTTGCATCCAATTACTGTGCATCAAGCCAAATCAATGGGGAGTGCATTTTTTTTAATCCAAAGAAGGCTCAGTGGAATTTCCTATGTAATGTTTCATGTTTTATTGTCAGCCTTTAGATCCACAATTTTTACAATGCATATTGTTGTAAAAGTCATGGAAGTATGTTTTCCATATGATCCCCTCTCATCCTACTAAATTCCAGTAAATACAAGGCCATTCAACCTCCAAAGCTGGAGTGCTGGCCTTTGCATGAAACCACCTATTTGCATGGTTGTGCTTCGCTCCTCATGATTTGCATGATGCTGCACATTTCAAGGTAAGTATTGATTAAAGAGGTCTGGAAATAATGGCTCCTGGTTTGAGTAGATTTAAGTAGCAAGAGGCAATTGACCCTTGGAGAAGACTGCAAAGGAACATCCATAAACCTTTCAAATAGACAGGAAGAGCAAACCTAAATTATTTCAAGAACTTTAATTTACTTTTTTCAAAGGAATCCACAAAGATGTATTTAAAGTACATAGTGTTTCTAGTTCGTTTAAGAAATGTAAGATATTTGGGACTTAGATTAGAATAAATTTCTTTACTTACAATGTAGTTACCTTGTGGTAATCTCTACCACAGAAGATTGTGGAGGTCCATCCACTAAATGGGATTAAGGAGATAGATGGTTCAGAAAGCATCAGCAGATTACATTAGTGTCTTATGGCTGTAATAGAACTTACCTTCCATGATTTAAGGGGGGCACTGACCTGTTTAACAAGTTCCTAGCCTACCCATAGCAAGGACTAATTAGCTGAATTCTGTTGGAGGCAACATTTTTCACAGTGCTAACTTTAACAAAATTGAAAATTAGGCCTAGAATTTAGTTTATTATATTTCATCTATGAATAAATCTGCCCACGTTGAGGGAATATTGCACCAATATTGGTTGATTGGAAATTTGCTCCATGTTTATATTCAGAGTGCAGTGATTTCACAAGCCTTTCAATATGCCTCGGCCATTTCTGAACAGATTACATCTTGGGTACTTAAACTACATAACACTTCACCATTGAAACATTGAAGATATTAGACCATGAACCCAATATCAATCAGAGCGAATATAATCTTCAGGCAGTGTTTTAATGACTTGTTAATTCAAGGTCACAAGCATAAAAATGATGGAAAATAGAATTAGAAGTAGATTTTCTGAACAAAGTACCAGGTGTGCCGGGAAGAAGTGCCTTAGCAACAGTGATGAATAGAGAAATGACAAAAAATGCTCAATGCTCAAAAAGAGAGAAAATCAAGCAAAAATAAATGTTGGCATGTGTGGAGAAAACTTGAATTGAGAGATATTTTAAGATATATGCTTCAATTACATTTGAAAATGGTGACACAGGTTAATTTTTTCCACAACCAACCACAGAGAAGTGTGAGGTGTTGTATTTTGGGATGTCTAACAAGGGCAGTAAATGGTAGGCCTCTGGGAAATGTTGTAGAGCAGAGGGATCTCGGTGTGCAGGTGCATGGCTCCTTAAAGGGCGAGTCGCAGGTAGATAAGGTGATCAAAAAGGCTTTTGGCACATTGGCCTTCATCAGCCAGAGTATAGAAGTTGAAGTCTGAAGAAGGGTCTCGACCCGAAACGTCACCCATTACTTCTCTCCTGAGATGCTGCCTGACCTGCTGAGTTACTCCAGCACTTTGTGAAATAAATACCTTCGATTTGTACCAGCATCTGCAGTTATTTCCTTACAATAGAAGTTGGGAGGTATGTTGCAGTTGTATAAGACGTTAGCGAGACCACATTTAGAGTATTGTGTTCAGTTCTAGGCACCACACTATAGAAAATATATTGTCAAGCTTGTAAGGTTCAGAAAAGATTTACGAGGATGTTTCCAGGACTTGAGCTATCGGGAGAGGTTGAGTAGGCTGGGTCTCTATTTCTTGGAGCACAGGAGGATGAGCGGTGATCTTATAGAGGTGTACAAAATCATGAGAGGAATAGATTGGGTAGATGCATAGAGTCTCTTGCCCAAACTAGGGGAATCCAGGACCAGAGGACATAGGTTCAAGGTGAAGGGGAAAGGATTTAATAGGAATCCGAGGGGTAACTTTTTCACAAGGGTGGTGGGTGTATGGAACAAGCTGCCAGATGAGGTAGATGAGGCTGGGACTATCCCATTGTTTAAGAAACAGTTAGACAGGTGCATGAATAGGACAGGCTTGGAGGGATATGGACCAAACGCAGGCAGGTGGGACTAGTGTCGCTGGGACATGTTGGCCGGTGTGGGTAGTTGGGCCGAAGGGCCTGTTTCTACACTGTATCACTCTATGATCTATGACTCTATGATAACCAGTTACATTTTGCCATAAATGTGTCTAAACAGCAGGATTGCTAATACTGATTTTCCTGACCGTATCCATATAATCTATTCAATAGTTCTATTCCAAGTGGTTACTTCGATGAGAACCAAGGCAGAGAGGTTATGGGCCAAGTGCTGGGAAATGGGATTAGTGTAGATGGATATTTGATAGTCGTCATGGAGAGTGTGGCTGAATGGTTTGCTTCTGTGATGTACGACTGCTCCTAACCAAATTCCACTCACCAGACCCTTGGGGTCAAAAGCCAAACTACTGCTCACACAAATTTAAAATAAAAAAATAAAATGCTGGAAATACTCAGCAGGGCAAACAGTAGCTGTGGAGAGAGAAACACAATTAATGTTTCGGAGCAATGACTTTCATACAAATTGGAAAATAATTGAAAATAAACATGTTTTTAGTTTCAAAGTGGGAGGGTTGGGGAAGGAATATCTGTGACGGGGTGGAGACAACAAAAGATTGTGATGCAAATGGCAGTGGTGCCAGATGTGAGAGGTTGGTGAAAGTTTGTTAATCATAACCGAGATTGGGAGGTATAATAATAATAATAATAATGTATTTTATTTATATAGCGCTTTTCATATACTCAAAGACGCTTTACAGAGATTTAGAGAACATAGGGAAATGAATAAATAGATAAATAAGTAAATAAATAAACGAACAGAGAAAGGAGACAGAAGGTGAGGTGACCTTCAGTGGTTGAAGGCAGTACTGAACAGGTGAGACTTCAGCGATGTTTTGAATGTGGTGAGTGTGGAGGAGTCTCTAACGGTTTGGGGTAGTGAGTTCCATAGGGTGGGAGCAGCGATGGAGAAAGCCCTGTCCCCCCAGGATCTGAGTTTGGTCCGGATGTGGGGGGATAGGAGATTGGCAGCAGCAGAGCGGAGGGTGCAGGTGGGAGTGTGCCTGTGGAGGAGGTCGGTCAGGTAGGATGGGGCCAGGTTATGGAGGGCTTTGTAGGTTATGAGGAGGATTTTGTACTGGATTCTCTGGGGGATGGGGAGCCAGTGGAGTTTATAAAGGACGGGGGTGATATGGTCACGGATCGGGGTGTGGGTGAGTAGACGGGCAGCGGAGTTTTGAATGTATTGAAGTTTACTGATGATTTTTGAGGGTGCGCCATAGAGGAGGCTGTTGCAGTAGTCCAGACGGGAGGTGATGAAGGCGTGGATGAGGGTTTCCGCAGCTGTGGAGGAGAGGGATGGACGGAGACGGGCAATGTTTTTGAGGTGCAAGAAGGCTGTCTTTGTGATGTGTTTGATGTGTTTGTCGAAGGAGAGGGTTTGATCAAAGATGATTCCAAGATTCCGGATGTGAGGTGAGGTGGATACTGGGAGACCATCAATGTTGAGGATGAAGTTTTGGGTGGATTTGGTGAGCGTTTTTGGACCAATGATGATGATTTCAGATTTGTTGCAATTGAGTTTGAGGAAATTTGATTGAAGCCAAGATTTTATTTCAGTGATGCAGTTTGTCAGTGTAGAGTGTGTGGTGGGGGAGATTGACTTGATGGAGATGAGGAGCTGGATATCATCGGCGAAGCAGTGGAAGTTGAGACCATGACGGCGGATTAATTGACCAAGGGGGAACAGGTAGAGGATGAAGAGGAGGGGGCCAAGGACTGAGCCTTGGGGGACACCTTGGGGGAGAGGAGCGGTGGGGGATTTACAGTTGTTAATGGAGATGAACTGGTGTCTGTCAGAGAGGTAAGATTTGAACCAGGATAGGGCTGTGCCGGTGATGTTAAGGGAGGTTTCAAGTCGGGTGAGGAGAATGGAGTGATTTATGGTGTCAAAGGCGGCGCTGAGGTCGAGGAAGGTTGAGGATGTTGAGGTTGCCAGCGTCGGAGGAGAGGAGAATGTCGTTTGTGATTTTGAGGAGCGCAGTTTCAGTACAGTGGTTTGAGCGGAATCCGGATTAAGGTATAAATACAGGAAGATAGGAACTAGGGGACATAGAACCATGTTCTGCCTGGGCATCTGAAATAAAAGAGCATGCTGGAACTACCCAGCAATTCAAGCAGCATCCATGAATGCAGGAGAAATACTGAGGCAGTGTTAGAACACCAGGTGGTGCCTCCAGCAGTGGCTGCCTCGCCAACCGTCTGTCTGCCCTTTCTTCTTTTTTGTTATTTTTGGTATGTGTTAAAAGTATGTTTTAGTGTTCCTTTGTTTGTGCTATGTGGGGGGTGGGGCTGGGAGAAACCTTTTCTCAATCTCTTACCTCGACAGAGATGCAATTATTTTCTGTATTGTATCTCCGTCCCAACTGTGGCCTAACATCGTGGAGCAGGAGGCCTTTCCTGGAGACCTACCCAGCGCTCCAAGCCGTAGGAGTCTGCAGGGCTTTAACATAGTGGAGCTAGCGATGCCTTTGCTGGGGATCGAAGCTCCAACCGCAGGGCCTGTGGACTTTAACATCGTGAAGCCTGCGGCCTCTGGTAAGAAGAGGCCGACTCTGGAGCTCCGTGCTGCGACTGATGGAGTTTCAATCACTCCAACTTCAATCGTCAGCTGTGGGGGCTCTAATCGCTCCGACTGCGGATGGTTCGACTGCCCTGACTGCGGGAGAACAAAGAGGAAGGAAATTGAACTTTATTCCCTTCCATCACAGTGAGGAATCCGAAATCTACTGTGATGAATGTTTATGTTAACTTTTGTGTGGTAGTGTGTCTTGTTGCTTTTCACTTAGTATGGCTGTATGGTAACTCAAATTTCATTGTACCTTAATTGGTACATGTGACAATAAATTGACCTTGAAACCTTGCATCAGAATTTGCCTACACTGCCACAAATATAATTTTAAAAATCCAGATGTTAGAAATCTAAAATATAAAAAGAAAATGCTGAAGAATCTCAACAGCTCAGGCAGCATTTGTGGAGAAAGAAACAGAGTTAACACTTTAGAATTGGAAAAGAGGAAAAGATGTTAGTCTTGGTAGCAGAAAAAGTGAGGGAGGACAAGGGGTGGAATCCATTTGGTGGTATCACAGAAATGCCCTTTATTTCATCCATTGTTTATTTATTCTTTGTTATGGACATCTTAGTTAACATGGGCAAGCTGGGATGCAAGGTGTGCAAAACCTGTGCTGTGAAACATTATGGCTCTTTGGCACATGGTACTCAAGCAATCTTGTGGCTCTCTGACATTTCAGCTCTGAAGTGCAGGAAACATAACAGTGGTTGCATTTACTTGCATCTGGGGGCAGTGTCATGATTGACACATGGTATTCCACAAGTCTAAGGACCTGAAATACCTATATGGCCATGCTGCATGTCTGCCACTAATTTCTGTGTAATACAGTGGGGGTATAAATTAAATTCTTCCCTCATTTTCTCTCGGTGTAGATGATTCTCACACCAGAATTCACCCAAAAAACAGTATTCTGCAGGTGTTTTCTAATGACCATCAACAATCGAAGAGCACATCAGTCAGTGTCAACTTTTAACTGGAGTTCTGTCCAAAACATGATGCAAATAGCCAAGAAGCTCACAACCTACATGAGAAATTTTCTGATGGAATTCATCTTATCTGTATTTAGTTGATATGAAAACAGTACATCAGATTAATACATTTTATGATCCTACAACATAATATTACAACATAGAAAAACGGTATTTGGTCCTGCTCAACTGATGTCAGAGGTTATGGGGATAAGGCAGGAGAATGGGGTTTGTAGGGAGAGATAGATCAACCATGATTGAATGGCGGAGAAGACTTGATGGGCCGAATGGTCCAATTCTGCTCATATCACATATGATCTTATGATCTAAACTTCACTTTTCAAGACATGGCCCAACTTTCTGCCCCTTCACCTGCAATCCCTGCAGTAGTTTTATTCTTTCAGTATATGTTCAGCTCCGTGCTAAAATTAAATCTATTACATCCTACTCCATTGGGCATTGTATATGAAACATTAATTGCATTGCATTTATGTCACTTCTGTCATATTATAGAAAGAAAACCCAAGAGTTTGTCCACAGTCAAATTAAATCTGACTAAAATTAATTTGAATGGATTTCAATTAGATTTAATTTGACCATGGACACACATGGACAAATAACACTTTGTAAAGATTTAGTTCTTTTTTTGGAGAAAGTATGAGTTGGCAATTGGCTTTCAGTACTTAACTTGACAATATCAGGCAAACAGATGTGAAAATGAAAGTGACAAGAACAAAATAAGTTGCATGCGAAGAAAGCAGGAGGAAAAGAAAGAAAAAAACCTTAAATTTGTGATGGATGTTGTATTCAGTGCTGGTGCTCTTGTGTGGTGAATCGCTGTATTCAGGAGCATAAAAGGCTATAGGGCATAATTTTTAACTCTCTCAACTTCTGCAATTAAGTGAGTCAATGGAACTTTAACTTTACCTTCTCACTCTCCTTGGTCTTCAGGAGAGGCTTTTTCTAGCTCTAAAACAAAGAAGCATTGCAATCTGATTTATTATTTGGCTATTCATTCTGACCCTTAAAAATGAGCATTAGGCAAACAAGTACAGGACTGTGAACACTGACATTGACTATTGTGATTACAACTTCAGATCATCTTGCAACATATGACACAGCTCTGAAATGCTTTTCAGAACAGTTTTGATGAAATGTTAGATCTTATTCGCATCACAGATGCTGCATGATCTACTGATTATTTCCAGCAAAATATTTTATATTAGTATAGAACCACTTTAAACAAAATCTCCAATGTTACTGTTTATTTTTAATAAATTTGTAAATCTTCCTACTGCAACGAAGCCTGAGATTCAGGGAAACAAGAGTGCTTCTTGTCCCTTCTTCCTCAAGTGCACATTTACTTTGTACACTTTGAGGATAAAGGGACAAAGATTCCTCAAAAAATTGAGATTCATAAATCCATAAGCGATAGGAGAAGAAATAGGCCATTTGGCCCATCAAGTCTCCCCCACCATTCAATCATGGCTGATCTATCGATCCCTCTGAATCCCATTCTCCTGCCTTCTCCCCATAACCCTTGACACCTGGAGATGCAGAAGAACATGTGCTCTTACAGAATTCCTGTTGCAAACAAGTAGATTAAGAAACAATTTTTTTTCAACTCATGTTCCTTGACACATGATGGGATTTGCCTTTGGGAAAATCACTGCATGGATCGCATTCTATGAACATCCCCACCCCCTTCCCCCCCCCCCCCCCCCCCCCCCCCGATCTCCCACCCCCATGAAGTGGGGGTCACCAGTATGGAGGATCATTAAATAAGATCTGTCACTTTTGTTCTGCAGACAGTATTACACCTTTGCTTAATGATTTTCATACAGTGATTGCACATTTTTCCTTTTATTTACATGCATATGCCTTGCATGTGCAAAGACACATTGGATACATGTTTACCATGATATTTATTCCACACAGGAGACGCAAGTCAAGGGTGTTTAATTGTCTTATGTACCAACAAGGAACATTGAAATTATTACTTGAAGGAGTATAACGGCCCTGTAAACACAATATCATAAATAACATACAATAAACAGAAAATCAATAAATTGTAACCCAATACATGCAAAAAAGCCTGTAATCCTTAGTACAACTAAAGACAATCCATAGTTCATAGTTTACTTAATGTTATGTAGTGTTCAAGAGCCTGATGATTGTTGGAAAGAAGCTATTCTTGAACCTGGTAGTCAAGGCTTTCAGATCCCGAGACCTTCTTCGCAGATTAAAATGAGGACGTGGCTAGGTTGGGGTGTGTCCTTGATGACAGAGCCTCCTAAAGATCCCTTCGATAGTGGGTAAGTCAGTACCATTGGTAAACCAGGCAGTGTCCACTACCTTTTATAATCTCCTTCACTCCTGAGCTTTCAAGTTGCTGAACCAGGCCATGATGCAACCAGCTAATATGCTTTGTGGTGTACACCTGTAGAAGTTCAAGAAAGTATTAATCGACATACCAAAACTCATCAATTTTTCAAGGAAGTAGAGGCATGATGGGCTGTCTTTATGATTGCATCAGTGTGCTCAGCCCAAGACAGGTTGTCAGTGATATGCATGTCCAAGAACTTCAGGTTGTTACCTATCGCCACTGCCAACCTCTCAATGAATCTTTGTGGATCTTCGGCTTTTAAAGTCAACAGTCAGCTCCTTGATCTTGCTGACATTATGAGCAAAGTTGTTGTTCAAGCACCATTCAATCAAATTATCAATCTCCCTCCTATACTCTGACTCATCATTATCCATATTTCTATCCATAGTGTTGTTGGTGAAATTACAGATGCCACTGGAACTGTGTTTGGCTACATATTCATGGGTTGTAGAGTGAGTAGAGCAGATAAATGAGCACACAACTCTAAAGTGCTCCTGTGCTGAAGGTTATCAAGGAGGAAATGTGGTTGCCAATTTGTCCATACAATGTCAAATCGTATTGAACATACAAAATTTAAGATAGATCTTCCAATATTAATTGTTTCACAGTACCTGACCTTCAAATGTTTTATTTCTATTAAGCTTCATTTTATTATGGAAACCTATTTATTTAATCTTCAGTTGAGTTTTTCAAATCCAGTAAACTCAGAGAACTTTTTTCAGCATAATATTTGGACAATTTGTAATCTGATTTATATAGATCAAATTCAAATACGTTTATTGCAAAGCAAATGTAATAATTTACTGACAACATGATTTCCTTGGTATTAGCAAATTTTGATGGTGCAGTCTTTTATATTGTGGCAATTTTATGCTGATCAATATTTTTATGCAAGGACCTCGGATATGAATATGAAATCAGAGTTATTTTTAGCTGATGGGCAATGTTTCTGTCAGCCATAGGATACACTTAGAAAAATGTATCTTCCACACAATTACAGACCTCAGGGACGTACTAACAAAGTACTACCAAAGTACTACCAGCATGTCTCTTGTTCCACCAGGAGCCAGAATACCCTCGACCACTGCTGCACATCAATAAAAAATGCCTCAGTCCCTCAGCCACATTTTGGATAATCTGATCACCTAGCTGTGCATCTGTTCCCTGCGTACAAACAAAAATTGAAGCAGGAGGATCTAGTAGAGAGAATTGTTAAATGATGGTCAACAGACATGGATGACACCTTACGTGACTGCTTTGAGTCAGTGGACTGGTCCATATTCAGGGATTCCGCAGCTAACCTGAATGAGTACGGTGGAGTATACATCTTTTTGCCTGTATACTACTGTAAATTTGCAATATTGTCCCTTGCATTTTTCAATGTAAACTTATTCTTTACTGATAATATTGGTATTCCTTCTGTCCCTGTGATTGTCTCTTATATTCATATCTCCTGCATCGCTGATGCCATTAGAAAAAAATATATTGTCAGCCTGCTGTGGTGCCAGACTTTGATCTTCCTGTAACTTTTAAAGAAAGTCATTTTACAATGCAAGCAAAGAAAGAAATAGGAAAACCAAAGCAAAATAAATTAAAACTTCTTTCCATTTAATGTTGAGACCTGGCAGTTTAAAAACTCAAAAGATGATCATGTCAATGTCATCTGATCTGCCAATCTGGTCAATCACAAAGTATTCTTTATCCTAAACTTCTTCATTACGCTGAACAGAATATTAATGACTTCAGTCGTGCAGTAATCAGTCGGAGTGAATGAATAGCAAAGTAGAACAGGTTATGAAATATTCACAACCATGGGAATCAACTTCATGGGAAAAAAATAATTACAATTTATAACAGAATATTTAATTCAACCATTTACATCTCAGTAAACACAGATGAAATGGAATACCTTACAATCTAATTAATCTCTGACAAAATGTGGTACAGAACATTAAGTATTTAATACTATTTAAAAATGCTACTCAATCTCCTGCAAGTCAAACACTAGGGATTATTATCGATGGTGGCGACGGGACCAATGGTCACAATATCATGTTAAATACTGATAATATAGTAGGTACATTTTAAAAGAGACCACCAGTGAATGTGTAAAGCAGCTGCTTGTTCAAGAATCCTGCTGTTAGCGGCACGGTGGCATAGCAGTAGAGCTACTGCTTTACAGCGCCAGAGACCTGGGTTTGACCCTGACTAAGGGTGCTGTCTGTATGGAGTTTATACGTTCTCCTCGTGTCTTGCGTGGGTTTTCTCCGAGATCATCGGTTTCCTCCCACACTCCAAAGACATACAGGTTTGTAGGTTAATTGGCTTGGTATAAATGTAAATTGTCCCTAGTGTGTGTAGGATAATGTTAGTGTGCGGGGATTGCTGGTCGGTGTGGACTTGATCGGCCAAAGAATCTGTTTCCGTGCTGTATCTCTAAACTAAACTATTACTGAAATGTAGAATTATTTTGAGCTGTGGCAGATCTCAAACAATGTTTTGGGTGTATGTTTCTTTGATGTTTTTGCAGGTTTTGTCGATTAGGCCAAACAGAGCTAATAATGGAACATTATTTTTTTAATGCAGCCATTTCAATATGAACAACAATGTCTAGTGCAACAAAGTATTGAGAACAAACTACATGGTTAATTCAATTTCTTAAGGGGCAATGGACTTATGTACTCTGTTACCCCTTTTAAACAAAAACAATGCATGGAAAGAAAACCAATTAATTATTTATCTTATGAATTCATGCAATTAAATCATTATTTACAGGCAGATGCATATATAGTGATGGGCTTCATCAATCAGGAAATTGAGTAGAGAAGTTGGAATGTTATGTTACAATCGTATAAAACATAATTGAGTCAACATTTGCAGTTTTGGAAAGAAGCCAGTAAGCTGGAAAGAGTACAGAAAAGATTTACAAGGATATTGCATCCTTGCAAGTACTTGAGGGTCTGAACTATAGGGAGAGTTTGTGCAGGCTAGGACTTTATTCCTTGGAGTGCACGAAGCTGAGGGGTGATCTTACGGAGGTGTATTCCATTATGAGGGGGATAGATGGTGTGAATGCACCGGCAGATCAAGAACTAGAGGATAAACACAAAAAACTGGGGTAACTGAACGGGTCAGACAGCATCTCAGGAGAAAAGGAATAAATGCCGTTTTGGGGCGAGACCCTTCTTCAGGCTGAGAGTCAAGTCTCCCCTGATTCCTTCTATCCAGAGATGCTGCCTGAGTTACTGCAGCATGTTCCCGCTGAACTGAGCTGCAGTGTCCATGTGACTCTACTTTGAAGAAAGAGTAACCTGTGAGCCTGAGCTTGCCTCAAAAACTTGCCTGGACCAAAGTTATTTCATGTTCTTATCTCCAGCTCTCTTCATCTTATAGTCCTACATGCTCCCTTGATTGTTAAGTCCTCCCATTAGTCTGGTTTACATTCCTTTAAATTCCTTTTCTCAACAAAGTCAGACTCATATTTCCCATTAAGAACAGCACCATGTTCAGCTTGTGGTATCAATTGACTCACAGCATTTAATTAGTCTCATATTAGAGTAGCATTATTCCTCATAAATTATCTTGCTCCTCTGCTCTCCCTCCACCCCAGGACCTCAACAAAGTTGCTCACTGAGAGAAAAAGGTAACAAGGTGCCAACACCAACCAAAATACTGAGTTTTGTTGCGCGACACCTGGGGAAGGCTCAACAGTTAGTTCTGGCTAAGGATGGCGGAATATGGAGCTACATCAAGAAGTTTGAAAACTTCATTTTTTTATACAATCTTTTATTGTGAGCAGCCACATCAAATCAAACCCAGTACCAATGTCATATCACATGGTATCTCAGTTCCTAAAGGTCAACTTACCCAACTGTACACGACAATATGTGAATCACTAGAACAATCTAGGCCAACGCTGCAAAGATTGTTTTATTCTTCACAGCCACAAATCATATCCCAATGCCTGCATATTTTTGGGGGTAATGCTGCTGGTCTTACTTTAAACATTTGAATCGTGAATGCGTTATATCATGTTTTGGAACTCAGCTGATGAATTTAAATTAGGGTGAATTTACTTTGTGGCTGGAGTGGCTAGCTGGTCATAATCACCATGAGTCAGCTAACCTATTGTTTACTCTGGTTCTGTCAAATGGTTGCCCAAAAATATGCAGGCTCCTCAAAAATATCAATCATGATGCACACCATCATTACATCAATCATGATGTAACTCCAAGTGGAATAATATAAGAAAATAACTGCAGATGCTGGTACAAATCGAAGGTATTTATTCACAAAATGCTGGAGTAACTCAGCAGGTCAGGCAGCATCTCTGGAGAGAAGGAATGGGTGACGTTTCGGGTCGAGACCCCAAGTGGAAAAACTTACCCATACCAGGCAAGTAAAATAAATTAAAAGAAGCAGTTTTTCATTTCTCTGCGGTAATTTATCAAATGAATTAACACAGTTCAATGGAAATCATGTTTTGAGTTAAATCACTCATCCATTTTTGACAGCATTTGTTGCCGATAAAAAATATTAGAAAGAGAAAATTATTTGTTTCTGCCAAATTATCAGTGGCTGTCACTATATACTTATTCCTATAAAACTTTTTTCAAAATCCATAATTCTTTTATCTTCTCATCCATGTCAACAATTAACTTCAATTCCACTCACAATGAGAAAGCAAATAAAGGAAGATGCTTCCTGTTCAAAATGATAATCTGGAATTGACATGAATGAGATCATATTCAAACTAGATTCCTCAACTTGCTGTTTTGTCAGTGATATTAACTTATTCACTTGAATATGATAACTTCAGCATGAAAACAGGGAGAAGGGTGATTATGACATGACCATATTGTCATTGGCAAGTAATTTGCAATTGCCAATGGATTGTTAATTTCTGGAAGCTTTTTCCATATGTGCTACACATTTGTCCTGTCAATTGCCTGAAACTTGATGGTAATGAAAGGAAATTACTGCACCATAATAAGAGATACTTCACTTTATTACAATTCATAGCTTTCCATATCTACCCTATGGGAGTATAAAGGGAGTGGGACATGTTTCCTGCAATTTAATTAGATTTGTGGCAAAAAGCAGAATTCCCAATACTCCTTTGTATTACTTGAAGACGCATCACGTCATTTTCCTAATGTATCAATTACTGTAATAGCACTGCACATACATAATTCAGTCTTTAGAGTCATAGAGTCATAGAGTGAAACAGTGTGGAAACAGGCCCTTCGGCCCAACTCGCCCCCACAACAATGTCTTTCTGCAAAGAAAAACAGAAATATATTTTTGACATGGTCGACCATTTTAACACGCAATTTAGAATTTAATTGAAATAGTTCTGCTTGGTCATTATTGACTAGTTTTTACTTCAATGTTTTGTAAGTGTTTCTGACTGAATTAAATTCATATTGGAAAATGGAGCTTGGTATTAACATAGCTGAAAATTATCCATCTCTTGTTCCTGTTACTTTGGAAGGAATATAGGAGAGCCATAAATAACAATGGCATATTTTCCCAGCCTTAAGGATTGTTTAGGCCTTAGTTTCGGGGAAGTGAAACCCATTTTGTGATGGCTATATGCATTTTGATGCTGCTTCTTGCAAAGGCAAATAACAAAGGTAGAGCAAGGAACAAAACATTCATAAACAGTCCGAAAATGCTTAAAATATTCTGTGTAATATTGGATTGCTACTTCTAATAGGATATGCTAATCTAAAGGATTGATAGATATTGTACATCCATCAGGAATTATGTGGAGAGCACGTAATGATCCAAATGTGAACTAGTCTTTTGAACACAGTTAAAATATAAACTACAAACAGTAATCAGTTTTGAAATTAAAAGGACAACTTTGTAAACAAACAGAGTTGTCTACAGAGCACATGCTACAGGTCCACAGCAGGAGGCCGCTCAAACAATGCGGTTTGTAAACTGACATGTCCATGAGACGTTCTCATGTGCATCAGCTCAATGTAAAAAAAAGTGGCCTAGGTCAAATGGCTATATCTGATTATACATCAGGCACCTTCATTAATTTATTTTACATCATAGTAACAGAGATTAAGGTAGATTACAAACCATTCATGTTACTTAGCAAATCAAACATAGCAAGAAGCATATTTGTTCTAAATAGCAATAATTGAGATATTTGTGTACCCAAATTGACAGCCCCCAAAAACTAATATTGGTTGTTTTGGTTCTCTGTCCTCAGCAGTGTTTTTTTTGTAAAAAGTGAAGATGGTTGTCCAAAATTGCAGCAGTATTTTCATCGGTTAGGCAGGTGGCTAAGGAATGGTTCACAGAATGTAACACAAAGAAGTGCGAGATGTTGCATTTTAGGCAGTCTAACAAGGGCAAGACCTGAACAGTGAATGACAGGGCTCTGGAGAGTGTTGTAGACCAGATGGATCTAGGAGTGCAGTTTACTGGTTCCTTGAAAGTGGTACCAGGTAGATATGGTGGTCAAGTAGGCTTTCAGCACATTGACTTTCATCAGTCAGTATTGAGTATAGAAGTTGGGAGATTGTGTTATAGACAATAGACAATAGACAATAGGTGCAGGAGTAGGCCATTCAGCCCTTCGAGCCAGCACCGCCATTCAATGCGATCATGGCTGATCACTCTCAATCAGTACCCCGTTCCTGCCTTCTCCCCATACCCCCTCACTCCGCTATCCTTAAGAGCTCTATCCAGCTCTCTCTTGAAAGCATCCAACGAACTGGCCTTCACTGCCTTCTGAGGCAGAGAATTCCACACCTTCACCACCCTCTGACTGAAAAAGTTCTTCCTCATCTCCGTTCTAAATGGCCTACCCCTTATTCTTAAACTTAAACTTATAGTTGTGTTATACATTGGTGAAGCCACATTTATTGTGATCAGTTTTTGTCACCATGTTATAGAAAAGAGGTTGTTAAGCTGGAAAGATTGCAGAGAAGATTTATGAGGATGTTACCAGGACTTGAGGGCATGAGCAATAGGGAGAGGAAGAACAGACTAGGACTTTATTCCTTGGAGCACAGGAGGATGACGAGTTATCTTATAGATATGTACAAGATCATGAGAGGAATAGATTGGATAAATCCACAGAGTCTTTTGACCAGAGTAGGGGAATCGAGGACAAAAGCACACAGGTTTAAGGTGAGGTGGGAAAGATTTAATAGAAACCTGAGAGGTAACTTTTCTTTTACACAAAGGGTGGTGGGTATTTGGAATGAGTTGCAGGAGGAGGTAGATGAGACAGGTACTATCGTTACATTTAAGAAACATTTGGACAGGGATATGGATAGGATAGGTTTAGAGGGTTGTGAATCAAGTGCAGGCAGGTGGGACTAGTGCAGATGAGGCATGGTGGATGGCTTGATCTAGTTGGGTCAAACGGCTGGTTTTCACATTGTATAACTCTATGACTAAGTTTTTAGACCATCCAGTAAATTACTTTGTCCCAGCAAAGGTGTTTGAACATTCAGAGGACTCTTGTCAATTACAGTATATGCCCATTGTAATTCAATGGAAGCATTTGTCAGGCTCAAAATATTGAAGTGAATGATGTCAACGTAGCTCGTGAAATTGTATTGAATCACCTGATTTATCTTTGTTCTTGAGTAAAAACTCAATCTACTTTGAGTTTTGAGAGATTCTATTGAGCACATCTTCAAGAGAATGCTTGCTTAGAAACATAGAAACATAGAAAAACAGGTGCGAGTAGGCCATTCGGCCCTTCGAGTCAGCACCGCCATTCAATATGATCATGGTTGATCATCTAAAATCAGTACCCCATTCATGCTTTTTCCTCATATCCCTTGATTCCTTTAGCCCAGTGTGTAGGGTAGTGTTCATGCACATGGATCGCTGGTCGGTGCGGACTCAGTGGGCCGAAGGCCCTGTTTCCATGCTGTATCTCTGACCTTAACTATGGTGAACAAAGACTTGCACCCATGGTATCAGATCTGCCATCCTGAGAGTGAACCCATGGAAAGCAACAGGCCCAGAAGGAGTCCAGGCCTGTTATGGCGCAAATCAATTCCAGCCTCCCGATAGCTTTGATCCACTGCAATTCACTCACCATTGCTCCAAATCCATGCCAGGTCCATCTTCCCTAGACATCACGTCCCTTGTCCCTGGAACATCTGGATAACAAGAACAGCTATGTCAGATTCCTGTATATTAACTGTAACCACCTTCAACGTGATAATTTCAACCAAAGTCATCTCCAAACTGCTGGACCTAGGACCCCCCCTCTGTAACTAGATCCTTGATTGGCAAACCAATAAACCACAATCAAAAAGGGCAGCAAAAATATCTTCCACATTTCTCCAACCACTCTTACCAATTTTTCTAGATGCACTCAAGAAAGCATTCAATTGGAATGCACCATAGCTTGTTATGGCAACTGCTCTGTTCAAAACCACAAGTAAATTGCAGTGAGTTGTGAACTCAGCCCAGTCCATGAAACAAACCAGATTTCCCCCACATCAACTCCTTCCAATGTGTAGGAAGGAACTGCAGATGCTGGTTGACACCGAAGATAGACACAAAATGCTGGAGTAACCCAGCGGGACAGGTAGCATCTCTGGATAGAAGGAATGGGTGACGTTTCGAGTTGAGACCCTTGTACAGACTGAAGAAAGGTCTCGACCTGAAACATCACCCATTCCTTCTAACCAGGGATGCTGCCTGTTACTCCAGCATTTTGTGCCAACTTCTATCCTCACTTCTATCCTCTGGAAAGCAGACTGCAGAATTGAGGGGCACTCGGATGCTGATCATTTGCTCTTCTACCCTCTCCCATCTAACAGAAGATACAAAAGCTTTAAAGCAGAGTCAAGAACAGCTTCATCCTGCTGTTATTAGACTCTTGCACGGATCTCTTCAATGCTAAGGATGACTTTTTTTTTCTATCTACCTCATCGCAGGCTTTGCACATTTTTATTTGAACTTTGTAGCTCTAACATTATATTCTGCACTCTGCTTACCTTCTTGCACTATTTGATGGATTGAAGCATGGTCTGATTTGCTTGGATAGCATGCAAAATAACCTATTTCACTATCTCGGCAAATGTGACAATAATAAACCAATACCAATCTCCATGTGATTTAGTCACAGGCACAGCACAAATCCGATAGATAGTTTTGTTTATTGTCAGATACACTGGGGTGCATTGAATTTCCTCCTATCTCCTTGAAGAAGTGCAAACAAAATCTAAACTGCAACAATGAAATAATTAAATGAGGTAGATGTAAATCTGTGCACTGTGAACAGCTTGATTGTATTCATGTATAATCTTTTCGTTGACTGGACAACACGCAAACAAAAGCTTTTCACTCAGTACTTCGGTGCGCATGCCAATAAGAAACTAAACTGAAAATCGGGATGGGGTTGTGAAAGAGGTCTGCCTGTTGGAAATCCAGAAGCCAGTTGCAGCCAGAGCCTCCGAGGGCAACGAGGTTCAGGAGTTGTGTGATGAGCCAACTCAGTGTTATAATGTTGAAGGCTGAGCTGCATTCAATGAATAGCATTTTGACATAGGGGTTCTTATTGAAAAAGTGATCCAGAGATGAATGTAATACAAGGGAAATAGGGCTGGAAACCAGAGCAGCAAGCGGAGGAATTTTTGGGCAGTTGAGATTATGGCAAGTAAATCTGAAAGGAAGGACAGGCTAGGCCAGGTTAATGAACACTTTGAGACTAATGGGGTTTATTTCAAGCAAGATTTATTATGGATAAAGCACATGAACGTAGTCTGGAACTGTGATGTTGTGGCTATTATGGAGACTTGGTAGCTGAAGGGACAGGACTGTTGGCTTCATGTTCCATGTTCTTAAACGTTATTCAATGTCTCTGGCCATTCTACACATTTCCTCAAACATTAAATCCTCCACATTAAATTGCTTCACCTTCTCAAGCACTAATCATCAGACTGAACAATCCTACAATGCTACATCTAAAAAGGTTTGGAAATTGGATTTCATTGACTGTTTCCTAAGCTGACTATGCGCCACCAACAATTTCCTCCAGTACTCAAAGATTTCAGCTAGTTCTAAGTTTTAAAAAGTCCTTCAATCGTTTCACTAGGTCCTTGCATAAGACGTAGACTGGAGTTTATTGCACTTCTAGATTCACCAACTTTTACCAGCAACACCAAAGACTGCATCTGTTTGCACATTTCTCTGTCCCACTTCTACACCCTGGGCCTCAATGATATCCATTGTCTAAGTGAACATATCAACTTGTTGCACACACAGAACAATTGGTTACATCTACATCTACTTCTTAAGCACAATGATATTTCCAAACATCCAACACCTTCCTTATCTCTGCTCTGCCTGTCTATTTTCTTTACATTGGATCAATGTTCTACTACTCTCACAGGCAGATATATCCGAAACCTGGTGCCAATACAGTCCTGGCAGGCTATTTTGGGTTGTGTTCCTCGGGCAAATGAGATCCTGGCATTTCCTTCACGGAAGGCAATACCGTGATGTAATGACAATTGTTACTACAACAACGATCTGATTAAAGATACCAATACAGATCTGAATAATTATGCCGGCACAGTGGCACAGCTGGTAGATCTGCTGCCTCACAATGTCAGAGACCTGGCTTCAATTCTAACATCGGGTGCTGTCTGTGTGGAGTTTCCAAGTTCTCCCTGTGACCGTGTGGGTTTCCTCTGGACGCTCTAGTGTCCTCCCACATCCCAAATGTGTGCAGGTTTGTAGGTTAATTGGCCTCTAAATTTCCCCTAGGATATAAGGATGTGAAAAGAGATAATATAGAATTAGTGTGAATGGATGATCAATGGTCAGCGTGGACTCGGTGGGCCAAAGAGCCTATTTCCATGTCGTATGACTAAACTAAACCAAAGGCAGAGCAGGCTTGATGGGCCGAATGATCTGGTCCTGCTTTTAATTCATATGTTCATATGTATGTTAATAAAGAGTGAGGTAATCCAAATTATATTTCATGGCAATTTCAAAGATTTGTGGTCCCCATTTCCGAGACTAGCTTTTTATTTCTTATTCCAGAATATATAACCAGTTAAATTTCTCAGCAAATAACACGATGAAATTTGAATTCATATTTTAGGACCATTTTCCGAACCCCTGGATCATTTGTGTAATAATTTAAACTCTACAGCACACTGTCTTACTGTGACATGGAGATAAGTGTCCAAGTGATAAAGTTCAAGTTAGAAAAGGAACACCTGCTGACATGAGAAAGAACTTTGCAATTCTTTTAATCTTCTGGGAAACAGAAGTTCAAGAGATCCCTTAGAAAGCAGATAAAGGTCTCTTAAGTGGTGTCCATTAGGCATCGGAAATGAATTGGGTTCAAAACATGTCAACATGGGTACTTAGAAGTTTATTTTAGCACAAAAACCCTGAGAATCAGTAACTATTTCTGCAGATATGAATTGAAACTAGAGTCAGCTGAAAGCAAATGGTGTTTAAGGTGTCATTTTAGTGCAGAGTAAGATGAATTGAAAAGTGACTGGTCCATAGTGTGGAACAGTCTTGCAGCAATCTTAAAATACCGAGTTTTGTAACCAAGTGCAAGTTAAAATAAATATATTTAGGATCTTTTTAAATCCATAGTTTAAATTTACAAATTACTAAATTACAGTTCAAATAACTCCTTAACTAAATCGAAACAAAATATTGTCATGAAATTTGCTTAGCATTTAAGCATTGTAAATGTGGAACATTTATTTTGGACTTAACTTGTCTCTGTGTCCAATAAAGGACAGCCCCATGCAGAACTGTCAATATTTAATGACATAAATGTAAGTAAGGTCAAGATCTTGGCATTTCCATATCTGAATGAAATGTCACAAATTCTTGCTTTTCAATCTGTTGCAAGGGAGTGCACACTTGCTAGAATTTCCCAGTGTTCATTCATACCAGATCCATAAACTGATTCATTTTGAGAGATTTTATATCTCCAAAGAAAGAAACTAGTGGGTTGAAATTATTTGCATTTGCTATAATAGTTTAAATTATTTTAAGTAATATGAGTAATAATTATTATAATTTGCGGTGGCACATTGGGATAGCGGTACAGTTGCTGCTTTACAATGCCATAGACCCGGGTTCGATCCTGGGTGCTCTCTGGACAGAATTTGTACATTCTCCCTGTGACCACATGGGTTTTCTCTGAGAGCTCCAGTTTCCTCCCACATTCCAAAGGCATACAGGTTTATAGGTTAATTGGCTTCGGTCAAAATCGTAAATTGTCCCTAGTGTGTAGGATAGTGCTATTGTACATGAATCGCTGGTCCGCACCGAACATGGTGACCGAAGGGCCCGTTTTCGCATTGTATCTCTAAACTTAATGCAGTGATCTTCATGCCTGGACGTTGGAATGGCCAATTTAGATGTATCAAAATGTTATTGTGTGCAATGCCAGCACCAATTCAGGTTCCCAAAATAATTGTTCATTGCACTTCTTTGAAGGCGCATTATTATATTTCCACCTTAAAAGAACATTTATGCTCCAAAGTCCCTGATGGGAGCTGCATGGAAACTTGCAATCATTGCACACCAATCACATTAATTTTGTAATTCTAAAATTAACTCCACTCTTACCACCCACAGACCAGTTGCAAACAAAAACTGCTCTGCAACTAAGGGAAAATATGGGGAAAGGGAGAACAACATCCCCCAGTATAATTGTGGCCACCAGCTTAAGCAAGCTTCTTCCCTGAGGGAATCCCATACCACATGTTACCTAGGGGGTGATCAGTCAGACAGAGATCATAGCATGTTACATTGAAATAAGCAAAATAAAAAAGTTTGTAATGAGTCATAGTCAGAGTTCTACAGCACAGAAACTGTTGTACTTCGTGGTCCGGTATCTGTTATACCTTTGTTATGACTCTGGACGGACCACAAGTACACGTGTTTAAAAGGTTATCATGCTGGAGCTTAAATCCAGGCTGTTTATTCCGTGGCCACCTGGAACCAGAGTGGCCACCTGGAACCAGAGTGGCCACCTAATCACCTCATTCTCTTATATAGACATTACTGCACAGGCAAACAAAGTAGTCCTTGTGATACAACAAAGTAGTCCCTGCAATATCATAACATCCCCCTTGTCTTATATAAAAACTGTTTTGTCTACTTTTTTTTGTTTGTTTTGTTTTCTTTATCTTTCTAGGGCTAAAATATATTTAACAAACAACACTAACACATAATTGCTTTTTGCGCCTTCATGGTGGTCACTCCCCAGCGGGTGGTCACTCATCTCTGGGTGGTCACTCATCTCCGGTTGGTCACTCATCTCTGGGTGGTCACTCACTCTGGGTGGTCACTCCACTCCGGGTGGTCACTCAATTCCGTGTGGTCGCTCATCTCCGAGTGGTCACTCATCTCCGGGTGGTCACTCACTCCGTGTGGTCACTCACTCTGGGTGGTCACTCACTCCGGGTGGTCACTCATCTCCAGTTGCCGCGCCTCTGTGTGTGGCCGGTCTCTCCGGTCACCTCGCCTCCGTGTGAAGCCAGTCCCTCCAGTTTCCGAACTTGGGCCTGCACAGGGCTGGGGCGCGATGTGGGCCTTCACACACCGCCCTCAGCAGCTTGCAGCGTCATGTCGGACATTCGGCGCTGACTACTGATCAGGTAATTATACCTACATAAATTGGCCATGTCGAGTTGCAATCCTAGCGTCCCTTACCGAGCTGGAAACTTTTTTTTTCCGTTAGGGCTCTATGTTTTTTTTTTAACCTTTTTGCTTGGGCTTTTTTTTTTCCTTTCTGGCTAAACACCAAACCGCTGCCACCATATTTTACTTCGTGGTATCTTTTGTACCTTTGTTGAGACTCTGGAATGGACCACGTGTACACATGTTTAAAAGGTTATCATGCTGGAGCTTAAATCCAGGCTGTTTATTCCGTGGCCACCTGGAACCAGAGTGGCCACCTAATCACCTCATTCTCTTATTATAGACATTACTACAGTGGCAAACAAAGTAGTCCTTGTGATACAACAAAGTAGTCCCTGCAATATCACAACAGAAACAAGTGTTTCAAACTGGTGCCCAACCTCATCCACGCTGACCAAGATGTCTGGCTGAGCCAATTGCCTGCATTTGGCAACATTTCATCTAATCCTTTTCTATTCATACTATCTGCACTAGTCCTATCTGCTTGTGTTTGGCCTACATTCCTCCAAACCTATCATATTCTGGATAGTACCTGCCCCAATTACCTTCACTTGAAGCTCGTTCCACACACCCACCACCCTTTGTGTAAAATGTTACCCCTCAGATTCCTATTAAAACTTTTTCCCCTCACCTTAACCCTATGTCCGTAGGTTCTTGATTCCCCAACTATGGGCAAGAGACTGTGTTTACCACTCATAATTTTGTACACATTCCATTCATGATTTTATACACATTTTCTTGGTGAAAACAAATGCAAAGTACTTGTTTATTACCTTGCCTACATCCTCAGACTCCAAGCACAAATTCCTTCCTTTGTCCTTGTGCAGTACTACCTTCTCCCTGGTTACCATTTTGTTTTTAATGTAGGTATAAAAAGCTTTGGGATTTTCTTTAATCCGACTCAAAGCCATTTCATGGCCCCTTTTGGCTCTTTTAATCTCCTGCTTGAGTTCCTTCATCCTTTCTTTATATTCGTCAAAGGGCCTTTCTGATTCTATCCACTTCCATTTTCTTTTTGACTAAATTTACAACTTATTTGGCCATCCAAAATGCCTTTACTTTGCCACCTAAGTCCCTCTTCCTTCCTGAAACATACCTGTTCAGACATTCAATCAACCGTCCTTTAAATGACTCCCACATATCAGAAGTAGGCTTACCCAATAACATCTTCTCCCAGTGAATATTCTTGGATAAACCTCACAAATTCTTCCCCGACTAAATCTTTGGTACTGACCTAGTCCCACTCTATATTGTGGAAGTGAAGAACCCAAAAAGTTACCTATCCATGTTTTCCAGAGGTGCTGCCTAACTTGCTGAGTTACTCCAACACTTTTGGAGAAGTTAAAGTTCAAGTAGCTAATATAGATGACAAACAACAGTGAACACAGCACAAATCTCTAGCACCATTGGTCATAGGCCTCCAATAAGAAAAGCAATGCTCTACTGCCACCAACTGACTCGCATCACAAAACCAATTTTGAGTCCAGTTGGCTAGCTCACCATGGATGCCACGTTATCTAACTTTATGTACTGGCCTATCATGCAGAACCTTGTCAAAGGCCTTGCCAACATCCATATAGACACAATTTAGCACCCTGCCCTTATCAATCTTCTTCAGCAATGAAAATCTCAACCAAATTTGTGAGACACAGTTTGCCATGCATAAACCCATGCCTACTATCCCTAATCAATCCATACCTTTTCAAATGCTGTTGTATCCTGTCCCTCAGAATTCCTTCCAGTGTGTTCACCGCCCTGTAATTCACTAGTTCGTCTTTAAAACCCTACGTAAATAAAAGCACAGCATTAGCCATCCAGTCCTCCAGTGTGTCACCTGTGGCTAAAGATGATGCAGATATCTCTGCCAAGGACCCTGTAATTTCTTCTTTAGATTTCTGCAATCACCTGGGAGACATTTGCTCAGACCCTGTGGTTTTATCCAACTGAACACGCCTCAAGGCTGCCAGCAGTTTATCTGTTATAATGTCACATTTCCTCTATTTCCCAGACCTGCTCTCACGCTCTGCTCCTTCTCCCAGACAGAGTAAAGATAATGTTCTCTTGGTCTTCACCTTTCACCCTTCCTGCCTGCACATCTAACACATCATTCTTTGACATTTCCACCAGCTACAAGATCATCTTGCCACCAGTCCCCTATCCTCTCCCCATCCCATTCTGCTTTTCGCAGATATCTCGCTTTCTCCATGACTCCCTGGTTTGTTCATCTCAACTCTTCTACACAACCCCATCCACGTACTTTCCACTGCAACCAAAGGAGGTGCAACACTTGTCCCCATACCTCCTCCCTCACCTCCATCCATGAATCTAAGTAGCCCTTCTAGGTCAGGCAAATATTCTTGCAAAATCTTCAGCCTCATTTACTTCATTCGGTGCTCTCATTTTGGCTTCCTCTACATCAACGAGACCAAACATAGATGAGGCAACCCTTTTGCAGAACACCGGCACTTGTATGCCTGCAATCAGCATCCTGGTCTCCTGTTTGTGTGCCATTTCAACTCCACTTCCCATTCCTGCACACTGACCCATCCTTCCTTGTCCTTCTCCATTTCCAGTTTGAGACTAAAGATAATCTGGAAGAACACCGCCTCATATTCCACCTGTATAGTCTACAGCCCAATGGGTTGAACATTGAATTTTCCAACTTTAGTTAATCCATACATCCTGTGCTACTTTCTCCCTGCAACAGATCCATCCAGGTTCTCCCCTTCATCCCCTGGTCCCATCTGCTTACCACACATTTTATCTACTGTGGCATTTTTATCACTAGCAATTGGATCCATCTGCACATCATCTCTCTATTATCTGGCTCCACTTGTCACTGTTGTTACTTATCAGATTTCAGCATTTGTAACCTCCTGTCTCTTCACATATTACCTTCCAGCCCCTGTCCCTATCCCCACCTTTCTCCTCCCATACATGGCTACATTTGCCCATCATCCCCACCTCACGTGGTTCTGCCTATCATCTAGAAGCCCCTGTATTACTCCTCCCTCTCACCTCTTTATACTGACTATCCGCCTTCACACTCTCAGTCCTGATGCAGAGTCTCGACCTGAAACATTGCTTTGCCTCCACAGATGGCACACGACCTGCTGATTCATCCAGCAGATTGCTTTTGGTTAAAATTGAACACAGTTCTGAAAGAAAAACAAGTGCCATGCTATAATGTTTCTAGGTATGGGTAATTTGAGGTTATTTAATATTATTCTTAAATTGTTCAATGTTTTTTTTAATAGTCATTATGTATTTGATTTTTAATAGTTAGGGCGCCTCAGAGGGATTGACAAAACAGTAACAATGATGAACGATAAAGCAGGGAGCATGACTTTGCCAGATGTTAGAGGTGCTCTCAGTTGTTTCACAGTCGGGGCTAGGTCTGACAATTAAATGTGACAGCATTAACCTGCCAAACTTTGCCTCCGGGCAGCATCTTGCTGGTTAGGATCAAGCCTTCCTATTACACACATTTAGCCTTGCTCATATGGATCGAGTAAGTGCACAATTAATAGGCAACTCTGTGGTGAGTCTTGACAGCAACCCACAGTCAGCAACCCACAGTCAGCAAAATTCAAGCCAATGTATTGATTAACATACAAAAAAATTAATGAATTCTACATCATGTGCCTGCTGGCTTCTGTGACACTAAAACTGAACAGTTATAACAAGAATCAACTTTCATCGGTAAAGGCAAAGCATGAAATTCTTGCGAGTTCTATCTCCCCAGTTGTTCCTGTTAAACTGGGTGCCCAGTGGAAAGTTTGGAGTTCAGCTTCTTCGAGTATTTAATTCTCCTCAAAATGCACATCCATTTGCTGTTCATTTTCTCTTTTTCCTGGTAACTAAAATGACTCATTGCTTTTGAATATTATCCAGCAAAACCTAGTCATCAATTTGGAGTCCTGTTGGTGATCCATTAATATGCAGTCAGGAGAAGCAGTCAATTGGTTCTGAGTGTTGGAAGGAACTGCAGATGCTGGTTTACATCAAAGATAGACCAAAATGCTGGAGTAACTCAGAGGAACAGGCAGCATCTCTGGAAAGAAGGAATGGGTGATGTTTTGGGTTGAGACCCTTCTTCAGACTGACCCGACCCGTCATCCATTCCTTCTCTCCTTCTCTGCCTATCCCGCTGAGTTATTCCAGCATTTTGTGTCTATAATTGATTCTTAATGTCGGACATTGCACATACTTCAAGAATTATGTGGATAGCAGGCATTAATACAAAGAACTGTTTAAATGTAAACTACAAGCTGTAATCAGTTTTGTAATGAAAATGACAGATTTGTAAACAAACATTACAGTCTACTGACCCACAGCAGGAGGCTGCTAAAGAGATATGGTTTGTAAACTGACATAACCGTGGGACGTTCTCTTATGAGTCAGCTAAATGTAAGAAATGTAAGAAAATTGGCCTATGTTAATGGTTGACATCTAACTAGGTGTCGGACATATTCAGCAATGTTATTTTGCATCATTGTGAAGGTTGTTGACCGGATTGATTTTATCACTTAGCACATCAAGCATACATACATACATACATACATACATACATACATACATACATACATACATACATACATACATACATACATACATACATACATACATACATACATACATACATACATACATACATACATACATACATGCATACATGCATGTTTGCTCTATAATTAACTGGGATATCTGAGTACCCAGACAGTCAGTCCTCACAATGTTACTTTTAGATGTCTGGATTCTGCATCTCAGAAGCTCTTGGACCTCTCATTTTAAAGCTCTGATGAATTATTTCTCCCAGCAAAGGTGTTGAACATTGAGAGGTGTCTGGTCAGTTACAGTGTGCTGGCAATGTATATATTTAATTCAATTGAACCATTGGTCAGACTCAGTATTGAAGGAAACAATGATGAAATTGTATCGAAATACCTGCTGTTATCTTTGTTCTTAACAGTATAAAAAACAATGTTCTTGATTAACAGCTCAATGTACTTCATGCTTGGAGATATTCTACTGAATTTTCTTCAAGGGAATGCATATTCGTTGTGATGAATAAAGATCTTTTACATAAACCGGCTAAAGTGGTATCACTGAGTAAGTTATATATTGTAGGAAAATAACTGCAGATGCTGGTATAAATCAAAGGTATTTATTCCCAAAATGCAGAAGTAACTCAGCAGGTCAGGCAGCATCTCAGAAGAGGAATGGGTAACGTTTCGGGTCGAGACCCTTCTTCAGACTGAGTTATATATTGTGGTAAATTGGATTCTACTTTTCTCAACTGAGCTAAGGAGTAACTGGCCAGTTTCTTTCCACCCCACTAACTTAATTTCACTCACAGAAACCAATCTGAATTATCTCATCTTCATGCGGTTTTAGGTTCTTATAACCTTCCTCCTTTAATGAGTATCCCCATTCTCTTGAGCCCATCATTAAGTGACATCTCTTTTGCATAGCTTGGCTGAATATTAAATTTAGGAGAAGCAATGAGCTGGATTGTCTTTAAGCAAATAGTTCTATAACTACATGCAGCTTACTCTCCAACTTTCTCCCAATTTTACTCCTGCACTTTGACAAACACAAGTTAACGAAGTTGAATGCTTTTGACTTGTCACTCTGTCATTCGAATAATTATTGAGTCCAGCCACATAGACATGGAAGGTAAGTGTAAGATGTGAGATACACTTGGCTTCATAGTTTTAGTTAAAGAAGGCAAGCATATGAAATCCAAACTTTACATTTGAACCGGGTCATTGATCCCTGAGTTCCAAAGGTATGTGTAGGTCACTGATTTATTCACTTTGGTTTTTTTAAAACATGTTCTAATGCTTTAAGCTGCTTATAATTAGATTTTCCTTTAATTTATTTAATTACATTTTTTAATTACTTCAGTACATTTAAGTAGTTGCTTAAATGTCCTGACTATCAATTCTCAGATCATTGCCAGAGGTGAATTATCACAAAAAAATCAAGGACATACTGGTGATGAAACTCCAGACTCCAATGCCTCCGTTTAGGCACCATCTGTGGTCTGCTGTGCCTCACAGGACAACTCTTCAACATAAAGATCACCTAGGCCATGTCCAGAACAGGTTGGTTCACCCTGTCAACTCCTTGGGAACTATGGATGTCAAATTCTGCGGCTAAATGGGTCAAAGTGAGGTTGCAAGATGGATTCAACAATGGCTGAATGGGAGATACCAGAGGGTAATGGTTGACAATTGTATGTCAGGTTGGAGGCCAGTGTCTAGTGGAGTACCCCAAGGATCTGTGTTGGGTCCACTGTTGTTTGTCATTTACATTAATGATCTGGATGATGGTGTGGCAAATTGGATTAGTAAATATGCAGATGATACTAAGATAGGTGGTGTAGTTAATAATGAAGTAGAGTTTCAAAGTCTACAGAGAGACTTGGGCCTTTTGGAAGGGTGGGCTGAAAGATGGCAGATGGAGTTTAATGCTGATAAGTGTGAGGTGCTGCATTTTGGTAGGACAAATCAAAATAGGACGTACAGGGTAAATGGTAGGGAATTGAGGAATGCAGTGGAACAGAGGGATCTGGGAATAACTGTGCATTGTTCCCTGAAGGTGGAATCTCATGTGGATAGGGTGGTGAAGAGGCGTTTGGTATGCTTGCCTTTATAAATCAGAGCATCGAGTATAGAAGTTGGGATGTAATGTTAAAATTGTACAGGGCATTGGTGAGGCCGAATCGGGAGTATGGTGTGCAGTTCTGGTTGCCAAATTATTGGAAGGATGTCGACAAAATGGAGAGGGTACAGAGGAGATTTACTAGAATGTTGCCTGGGTTTCAGCACTTAAGCTACAGAGAGAGGTTGAACAGGTTGGGTCTTTATTCTTTGGAGCGTAGAAGGTTGAGGGGGGACTTGATAGAGGTTTTTTAAATTTTGAGAGGGACGGACAGAGTTGACGTGGGTAGGCTTTTCCCTTTGAGAGTGGGGAAGATTCCAACAAGGGGACATAGCTTCAGAATTGAGGGACAAAAGTTTAGGGGTAACATGAGGGGTAACTTCTTTACTCAGAGGGTGGTGGCTGTATGGAATGGGCTTCCGGTGGAAGTGGTGGAGGCAGGCTCAATTTTATTATTTAAGAGTAAATTGGATAGGTATATGGATAAGAGGGGATTAGAGGGTTATGGTCTGAGTGCAGGTAGATGAGACTAGGTCAGGGAGAGTGGTCGGTGTGGACTGGTAGGGCCGAACGGGCCTGTTTCCGTGCTGTAGTTGTTATATGGTTATGTGGTTATATGGTTGTGGGGAAGGGAATCCAGCAGAATTCAGAATCACATTGTATTGCTGTATGCTATACTCACTAAATGTTCAACTTCACCATTAACTGGATTACAATGTGCAAATAAACTAAATATGCCAATTTTTTTAGAAAGTTGAGTATTAATGCTTAAAATGTGGGGCTAATTAAATTATACAAAATAGTTACTATTCTTAAATTTATATCATCAAATATGCACACAATGCATCTAGAAATTCCATATTTAACTTCCTTTGATAAGGAAGTGATTTTGAGTAACAATGCTGCTTCAGGCCTCTCAATTGAATTCCTGACAATTATAGAACTGAGAAATTCCACAGCAAGGGCTATCGCAACGCATGGAGCAGGTTCCATTTACTGATACAATAGTGTGAATAAAACTGTCAATCTTAGCTGTATTTACCAAAATAATTTTGAAAATATAAACATACACCAAGTGGACCTTTTCTTTGTACTATGTGAAGTGGCTTTTAAACTTGCAGGAAACAGGAGCACAAAGGAATTTAAAACGTAATCTTTGTCGATAAAAAGTTGATTGCTCCCATTGCTTTCTGAAATAGGCATTCATTTATTCAATCACTTATCAAAGCTAGGGAAAATCAATTAGGCAGAAAATAACCCAACTATTCCGAACCAATAAGATAATTTTAAAGCAATTTTACTGACCCCACAGGTTTATTTCGATTTGATGAAATCGAGCAAATATTAGTCAATGTATAACCATAACAAAGCAGATTATGGTGCAGACTGCTTGATTACATTTGAAACACCACTTTGCCAGAGAAATTTACAATTAACCATGTTGGTACTCCCTTTCCTTAAAGGCTTGAATCTTCCTAAGCTTTTTATGTTAAAAAAAAACAAATATTCAAATGGTTTTCAATATGTGCCAACGTCCTTCAAAGACAATCATTTAGTTTCTCTGAAACATAAACACTACAAATGTAACTGCCAGCATTTGCACAGCAGCAATGCCTCTTTTGGTCATCGTTGGTTATAGAAATAACATCAATACATTCATGTAACATTCATAAACGCGGTCAGTTATGGCTACCCCTAGGTTTTCCAATAATAATAATGTAAATTCATGAGAACCTCACTTAACCAAGAGTATCTTCAGTGATTCTTGTGGTCACAGGCACAGCCCATCCCCTCTTCAGCATTTCCTTTCTTCCATCACTATGTTCCCAACACTGAGGGGCATCAATGGGAAAACAAGATGAGAATTGGTAAGGATTTCTACTTGGGATAAAATAACAGAGTTGGTGGGTGCAATTTTATGAGACCTGTGTTTCAGAGATGCAAGAGGAACAGCATGGATGCTCCGTAACAAATGTAACCAACCCAGCCACCTTCCATCAGCAGACTTCAGCAAGACGTTTGATAAAGTACTGCATGGTGAAAAGAGAAAGATTTAATAGAAACCTGGTGAACAACTTTTCACTACCCAGGGTGGTATGTATATGAAACGGGCTGCTAGAGGAGGTGAAGCAGGTACTATAACAACATTTAAAGACATTTGGACAGGTACATGGATAGGGATGGTTTAGAGGGATATGGGCCAAACACTGGTAGGTGGGACTAGCATAAGTAGGGCGTCTTGGTTGGCAAGATGCAAGTTGGGTCAAAGGGCCTGTTTCTGTGGTGTTTGACACTATGAGTTACTAACTATTCCATGAGTTAAAGTTCTCCGTAATAACTTTGGAATGTGCCTTCTCCTGCATTGTTATTAGTGGACACATTTTTTTCCATTTAGACCTGCACAAACAAAGAGAACATGAGATTAAGGATTATTGATGAAGAGCAGTGGGAAATGTGGAGGTAGTCTGCATTGAGGTATAAGGCTGTTAAAGAGAAGTAAAGTTTTGTTCTTATTTTTCAGTTGAAGAGTTGTAGGCAGATAATGTGGTGCATTGAGTTACAGTCATCCTAAACTGATGTGGTTTGTATTAGTACTAGAAATGTTACACTATGAGGGTTTAGATTCGTAGGAACATAAGAAATAGAAACAGCAGTAGGCCATCCACGTCCTTGTACCTACTCTGCCAATCAAGAAATGGCTGAGCTTTAACTTCAATACCACTTTCCTGCACAAACCCGGAATGTTCTAATGCACAGGAAATGCATGGGATAAAATAGGGAAGACTTATTGATTATATCTCCAATACTATTGAGGTTTCTAAACTTGTTGCCATTCAGTTACACAGAAATAGTAATAAGAGAGTAATAAGGCCATGTCACCTCCCTCCAGGTGATGAAACAAAAACTGTTCAAAATAGACTAGGAAATAAGAAGACAAGAAAATGCAGATGCTGGAATCTTGAGCAAAAATAAAAGACTGGAGGAACTCAGTGGGTCAGGCAGCATCTGCGGAGGGAAAAAGACAGATGATATTTTGGGTGGTGCCCTTTGCCAGATTGAAAAAGTCTACTTGAACAAGTCTACATAGACTAGGAAATAATTTAAGTGGAAAAAAGTCCTATGATACTGATGGATTCTTGTGAACAGAAGACATTAAAGGATAGGAGGAAAGGCGGGCTTATGCAGTTGTCATGAACCTGTCATGAAATTATTTAATGACAGAAGAGGTTCCAGAAACCAACCCTTCCTCTTATGTTGCTATTTTCCTCTGTTTCATCACAGTTTGAGAGACGAGGAAAATAACATTGACGACAGATGATGAATTTGTCAACGAATAAAACAAAAGACTGCCCTGTTCTGGGATCAGCTGAATGCAGGTGAACAGTAGTTTTAAAGGCACAATCAAACTTTCACCTGGTTTAACTGTTGCCAACCATTTTTTGGGAGGTTGATATAATAACTATAATCATGGCAATAAAAGCAAATAGATACAAAATCCATGCATGCAACTTACTCTGTAGACTACTAGTTATTTAACAAAAATACAGTGCCTCCATTACATACCTCAAGGAAATTATAAGCCGACTGAGTTCTGAGATAACAAAGGCATTGGCCAGGATTCCAGTGCTGCGGGGGAGTATGCGATAGCAAGGAATCAGTGCATTCACTCTGAAATAACAGGATTTGTGCTAACCTGACACACTTCTTGCAATCAGATATATCTTTAGCTTAGGCTGTGCAATAGGTAAGACAGGATTTATTTCCATGTTCAGCAATCTTTGATGGATTAATGTCTCATCACATAAAAGTCACCTACCCTCTGCTGTCATCAGAGCAGCAAAATAACAAATCATGGACTAATTGACAGAATTAAGAATGTTGTCATGGTGAAACAAATTACACAGAATGAGCTGCATTCTTAACCTCCCACAGACTGCTGCACAGATTTCACAGTTGCTGACTAAAATGATTTTCATAGAAACATAGAAAATAGGTGCAGGAGGAGGCCATTTGGCACTTCAAGCCATTCATTGTGATCATGGCTGATCATCCACAATCAGTAACCTGTGCCTACTTTCTCCCCATATCACATGATCCCACTAGCCCCTACAGCTGTTTCTAACTCTCTTTTAAATTCATCCAATGAATTGGCCTCCATTGCCTTCTGTGGCAGAGAATTCCACAAATTCACAACTCTCTGGGTGAAAAAGTTTTTTCTCACCTCAGTTTTATATGGCCTCCCCTTTATTCTTAGACTGTGGCCCCTGGTTCTGGACTCCCCCAACATTGGAACATTTTTCCTGCATCTAGCTTGTCCAGTCGTTTCATAATTTTATATGTCTCTATAAGATCATCTCTCATCATTCTAAACTCCAGTGAATACAAGCCCAGTCTTTCCAATCTTTCCTCATACGACAGTCCCGCCATCCCGGAGATTAACCTTGTGAACCTACATTGCACGGCCTCAATAGCAAGGAGGTCCTTCCTTAAATTAGGAGACCAAAACTGTTCACAGTACTCCAAATGTGGTCTCACCAGGGCCCTATACAACTGCAGAAGGACCTCTTTACTCCTAAACTCAATTCCTCTCGTTATGAAGGCAAACATGCCATTAGCTTTCTTCACAGCCTGCTGTACCTGCACACTTACTTTCAATGACTTATGTACAAGGACACCCAGGTCTCATTGCACCTCCTAACCTAACACCATTGAGATAATAATCTGCCGCCTTGCTTTTGCCGCCAAAGTGGATAACCTCACATTTATCTACATTATACTTCATCTGCCATGCATCTGCCCACTCACTCAACCTGTCCAAGTCACCCTGCAATCTCCTAACATCCTCTTCGCAGTTCACACTGCCACCCTGCTTTGTGTCATCTGCAAACTTGCTAGTGTTACTTCTAATTCCATCATCCAAATCATTAATATATATTGTAAATAGTTGCGGCCCCAGCACCGAGTCTTGCGACACTCCACTTACCACTGCCTGCCATTCTGAAAAGGACCCGTTTATTCCTACTCTTTGCTTCCTGTCTGTCAACCATTATCTATCCATGTCAATACCCTACCCCCGATACCATGTGCTTTAATTTTGCCCACCAATCTCCTGTGTGGGACCTTATCAAAGGCTTTCTGAAAGTCCATATACACTGCATCCACTGGCTCTCCCTCATCAATTTTACTTGTTACAATCTCAAAAAATTCCAGATTAGTCAAGTAGGATTTCCCCTTCATAAATCCATGCTGACTTGGACCAATCATTTTACTGCTATCCAAATGCACCATTGTTACCTATTTAATAATTTACTCCAGCATCTTCCCCACAGCCGATGTCAGGCTAACTGGTCTATAATTCCCCATTTTCTCTCTTGCTCCTTTCTTGAAAAGTGGGATAACATTAGCTACCCTCCAATCCACAGGAACTGATCCTGAATCTATAGAACATTGGAAAATGATCACCAATGCATCCACAATTTCTAGAGCCACCTCCTTGAGTATCCTGGGATGCAGACCATCAGGCTCCAGGGATTTAACAGCCTTCAGTCCCATCAGTTTACCCAATACTATTTCTCGCCTAATGCAAATTTCTTTCAGTTCTTGTGTCTCCCTAGATCCTTGTCCTCTAGTACATCTGGGAGTCTGTTTGTGTCTTCCTTAGTGAAGACAAAACCGAAGTACCTGTTCAACTCTTCTGCCATTTCCTTGTTACCCATAATAATTTCACCCGTTTCTGCCTTCAGGGGACCCACATTTGTCTTTACTAATCTTTTTCTCTTAACATACCTAAGGAAGCTTTTACTATCCTTCTTTATATTCTTGGCCAGCTTATAGTCGTACTTTATCTTTTTACCCCGTATTGCCCTTTTTGTTACCTTCTGTGGTCCTCCGGAAAGAAAAGTTTCCCAATCCTCCGGCTTCCCGCTACACTTTGCTATGTTATACATCTTTTCTTTTTGTTTTTTTCCATCCCTAACTTCCCTTGTCAGCCACGGTGCCTCTTACTCCCCTTAGAATCTTTCTTCCTCTTTGGAATGAAATGATCCTGCATCTTCTGGATTATGCCCAGAAATTCCTGCTGTTCCACCATCATTCCTGCTTGTATCCTTTTCCAGTCGACCTTGGCCAGCCCCTCTCTCATGCCTTCGTAGTCCCCTTTTTCAACTGCACTTCTGATTTAACCTTCTCCCTCTCAGATTGCAGATTAAAACTAATCATATTATGGTCACTACCTCCTCGCGGCTCCTTTACCTTGAGTTCCCTTATTAAATCTAGTTCATTGGCCAACAGTAAATCCAGAATTGCCTTTTCTCTGCAAGGCTCCAGTACAAGCTGCTCTAAGAGGCACTCTACAAACTCCCTTTCTTGGGGTCCAGAACCAACCTGATTTTCCCAGTTTACCTGCAATATTGAAATCTCCCATAACTACAGTGGTATTTGTTTTGTGACATGCCAATTTTAACTCCTGCTGCAACTTACACCCTATAATGGAAAATGGATGAAGGGGAGCCAGTGGATGAAGTGCATCTAGGCATTCAGAAAGCCTTTGATAAGGTCCCGCACGGACGATTGGTGACTAAAATTAGAGCACATGGTATTGGGGGTAGGGTGTTGACATGGATAGAAAATTGGTTGGCAGACAGGAAGCAAAGAGTTGGAGTAAACGGGTCCTTTTCAGAATGGCAGGCAGTGGCGAGTGGAGTGCTGCAAGGCTCGGTGTTGGGGCCGCAACTATTTACCATATATATTAATGATTTGGAAGAGGGAATTAGAAGCAACACAAGCAAGTTTGCAGATGACACAAAGCTGGGTGGCACTGTAAACTGTGAAGAGGATGTTAGGAGGTTGCAGGGTGACCTGGACAGGTTGAGTGAGTGGGCAGATGCGTGGCAGATGCAGTATAATATAGATAAATGTGAGGTTATCCACTTTGGCGGCAAAAACAAGGAGGCAGATTATTATGGTGTTATATAGGTAAGGGGGAGGTGCAGCGAGACCTGGGAGTCCTTGTACACTAATCACTGAAAGTTGGTGTGCAGGTACAGCAGGCAGTGAAGAAAGCTAATGGAATGTTGGCCTTCATAACAAGAGGATTTCAATATAGGAGTAAAGAGGTTCTTCTGCAGTTGTATAGGGCCCTGGTAAGACCACATCTGGAGTATTGGTCTCCTAATTTGAGGAAGGACATCCTTGTAATTAATCCCAGTGCAGCGCAGGTTCACGAGATTGATCCCTGGGATGGTGGGACTGTCATATGAGGAAAGATTGAAAAGACTAGGCTTGTATTCACTGGAGTTTAGAAGGATGAGAGGGGATCTTATAGAAACATATAAAATTATAAAAGGACTGGACAAGCTAGATGCAGGAAAAATGTTCCCAATGTTGGGCATCCAGAACCAGGGGCCACAGTCTTAGATTAAAGGGAGGCCATTTAAAACTGAGGTGAGAAAAAACATTTTCACCCAGAGAGTTATGAATTTGTGGAATTCTCTGCCACAGAGGGCAGGGGAAGCCAAATCACTGGATGGATTTAAGAGAGAGTTAGATAGAGCTCTAGGGGCTAGTGGAATCAAGGGATATGGGGAGGAGGCAGGCACGGGTATTGATTGGGAACGATCAGCCATGATCACAATGAATGGCGGTGCTGGCTCGAAGGGCCGAATGGCCTCCCCCTGCACCTATTTTCTATGTTTCTATGTTTCTATATCCATGTTACTGTTTGGGGGGCTGTAGATAACTCCCATTAGAGTCTTCTTACCTTTACAATTCCTCAATTCTGTCCACAGCGACTCTACATGGTCAGTCCCTATGTCACCCCTCACAAGGGATTGAATTTCATCCCTCACCAACAGAGCAACCCTACCTCCTCTATCCACCTGCCTGTCCTATCTTTTGGATGTATAATCCTGAATATTCAGTTCCCAGTGCCGATCCTCCTGCAGCCATGTTTCTGTAATCCCCACAATGTCATCCACTTCTTATACTTCGTGCATTCATATATAATACTTTAAATCCATTACTCACCTCACCTTTCACATCGATTCCTATTTCACTTGGCCATATTCTCCTATCCCTTCATGAGCTTTCTGTCCCGTTAATTCTGGGGTCTTTCTTAACTTTTCCTATACGCTCTTTCCCTTTAACTCCATCCTTGTCTATCCCATTTGTCTCCCCCCCCACATTATTTAGTTTAAACCCACCTGTGTAGCAGTGACAAATCTGCCTGCCAGAATGCTGGTCCCCTCTCTTGAGGTGCAACCCGCCCCTTTTGTACAATTCACCCTTACCCCAAAACAGATCCCAATGGTCTAAGAATCTAAATCCCTGCCCCCTGCACCAGCTCCTCAGCCACACATTCAGATCCCCTATCTCCTGTTGCTGCCCTCACGGGCACAAGGAACTGGAAGCAAACCGGAGATAACCAGCCTGGAGGTCCTGCTTTTCAGCCTTCTTCCGAGCTCTCTATAGTCACGCTGCAGAATCTCTTTCCTCTTCTTCCTGATGTCGTTTGTGCCGACATGCACTACCACTTCCGGCTGCTCACCTTAACCCTTGAGGATGTTTTGCAATTGGTTCGTGACGTCCTGGACCCTGGCACCAGAGAGGCAACACACCATCCTTGAATCCCACTTGTTGCAGCAGAAACCCCTGCCTGTACCTCTCACGATGGAGTCCCCTACTACCATGGCTGTGCCTGACATCGGTCTCTTTGGTTTTACTTCAGCGCCACGTTTTGCCTCACAGACATGGCAGTGTCTCCTGTCCCAGCAGCATCCAAGAGGGTGAACCGTTTTCAAGAGGTATAGCCCCCGAGGTCTCCTGTACTCCAAGCTTCCTTCCCTTCCTCACCGTCACCCACCTTCTCTCTTCTGACATCTTTGGTGTAACAATCTTGCTGTAGGTCTTGTCCAGGAAACTCTCGTTTTCATGGATGATCCAGTTGCTTCTCCAGTGTCCCAATACGGTCCTTCAGAAGCTGAACCTGGACACACTTTCGACAGTTGTAGCAGCCAGAGACACCAACGGTGTCCCTGACCTCCCACATCCTGCAAACATCACACTGACTCAGCTTACCTGTCATTTCTTTACAGCGTCTCACCCATTCCAACTTTTGGCGTAGTCTCCTCCATCAGCCTCCTCGCCGAAGACTCTCGAGCCAAAGACTCGCACTTTACTCACCATGGCACTTCCCTCGACAAGGCCGCTCCCCTAGAGCAAACCTTGCCTATATTAACTGATAAAACTCCATGAGATTACCTTCTCAGCCAATCCCCGCACTCACTCCTTCACCTGCCGCTCCTCTACCGACCTTGAAGGTATGTGTTGCAGGCTGGTCCCGACCGGTTTTTAAATCCCCCGCTCCTGTAAAAAAACACTGAAAACTCCGAGAGATTACCTTCTCAGCCAATCCCCGCACTCACTCCTTCACCTGTCGCTCCTCTGCCGACCTTGAAGGTATGTATTACAGGCTGGCCCCTACCAGCACTACACATGGGATTACAGTTCATAAACACTTTAAATGCAGTGGATCATTTATATTGCAATTGGTGTTTATTTTTTTGTTACTCAGAATTCACAGAATTATGTTTATTTCCCTCTAGATCTTTATGAATAGTCATTTCTAATCTGTCTGTTTACCATCATGAGACATTTATTTATATCCCCCTGTGTTTCGCAATTCAATGTCAATTGTTGGTTTTAAGTATACTTGTCATAGACAAACCTCCCAAATCAAATTAAGAATAGAACTGTAATTAACACATTTGAGAAAATTGAATGAACTATTCAGAGAATCACAATTTACCATCTTGAAATGTACACACAGGAATCCAATGACAGTGGTGTGCATCTATGGTTGCCTTATGTGGGTAAAGATGCAAAGATATACACCGATCAGCCAAAACATTATGACTTGATGAGCCAAAACATTATGACCACCTGCCTAACATGCTGTTGGCCCTCCGCGTGCAGCCCCATAAGCAGCAGGGTGCAATGCACTGTGTATTGTGACACATCCATCCTGTGACCACCATTAAAATTTTCTGTGACTTGTGCCACAGTAGACCCTCTGCCTGTTCGGATCTGACGGGATAGCCTTCGTTGCCCTCGCACATCGATAAGCCTTGGTCGCCCAACACCCTGTCACTGGTTTGTGGTTTGTCCCTCCTCGGACCACTATCGGTAGGTACTTACCACTGCTGACCGGGAGCACCCCACAAGCCTTGCCATTTCAGAGATGCTCTGACCCAGTCGTCTGGCCATAACAATTTGCCCCTTGTCAAAGTCGCTCAGGTCTTTACTCCTGATTTCTCTCCTGCATCCAACACATCAACTTCAAGAACTGACTGTTCACTTGCTGTCTAATATATCTCACCCCTTGACAGGTGCCATTGTAACAAGATAATCAATGTTATTTGCTTCGCCTGTCAGTGGTCATAATGTTTTGGCTGATCAGTGTAGGTTACAATTGTCAGGTAAAGGTAAATAATGAAGTAGAGTTGAGTATGAATTACAATTTTTTAGTTTAGGTTAGTTTAGAGATACAGCGCGGAAACAGGCCCTTCGGCCCACCGAGTCCGCGCCGACCAGTGATCTCCACACATTAACACTAGCCCACACACACTAGGGACAATTTACACTTATATCAAGCATACAGACCCATGCCAATTAACCTACAAACCTGTACGTCTTTGGAGTGTGGGAGGAAACCGAGGATCTCGTAGAAAATTGGGGTCACGGAAGAACGTACAAACTATGTACAGGCAGCACCCATAGTTGGGATCGAACCTGGGTCCCTGGCGCTGCAAGCGCTGTAAGGCAGCAACTCTACCACTGTGCCACCCTTGTGGGGTCCCCAGTTATAGTTACGACCCATACTCTAAGCACAAGCTCCTGACCCCCTTCACCCATCCTTGTTCCAGTAACATAACATCCCCATGTTCCCAGTAACAAGTTTTGGCCATACTTGGTCTCAGATGCAGCCTCTGGCTCTGACCCGATTCGTGGCCCATCTTCCTCATTCTGAACCTGGTTTCAGATCCAGGTCTGCTTGAAAGCATATGTGGCCACATTTGACAACCAGGAGTTCATGAAATGGGCACAAAATAAAATCCCTGTGAAGTGGAGTAAGGAATGCACCACTTTCTGTCTCCTCAAGTACCTCTTGCCCATCTGCGGAAGTTTCTGTATTTCTCACATTCGCCTCATCAACCGCTAAAGATACTTCAAAAATCAGAGCGGAAGTAACTCAGCCTCAATCGCAACAGAATGCAGCTGTGTGATGTGTGACTCCTTGCACTTACTGTGTCCTACTTACTATGGTCAGGTTATACTTTTGTTCTCCTACACAGTACAGTCTAAGTTCTATTGTGCCCTCAGACTGTTAAGGAAGAATAAACAGTAGAAGTAGGAAGAGTAGGGTGAGAAGCTGGGGAGGAGGAGGAGGAGGAGTGGGGTGGAGAAGAATTTCAGTCATTTGGTTGGCATTTATTCAAACACCTAAGCATTTCCGAAACTAGTGACAAGCAGAGGGTAATAATTCAGACCAGCCTAAATTGCAAGCCATGCCTCTGATGAGTGTTGATTCTAAAGGCCGAGAATCAAAATTAAATCACTTCTAAATGATTAAGATTTTTTCCTTGAATTTCTTTTTTAAACTACTTAAAGCTTATTCTATTGCACAGGTCTCTTTGGATGGTAAGGTAGCTCAACAGAAAAGCCTACAAAAAGAACATTTTTGCAAGAAGTTATGAAGAATAAATTAGGTAGTCTGAAAATCTTGTTCAAATCAATGGTAGTGCACATCTATTTTGAGAGAAACTGCAGATTTTAAATGATATGGTGAACATGAATTGTTTCATGCAATTTCTTCCCTCCATTTATAGACTGATATTCCATGATCTCATTGCCTAATTGTCGACGGCGCAACTGAACACGTTTTCAAACAGAATGCCAGATACGGTCAAATAAGACAACAGAGGTTTATTAAGAAAACAGTTAGTTAAAAGTTTGAATACTGCAGTTCACATAACAAATTGCTGCAGAAAAATACTTCCAACCCAATGAAAAATGACATATAGTGGAATAGATAGTGGCAACTTTGCACTCAACTGCTATGCACCACAATCTTACTTTAATCAGGTTTATCTCCAGTTGCTTAAGGTCCCATTAAAGAGGAAACACTGTGAACTATTAACAGCATTAACCTCACTTTGTGCCAGTAATGTACATAATGCTTCCTTCTGACTCTGAAGAAGAGCTCCCTTGAGATACAAGAATGTTTTGACCATCTCTTATTCACTGTTTTTGCAATCACTTCAGGCCTTTCACACCTCATTTACTTTAAGTGGCCGTATCTTCTCTTACTGTTCACGCTGTGCTTAGCTAATTTTAGCCTGATATCCTAGCATTAGTGTCATCGGAGTTGGACAGCAGTCAAGCACTGTCTATTTAAATAAGTCCTGGACTAAAATAATGCAACTATTGATTAAAATACGCTGGCCCTGGAGGAAACTCTAAGTACTGTTGTGATTTTAAAATTAAAAGAGGTGTTTAATTTTGAACACATATTATTTTACTTCATGCACGTGAACAAACGTTCCAATTAGTAAAGTATGCCATTTGAACTACCCTTCCCATTCCCACACTGACCTCTCTGTCCTGGGCCTCCTTCATTGCCAGAAAGAGGCAAACTGGAGGAACAGCAACACCCAACAGTATGAACATTGAATTCTCCAATTTTAGGTAACCTCTCACTAACCACCATCTCCCCCCCCCCCCCCCCCCCCTAACCCGGGTTTGATCCTGAATACAGGTGCTTGTCTGTACGCAGTTTGTATGTTCTCCCCCGTGACTTGTGTGGTTTTTCTCCAAGTTCTTTGGTTTACTCCTACACTCCAAAGGCGTACAGGTTTGTAGGTTAATTGGCTTAGTGTAAAAGTAAAATTAGTGTCTCCAGTGTGTGTAGGGCAATGTTAATGTGGGGTGGGGGGGGGTTGCTGGTCAGTGTGGACTCGGTGGGCCTGTTTCCGCACCGTATCATTAAACTAAACTAAACTAATTTCAACCTATTACCTGCCACACTCTGTCTTGCCTCTCCCTTCCTACAATTAGAAAGGAAGACGGGTCCTGACCTGAACGTCACTTATCCATGTACTTCAGGGATGCTGCCTGACACACCAGCACTTTGTGTCCTTTTGTGTAAACCAGCAACTGCAGTTCTTTGTTTCACCATTCATGCTGTTTTGGTTTGGATGGAAGAAGAGCAGTGACAAGAATAGTGGGAGGCTGTTTAACCAAGTTAATTGATACTTAAACATGTTGGCCAATGGTTATGAAACTTGCCATTTCTTAAACTCTTTACGTAAGGAAGCATTTATCAGCTTAAACTACCACCTTGAAGTGTATTAAAAACACCCACAAAGTGCTGGAGTAACTCAGCGGGCCAGGCAGCATCTCTGTAAAACATGGATAGGTGACTTTTCTGGTTAGCTCGCAGTATTTTAAACAGGTTGCCATTTCCTAGAGCTAATTTGAATGATGTCGGTCTGGAATTTGTTGCAATTATAGATTGCACACATATAGTGAAAACAAAACATAAGTACCAGACAGAAATAGGAAGAATTTCACTCCAGTCCTAAACAGCTGGTCGATGTTCACATCAATAGAATTATGCCTCCTTGTCCTACATTTGTATGCAATTGTCACAATATGTTAATTATGTGACCATACAAAACTCATCCTTTGTGGAAAATTAAAAATACATGTGGCTGATGACACTTTTTGGAAGGCCATCATGGAAAAACAACTGGATTGTTGCCAGAACTGATTACTGAGCATGCCATAACATATCTGCCTACAAGATGCCAATGTATAATACGTATATTTGGTGGGAGCTGTGGAATCATAATATTCACCATCTGGTGAGGCAGATGTGGGTGAAGAAAAGAAAGAAAAGGAAGAAGTGTACCACTACGTTTCACAGCCAGAAATGGCAAGGGTAAATTCATGTCACTGATATGGTCCAATTTTGTTCAGCTGCATGATGAGTCATTTAACCCAAGTCAGCAGTGCAGTGCAACAGTTTCAAATCATGACTTGCATTGCTTCATTAACATTTTCCTGCATTACAATAATTACAGCTAATAAATAACATTTAAATTTCCCTGTAAACATCTGTTTATTAGTATATGATCAATACCAGTTAACACAAGAAACAGTAAATACAATTAGGGTAGCCATGGTAATTTTCACAGTAATTATAAAGCATATAAAAATAGGCTTCAAGTATTCTGCTGCACAGTTACATAAACAACATCTGGTTTCCTATACTTTCCATATGGGTTCTAGGCACTTGAATACAGCAAAGAAAATTCAACTTACATTCCCAAAAAATTAAATTTATAATTATATAAAGTCTTGATGCACTCATTCTGACAGGCCAATCCCATGCAATGTATAATTGTGTATTTTGTTGTCAAGATACAAAACCACAATTTGACATGTTTTCCACTGGGATTAAGTGCCAGGAAATCGCAAGTGCAAGTACACCAGCGAGGACTGCTGATATTTTATCAACTCTTGAGTAAGAAATTTGTTGCTGAATTCAATTATGAGTTTTGCACCCATATTTAAATGGGGAAACTATGGCAAAGCATTAAAATTACTATTGTTAAATGCTGACAGAGCATTTTTACAGTGAAACAAATTAAGAGGCAGTTAGAAATTCTTATATTCGGAGAGAAAAATTGGTTGTGTCACATCCAATTATTAGGTGTAAAACAGATGCCTAGAGAATGGGGAGGAGCCAGCGCTGCCGTCGCAGCTGCAGCTTACCTGCAGTCCGTCTGTCTTTTGTGTTTTTTGTTGTTTTTGTCTGAATTGTAGTTTTAATATGATGTAGTGTTGTATGTTATGTTTTGGGGGGGGTGGGAGGGAACGGGAACTGTAACATTCTCTCTCCAGAACGGAGACGCGACCTTTGTTTCTGTGTCGTGTCTTCGTTCCCGCTGCGGCCTACCACCAGCCATGCACCTGGGACCACCTGGGTCTCTGGTTCGCAGAGCCCGCGGTCCGGACTCACCACCTGCGGCGCTGGCTGCCTGCGAATGCTGCGGGAACGGCTGCGACTCGTCTCCGGAGGCTCCGGCGCGGGCCGCGTGGATGTCGGAAGCCCGCAGGCCCCTGGGTGGGGGCCGACATCGGGAGCTCCGGCAGCGGCAGAGGCAACGTGTTCGCCCGCCCCGAATCGCGGGGCTTGGGTCGGCCCGCCACGGACCTTTCACCATCCGGCGCGGCCTGAAATAGGCCGTGGACCTTTCACCGTCCAGCGGGGGCTTCAATATCGGGAGCCCCGACCGCCCCGACGTGGCAACTCCAACAGCCTGACCGCGGGACAAGACGGCAGGGAAGAGAAAAAGACATTGTGGCCTTCCATCACAGTGAGGAGGGATTGGAGGATGGATGTTTCTTTTTGTTTGGTGTTAGTTGTGATTGTATGTGTTATTGCATTTTTATTGATTAATCTTATTGGTCTTATTGTTCAACTGCGGGTAATGTTTCATTTTACTACACATTTATGTGTATGTAACAAATAAACGACTATTGACTATTGACTATTGACTATTGATACAATATCGTTCATGTTCCAGCTGCCTTATTGGATGGTAAATAAGGCGCTTGGACCACCCACCATTTTATGGATCCATCATCAACAACATCACAACAACCTGGAGCTCAATACTCTCAAGACAGTGGAACTAATTGTAGACTTTCGAAGAGATCCCCCTCCCCTCCCCCCACTCACCATCAACAACGACATAGTCACATCTGTGGAGTCATTTAATTTCCTTGGAACCATCATCTCCAGGGACCTTAAATGGGGGGCCACCATCGACTCCACAGTCAAAAAGGCCCAACAGAGGATCCTGCGGCAACCGAAGAAACACAATCTGCCACAGGCAATGATGGCCCTTCTATACTGCTATCATTGAGTCCGTCCTCACCTTCTCCATCATGGTCTGTTTTGGCTCAGCCACCAAGCACGACATCCGGAGGCTGCAACGGATCATTCGCACAGCTGAGAAGGTTGTTACATAGAAACATAGAAACATAGAAAATAGGTGCAGGAGTAGGCCATTCGGCCCTTCGAGCCTGCACCGCCATTCAATATGATTATGGCTGATCATTCAGCTCAGTAGCCTGTACCTGCCTTCTCTCCATACCCCCTGATCCCTTTAGCAAAAAGGGTCACATCTAACTCCCTCTTAAATATAGCCAATGAACTGGCCTCAACTACCTTCTGTGGCAGAGAATTCCACAGACTCACCACTCTCTGTGTGAAGAAATGTTTTCTCATCTCGGTCCTAAAAGACTTCCCCCTTATCCTTAAGCTGTGACCCCTGGTTCTGGACTCCCCCAACATCAGGAACAATCTTCCCGCATCTAGCCTCTCCAACCCCTTAAGAATTTTATATGTTTCTATAAGATCCCCCCTCAGTCTTCTAAATTCCAGCGAGTACAAGCCCAGTCTATCCAGTCTTTCCTCATATGAAAGTCCCGCCATCCCAGGGATCAATCTGGTGAACCTTCTCTGTACTCCCTCTAAGGCAAGAACGTCTTTCCTCAGGTTAGGAGACCAAAACTGCACACAATACTCCAAGTGCGGTCTCACCAAGGCCCTGTACAACTGCAGCAGAACCTCCCTTATCCTAAACTCAAATCCTCTTGCTATGAATGCCAACATACCATTCGCTTTCTTCACTATCTGCTGCACCTGCACGCTTGCTTTCAATGACTGGTGCACCATGACACCCAGGTCACGTTGCATCTCCCCTTCCCCCAATCGGTCACCATTCAGGTAATACTCTGCTTTCCTGTTCTTGCCGCCAAAGTGGATAACCTCACATTTATCCACATTATATTGCATCTGCCATGCATTTGCCCACTCGCCTAATCTATCCAAGTCACTCTGCAGCCTCCTAGCATCCTCCTCGCAGCTAACACTGCCACCCAGCTTCGTGTCATCCGCAAACTTAGAGATGTTGCATTCATTTCCCTCGTCCAAATCATTAATATACACTGTAAATAACTGGGGTCCCAGCACTGAGCCTTGCGGTACCCCACTAGTCACTGCCTGCCATTCCGAAAAGGACTCGTTTATTCCTACTCTTTGCTTCTTGTCCGCCAACCAATTTTCTATCCACCTCAACACTGAACCCTCAATACCATGTGCTTTAAGTTTGTACACCAATCTCCTATGTGGGACCTTGTCGAAGGCCTTCTGAAAGTCCAGATATAACACATCGACTGGTTCTCCCTTATCCACTCTACTAGTTACATCCTCAAAAAATTCTATAAGATTCGTCAGACATGATTTGCCTTTGGTAAATCCATGCTGACTTTGTCCGATGATTTCACCACTTTCCAAATGTGATGCTATCACATCTTTAATAACTGACTCTAGCATTTTCCCCACTACCGATGTTAGGCTAACTGGTCTATAAATCCCCGTTTTCTCTCTCCCTCCCTTTTTAAAAAGTGGGGTTACATTGGCTGCAACTTTCTCCCCATTGACGAACTGTACACTGCAAGGGCCAGGAAGCGAGCGGGCAAGATCATCTCTGACCACTCTCACCCTGGCCACAAACTCTTCGAAGCTCTTCCCTCTAGAACGCGACTCCGGACTGCCAAAGCAGCCACAGCCAGACATAAAACCAGCTTTTTTTCCCACGAGTGATAGTTCTACTCAATAACCAAAGTCTGTAGTCTCTTTTTTGCTCTGGTTTATTTTCACCCACATGTTTCGACCGTAATGTTGTATCCTTACTGTTTTGATGTGGTTATGCTTTATTCTTAATTGTTAACTGTATGTTTGTGTTGTCATTTGTGAGGGGAGCACCAATGTACATTCCTTGTATATGCATACATGGCCAATAAACATATTAATTAATTAATTCATTCATTCTTTCATTCAAAGGCGTTTGAGGACTGCAGTTGATGTATTCATAAACCTCATATTTGTGAGGTTCATAAGTTCATAAGTGATACGAGCAGGATTAGGCCATTTGGCCCACTGTCTACTCTATTCAATCATGACTGATCTATCTTTCTCTCTCAACCACTTTCTCTTGCCTTCTCTCCACAACCCCTGACACCCATACTAATCAGGAACCTATCAGTCTCCACCGTAAAAATATCTGTTGACTTGGCCTCCATAGCCATCTGTGAAAAAGAAGTCCACAGATTCACTACCCTCTGACCAAAGAAATTCCTCCTCATCTCATTTCTAAAGGTACGTCCTTTTATCTGAGGCCATGGCCTCTGGTCCCAGACTCTCCCGTTAATGGAAACATCTTCTCCCCATTCACTCTATCCAAGCCTTTCACTATTTGGTAAGTTTCAATAAGGTCTCCCCTCAACCTTTTAAACTCAGGCCCAATACAGGCCTAGTTCCATCAAACACTCCTCATATGTTAACCCAATCATCCTTGGTATCATACTTGTAAATGACCTCTGGATCCTTTCCAATGCCAACACATCCTTCCTCAGATAAGGGGGCCCAAAACTGCTCATAATACTCTAAATGCAGTATGACCAGTGCCTGAAAATGCCTCAGTATCACACCCCTGTTCCTATTTTCCAGGCCTCTCGAATTGCATTTACCTTCCTTACTACAGATTCAACTTACAAATTAACGTTTTTGGGAATACTGCACCAGTACTTCCATGCCCCTTTGCACCTCTGATTTCTGAATTCTATCCCCATTTAGAAAATAGTCTACACCTTTATTCCTACTACCAAAATACATGACTCCACACTTTGCTATGCTGTATTCCATCTGCGACTTCTTTGCCAACTCTCCCAACTTTTCAAGTCCTTCTGCAGAGTCCTGCTTTCTCTACACCACCTGCCCCTCTACCTATCTTCATATTATCTGAAACTAGGCCACAAAACCTTCAATTCCCTCATCCATATCAGTGATATACAACGAGAAGAGCAGCAAACTCAGCACTGACCCATGCGGAACACCACCAGTCACTGACAGCTAACCAGGAAAAAGCCCCCTTTATTGCCACTCTTTGCCTTCTGCCATCCAGCCAACCTGCTATCTATGCTAGTTTTGTGAACTTGGTCCACCCTCGTGTTGGAATTGCCACTGGAGAACTTTGTCCAACAAATTATGGAACTGACAATCCGCAAGGGGCAGAACTCCATATATTGAAGCCCTGCCCTGTTCTGTTATCCATTGCATGAACCAAAAACTTCTAGACCTTTTACTATTTTGTTTCTTCTACTTTTTTATTGGTTTGAATTTCTACTATATTAGTCATATGATTAAAATAGTTGACATTACCCTTAGTTGGCCTGGTGTTTGAGTTTTCAGTGTGGAGAACGTTCTGCAAAAACGATTGGACAAAGCAGCCATAGCTTGAAAAAGTCTGAGGCAGGGATATAAACAGGGGTCCATATCTACAGCTGGTCTCCAGAAAAGAAGGTTCATTTTGCAAGACGACTGATGATAATAGCATGAGAAACTTAAATATTAATAAAGAACTAGACCAAGTGGGGCCCAAACCTCTCCTGCATTGATGCAGCACCCTCTTCTCCCCCTCCCCCCTCCCCTCTCCCCCTCCCCCTCCCTCGACCCCTCCCTCCCACTCCCCCTTCCCTCCCCTCCTCCTCTCCCCTCCCCCTCCCCCTCCCCCCCACTCCTCCCCCTTCCTCTCCCACACTCCATCCCCCTCAACCCTCCTTATCCTCCCACCCCCCCCCCCCCTCCCTCCCTCCCTCCAGAAATACCAAGCCAGATCACAGAGAGAACATCTTGTGCCTGGTTACTTCATCATGACCCTTACATATCTCCTAGCATTGCATCTACTGCAACATCAGAGGAGTGGCCATGTCTTGCTTCCAGACTGGCCAAGGAAAGCAGGAAGGGAACTTTAGACCTTGCATGCTTTACAATTTTTCCAGTATCCACAGGATCAGTAACTGCATCCTTCATCATTCGGTGGCCATCTTGCTCAGTTGAAATGGATGCAACCACTGGTGACACATCATGTATGTCTGTGTCATACCCTCATTCCATGCTCATCCAATCAAATTATCTTTATAGACCGATAAGGCAACAGCGAGGAAAACTGTAAACGTTATCACTAGAAACTCTTTTGTGCTGGGTTTTACTGCATTGCTCAAGTGATTAGCCATGCTCTCCATGATTACGATGACCTATGTGAAATAGGCTGATGGTGCTGGAACTATTGTGCTCTCCAGAAATATTGTGAACCAGCATAGCAATTAGGTCACTGAATTAGTAACAAGAGCCAGGATGAATGATCTGAAGTTATAAACTTGAATCTCATTATGACAGCTGCGGAATTTAAACTGGGATACTTGAATATGATGGATGGAAAAGTTAGTATCGGTAATGGTAATAATAGAACTACTGCACTGTGTGGACAAAAAACCCATCTGCTTTATTAATTTTTGTTGTCTGAGGAAATTTGATGTCCTTTCATGATCTGGCAAATATGTGATTCCAGACACATAACAATGAAATCAACTCAACCAATCTCTGAGATGTACTGCAAGCCACTCAGGTAATAGACAATTCAAACAATAAATATTAACTGCCTGGCTACACCCACAACCTACAAATGATGAACGGTCCTTTCACCAGCTAGAGTGTGGTCCTGACCTCCCATCTACCTCATTGGAGATCTTTGAGCTATCTTTATTCAGACTTTACCAGACTTCAATGTTACATCTCGCACTAAATGTTGTATCCTTTATCCGTGCACTGTGGATGCGTTAATCGTATTCATGTATAGTCTTTTCTTTGACGGGATAGCATGCAAACAAAAGCTTTTTACTGAATCTCGATACACGTGACAATAATAAACTAAACTAAACAATGAAGGGTGTGTGCAATGTCAACTAGCTTTACGGCGGTACAATGGCACAGCGGTTGAGTTGTTGCCTTACAGCGCTAGAGTCCCAGGTTTGATCCTGACTATGGATGCTGTTTGCATGGATTTTGTGTGTTATTGCTGAGATAGCGTGCTTTTCTCCGGGTGATCCAGTTTCATCCCACATTCCAAAGACATACAGGTTTGTAGATTGTGTTAGAAGGAACTGCAGATGCTGGTTTCCACCAAAAATAGACACAACATGCTGGAGTAACCCGGCAGGCCAATAGGAGACTTTTTGGGTCGAGGCCCTTCTTCAAACTGAGAGTCAGGGTAGAGGGAAACTAGAGGTATGAAAAAGTTCAGAACAAATCAGAGCCAACACCAATGACCAAGGAAAGGGGAAGCCCACAATGGTCCATTGTTGGCTGTGGAAGAGGTGATAACAAATGGATATATGGATGGCTAGGGTGGTGAAGGGTGGAGAGAGAGGGAATGCAAGGGTTACTTGAAATTAGAGAAATCAATATTCATACCACTGGGTTGTAAGCTACCCAAGTGAAATATGTGGTGCTATTCCTCCAATCTGCGTGTGACCTCACTCAGACCAACCGAGGACGAAAGGCCAATATGGGAATGGGACGGGAAATTAAAATGTTTGACAAACAAGAGATTGCGTAGGCCAAGGCAGACTGAGAGTAGGTATTCAGCGTAATGTTCACCCAGTCTGCTCTTGGTTTCGTCGATATATAGAAGTCTACTGCTGGAACAGAGGAAACAGTAGATGTGGTTGGAGGAGGTGTGTGAACCTCTGCTTCACATGAAAGGACTGTCGGGGTCCTTGGATGGAATCGACGGAGGTGGTATAGGGACGGGTGTTTCATTTCCTGTGGTTGCAAAAGAATGGACCTGCGGAGGGGGTGGTTTTGGTGGGAAGGGATGAGTGAACCTGGAAGATGCGAAGGATCTTCACCAAAGGTTATTCACTTTGGAAGTAAGAATAGAAAGGCAGATTATTATCTGAATGGTGTCAAGTTAGGAGGAGGGGGAGTTCAACGAGATCTGGGTGTCCAAGCGCATCAGTCAATGAAAGGAAGCATGCAGGTACAGCAGGCAGTGAAGAAGGCCAATGGAATGTTGGCCTTCATAACAAGAGGAGTTGAGTATAGGAGCAAAGAGGTCCTTCTACAGTTGTACCGGGCCCTGGTGAGACCGCACCTGGAGTACTGTGTGCAGTTTTGGTCTCCAAATTTGAGGAAGGATATTCTTGCTATGGAGGGCGTGCAGCGTAGGTTCACTAGGATAATTCCCGGAATGGCGGGACTGTCGTACGTTGAAAGGCTGGAGCGATTGGGCTTGTATACACTGGAATTTAGAAGGATGAGGGGGGATCTTATTGAAACATATAAGATAATTAGGGGATTGGACATATTAGAGGCAGGAAACATGTTCCCAATGTTGGGGGAGTCCAGAACAGGGGGCCACAGTTTAAGAATAAGGGGTAGGCCATTTAGAACGGAGATGAGGAAGAACTTTTTCAGTCAGAGAGTGGTGAAGGTGTGGAATTCTCTGCCTCAGAAGGCAGTGGAGGCCAGTTCGTTGGATGCTTTCAAGAGAGAGCTGGATAGAGCTCTTAAGGATAGCGGAGTGAGGGGGTATGGGGAGAAGGCAGGAACGGGGTACTGATTGAGAGTGATCAGCCATGATCGCATTGAATGGCGGTGCTGGCTCGAAGGGCTGAATGGCCTACTCCTGCACCTATTGTCTATTGTCTATTGTCTATTGAAATGGTTTCTGTGCAAAGTGGACTAGTTTGGAGGGTGGAAGAAGTGGTGGGATCCCGTTATAGGTGGCGAAAATGGTCACTCAGTCATGATTGTACAGCGAATATAGTAAGGGGCTGAGTACGCACCCTTGCAGGATACCAGCCTTGACACTCATCCTCACTGATTGTGGTCTATGGGTCAAGAAATCAAAGATACAGTGGCAGATTTGGGATAGAATTAATCAAAAACCAGCCACTGAACCATTATCAAAATATGTTAAAGCTGTGTCGCAGAAAGGATATGTGTTGCAAAAGTGAACTTGAAAGTGAAGTAAAAACAGAAAACCATTACTTTAGAAAGAAAAATAACAGACATTGGAAATCAGCAACTAATTGTTGTAAATGCTCAGACTAGTTCTTGTCAGATTTTTTTCAGCATAACTCCATTTAAACACAAGAAATTATTTTTGCCTCCAAAACATGGTATCGATATTTGTAAATTCATTGGGTAAACAGCCAGAATAATTTTTTTAATTGTGGAATAGACATATGCTGTTCTGCTGGTTATAAATTAGTATGCTGTCAGCTGTCAGCTGAAAAATATCAAACTGGCATTACACTTGTGTGCTTCATTCAATGCTGCTTTTTAGCTTTATAACCCTGAAATAAGTTGGAAACTCAAGGATGGGAACTAGAGGTATGGGCTGCACTGGTGGACAACAGAAAAATTAAACATTGGAAGACAATGCTTCTCAATAAACATACATACATCAAATGCCTTCGCCTCACAATGATTTATGGTTGTGCCCTATGATCTCTCCACCAGGTGGTGCCAGCAATGGCTGCCTCGCCAACAGTCTGTCTGTCCCTTCCTTCTGTGTTGGTTGTTGTATGTGTTAAATGTATGATTTTAGTGTTCTTCAGCTTTTTTTAGTGGGGGGGGGGTTGGGGGGTTAGTTGGAGGAAACTTTTACTAATCTCTTACCTCGACGGAGATACGATTTTTTTCTGTATTGTATCTCCGTCCGCACTGTGGCCTAACATTGAGGAGTTGGTGGCCTTTGCTGGAGACCGACTTCAACAGCTCCACCGCGGGAGCCTGCGGACAACATCACGGAGTTTGTGATCCCTGTCGGGGATCGATTTTGGGGCTCCAACCGCGGGAGCCTGCGGACTTTAACATCACAGAGCTCGCGGTCTCTGGTTAGAGACCGACTTCGGAGACTCCAAGCCTCAGGGGCTTCGACCGCCCCGACGCGGGAGCTTCGATCACCCCGGCGCGGGAGCTTTGATCGCCTCGACGCGGGGGCTTTGACCACCGGCTGCGGGAGCTTCGATTGCCCTGACTGTGAATTGTTCGACTGCCCCGACTGTGGGAGAATGAAAGAGGAAGCAGATTGGACATAATTGCCTTTCATCACAGTTAGAAACGTAGGTAATCCGCTGTGGTGGATGTTTATGTTAACTTTTATGTAGTTGTGTGTCTTGTTGCTTTTCTTTAGTATGGCTGTATGGTAATTCAAATTTAACTGTACCTTAATTGGTACATGTGAAAATAAACTGACCTTGACCTTGAAACCTTGAACCTTGAGACAGCAGGTAAGCATGAAGTCACGCGATCTTGTTGCAAAGTCCAGTTAACTAATATGGGCAGGTTGTGACTCTGAGAATCTATGCTATTAACTGATATAGTCAATTAGAGATATTGTATTTTGTTGTAGTTGAGATGGTTTCTTTTGTTGTTTTAGCTAATATAAAATGAATGCTTATTTTCAGTGGAAAGCAGTAAGATGGATGCTTATGGCAGAAATGTTATCCTTGGGAACAGAATGTGTTTGTCCCTTTACGAATGATAAGGAGTATACAGAAGAGATGGGGCTCTTGTCCTCTCCCACTACTCTGTCTGACTGTGTGAGTGCTGTGTTTTGAAACAGTAAAGCAAGGTCATGCAGCTGCGAGATTGCTCGTCTATAGAGAAAGACATTCTAGCCTTAGAGGGAGTACAGAGAAGGTTCACCAGATTGATCCCTGGGATGGCAGGACTTTCATATGAAGAAAGACTGGATAGACTAGGCTTATACTCGCTGGAATTTAGAAGACTGAGGGGGGATCTTATAGAAACATATAAAATTCTTAAGGGGTTGGAGAGGCTAGATGCGGGAAGATTGTTCCCGATGTTGGGGAAGTCCAGAACTAGGGGTCACAGCTTAAGGATAAGAGGGAAGTCTTTTAGGACCGAGATGAGAAAACATTTCTTCACACAGAGAGTGGTGAGTCTGTGGAATTCTCTGCCACAGAAGGTAGTTGAGGCCAGTTCATTGGCTATATTTAAGAGGGAGTTAGATGTGGCCTTTGTGGCTAAAGGGATCAGGGGGTATGGAGAGAAGGCAGGTACAGGTTACTGATCTGGATGATCAGCCATGATCATATTGACTGGCGGTGCAGGCTCGAAGGGCCGAATGGCATACTCCTGCACCTATTTTATATGTTTCTATGTTTCTATAAATAAAGTTTCTTTCTCAATAACAACTCCTTATATGGGTGCGTGTGAAAGTAGGAAAAGTTTTGAATCCACTCTAGGTAAATTGATGCGTTTCTCCAGAAGCATGTGACTTATATTAATGGTTTGGTTTCTGAGCATGTGACCTGTATTAATGATTTTGTTTTCTCTGTAACCATGGGAATTGTATTAGATTTGTAATTGGTCCTTAATTTTATCTGTTACGCCCCTTTTTCCTTTCTGTATAAAAAAGTAAACAATCGTGGAGAAGTTGTTCTTCCCCTCCCCTGAGTTGAGATCTTTTCAGACACTAGTATTGTGTCTGGAGATCCTCACGGGAAGAACCCCATGGTGGAATAAATCTGATGTGCTCATCCAGTATTACGTGTGATTATAAGAAAATAACTGCAGATGCTGGTACAAATCGATTTATTCACAAAATGCTGGAGTAACTCAGCAGGTCAAGTCAAGTCAAGTCAAATTTATTTGTCACATACACATACTCGATGTGCAGTGAAATGAAAGTGGCAATGCCTGCGGGTTGTGCACAAAAAGAATTACAGTTACAGCATATAAATAAAGTTAATAAGTTACTAAACATAGCACAAAAAGTGTGGACAAAAATTTAGTCTCTGGGGTTATCAAAGTTGACAGTCCTGATGGCCTGTGGGAAGAAGCTCCGTCTCATCCTCTCCGTTTTCACAGCGTGACAGCGGAGGCGTTTGCCTGACCGTAGCATCTGGAACAGTCCGTTACTGGGGTGGCAGGGGTCCCTCATGATCTTGCTTGCTCTGGATCTGCACCTCCTGATGTATAGGTCCTGCAGGGGGACGAGTGTAGTTCCCATGGTGCGTTCTGCCGAACGCACTACTCTCTGCAGGCCCATCCTGTCCTGGGCAGAGCTGTTCCCAAACCAGACTGTAATGTTGCCGGACAGGCAGCATCTCGGGAGAGAAGGAATGGGTGATTACGTGTGATTATTCAGACTGAAGGTAAAGAACTTGATTTATCAACTCTATGTCATGTCCAGCCATGAGGCTTACCAGGATTTCACACAAGAATTGAAACCACTGGGGAAGTAGGGTGCGATTGATTGGGAACTTTTCACCGGAAGAGCAAGTGGTCATTTTCAGGAAGGAGATTGTGTGTATGCACAGCCTGCCATGTTGCCTTGGCGCTCTTTGTAACAGTAAAACAGACAACATCATAACCAATTTCTACTCTCTCTTTCAAGTCACAGTTGATTAGTGGCAATGCTTTGAGTTGAGTCCATTCTAATGAAGTGTGTTTATTCCGGTTCCATTAAGCCAGGTTTTATTTGGCAATCCCTTTTCATTCTCTTCTCACACAGGCTTTGAACTCCTTCCAACTTAAATACGATAAGCTATCATAATTGAACATGACCAGAGAAATGAACCATTCATAACAAATAATCCCTTTTTTTTGTTAATCATGTGAATTGTGGTTCAGCTGATAAAGACAGCCTCAGAATTGAAAGTGCCAAAAATACTTAGCAATAAGACATAACTTTGCTGATTATTCTATTACATACCAAAGTATTTATTATACAGTATTAATGACCACAATATTTTTTGATTAACGTACTCAAATGCATCAACAGTAATTGTCCTTAGCATCATGGCAGCATTTGATTGAGTATGGCATCAAGGAGACCTGGCTAATCTAGAGTCAAAAGGAATCAGGGAGGAAACCATGCATTGTTTGGAATCATACCTAGCATAAAGGAAGATGGTTTTACTGGTTGGAGGTCAATCATCTCAGCCAGAGGATATCACGGCAGGAATTTCTCAGGGTAATGTTCTTGGCCCAACCATCTTCAGCTGCTTCATTAATGACTTTCCTTCTTTCATAAGGTTGGAAGCAGTTATATTCACTGATGGTTGGACAATGTTCAGCACTATTTGCAACTTCTTAGATAATGAAGCAATTCTCATCCAAATGCAACAAGACGAACAATATTCAGGCCTGGTATGATAGGGGGCAAGTAATATTATGCCAAACCAGTGCCAGGCTCTGACAATATATAACAAGAGAAAGTGCAGCTGTCATCAATGGAATTATCCACTTTCAATATCCTGGGGATTACAATTGACCAAAAAACTGCAATGGAGTTACCATCTACACAAAGTGGCCACAAGGGGAAGTCAGAGGCTTGGAATCCTGTAGCCCCCTAACTCCTAACTCACCTCCTAACCCCCCAGAGCCTGTCCATTTTTCAAGGCTCAAGTCAGGAGTGTGAAGTAATTCTAGATGAGTGTAGCTTCAACTGCTCTCAAATAGCTCAGCACTACAGAGGACACGGCAGTACACTCAACAGGCACCCCATCCACAACCATTCACTTGCTCTATCATTAGAAAAAAAATCATTGACTCATTAATCTAGCAGCATATCATGGAGATGTGAAAGGAAAGCTCAGGATATGGGTAACTCACAAGGTGACTGGGAGAATGAACATACACCACACACACACACAAGCACACACCACGGGAGACCAAACTCACAAGGTCACTGGGAGGATGAAGAGGATGAACATACTCCACACACAAGCACACACCACTGGAGTCCAAACTCACAAGGTCACTGGGAGAATGAACATACTCCACACACACACACACACACACACACACACACACACACACACACACACACACACACACACAAGCACGCACCACCGGAGACCAAATTATTGTAGCTGCACTAACTTTTGCAGCACTCTCTCAGTCACACAAACATTTTATGGCTGCATGGATCCAATGATATGGGGCCTTGGTTCTCCAAGAGTTAAACAGGCCACAAAAGATGGCCAAGCTTCCTAAGACTCCATCCCCAATACCTCACTGATATTTTTGATAACTCACAATTCTGAGGACCTTTTCATAGATAAACAGACACTTGAACAGAGTTGAAATTGTTTTACTGAATCGGAAAGAGTAAAAAATAAATCATGCTGTCATTTTTAAGCTCAATAAACCCAAAGATAACATATTTTAAAATATACAGATATAAAATGAAATAAAGAAAAACAAACAGCAAACTAACTCACCTTGCCTTTTAAAAAGTGTAGCAGTTCCATTGAAATGAATGAGCCCATTCGAGATAAACCAGCAAATGGTTGACATATTGCTGGGGGGCAATGTGCAAAGAGTATCACAAGGCTTAGCAGGTTATGGATGGTGCTTTGACTTGATTGCAGACCTCCAGTGCATTTTGTACTTCCCCACTGAACTCCCTAGGTCGGAACTCAAGGACATGTTAACAACTACACTGCAGTCAGCAACCAATCTCCATCGAACCGTTTGCTTACCATCAGCACAATACAGCCCATTAACTTTTATCTGTTTAAGTGAAAAAATAAGTCCAGGCAAAATGCAAGTAAATAAATCATTATGTTTTTTCAATGGTGTAGTCAGGTCACCCCGCAATCATTTTAGTTTCTCTGCATATTCCTTCATACAATTTTATCAGACCAGTAGAATAAAAGGCCAGAAACCTTAATCACATAACACAATTTATTTCATTGCTATATGATTGAAAGTGAACTTTGGATAGAATGAAATATGATAATAACCATCTTTGTGAAAATATGTGTCTCTCTATTGGTAAAGACAATGTGACGAGCTCAACAGTTGTCCATTACGGTTTAACCTGACAGCAATTCAAGCAACTGTTTCACTGAAATCATAAGATCCACCTTATTGAGAATCACACAGTTATTGAAATTGCAAAAAACAGAGACATAGCAGGTATCCTGAAACTGTTTTCTGATTGCACTTGATTGATATCTTAAAGTGCGCTTAACAGTAACAATGAATTGCTGAATGTTTCTGTTAAGTGCACTTTAAGCACCACAGGCACAACGATCCAATAATGATGTGCTCTGATTATAATTCATTGTGAAGAACCTTTGTGGATGAATCACTTTAAACTTGGTGTTTTTGAGAACAAGACGTCTCAGCATCAAACCATTTTAAGATAACTGCATCCAATCACATTTCTGGAGTTTTTCTCGGCATAAGTAGCTTAACGTTGCCCTCTCTTTCAATGGAAGCATCCCACTAGTGTTCACAGACACATGTCTGATACAAGAATTAATCCTTAGTATTTTCTGCATTGACATTATAGGAAAATCTCTCATCATCGCATTTAATCAATAATAATAAAAAAGGTTTGATGGTTATGCATTTGTTATTTTATTGTTAGTTACATACTCAAAGGTGTGTTCGAGTAGGCATGGAACCCATGGAGTAGCGGGAAGTTGGAGGAACTATATGCAATTTAATACTCATATACAAAGAAAACATCACTTCTATGGTGGCTGCCATAGTCCAGAGCTCATGGCAACTCTGGACTGGATGTTGACATTCCTTCTGTCCCTGCTGCTTTTCCCCCTCCACGTACTCTTCCGAAAGGCCCTTGGACAGAGCTTGCTGCTGTTGGAGTTACAATAGCAATGCATTAACCAATGACAAGTATGATGCCCTGTCTGGTGAGTATAGCAGATGCTCCTGAAGTAATGCACACAAATCTAATTTTAAGAGTCTGATAGTGGTTCCCAAATGCTCCTGGGATGCTGTGCCTTTCATTGAACAGCCACACAGCAGGAGTGACTGGAGTCAATAGGTGAGAAAAGAGGGGATATTCTTCTCTCCCTGAATGAAGTTTTCACTCTGAAATATGGTAGCCAAAAGCATCTGCCTAATAATGAAAGGGTCATGTGAGATGGCTGGATATTTGCCAATATTGTTCTTATGATCAGCCATGCTCAAGAAGTGTTGCCATTTGAATTTCAAGAATTGTGGTTTCTGCAAAGGGGTCTAAAGTGTTACAAGAGTATAGATTATCACTCTCTGAAACTAGATTAAATGCTGTTATATCCACACATTTGCTCTTCTTGTGTTCTCTGGTGAAGAGAAACAATTGAAAGCAATTTTGCTGATTTGAGAGCACCACTGCCCCCCTTAGAAATTGTGTTGAGCAGCAAATTGTGAGATTAAGCAGAGAGAATAGGACACCATAACTGAAAGACTAGAACGGTGACCATGACCTCCACAGGCAGAGCAGTCCAGGAACACATGAATGGCAAGAACTCTGCAGACCTCTCTTATGACTGGAGATATTTCTCCTCAGAGGGATTGTGTTTGTAGCATTGCTATCTGCGAACATTGTTGAGACAAGTCTACAAACCCGAGCCATTCTATAGCTTCTTTGAGATCCCTGGCTAGTCTGCACTGCTTCTGATGCCTGTCTTGGAGCTCCAGCTAATGTGGTATACCCAGCAGAACAAACACAAAGGCACCTATGGATTGGTGGTTTTGTGTGTGGAAACAGCAGTAGACATCACTCAAAATCACTTCAGGACAGTCAGTCAGCCTCCAGAATATCCTGCAGCAGATCAAATACTTAAGCAAATGTGTGACATTTAAAATCATGCTTCCACTGAACAATGCAGAGAAAAGGTAGTCTTGTTTTTGATCGATGAATTTTGTAATTTGGAGAAACATTTTTCCTGGTAGAGCTCTTAAATGAGCTCTGCATGAGAAAATTATGTCAATAAATATTCATCGGGAAGGATGAAATTCCAGAGTAGATTGGCTCAGTCAGAACCATCATGGTGTTGCCTTGCAGATATCATAGGTTTTCTTCAGGGTATTGATGGAAACGAGAATATTTCTGGACATTGATCTATCTTTGAACAATTCTTTTGCGAAATTTTTTTTGATCAAATATAATGGAAAATACATTAAATCTCCAAACTTACCTGCATTCCATTTTGTTTCTGCTGTGAGAATATTTAAAGTTTTTGATAATCTGTGTGCAGGGGTAGGGTTGAATGGGAAAGTCTAGGATCAAAGGCCACAGCCTGAAAATAAAAGCACGTGCCTATATAATGAACATGAGGAGGAATTTGTTTAGCCAGAGGGATGTGAATCTGTGGAATTCATTGCCAAAGATGGCTGTGGAAGCCACTACATTTGGTATTTTTAAACCAGATATTGATAGATTTAGTTTTCTTTTAGTTTAAAGACACAGTGGGAAAACTGGCCCTTTAGCCCACCGAGTCTGCACCAAACAGCTATCCCCGCACATTAACACTATTATACACACACTAGGAACAAGTTACAATTTCACCAAACTAATTAACCTCCAAACCTGCACATCTTTGGAGTGTGGGAGGAAACCGGAGCTTCTGGGGAAAACCCATGCAGGTCACGGGGAGAACGTACAAACTCCGTGCAGACAGCACCCATAGTCAGGATCGAACATGGGTCGCTGGTACTGTAAGGCAGCAACTCTACCGCTGTGCTGCCGTGCTGGCCATTCTTGTTTCTTGATTAGTAAGGGTGTCAACAGTTACAGTGAGAAGCAGGAGAGTGGAGTTGAGTAGTAAAATAGATCAGCCATGATCTGATAGTGGGACAAATGACCATAATTCTGCTCTTATGGTGCAAGGCAGGGGTGTCAAACTACTGGCCCGCGGTCCGCATCTGGCCCGCGAAGGGGCTCCAAAGACGTATAGGTATGTAGGTTAATTGGCTGGGTAAATGTAAAAATTGTCCCTAGTGGGTGTAGGATAGTGTTAATGTACGGGGATCGCTGGGCGGCACGGACTTGGAGGGCCGAAAAGGCCTGTTTCCGGCTGTATATATATGATATGATATGATAATCCGGCCCGCGGGATGATTTGGGGAAAACAATGTATATCCACAACCATTTATTATGTATCTGTACGGCAGCCGCTCTCTCGCTGCTCTCTCCCTCTTGCCGCTCTCTCTTCATCACCGCTCTCTCTCCTATCGCTGTCTTTGCCGCCTTCTGCGCCGGCAGCTTGTTGTATGCACTTAGAAAACAATAGGCGCCAATTAACCACCCGCTGTGCATAAGCACCTACCACCCTGCACTGAAGACCACTAGGACCACTTGCGTCGCCAGACCCAGTATAAACGCACAGAGTACTCAAGTATGTAACACCTGTAGCAAGGCTGAGACTGTTTTCTGCTGTGGTTCAAAATGCTTTCCAAGAAAAGAAAAGTTGACATCGAAGGTCGGATATTCAACGATAATTGGAAAGATCGTTTTTTCTTCTGTGAGGTCAACGGCAAACCTGTGTGCCTGATATGCTCGCAACAAGTGGCTGTGGCAAAAGAGTACAATATCAAACGACACTATGAGATGTCACACGGAGAAAAATATGACAAGTACGCAGGACGCAAAAGGTAAACGAGCTTGAAGCAGCTCTGAAAAACAGCAATCAGTGTTCACCAAAAGTCGAGAGACTCATGATGGAGCTGTCAAGGCCAGCTATATTATTGCCAACAAAATAGCTGCTGCGTCGAAGTCATACTCAGAGGGGGAAATACATAAAGCATGCATGCTGTCGGCGGCTGAGCTGGTGTACCCTGAGAAGAGACAGGCTTTTGGTAAGTTCAGCTTGTCAAGAAATACTCTGGCAGAGAGAATCGGGGACCTTGCAGGAGATTTGAACAGTCAACTAAAAGACAAAGTTAAGTCATTTATTGCCTTCTTTATTGCAATTGATGAGAGCACCGACGTGACTGAATTCGCTCAATTGGGAATATTTATTTGTGGTGTTGATGCATCTTTGACTGTCACCGAGGCATTTGTGGAGACGGTGCCCATGACAAACACCACAATGGTGAATGACGTTTTTCCAGCCTCGTCGAGGCCTTGGACAAATTGGGGGTTGACTGGAGTTATGCTGTTAGTATGGCAACAGATGGTGCACTGTCCATGGTCAGGAAAAAGGCAGGTGTTGTTGCGAAAGTTCAGACAGAGAATCCACAGCAGGAATTCTGGAATTTTCATTGTATCATACACCAAGAGGCGTTATGTAGCAGGAGCCTGAAAATGGACAATGTCATGGATGTAGTAATCAAAACGGTTAATTTTATTAGAGTTAAAGGACTCAACCATTTGACATTCTTTTGCCGGAAAGTAATATTGGACACGGCCAACCCTACCATACTGAAGTCCGCTGGTTGAGCAGAGAGGTTGTGCTCAAACGTTTTTTTCAATTACTTGCGGAAATTGGACTATTCATGAACGAGTAAGGGAAGCCAGTGGCAGAGTTGGATGACCCAGACTGGCTTCATGATTTTGCATTTTTGGTGGATCTAACAGAGCACTTAAATGTACTTAATGTTAACATGCAAGGCCGCAACAAACATGTTACGAAACGCTACAACAGCATTCGTGCCTTTCAAATTAAATTAGGCCTGTGGGAGATGCAACTATCCCAGAGCAACCAAGCTCAATCCCCTCTTTGCAGTCTATGCGTGTCACTCATGGGAATAATGACAACATGGGCAGGTACAAGGACAAAATATCACAGCTGAAAAGTGAATTTCAAAATAGTTTCCAAGTCTTATGAGGAAAGATTGAAAAGACTAGGCTTGTATTCACTGGAGTTTAGAAAGATGAGAGGGGATCTCAATAGTCAATAGTCAATAGTCGTTTATTTGTCACATACACATAAATGTGTAGTGAAATGAAACATTACCCGCAGTTGAACAATAAGACCAATAAGAATAATCAATAAAAATGCAATAACACATACAATCACAAACTAACACCAAACAAAAAGAAACATCCATCACAGTGAGTCTCCTCCAGTCCCCCCTCACTGTGATGGAAGGCCACAATGTCTTTTCTCTTCCCTGCCGTCTTGTCCCGCGGTCAGGCTGCTGGAGTTGCCACGTCGGGGCGGTCGGGGCTCCCGACATTGAAGCCCCCGCTGGGCAGTGAAAATCCCGCGGCCTATTCCAGGCCGCGCCGGATGGTGAAAGGTCTGCGGCGGGCCGACCCAAGCCCCGCGATTCGTGGCAGGCGAAGACGCTGCCGCTGCCGGAGCTCCCGATGTCGGCCCCCACCCAGGGGCCTGCGGGCTTCCGACATCCAGGCGGCCCGCACCGGAGACTCCGGAGACGAGTCGCAGCCACTCCCGCAGCATCCGAAGGCGGCCTGCGCCGCAGGTGGTGTCCGGGCCGCGGGCTCTGCGAACCAGAGCCCCAGGTGGTCCCAGGTGCATGGCCGGTGGTAGGCCGCAACGGGAACGGAGACACGACACAGAAACAAAGGTCGCGTCTCCGTTCGGGAGAGACAATTTTACAGTTCCCATTCCCTCCCACCCCCCCCCCCCCCCAAACATAACATACAAACCCTACACCATATTAAAACTACAATTCAGACAAAAACAACAAAAAACACAAAGGACAGACGGACTGCAGGCAAGCCGCAGCTGCGACGGCAGCGCTGGCTCCTCCCTCTTATAGAAACATATAAAATTATAAAAGGACTGGACAAGCTAGATGCAGGAAAAATGGTCCCAATGTTGGGGGAGTCCAGAACCAGGGGCCACAGTCTTAGAATAAAGGGGCGGCCATTTAAAACTGAGGTGAGAAGGAACGTTTTCACCCAGAGAGTTGTGAATTTGTGGAATTCTCTGCCACAGAGGGTAGTGGAAGACAAATTACTGGATGGATTTAAGAGAGAGTTGGATAGAGCTCTAGCGGCTAGTGGAATTAAGGGATATGGGGGGAAGGCAGGCACGGGTTATTGATTGTGGACGATCAGCCATGATCACAATGAATGGTGGTGCTGGCTCAAAGGGCCGAATGACCTCCTCCTGCTCTTATTTTCTATGTTTCTTCACACAGCTTGAGAAGGAATTCACACTATTTTGCTCGACGTTTGCCATCAACGCAGCATCAGAGATGCCAGAGGAACTCCAAATGGAACTAATTGAAGTTCAGTGTAACTCGGCTTTGAAATATAAATTGAGACTGTGGGTCTGGAGTCATTCTATCAATGTACCCCAAGATGACAGACTTTGCCTCAAAGATCATTTGCATGTTCGGGACAACATATCTCTGTGAGCAGGCGTTCTCCATAACAAACATTAACAAATCCAAACTGCGCTCACAGCTGGCGCACAGACATCTAAATGACATTATGAAAATCACAACTGCCCAGAAACTGGTCCTTGATGTTAACAGGCTGGTTTAAAGCCAAGAGATGTCAGGTGTCTGGAAGCAGCAAGTGAAAAATGAGTGACACTGTTCGATGCACTGCGACATGTAAGCAAAATGCATTAGGAAATATTGAGTGTCATAATATTGTGATTCATTCTTTTTCTGACTATTTTATTATTGTAAATGTGATCACTTCAATAAAAATTTAGAGGCTAACTGTATTTATTGTCTGCGTTTGATTGCCGGAAGCAGGCTAATAAAAATTAGGTGCAGTTGTGTAGCCTACATTTACAATTTGTTTTGTTAGGTCTACATTTGTGTCTGCTAATGTTCGATTTCATATGGTTCATTAATGGAAAGGGTGTTGCTCCCAAAAGAATCTTAGCCAAAATAGCATTGTTTTTTTTCTCTCTCATCACAACTTTCTTGTAGCTTAGTGATAAGTTAATACCAATCATAAAAGTAATGGAAAGGGTGTTGCTCCCAAAAAAATCTTAGCCAAAATAGCATTGTTTTTTTTCTCATCATAACTTTCTTGTAGCTTAGTGATAAGTTAATATCAATCATAAAAGTAATGCTTACTAGGCAATCTTCTTCATAAGAAACAAAATTAGTAAAGTGAAACACTTTGTAGTTATAGAAGAGACTGAGACACACATGTTCCCGCATGCACAACTGATCCGGCCCGCATGAAATCGCATTTTGCCCATTCCGGCCTGTGACCTAAAATGAGTTTGACACCCCTGGTGAAAGGAGTCCAGAAGTACATTGTAAACTAGAATGTAAATGTCCATTAATGTTGTCTAATCTACTAAATAGTTCCAGTACATTCTGAATTATATTTATTTGGAAACATTGTTTATCTACGCAGAGAAGCAATACAATTATGATACATCTTCAAAGTGGCAGATATTGTGCTTTATATGTTCCAATAATAATTTAAATTTGATAATTTGTTGCAATATTCTCAATTATAGGTGCTAAAGAAATGAAATAATACAAACCAGCACAGCAAGGGAATGTAAGAGTTAACAGATTCAGAGGGGAGGATTTAACTTATTTCCTCAGTAGGCCGATACGAATCTTGGCACAGAATGTTTGATGCCAATAGTAGATGCCAAAATGTGACAAAATTGCTCATCGCTTGCAGGCATCTGTCATCTTGATGATTTTGTGATCTGGAAAAAATAGATAAGTGCCACGAGGATAAATATTTTCTTAATGACACGTAAGCAGCATCCTACCTTTACAAAAAAATTCAGAGGAAGACAAATACTGGCTTCAAGCATATTGTGAGTCTTTGTCTGAGGAACAACACATTTCATGCTGTAAGTTCATCATCATCCCCTGCTGAGACATTCTCTGATGAAAAGATCTCTGTCAGCGTAACATTTGGCTCCAACCAAAACATGTTCTCGTATGCTCCCAATCATTCCATTTTGACTACCAAGTTTCTTTTTAAAACAGTGAAAGAGGCATTTTTTGTCAATTTTGTTTAACAAAAATGCCATTATATATACAAATATAAATAATGGATTTTTTAAAAAGCAAAATTGACACAAATTACATCTTTCGCTGATTCAGAAAGAAACAGTACACTAAATTGAATATATATATATATGAATATATATATATATATCTGCTGCATATTCAATTTGCAGTGATTTTTTAATCATCAACACCGGTTTTAGTTTCAGCTCAGTGTCAAAGGTTTACATGATATCAATATCACTGTGGGGAGAATTTCCATCTCCTCACCCATGACTAGCTGATGTATTGAGATCATAGGTCAGAATGTTGTGATTGTTCAAGAAATTCTTGCATCATTACTGACTGCACAATATCTTTCTTGTAGACACCAGGAACACTACAAAATTGCTGCCATAGAATGAGTAACATTCCGCCCTGTTCCTCTTGTCCATCTGAAGGCATTTCAACCATGCTACTGTCAGGCGGGAGGTTCAGAACCAAAATCCCACACCACCAGGATTAAGAATAGCTGTGTTCCTCCATCTATCAAACTCTTCAATCTGCCTGCTCAATCCTAAAAAACACCTTGGAAAAAGAACATGACAGTCCACCTCTTGCACTACCCATGCACTTGTTTTTTTAAAAATTATGTTTTGATAAAGTCTCGTTTTTTTGCAGTCTTCTTTTACAAATGTTATGTGTAATTTAAGTATCATTTATGTATAATTTGTGTGGTTGCCTCAGTCAATGAGTCTGTGATTTACATTGGCCAATTACCTACTAATTACTGTGTTTTCAAATCTGGTGTGTTGCTGCTGCAAGCAAGAACTTCATTGCTCTGTTTCAGGACAAATGACAACAAAACACCCTTGACCTTTGGCTCTTAACAAGCACGTCCTGGCAATGTGAAATATATCAGGGCACCAGGGGGGAAGGGCGCACTGATGTGCACACAGATCAGTCTGAAGAAGGGTCTCGACCCAAAACGTCACCCATTCCTTCTCTCCTGAGATGCTGCCTGACCTGCTGAGTTACTCCAGCATTTAGTGAATAAATACCTTTGATTTGTACCATCATTTGCAGTTATTTTCTTACACTTTTCTTGCACACAAGAAGAATGTGCCAGCTCCACACAGACAATAAGATCAAATCTGGATTGCTGGAGCTGCAACTTTGGGCCATTCATTGTGGCACCCATTTTGATTTTTATCCTATCTCAAATTACCCAACAATCTGTGGGACTTGCTTCAGTACTTGCAATTTAGCATCCAAATAAGAATAAAGCCTAGCATTTAAAAATAAATAAATCCTCGAATCAAGAATGGGAATTGTTATTCTTAAATAACAAACTGGAAATCAACCACCGTGATAGTCTACAGTTATTTTATTTTACATGGATTATTTTCCAAAACTTGTCAGGAAACAAAATATCAGTGGAGAAGTTAGATTCAAGAAAATAAAGGGCCTATCCCAATTACGCGATTTTTAAGGCGACTGCCGGCGACTGTCAAAGTCATAGCAGATCGCCGAAATTTTCTTTTACCCTACGACAATGACCATGACAATGCCGAGTCAGGTCAATACAAGTTACTTTTTTTGTGAAACTAGCACCTGGCTAAGAGATTACACCGTCTACGGAAACATCGCAAAATTCCCACACTTACCTGACCGTCAAACTGTCCCCTCCAATCTACCTGTCAAATGGCCTGACGGTAAATTAATTGGTTAAACAAAACTATCTTCAGGTATCTTCAAATGCCTTTTCTTAATTTAATATTACGTGCTTCTAAATGCAACAACCCAGCAAACCTGCGGACAGCATGCGACAGCGCCCGCAATAATAATAATAATAATAATAATATTCATTTATTGTCATTGCAACGAGTACAACGAAATTTAAAAAATAGCCAATCCTGACGGTGCGTACAAACATATATGCAATAAATGCAAAAACAAATAAATACATAAATACAATTAAATACAATTATATTAAGTACAAGATTTTTTAACGGTGTTGCCTAGTGCAAAGGTAGTGTTCAGTTCTCGTATGGCCCTGGGGTAAAAACTGTTCTTAAGTCTGTTTGTTCGGGATTTGATCGACCTGAAACGTCGACCAGAGGGCAGATGAACAAACAGACGGTGGCCGGGGTGGGATGGATCTTTTATTATTTTGCCTGCTCTACTGAGGCAGCGTAGGCTGAACAGGTGCTCCAGGGAGGGCAGTGAGCAGCCGATGATCTTCTGGGCCGTCGTGATGACCCTCTGAAGGGCCTTCCTGTCCTTTTCTGAGCAGCTGGCATACCATGTGGTTATACAGTATGCCAGCACACTCTCGATGGAGCAGCGATAGAAGGACAACATGAGCTTCTCCTGCAGGTTGGTTTTCCTGAGGATTCTCAGGAAGTGGAGTCTCTGCTGTGCCTTCTTTACTGTGGTGATGGTGTTGGTAGACCAGGTAAGATACGATACCTGGCGACAAGCCAGCTGTCGCCGTGAAATTTCTATCTGGAATTTTTTTCTGCAATGCGCCGAGATCCGCTACGATTCATTGAAGACTCCTCACGATCCTGCCCGCGAACCCCGGCGACAGCCTAGTCACTGGCACCCGCATTAAAATCACCTAAGTGGGACAGGCCCTTAAATCTGTGCCTGTTCTCTTCTGCAAAAATAGTGCATAGTGCATGTTGGGAATTCAAGCAACGTTCACAAACAGTTTCTGCTGAAATGCCCCCAATTGAGAAATAGGACCAGACACAATGTTGCAACTCACTCAGATGTCACTTCCCTCCAGCACTTTGTACAATTAATTATATCATCTGCGTGTGAAAATTAGATCAAAAGGGCATAATTTACTGTAAATATAATTAAAAGACATTACATTCAATGTGGTGTGATTTAACTTGCCCCCCCTGGGTTGTTGAAAAAGATCCTTTAAAATTTTCTTGCGGACTGGCCTTGGAACAGTTCAGGTCTTAAGTGAACTAATCATCGCTTGATTTATGATCTGTGCTGTTGCTGATCGCAGTAGTTTGAAACTACCAAAGATTACGGGACATGCGATCAGTCTGCTCTTCATTTGGGTCTGTTTAGGTAGATTCAGGTAAAGCTGTTCTCCACCGTGTATTACCCACTCCCTCTCTGTCTTATTGCAAACACTCCTATCTTTTCCGATTCTCCTGTTTTATCTCATCTCCATGGCTGCAATGGATGGATCATTTTAATAAAGCTTGCTGATTCTGACCAAGTGTGTGTGTGTCTGTGTGTGTGTGCACATGCATGTCTTTGTGTACATGTGTATTTGTGGCTGTGTGTGTAGTGTATATGCGCGTGTATGGCTGCACAAGCATGCATGCGTGCGTTTGTGAAGCAGGCAATTTGAGATTTAACACATCTTAAAGGGAGTAAATCATGATAATGTTCTCTTAAGGCAAGGATATATCACAGTTTTGTAACTTTGTTTGTGGCTTCTGTGTAGTTTGGGGGTGAAGTATACACCGATGAGCCAAAATATTATGACCACTGACAGGTGAAGTGAATAACATTGATTATCTTGTTACAATGGCACCTGTCAAGGAGTGGGATATATTAGGCAGCAAGTGAATAGTCAGTTCTTGAAGTTGATGTGTTGGACGCAGGAGAAATGGACAGGAGTAAAGACCTGAGCGACTTTGACAAGGGCCAAATTGTTATGGCCAGCCGACTGGGTCAGAGTATCTCTGAAACGGCAAGGCTTGTGGGGTGCTCCCGGTCAGCAGTGGTGAGTACCTACCCACAGTGGTCCGAGGAGGGACAAACCACAAACCGGAGACAGGGTGTTGGGCGCCCAGGACCCATCGATGCACGAGGGCAACAAAGGCTATCCTGGTGGTCAGGGGAGGAATGTGTCACAGTACACAGTGCATTGCACCCTGCTGCGTATGGGGCTGCATAGGGGTCAGAGTGCCCATGATGACCCCTGTCCACCGTCAAAAGCACCTACATTGGTCACGCGAGCATTGGAATTAGACTTTGGAGCAGTAGCAGAAGGTCGCTTGGTCCGATGAGTCCCGTTTTCTTTTAGATCACGTGGATGGCCTTGTACGTATGCACCGTTTACCTGGGGATGTGATGGCATCAGGATGCACTGTGGGAAGACAACAAGCCGGTGGAGGGAATGTGATGCTCTGGGCAATGCTCCACTGGGAAACCCTGGGTCCGGCCATTCATGTGGATGTCAATTTGACACGTGTCATCTACCTAAACATCGTTGCTGACCAGGTACACCCCTTCATGGCAATGGTATTCCCTGATGGCAGTGGCCTCTTTCAGCAGGATAATGCACCCTGCCACACTGCACACATTTTCAGGAATGGTTTGAGGAACACTATGAAATGTTCTCAACCCTTCTTGAGCATCTGTGGGATGTACTGGATCGACAAGTCCGATCCACGGTGGCTTCACCGCTCAACTTACAGGACTTGAAGGAATTACTGCTAATATTTTGGTATCAGATACCACAGGACACCTTCAGGGGTTTTGTAGAGTCCATGCCTCGGCAGGTCGGCGCTGTTTTGGCGGCACACGGAGGGCCAACAGCATAGTAGGCAGGTGGACATAATGTTTTGGCTCATCAGTGTAGATATGTCTAAGACCACTAAAAAAGGGTGAAATCCAATTGATTGGTTAAATAATCATTATAAAACATCCCAGAATGTTTTAAAGTATAGTTTTAAGATAAGATGTGTTCACCTTTACAATGAAGGAAACTTACCAACCAATTAACGCACTGAGAGACTTCATAAGCAGTAGTATATAAATGATTACATGGCCCACTGACTCTTGAATAAATATTGCCCGGGTCACCAGGAAGGCGTTTTCTTTGAAAAGTGCCATGATTTTTTTTGTTTCATTTGGCACATTAACCGACAATTGTCACATTCCATCGTTCTTATTCCATAGTCTTTCACATAAAATGTTGACAAAGATTAGAGGATGACTCTAGATGTGGACAAACCACTGTTTTCTAGTATTACATTATAACTTCTACTTCTTTATTCACTACCTCTAATTATAAAGTTCAGGATTCTTCTGTTTAATTCGATATCTCAACTTGTCCTGCTCCTATCAAAGATCAATGTGTATACACATTTGCATCTGTCCTCCAGCACCACTTTAGAATGATGCTATTTATATTATGTTATCTTTCCTTATTTTTTTGTACCAACATTTCATACTTTATACTTTCAACTGTTATTTCATTATGCTGTACAAATGTTCATCAATGTAAAAGTTCATAAGTTCATAAGTGATAGGAGCAGAATTAGGCCTTTCAGCCCATCAAGTCTACTCCACCATTCAATCATGGCTGATCTATCTCTCCCTCCTCACCCCATTCTCCTGCTTTCTATCCATAACACTTGACACCCATAATAGTTATGAATCTATCTATCTCTGCCTTAAAAATATTGATTGACTTGGCCTCCACAGCCTTCTGGGGCAATGAATTCCACAGATTCACCACCCTCTGACTAAAGAAATCCTTCCTCATCTTCCTAAAGGAATCCTTCCTCGTCTTCCTAAAGGAAGGTCCTTTCATTCTGAGCCTATGATCTCTGGTCCTACTCTCCCACTAATGGAAACCTCTCCCCAAATCCAGTCTATCCAGGCCATTCACTGTTTGGTTAGTTTCAATGAGGTGCCCCTTCATCCTTCTAAACACCAGCAAGTAGAGGCTGTCCAATGCTTATCATATGTTAACCCACTCGTTCCTGGGATCATTCTTGTAAACCTCCTCTTGACCCTCTCCAGCACCAGCACATCATTCCTCAGATATGGAGCCCAAAACTGCTCACAATTTTGGTTCTGATGAGATCATTGAACTTCATACTAATATGCATGGTTCTCTGTGCTTCTAGTATTTTATCTTGTCTAGAAACATTAATCTGCAAAATGCTGATGTCTTCATCTCAGTGTCAGGATGATTTTCTGACCCTTAACATCATAAATATTCTTGAAAAGTATGGGAAAATGATTGATGAGAATGACAGAGCAGTTATCTTAAAGCTCTTTCCTTACTTGGTCATCTCCCAGTTTGCTTCTGAAATGTCATCCACAACTGTCTTTTTAAAGGCTGTGATGTAATTTCCATGCACTCAAATAGATTACACCCATTTCACTTAAGACTTGCAACAAATGTTAAGCAATTGGATTTGTATCCATGCTGACTGCTTTGTAAATATGAGAGGAGTTCTATGATTAAAGAATTTATCATGATTAATCTCAGGGTTAAAAGTAATCATTCTTCAGTTAATCGCATATTAATCACAACAGAACGCCAGTAATTCATTAATTGTTTTAATTGACTGAGTTAGGTTAAATACTTTTAATTGTTAATTGGGTTTTACTTTTACTTTTTAAATTCTCTTTACATGTTTAATAGTTTAATAGTTTATGGCAGCTCTTGAATGACCTTCAGATAAGAGACGACTTAACAAAAAATAGCTTTTATTTTCCATTAGTTTATTGTGTGGGAATTACCCAACTACTCCTTTCTCAGGTAGACAATTCTCTTCACGGGTCCACACAAGTTTATTCAGGCAGCACGAAGATCAGTGTCAAAAACAGATAGCTTGTTGCTCTCTGGAAAATCCAAGCCACATTTTCTCTTCTTTTTGTTAATGTCCTTGTAAAAAAAAATGCATCCTGATATATGTTTGTGTTCAACACATACATTGGGAACAATTAATTGACCGCCAATTAAATACTACTGCTGATGACTTGTATGATGAAAGTTTTTCCATTGCAGATGTAATTCACCCTGCCAATGTTAGATAATTGGTTTCCAAATCTGTGTGAGTATCCATCTCTAAACTATTGCCCCTCAAATTGCAACTCAAAATCAATTATCTGTCCATTTGTCAGAGTGTTTAACTTTTTTTTGGAAGAAATAACAGGTATTAAACAATTTCCTTGAATGAATTTACAGTGTTACAAGTAAATGAGATTAAACTTAAAGTAAAGCACTGGCAATTGATGCTCTCTGGATTTTTTAATTGATAGGAATGTGAAACTGGAAGCTTGGTCCTGCCCATGTTTACTGATATCTCAAGCTATTTGTTTATTTTTCTTGCAGTGTGATGGTATAATTTGTTTCATCAACAAAGAAAGTGTCCCAACAATAACTTACATTAAAAAGATTATTAATCACGTTATGATTTGTCACTGGAAAGGTCTACATTATAAATATCAAATCACATGTTTTTTAAACAAAGAACACTTCTGAACTTGTTAGATGTTAATTAATAAAGGCTTCAATTTTGTTGGGAGCTCTGCACATTAATTTATTTATCTTACTCATTATGACAGGGAAAGAGACCATTCAACCCTAACAGAGCATCAGTATGCTACCGACTCTCTTAACAACCTTTTACAATGTTTTTTCTCATCAATTCACCTTTGATTCTTTTGCCTCTTATTTACTTTAAGGAATCACTTACAACATCTCTTTTAGATGTAGATGGAAACTGGAGCATCAACCTGAATTCACAAAATCAATAAAGAACATGTAAACTCCACTCACTTGGAATCCAGGTCAGGATCGAACTTGGGTCTCTGCAGCCACGAAGCATCAGCATTAACTGCCATGCTATGCTATTGTATCTAAGAACTCTCAAAGTAAGTACAGGTAAGCTTTATGCTTCATGTGCCTATGAAAATCAATAGCAAAGCAAACATTTTCACAGTGGCACTGTGAAACCTGCTACTTCACAGCAGGAGAGTCCCAGGTTCAAACCTGACCTCAGACTGTGCGACGTTTCAATTTTCTTTCTATGACTGCTTCCCAAAGATGTACAGATCAATCAGTCACTGTAAATTGCCTTTGGGAACTGGTAGAATCTGGGTAGAGTTCATGAGAATGTGGGATTAATATCAAATTAGTGCAAATGGATGGCTGATGATCGGAGCAGATCTAGTGAGCCGATAGCATGCTTCTGGGCTGCATTTCTCAATGACTCCATGTCTCTAGGACACTGGGATTCCTACAAATGGAGAATGTGGTTCTGCAGAGAAGTAGAATGAAAATAAGGTTTTACTTTTGTGGGATTTAATGCTATTTATCTAAAGAGGTCCTTGAAATGAATTGAAATGAATGAAACTGGTTCAGTTTTACTTTAATGTTTAAATTATTTATTCTATTTTTAATCATTTTAAAATCTCTGACATTAAGAAATAGTTAAAAGAAAAGATACCTTTCAGCTAAAATCAAAATTAGCAAAATTGTTTGTCAGCCTCTTCATGTCATCATGAGACTTCCTGTGCTATTTAGAGCCCCATTGCTGAGCTCTGGGGATTTCTAAGGCTGTAAAATCATCCTTACAGGCTTGGGTCATGCACATTATGGAATTCAAGAGACAAGTGCAGATAGCTAATCCGCATTAATGTATTATTAGCCAAATACAATTGAAATTAATAACTAAATTGAATCCATGTGTTGATGGCCCAACATTCAATTTCACCATGGTGCATCAATAAATATGTTTTCAATTTAATATTCAGTGGAAAACCACTGGTATGCTGCATTGTCTGAAATCCTATACTCCAGATGGATATGATGTTACAGCGGGCGATAAGGGTCTCATAGCAAGAGAGAATCGAAAGTGTAAAAATGTAAGTTTACCTCATTTTTTTTCTCAAACTGTTTTTTAAATTCAATTTTGTTCTTTATGGGATCTTGCTGCACCTAGGCTACCGTGTTTGCCTTGGTAACCACAAACATTGAAAATGTAATGTCATTTTCTTAGCAGCACATTTTGACATTTTTGAGGAAGGTGACTTTTGTAAGTTAAAAACATTTATTTATTTTCAACAAGATTCACCACAATTATTATTTTTTCCTAATGTTACAGTTACTGCTTTTGAACTGTGTTAACACAAACATTAATATAAATACATGAATAACTGAGTAGAGATTAACATAGGCAACTGGCTACCTGTTTTATTTTCATCTTTTGTACTGAAAGACTAATGAGTGTTTGGGGTTTATATTACTGTCCACAATTAATAATTTAATCAATTAACTGAAGAAAATTGAAAATAAGGAAAACATTATCTTCATTATAAAATAGCCAGTTTTTCAAAGCAGTGAAAAATGCATTGTTTTATAACTAAATTGATTTCCTTATTTTGCATTTTCTCCTCACACCTTGCCACCCTTTATTCTTCCTGCACTCTCACATGGTCAATATCTTCTTAACTTGTTTTTCACCAGGGAATTTTCCTCCACTCTCCTCCATTCTTACATTTCCCAGTTCTCCTTTATTTTTGCAGATCAATTCTGGAAATTCACTTTCTGTCTATTTGTCTCAATCTTTATCACATTTTTCCACGGTAAGTAATATTAGCTGTGTTGTTAAACAACAAAGTCCCAGAATGTGGGTCTGCAAATTGAAAATTCCATGCAAGTATTGTTTAGGAAGGAACTGTAGATGCTGCAAGAATTGTCTATATGGTTGCAGGATATATACAGGGTGAGTCTATCAAGATGGCCAGATTGCTGAGTCTACCAGAAAATTGTAGTGCCTGTGAATGGATGGGAGAAAATCATTAAACATGGATTTTATGAACATGAAAGAAATATATATGAAGGAAACTCTCGAACTCTGAGATCTGTAACTACTGAAAAATTGAGGACACCACTCTGATTGCAGAAGTCCCAAATATATTGGCCAGATCTGCAAATAGTTTCCTCACTCTACCCCACTATTGACTTCTGTGTGGAATTTATTAATGGAACAGAATTTTCTGGAGGTCCCCACTACCTCTTACACTGGGAATCGGCTCTTGGATTATAATAATAATAATAATGCATTTTATTTATATAGCGCTTTTCATATACTCAAAGACGCTTTACAGAGATTTAGAGAACATAGGGAAATGAATAAATAGATAAATAAGTAAATAAGTAAACGAACAGAGAAAGGAGACAGAAGGTGAGGTGATCTTCAGTGGTTGAAGGCAGTACTGAACAGGTGAGACTTCAGCGATGTTTTGAATGTGGTGAGTGTGGAGGAGTCTCTAACGGTTTGGGGTAGTGAGTTCCATAGGATGGGAGCAGCGATGGAGAAAGCCCTGTCCCCCCAGGATCTGAGTTTGGTCCGGATGTGGGGGGATAGGAGATTGGCAGCAGCAGAGCAGAGGGTGCAGGTGGGAGTGTGCCTGTGGAGGAGGTCGGTCAGGTAGGATGGGGCCAGGTTATGGAGGGCTTTGTAGGTTATGAGGAGGATTTTGTACTGGATTCTCTGGGGGATGGGGAGCCAGTGGAGTTTGTAAAGGACGGGGGTGATATGGTCACGGATCGGGGTGTGGGTGAGTAGACGGGCAGCGGAGTTTTGAATGTATTGAAGTTTACTGATGATTTTTGAGGGTGCGCCATAGAGGAGGCTGTTGCAGTAGTCCAGACGGGAGGTGATGAAGGCGTGGATGAGGGTTTCTGCAGCTGTGGAGGAGAGGGATGGACGGAGACGGGCAATGTTTTTGAGGTGGAAGAAGGCTGTCTTTGTGATGTGTTTGATGTGTTTGTCGAAGGAGAGGGTTTGATCAAAGATGATTCCAAGATTCCGGATGTGAGGGGAGGTGGATACTGGGAGACCATCAATGTTGAGGATGAAGTTTTGGGTGGATTTGGTGAGCGTTTTTGGACCAATGATGATGATTTCAGATTTGTTGCAATTGAGTTTGAGGAAATTTGATTGAAGCCAAGATTTTATTTCAGTGATGCAGTTTGTCAGTGTAGAGTGTGTGGTGGGGGAGATTGACTTGGTGGAGATGAGGTGCTGGATATCATCGGCGAAGCAGTGGAAGTTGAGACCATGATGGCGGATTAATTGACCAAGGGGGAACAGGTAGAGGATGAAGAGGAGGGGGCCAAGGACTGAGCCTTGGGGGACACCTTGGGGGAGGGGAGCGGTGGGGGATTTACAGTTGGTAATGGAGATGAACTGGTGTCTGTCAGAGAGGTAAGATTTGAACCAGGATAGGGCTGTGCCGGTGATGTTAAGGGAGGTTTCAAGTCGGGTGAGGAGAATGGAGTGATTTATGGTGTCAAAGGCGGCGCTGAGGTCAAGTAGGATGAGGATGTTGAGGTTGCCAGCGTCGGAGGAGAGGAGAATGTCGTTTGTGATTTTGAGGAGCGCAGTTTCAGTACAGTGGTTGGAGCGGAATCCGGATTGGAAAGTTTCATACAGGTTATTGGTAGAGAGGTGGTATTTGAGTTGGGAAGCTACAGCACGTTCCAAAACTTTGGACAGAAAGGGTAGGTTGGAGATTGGCTTGAAGTTGTTTGGGGTGTCAGGGTTTAGACCAGGTTTTTTCAGAATGGGGGTGACAGCAGCGATTTTGAGGGATGGCGGGACGATGCCAGTGGACAGGGAGGAGTTTATTGTTGCAGTGATAAGTGGAGAGAGAGCAGGAAGGCAGGCCTTGACAAAGTTGGAGGGGATGGGGTCCAGAGAGCAGGTGGCAGTTTTTATTCCTGTGAAGAGGTCAGAGTGGTCGGTGGTGGAGACTGGGGAGAACTGAGGCAGGGGTTGACAGGATAAGGGGGGGCAGGTGGTTTGAGGGGTAGCAGGTGCGTTGGAGGTTAAGGTGCTGCAGATGTTGTCTATTTTGCTTTGGAAGAATGAAAGGAAAGTGGTGCATTTGTCAACTGTGAATGATTGGGAGATGGTGTCCAGGGGGCTGAGGAGTTTGTTTATTGTAGAGAAGAGTGTTTTGGGGTTTCCGGAGCCAGAGTGAATTATTTGAGAGTAGTAGGTGGAGTGGACGCGGGAGAGGGCATCTTTGTAGTGCTGCAGGTGGTCTTTGTAGGCTTGGGAGTGAATTGTGAGACCTGTTTTGTTGCGGAGTCTTTCAAGTTGGCGGGCATGAGTTTTCATCATGTGGAGTTTAGGGGTAAACCAGGGAGCAGAGTGGGTGAAGGAAACTGTTTTGGTTTTTATAGGTGCAAGCTGGTCGAGGCAGGAGGAGAGAGTGCGGTTGTAGTAGTCAGTGAGGTCAGAGGGGCTGTGGAGGTCAACGAAGGGAGAGGCGGACATTATTTCAGAGAGGGAGGATGAGAGCGAGGTAGTTGAAACAGAGTTCAGCTTACGGAAGTTGATTTTGCGTTTTTGCTTTGGAGCTGGGGTGGGAATGTTGACAGACATGGTGATGGCTAAGTGATCAGAGAGGGTGGGGTCGGAGCCAGAGAGGTGATGTAGATTTAGTCTAGTGGAGCAGACAAGGTCCAGAATGTGCCCACGGTTATGGGTGGGAAAATTATGCTTCCGATTAAACTGGACACAAGATGTGCCAGCCTATTCATTTAAATGAGGATTGTAATTTTGTCGGGGAACAAGCTAAAAACAAGCTAAGTTATTTCTTTCAACTTAAAAAAAAAAAATTCAAGTGTTTTTCAATGTTTTTAACTTGATCTTAATTTTCTAATGTTTTAAAATATCATTTAAAAACTTTTCTGTTGCATAATTTTGAATATCCTTTATGTTTCTGAAGTTCAGAACGATTTGGTAGCTTTAAAAAACCTTGCGAACTTGAAAATCCATTTTGCTTTTAATTCCAAACAAAAGGTGCAATTATGTTTTTCAAGAACTTGCTACCACTTAGAGTTTTACCATGTGTTTCCAGACCTTTCTCAGATAGATAGACAAGCCTTCCAGGTCTCGAGCATGTATGTTGGGACAGCGTGGAATGTGCACATGGTGCCAAATCACACAGGAAAATCCAGGCCTCCATCCATAGAATTTCCACAAGTCGGACACATTTTATAATTGTCTGTGAATTGAAAGTTTAACAAGGCTATTAATTTTCATCTAATTTTCATCAGTTGAAAGCTGATAAATAATCTGATATATCATTTCAATTCTAATGCTAATTTCCACAGGGTGCCATTGTGAGCTCTTTTGTGAGGATATGCAACCCAATGGATTCACAACAAAACCAGTCATTGTGCAGACTAGTGACAAGCAAGACAGCATTATCCCACCCACACCTTTTTTCCAGCTTTCTCCCCCCCCACCCTCCCCACTGCAATCAGTTTGAAGAACCGAATTGTTGCCGATCCATGTCCTCCAGAGTTGCTGCCTGACTGGTTGAATTATATAACTTTGTGTTTTACTCAAGATTTCAGCATCTGCAGTTTATTGTGGCTGCAATATCACTTAAATAGCCATTCACACTGTAAATCAGCTGCTCACCATCTAGTTTTATACTGGATTCGAATCAATTACCTGAGCAAACATCAACATCAGTGTCCTCTCCCACGACAGTATCCCTGTCATTGAGTTAAAATGACACTCAGTCAGATTTGATGGGCTGGCCATATTATTTGTATGCACAAAACCAGATTCCCAAAACTGATGTTCTATTCCAAGTACTGTCAGGAAAAGGCTGCCAGGAGAATGGAGGAAATGTTTAATTGTTCTCGGACTTTCATGCAAAAACATAACTTCCTTATTGACTTGGGATCCCTAATCCATGGCTGTTGGAGGAAGAGAATTTAGACTGGTGTCAAAAACTTTGAGATCAGTCTTGCAGGAAGCCATGCAAAGTGAACACACCGCATTCCCAACTACCCAATCACCTACCCTATCAAGGTCTCCTGCTCCACCTGTAGCAGAATTTGAAGAGCCCATTTTGTTCTGATCACCAGCTCAGAAAGTAGAGAATTGCAGTGAAAGTTAGTCATCTTCAATAGGGACAGATTACTTAAGATGAGGAAGAGTCATAAAATGTACCATTTGGGGAAAATGAGACATTCATTAAACCACCAGGATGAAGATTATGACCGAGTCTATTTCAAACTAGAGATATTCCCTTGCACAGTGCAGAGATCATTTTGTGGTACAAATGTATACTTTGTATTAAATTGTTTTTTTTATAATTTATAATGTAAGTTCACTAAGTTTCAAATAACCTATTTGGATATAGGAGTCAGGAGGGCTGAACATCTAATACAAACACAATTAAAGGGAGTGTCTCTGAATGAGCAATAAAATGCATGTTGTCACATAATGATCACATAATGATTTCCATGTTTCTCATCCATAATCCGTAATTCAAAACAATTGAGGCACTTCTGCCCATTCGCAGCATAATACTGTGTTTTGCCTTTGTTAATTATCTGCAGAACCATTTGAAGTATACACAATGACAACACGTTGTAATTCCCTTCATATAAGTGCCTCCTGGCATGCAGCTGCCATTGGGGACTTGCGGAATGCTGGTGCATTATTCAAGCACTCTTGAAGCACCCTCACCATGCAGGCACCAGCTTGGATACTGCATGTCAGAGGACGCAGTGAAAATGGCTCAGGAGCGAATATAAGCTTTGTATTGTGTTTTTACTGTCAATTGTGAACAACAGTGATTTATAATGGTATCTTACATGATAATACATATTTTATGTCTTCAGAAGTAGTTTCTTTCAAGCTATGTTTCATAATGTCACTTAAATTTAAGTGCCAAAGAGAAACAATGAAAATGTTTAGACAAAGGCCATTGGTAGCTCTAACTAGGAAATGTTTATTTATAAATACATTTGGAGTAGTAACCAATTGCCCCCAGAATATGGTGAGGTAAAAAATTATCCAGTGTTTCATGTGTTATCCAGACAATGTAGTAACATATACATGTTAAAATCCACATCTGAAATCAGCTTCTGTTATTTTCAAGAGAATCGAATTTCAGAAAGAGTTCAACACACATACAACAATACATTTTGAATTTAGCTCATGCAACAGAGAACAAATTCCTGCCACTACAATTTTATTGAAAGAAATGAAGCAGAAAATCTGAAGAGAGAGTCTAGAAGGCTCAAAAATTGCAATGTTGACCAGGCGTACTCTGAGTGAACAGTGGAAAATTTAGAATTTGATGAAAACAGGGATTTGTGCAGAAAGGGAGGAAAGTTTTTTTTTCCTCTTAACCCTTGGTTTGTATTTCCAAAATGTATATTTGAACAGTGTAACGTCAATGGAATGAGATTGAGTATACCCACTGTACATTGGACAAATTTGTTATATGTAAAGTGACAGAAGATCTGTGGGAGGCATTCTTAAAGAATTTAACATCGTGAAGCAATTTATACCATTATGGAAGAAGAGATTTGCTTACAAAAATAAATGCTGTTGATGAATGAATCAATGGGAAGGAATAACATAAAATTACAAGAAAAACATTAAAAAATACAATAAGTAGGCCAGATGCAGGAGAATAGTTGGAACACAAATACAAGAGATGATAAAACCAACCAATGAGGTGAAGTCTCAAGCAAAATAGTTAAGTGCAACAAACTTTTTAGTATCATTGGGATAAATAATAGCTGACAACAACAATAAAAGATGACAATGGGCATTTCATTTTTTTTTAAAGGGAAATAGGGGCAAAAGAATCACATTGTTTCATTGTTTGTAGAGGGTAAATATGGCTGGAGCCCAGATAGTCTGGTAAAATTAACATAGAATCAGGGACATGAGGTGAAAATTGTTAACACAGGCAAAATAATAATGAAGACAATAACAATTGTGCACTGGTAATTGCCAAATCTCCAGGAGCACTTGGTTACCACGGCAGCAATGCAAAGGAAATAGTTAAGAGTATCACAGTTGCTTCAGCTACAATCTTCCAGACAATTCCTGATTCAGGAAACATTCAGACACAAAGAGCTGCACATGTTGGTTTACAAAAAAGATACAAAGGGCTAGAGTAACTCAGGCAGCATCTCTGGACATCGTGGACAGGTGACATTTTTAGGTTGGAATCCAACTTCAGACTGATTTTAGTGGGAGTGAGAAAGCTGGAAGAGAGGTGCGGGAGGGACAAAATCTGGCAAGTGACATGTGGATAACATCTCATATTTGGTTGGGTAGCTTACAACTCAATGGTATAAACATTGAATTCTCCAATGTCAGGTAACTAACAAACAAACATACTGTAGCTCCCTCCCCTCCCCCTTTCTTCTCTTCCCCCCTTGATCTGCACTTGTTTCTCCCTTTCCCTTACCTCTTGTCTGTCCCTTTCCACCTATATTCCTTCTTCTGACTTCACATTTTGCACATCTTCTATCTTTATCTTCCTATCTCACACTTCTTGACTTTTCAGTTCTAGGCTTTGTGCAACCATCTGCCGATCAAAACATCCCTTCAGCTGTATCCACCTATCACTCAACCAGACTTTATCTTGTCCCATCTCTCTTCCAACTTTCTCCCTCCTTGTAACAATTGGTCAAAAGAAGGATCCTGACCGGAAATGTCACCTAACCATGTTTTCCAGAGATGATGCTTGATCTGCTGGGTTCCACCAGTACTTTATGTCTTTTTTCAGGATACAAGCCGTTAGATTGGAAAAACACAAAAATATATATATATTCATAAGAAAAATAAAGTCAAGCAGAATTCAAATCAATGTAGACAGATCAGATATTAGTGCATCGATTCAGAGACAGAATTGAGGCAAATTAACTATCATTCTGAAGAAGAGTGAGGAAACAAAAGACACTGGAGAATATTTTTCAAATGGAGAAAAGGCTGAAACAGTGGATTTTCAGAAATAGGATTTGGAAAAAAAGATGGAGAGAGATAATTAAAATCCCATGGGCAGATAAAAACTTTATTAAAAATATATACATGTACCCAGAGGACTGGAATACAAAGTAGCTCAAGTTATATTGCAGGTATAAACCCCCTAGCTGGACCATATCCCAGACTACGTGGGAGGTCGTGTCTCACTAATCTGATTGATTTTTTGAAGAAGACCAAAAAGGTTGATGAGGGCAGAGCTGTTAATGTTGTGTACATGGACTTCAGTAAGGCGTTCGACAAGGTTCCGTATAGTAGGCTGCTCTGGAAGGTTAGATCGCATGGGATACAAGGATAGAGAGCTGAATGGATAGCAAATTGGCTCCATGGAAGGAAACAGAAGGTAACGGTGGAAGGTTGCTTCTCAGACTGGAATCCTGTGAATAGTGGTGTGCCTCAGGATTTGGTACTAGGCCTGTTACTGTTTGTCATCTACATCAATGATTTGGATGAGAACATACAGGGCAAGATTAGCAAGTTTGCTGATGATACAAAAGTTAATGGTTCTGCAGATAGTGAAGATGGTTGTGAATGATTACAGCAGGATCTGGATCAATTAGCCAGGTGGGCGGAGGAATGGTTGATGGAATTTAATACAGAGTAGTGTGAGGTGTTGCATTTTGGGACGTCGAACAAGTGCAGGACCTACACAGTATATGGTAGGCCTCTGGGTAGTGTTGTAGATCAGAGGGATCTAGGAATGTAAGAAAATAACTGCAGTTGCTGGTACAAATCGAAGGTATTTATTTCACAAAATGCTGGAGTAACTCAGCAGGTCAGGCAGCATCTCAGGAGAGAAGGAATGGGTGACGTTTCGGGTCGAGACCCTTCTTCAGATCTAGGAGTGCATGTGCATGGTTCCTTGATGGCCAAGTTGCAGGTAGATAAGGTGGTCAAAAAGGCTTTTGGCACTTTGGCCTTCATCAGTCAGAGTATTGAGTATAGAGGTTGGGAGGTCATGTTGCAGTTGTATAAGACATCGGTGAGACCGCATTTTGAATATTGTGTTCAGTTCTGAGCACCATGTTATTGGAAAGATATTGTCAAGCTTGAAAGGGTTCAGTAAACATTTATGAGGATATTGCCAGGACTATAGGGAGTGAGCTTTAGGGAGAGGGTGAGTAGGCTGGGTCTCTATTCCATGGAGCGCAGGAGGATGAGGGGAGATCTTATCGAGGTATACAAAATCATGAGAGGAATAGATTGGGTAGATGCAGAATCTTTTACCCAGAGTAGGGGAATTGAGGACCAGATGACATAGGTTCAAAGGGAAGGGGAAAAGATTTAATAGGAATCCGAGGGGTAACCTTTTCACACAAAGGGTGGTGGGTGTATGGAACAAGCTGCCAGGGGAGGTAGTTGAGGCTGGGACTATCCCATCGGTTAAGAAACAGTTAGACAGGTACATGGATAGGACAGGTTTGGAGGGATATGGACCAAGTGCAGGCAAGTGGGACTAGTGTAGCTGGGACATTATTGGCCGATGTGGGCGAGTTGGGCCAAAGGGCCTGTTTCCACACTGTATCACTCTATGACTCTATGTCACTAATCTGAAAGTTTAAGGTCTTATATCTTAGAGGGAATATTTTGGATATTATCAGAATTATAGCTGGACTCTCAGGGGTTAAACAACAAAGCATGTTGCACAAATAAATCTGGTACTCCGTGAAATATAAGGGTTTGAAAAATGCTTGATTAAGGTTTTCAGGAAATTAAATGGAAATTATAGCAGTTAGAAAGAACCTGGTTTTGGTGTTTGAAGAATCTAGGACTTGTGAGTCATCCTCACTATTGCTCATGCATTAGTGGTTCATTGCAGAATTGGGGAAGTGTTAATGGACGTGAGAGAGAATAGGCAATATGGAAATAAAAGGGGAAATGGGATTGATAAAATTGTTTTGAGAAATAGGCCAAATGGTATTTGTCTATGCCATTAGGTGATATGAATTTAGAAGACTGAGGGGGGATCTTATAAAAACATATAAAATTCTTAAGGGGTTGGAGAGGCTAGATGCGGGAAGATTGTTCCCGATGTTGGGGAAGTCCAGAACCAGGGGTCACAGCTTAAGGATAAGGGGGAAGTCTTTTAGGACCGAGATGAGAAAACATTTCTTCACACAGAGAGTGGTGAGTCTGTGGAATTCTCTGCCACAGAAGGTAGTTGAGGCCAGTTCATTGGCTATATTTAAGAGGGAGTTAGATGTGGCCCTTGTGGCTAAAGGGATCAGGGGGTATGGAGAGAAGACAGGTACAGGTTACTGAGCTGGATGATCAGCCATGATCATATTGAATGGCGGTGCAGGCTCGAAGGGCCGAATGGCCTACTCCTGCACCTATTTTCTATGTTTCTATGTTTCTATGAAATAGTATATCTAAATGATCTTTGAAATTCTTTTCTGTAAATGTCAAATTTTAATTTACATGGATTTATGAAACTAAATGGTATCAGGGATATGACGTTCCCAGGGGAAATGCAGTTATATGGAGCTAAATCATAAACTAAATGTCAATGAACATCAGGTTTGTGGCTGAATGGCATCCACTTGTTCCTATATCATTTTGATCTAAACCACCAATGAGAAAGAAGAGAATTGGAAAACGAGCATATTCCTGAAGAAAAAAATCAGTTGATGCCTCTCTAGGTTCTATGATTGTTATCAACAGTGAATGGGAAGTGAGAGAATCCGCTGTGATGCCACCAGCTGGAGCCCATTTCTTAATCTAGTGAGTTAATCTAATCTGCCATTTGAAGGTTGCCGGAATAATATTATTATACAGACTAAAATAGCTGACTGGGAGTGCTTATTAAATGTTATGAGCATGTTAAATTAATAAATTAAATTTGAGTATTAAATTTGATGAAAGAGAATTAATAAAAGTCACTTTACAAGACATGGTTTACTAAGATTGTTGGTCATCTGAATTGGAAATGCAGCTGAAAGCTGGAATCTGGGGGGTTTAATGTTATAAAAATAACCATTAGAGATGTACCCCAATTTACGTCATTGTGTGATTCAGGTGTCACATAAGTCGGAAAAAAATGTCCTACTGCACAGGCGGAAATTAACTATTCGATACAGAGACCACGTGGGAACTCTGACGTGGAGACTGTATCCACGAGAACAGCTGACTGGTTTACAGAAATGGGCGCACGCGGTGGTAGTGCACTGCCACAAAGACTACTGAGATATGCACCTCAGAAATAAACCAGTGGATGTAAAGACTTGCTTATGTAAGTGTGAGTTTACATATGTTGCCTATTACATAAGTTGTGGAGTGCCTGTATATCTTCTTGACAGTTTTTTTTGTAGCGTTTCTGCATACTGTACATGGATTTATTTCTTATTAAGAACTTTTAATGTTTTTGTTATTTTGTTGATGAGGGAAAAGAAAATGATTGGGTAGGAGGAACAACAATGAAATAGTCAAAGCTTGGGCTCAGACTTCCTCTGTCACTTTGGTCATGGCTTAGCATCCTACTTGTATTTCACATTCAGAGGAATAATTAAGGAGCCAAATGTCCCTAATTAAGGAGGCATGTGGTGGACAATGGCACAGTTAATAGAGCCATTGCCTCACAGTTTCAGCAACCCAGGTTAGATTCCCATCTCAGCTGCTATCTCTATGGAGTTTGCATGTGCTCCCTGTGACTGCACAGGCTTCCTCCAGGATCTAGCCATATTCCAGAAAAAAGCAGATTGGTAGATAATTTGGCCACTATATGTTGTCCTTAATGTGTAGTTGAGTGGTTCTATCTGGGTAGAATATACTTGATGAGAATGTAATAAGTGTAAAAAAAGAAATTAGTGTAGGATAACTGTAAGTGGTGCTTAAAGATTGGTGCAGACCTGTTTCTGCAAATTGATTCTGCAAATATTTGGTTTAGTTTAGAGAAACAGCGCGGAAACAGACCCTTTGGCCCACTGAATTCACGCCGACCAGTGATCCCTGCACATTAACACTATTCTACAAACACGAGGACCAATTCACATTTATACCAAGCCAATTAACCTACAAACTTGTACGTCTTTGGAGTGTGGGAGGACACCGAAGATCTTGGAGAAAACCCACGCAGGTCACGGGGAAAACGTAGAAACTCCGCACAGACTGCGAACCCGGATGAACCCGGGTCTCTGGTGCTCTAAGTGCTGCAAGGCAGCGACTTTACCACTGTGCCATCGTGCCACCCTAAATTCACACAAAACAGTGAGTATTATTTACCATTCTCAGACAATCCACAGCCCAATGTGTAGAGTTTATTGAAATTTATATTAATTAAGTAAACTGCTTGATAAGTATTAAAGATCATTTCAAGTACGGTGTGATAGGCATCTTGTTTAGTTGCACTAACAAAATAACATTCAATTTTCATTTCCTGTAATTTCAATTTACCACATCAAATTTATTTAAAGAACATTTGAATGACGGTCGGAACCAGCATGTTACAGTGTAGAGGAGGTAAAGAATAGCAAAGTAAGGGAACCTTGGAGCGCATGTATTATTTAAGAGGATGGAATCAGACAGGGCCTTTGAGGAATAGGAAAAAAATGTAAAGAACTCAAGGGGGCAATTAGAAGGGCAGCAGGGACCACAAAATAGGTTTGGCAAATCCGATTAAAGAAAATCCCAAAGCTTTTTATACCAATATTTTTAATAAGCTGGGAATAAGGAGCTCTGCTCAGGGATCAAGAAGGAATTTGTGCTTGGAATTTGCGGATGTAAGGGAGGTACTAAACAAGTACTTTGCGTCTGTTTTCACCAAGGAGAAGGAAATGGAGGACAGTGGGATAAGTGTGGAGAACACTAATACGCAAGGGCAGTTTGAGGTTAAGAAGGATGAGGCACTAGAGCTATTGAAGAGCATTAAGGTGGTTAAATCCCCTGGACCTGATGGAACCTATCCCAAGTTATTGTGTGAGGCAAGAGATGTGATTGCGGGAGCCTTGACAAATATTTTTTCCTCTTCTCTAGCCACAGGTGAGGTTCTGGAGGACTGGAGAGTAGCTAATATTGTTTCTTTATTTAAGAAGGGAAGTAGAGAGAATCCAAGAAAGTATAAGCTGATGAAGTCACATCACTGGTAGAAAATCTATTCGAGAAGATTCTTGGGAATAGGATTTACCCCAATTGGAGGAAAATTGTTTAATTAGGGCTAGTCAGCATGGCTTTCTACATGGCAGATCATGAGTTACTAATGATCAAGTTATTTGAGGCGGTGACAAAGGAAAGGTGATCGATGATAATCACCTTCTGGGTCTCGACCTGAAATGTCACCCTTTCCTTCTCTCCAGAGATGCTGCCTATCCCGCTGTGTTACTCCAACATTTTGTGTCTTTCTTCGGTTTAAACTAGCATCTGCAGTTCCTTCCTACACATGGGATTAACAATGACTTGGTCATATAGATTCATAACTGGCTGATTGTGGCTTATTCTGTGGCTGGATGTCTGTAACCAGTGCAGTTCAGCAAGGAACTGCGCTGGGACCTCTGCTGTTTGTGATATCTCTAAATGATTTGGACATAAACATAGACAGGTTGGTTATGCATATGACATAACTTTGCATATGACAACAAGATCACTGGAGGTGCAGACTGTGTGGAAGGCTGTCAAGGTATACAGCAGGATATAGATCAGCAACAGAAAATGGCGAGAAATGGCAGATGAAGTTTACTCCATGCAAATAAGTAGTGTGGGGAGGTCAATTGTAAGGGAATGATATGCAATTGAAAAGCGTGCAAACGTTGCTGGATTAAGGGGTATAAGCTATAGCGAGCGTGTTGGACAGACTTGGATTGATTTCTCTGGAATGCCGAAGGTTGTGGGGAAACCTGACAGAAGTATATAAAATTATGAGAGGCATGGATGGGAAGATAGCCCTTTTCCCAGGATTGAAAAATCAAATATTAGAGGGCATAGCTTTAAGGTAGTGGGGCAAAGATTAAAGGAGATGCCTGGGGCAACATTTTTGGAAAGTGCTGTCAGGGCTGCTGGTTGCGGCAGATACAGTATAATAGTAGCATTTAAGAGGCTTTTCGATAGACATATGGATATGCAGGGAATTAAGGGATATGGATTGCAGGGAGATAATAGATGGAGTAACTCAGCGGGACAGGCGGCATCTCTGGAGAGAACAAATGGGTGACATTTAGGGTCGAGACCCATCTGAAGAAGGGTCTCGACCCGAAACGTCACCCATTCCTTCTCTCCAGAGATGCTGCCTGCCCTGCTGAGTTTCTCCACCTTTTTTTGTCTACCTTCGATTTAAACCAGCATCTGAAGTTATTTCCTACACATAGATAATAGATAGTCTTGGCATTAGGTTTGGCGCAGAAATAGTGTTCCAAAGGGCTGTTCTTGTGCTGCACTGTTCTATGCTCTATGGTTCTACAGTATGTTGCATGCTCAAATACAACCATATTCTTTTATTTGAAAAAGGCAAAATGTCAAACCAATGTTAACATGGATGGAAGAGTTAAGATATGGAGAAAGGTTGGAGTCTTTGTTTACTGTAAATTCTCATGTTATAAGTTCTTATATAACAATCCCTAATGCAGTTTGGGACAACTTAAAATTGTGAATGGATCATGCTGGTTGGCCCTAATCAGACAAGGGCTGATTAGCTGGCCCAGATTCTATTGCAGGGTCCAAGGGATAGCTCTCTAATGTTATGCTAGGGAATCCCCAAAAAGACTAGATCTGGACTGCACTGACAGATTTCTCCTTCCAAATCTGTAAGTCCTGCACTTTCACATTTGACGTTTTTTGCACAGACGTCCAGTAATTGCAGTCATTTAACCATTCAGTCGGAATTGTAGGCATAACTATCTGGGCAAAAATGTGCCAATCTTTAAATAATCTTTGCAGTGCATAAACATTGTAAACAAGTGAAACATAAAATAAAAATCTTGACTCAAATGTTTAAGTTGCCTGCCATCACTTATAACTTGTGTATTTTTCTGCCCGATGTTAATTGTTAAGTTTGTTACTGGTGTTTAGTATTTATATTTTCCATATTAATTATTGTTATCTATGCCATCATTAGGGTCTCTTACAGTTATTCCTTCCCATTTGACTTGTCTTGCTGCTTTTTGTCTCAATGCAGCGATTGATAATAACGCTGTAAACTCTCACTGAAACTTATTCCCATGTGCAAAAAAACATTAGCAAAGCCGAACAAGTAATAGTATTTGCAAGGTTTTGATTTTTTGTTAAAGAAATCAAATCCCTGGAGATAAAAAGGGTACAAATGAATCATCACTTTATTAGTATTTATATTATGATCAAGAGGATAATTTATGAGCAGGTGCAGCAGAGAATTGCTTTCTTGCAGGGTATTACTGAATAGAATGAAGTTTTAGAGACAACAGCAAGGAAGAACATAAAGGCTCAGGCACCAAGCATTGTGGAAACATTTCCCAAGAATGAAAAAAAGAAGAAAGTATACGACTTGATTAAATAATTAATTTTATATGTCCTTTCCGGGTCGCAGAATATCCCAAGCTATTTTGCAGGTGGTTGCATACATTTGAAGTACATTTACTGTTGAAGTGCAGGAAACATGGCAGAAAATTTGCAAAGGACAAGCTTTTACAAGCACCAGTATGATAATGAGCTGATAATCAGACTCATTCATGACGGTTGAGAGGCAGGTATTGCCAAAACATTGAACAGGCCTCTTCAGCTCCTTTGCAAAGTAATGCCTTTGAAAGCTTTAACAGCAAGGACAGAAGGGTCCTCAGTTTAAGCCTTCTCCTTTGACAAATTAGCTCTCAGTGAACACTCTCACAGTGTTGTACAGTTGTTTCAGCCTGGATTTTGCGTGAAGTGTCTGTGCAGGATTTGAATTTATTGCGATCTGACTCAGGTGAGAATGTTATCACTGATGCAAGGCTTACAGTGTTGTTTCCATAGCCTCAATTTAGGCAGTATATTGGATGTGAGGTATAACCATATAACCATATAACAACTACAGCATGGAAACAGGCCTGTCCGGCCCTACCAGTCCACGCCGACCATTCTCCCTGACCTAGTCTCATCTACCTGCACTCAGACCATAACCCTCTAATCCCCTCCTATCCATATACCTATCCAATTTACTCTTAAATAATAAAATCGAGCCAGCCTCCACCACTTCCACCGGAAGCCCATTCCATACAGCCACCACCCTCTGAGTAAAGAAGTTCCCCCTCATGTTACCCCTAAACCTTTGTCCCTCAATTCTGAAGCTATGTCCCCTTGTTGGAATCTTCCCCACTCTCAAAGGGAAAAGCCTACCCACGTCAACTCTGTCCGTCCCTCTCAAAATTTTTAAAACCTCTATCAAGTCCCCCCTCAACCTTCTACGCTCCAAAGAATAAAGAACCAACCTGTTCAACCTCTCTCTGTAGCCTAAGTGCTGAAACCCAGGCAACATTCTAGTAAATCTCCTCTGTACCCTCTCCATTTTGTCGACATCCTTCCTATAATTTGGCGACCAGAACTGCACACCATACTCCAGATTCGGCCTCACCAATGCCCTGTACAATTTTAACATTACATCCCAACTTCTATACTCGATGCTCTGATTTATAAAGGCAAGCATACTGTAAAAGGATGCCACTCGTAGGCAGAGTCTTTTACTATATATAAGTTTATTCATAACACTGCACATACATTATGCCCTAGCTGTCCGTGGTCATCACTGGCACTAGAGAGCGAGCTGGAGGTGGGGAAGTTACAATTATACCAAAGACAATGGGGAGTGGTTAGTAGTGGTGAGGTCACTATGTTAAAGGAACATGCACTGATCTACATCCTTCCTCTTGGAAACAAAGTGACCACGGCTCATGCGCTAGGCTCAAACTACAAACAGACTACTCGTACACACCGTACCGGACAGGCGGCCTGACCACTCTCCCAGAGCGGGTGCGCAACCCACCATCCCCGCCGGTCGAAGGAGCAGCATGAACGGGTGCGGGTACAGAGGCCGGGGAACCAGGGGAAGGTGGAGGACTGGGAAGCGATGCACGCACAGGCGAGGGAGGGGTAGGTAGCTGGGGCGACTGCGGATGTACCGGAGCAGGAGGCACATCAGGCACCTTGTAGTGGACGGGAGGCGAATACGGGATCGCGGGGGGCGGTGCAGGTTCGTTTACCAGCATCAGGTGCTGGCGGGTACGACGGTACACGGTACCCTCGTAGTTGACCAGGTACGACCGTGGAGAGTCAGCATTGCCGACGACCACGGCCAGCCGGTGGTGGCCGGAGGACGACTCCATCCGGACAACCTGGCCAGCGAACAAAGGTGGAAGGGGACGGGACGATTTGTCAAAGGAGCGCTTCCGAATGAGCTGCTTCTCAGTGATGCGCTCCCTGACAGCGGCAGGGCTCCGAGCCGTGGGTTTCAGGGATTGCTGGGAGACGGGGATGGGGGGTCTAGTGGTGCGGGACAGGAGGCGTTGCGCAGGGGAACCGAGCGCGGGGTCCCGGGAGATGTTGCGGAGGTTGAGGAGGGCAAGGTACAAGTCCGAACTGTCAAGCCGGCAACGTTCCATCAGCTCCTTAGCGCTGCGGACAGCGCGCTCTGCAAGTCCATTGCTTTGCGGGTACTCGGGGCTGCTGGTGATGTGGCGGAAGTTCCAGCGATTTGCAAAAACAGCAAACTCCGCGCTGGTAAACTGGCTGCCGTTGTCGGACTGGAGAGATGCTGGGGAACCAAAGGTCGAGAAGTGGCGGCGAAGCTTCCCGATGACGGCAGCAGACGTGAGGGACGGCAGCAGGTCCACCTCGAACCAGCTTGAGTAGGAGTCCACCAGGACCAGGTAGTGTTTGCCACGCCACTCGAAAATATCGGCGGCAACAGCCGTCCACGGCAACTCGGGAGCCGGCTGCTGCAGGAGAGGCTGACGCTGCTGATGAGGTAATAGGCTGTTGCAGGCAGCGCAGGCGGAGACCCTGTCCCGGATCTCCTTGACCATGCCAGGCCAGTAAAACTGTGCTTGGGCCTGGGACAACGTGGCCTCCACCCCTGGGTGTCCGTTGTGGGCGGTGTGGAAGTAGTGATCGCGCAGCGCAGCCGGCACCACAACCTTGTGACCCTTCACCACCACACCCGCGTGCAGCACCAGTTCATCCCGAACCAGGAAGTAGGGCACGGCACCAGCCGGCAGGGAAGACCGTCGTTCAGGCCAGCCACGGCGGATGACGCCCGCAAGCTGTTGGAGGTCCGGATCCGCGGCAGTGTGTTTGACCAGGGACTGCAGCTGCCAAGATGGAACAATGTTGACGTTCAACACCATCAGGTCCGCCGATTCGTACGGATGGCGGGAAATGGAAGGTAGTGGGGCGCGGGACAGAGTGTCTGCCACGAACATCTCCTTGCCTTTGCGGTACACGATTTCGAATTGAAAACGCTGCAGCTGCAGCATCATTCGCTGCAGGCGGGACGATGCTGCGTGGATGGGCTTGTTTAAAATCGAGACCAGCGGCTGGTGGTCAGTTTCGATGGTGAAAGTTTTTCCCAGAACGTAGTCTCTGAACTTGGAGCAAGCGAACACCACGGCAAGGAGCTCCTTCTCAATCTGCGCGTAGCGCTGTTCAGCAGGGGTCATTGTTCGAGAGGCATAGGAGACGGGCAGCTGTCGGTCGTCGTAGAGCTGCAGGCAGGCAGCACCCAGGCCGAACCGAGATGCATCGCAGGTGAGGACAATTGGCCTGTTTAAGTCGAAAAACCGCAAAGTCGGGGTCCGCGCGAGTCTGGACCTCAGGGCTACGAAGGCCGATTGGTGGTGAGGGAGCCAGACCCAGGCATTGTCCTTCTTGGTCAGCTCTCTCAGGGGGGCACTTAGTTCGCTGAGGTCGGGTATGAACTTACCCAGGTAGTTGACCATGCCCAGGAAGCGCTGCAGGCCGGGCACGTCAGTGGGAGCGGGCATTTCGGTGATCGCCGCCGTCTTCTCGGGGTCTGGCTTCAGGCCCCCCGCCGTGAAAACGTGGCCTACGTAGGTGACTTCCGCAACGCGGAACCGACACTTCCTTCGATTAAGCTTGAGGTTTATCTCACGAGCCTTGTCCAGGACTTGGCGGAGGTGTCGGTCATGCTCAGCAATGTCCCTCCCGTACACCAGGATGTCATCCACGATGATGGCGCACGGCAACCCAGCAAACAGCTGCTCCATCGTGCGCTGAAAAACCTCGCTTGCCGAGTTGATACCAAAAGGCATGCGGAGGAAACGGAACCTGCCGAACGGTGTGCTGAAGGTGGTCAGGAAGGAGGAACGTGCGTCCAGCGGGATCTGCCAAAAGGAGCTCTTGGCATCCAGGACCGAGAAAACTGTGGCTGGACCGACCTGTGCCGCGACGTCCTCCACCGTCCGCATGGGGTAGTGCGGGCGTTTAATAGCCAGGTTCAGGTCCTTGGGGTTGATACAGATCCTGATCTCGCTCGCGTCCTTCTTGGCAGCGACCACCATGGTGGAGACCCACTGGGTGGGGGCACTCACCTCCTTGAGGATGCCCAAGTCCACCATGCCACGTAGTGTGGACTCCACGCGGCCCTTCATGGCAAAAGACACACGGTGGGCCGGTCTGACCACTGGGTCGACCCCCGGGTCCACAACGATCTTGTAGGCACAGGGCAGCTTCCCCAGGACGTCATCAAATCGGTCAGGGTACTCGACCAGGGGGTCCATGGGGGCCTGCACCAGGTGGATGTCGCGGTGAAATGAGACCAAACCAAAGTCCTGGCATGCACGGGCGCCCAGCAGGGTGACGTTTTCAGATGCTAGCAGGAGGAACGTGAGGGGCCGAGAGGTATCCAGAACAGTACAGACAACCGTTGCCTTTCCCACGGCAATCAGAACGCCTCCCCCATAGGCATGGAGGCGGGAGTTGTCAGGAGTAACCCTCTCCCCCGAATTTATCTGCTCGAAGAGGCCCACAGACATAACATTGGCAAACGCCCCAGTGTCGACCTTGGCAGGGAAGGAGTGTCCATTGACTGTAACTTGCACGGATGGATCCGTTATCAATGCAGGTGCTCCCAAGAGCGAAAACACCAGAGAGTCTCCATGGGAGGAAGTCGTATCTGAGCCATCGAGGACCTCATGTTGGTACCGGGAACCGGTTGCGTTATCGCTTGCAAGGTTGTGTAGACTCCCTCTAGGAGCAGGGACAGGTCTCCCACGAGAACGACAGGCTGCAGAAAAATGGTTCTGCTTCCCACATGAATTACAAGTTTTGCCCTGCGCTGGGCAAATGTTATACCTGTGTGACGAGAAGTTGCAGTTTGGGCATCTGCGAGGGGTGGCCATAGTGGGCGCGGAGGGGGCGACCCTGGGCTGTGGGTCATTCAATCGCCGGCGGCTGGCGAAATTTATGTCCTGGGGGGCCGGCCGGGATACTGAGCCAACAGCAGAGGCCATTCGTGCGGCATGTATTGCGTCCGTAAGCGACAGGTCAGGCTTCATTAGGAGCTCATCCCGCAGCCTAGAGTTTAGGAGACCGTTGACCAGGACGTCCCTGATCATCTCGTCGGGTGTAATCGTTTGAAGGCGGCACCGCCGAGCCATATGTCTTAAAGATGCAATAAAGGCGTCAACGTGCTCCCCTGGAGTCTGACGCCGCGAGAAAAATTTAAAACGTTCGATGATATTGTTGGTGGGTATGTCGCACAGGGCAGTGAACTTAGCAATGAGACATACCGGGTCGTTGCGGTCCTCTGGAGGGACGAATTGGAACGACGCATAGCGTTCCATTGCCTCCGGACCAGCCAGGTTGAGGAGCAGGTGGGCTTTTATCGCAGCAGTCGCATCAGGATGGGCAATGGCTATATAGTGTTCGTAGTCCCGCTGGAAGACAGTCCAGCGGTGCACGATGTCCTCATCGAAAACGAGCGTGTCCGGACGACGACACGAGGAAGACATGGCAAAGTGGAAGGAGGGGACACAATTGGGAGAAACAAATAATAAAATAAAAACCGATAAACAGGAGGCGCAAGTCTACCGATCTGACACCATGTAAAAGGATGCCACTCGTAGGCAGAGTCTTTTACTATATATAAGTTTATTCATAACACTGCACATACATTATGCCCTAGCTGTCCGTGGTCATCACTGGCACTAGAGAGCGAGCTGGAGGTGGGGAAGTTACAATTATACCAAAGACAATGGGGAGTGGTTAGTAGTGGTGAGGTCACTATGTTAAAGGAACATGCACTGATCTACACATACCAAACGCCTTCTTCACCACCCTATCCACATGAGATTCCACCTTCAGGGAACAATGCACAGTTATTTCCAGATCCCTCTGTTCCACTGCATTCCTCAATTCCCTACCATTTACCCTGTACGTCCTATTTTGATTTGTCCTACCAAAATGCAGCACCTCACACTTATCAGCATTAAACTCCATCTGCCATCTTTCAGCCCACCCTTCCAAAAGGCCCAAGTCTCTCTGTAGACTTTGAAAATCTACCTCACTATCAACTACACCACCTATCTTAGTATCATCTGCATATTTACTAATCCAATTTGCCACACCATCATCCAGATCATTAATGTAAATGACAAACAACAGTGGACCCAACACAGATCCTTGGGGTACTCCACTAGACACTGGCCTCCAACCTGACATACAATTGTCAACCGTTACCCTCTGGTATCTCCCATTCAGCCATTGTTGAATCCATCTTGCAACCTCACTATTAATACCCAACAATTTAACTTTCTTAATCAACCTTCCATGTGGAACCTTGTCAAATGCCTTACTGAAGTCCATATAGACAACATCCACAGCCTTGCCCTTATCAATTTCCCTGGTAACCTCTTCAAAAAATTCAAGAAGTCAAACATGACCTTCCAGGCACAAATCCATGTTGACTGTTTCTAATCAGGCCTTGATTATCCAAATAATTATATATATTGTCCCTAAGTATCTTTTCCATTAATTTTCCCACCACAGACGTCAAACTAACAGGTCTATAATTGCTAGGTTTACTTTTAGAACCTTTTTTAAACAAAGGCACAACATGCGCAATGCGCCAATCTTCCGGCACCATCCCCATTTCTAATGACGTTTGAAATATTTCCGTCATAGCCCCTGCTATTTCTGCACTAACTTCCCTCAATGTCCTAGGGAATATCCTATCAGGACCTGGAGACTTATCCACTTTTATATTTTTCAAAAGTGTCCGTACCTCCTCTTCTTTAATCCTCATAATTTCCATCACTACTCTACTTGTTTCGCTTACCTCACATAATTCAATATCCTTCTCCTCGGTAAATACCGAAGAAAAGAAATTGTTTAATATCTCCCCCATTTCTTCCGGCTCAGCACATAGCTGTCCACTCTGACTCTCTAATGGACCAATTTTATCCCTCGCTATCCTTTTGCTATTGATCAATCGAGCGAAACAAGGTTTTTTTTTCTGATGCCTGAGTTGAGGTCAACTGACATATTTCAGACCCTGGTGCATTTAATACATCTGTTGTGAGTTCTGCTAACTGAAGCCAGACCTGTCAGACACATCAGCTGAGACGAAGCAGAAGGGCTGGAATCTGGCTGCAAAGGTAGCTTTTATATTAAAGATTCCTTGGGGTTGTTAAGGAATCCTTGGCTCTCTCCTGCCTCTGGCTTCACTCTTTCCCTTGTCCAGCATTGTTGACCAGATAGACACAAAAAGTGTCTATCTTTGGTTTAATCCAGCATCTGCAGTTCCTTCCTACAGCATCTGTCATCTGTCTCACTCACGTCATCAACTGTAAATTCTTGCCAGTGCAGTAGAATTTGGGGAAGAGTCGGGAATGCATTCTGATATTAAGAGCAGGTATAAAAGCAAAGTGCTGCTGAAGCTGGGAGTGAAATAAAGATGGGGAAGGGAGGGACAAAGTTGTGGAGAGGGAATTTGCAGAGTTAACTTTTCAAGTTGATGGAACCTGATGCAATTTGCTAGTCTTAAAGCAAACACAGTGTCTACTTCCCATCTCCTCAAAAAAATAAGGTCAGAGGAATCATAAGAGAAATGTCAGTGACAGAGTGAATGATAGAAATGATTAAAAGACAAAAGTGCAGATGAGGCAGGAAAAAAAGGAAGTGATGAAAAGAAAAATAAAGTAGAATGTTTAAATTTGCTGCAGATTAGTGAATGGAATAAGAACCTGTAGAAAGTCAAAGAAAGCAGAAAGGATTAGTGTGAGCTGGGAATAGAGTTAAAGAACAGTAGGTAACCTCCAGCATTCAGATCACTTTGCCAACTATGTATCAAAGGTGGATCACCATTTCATGCAAAGAAACATGGAAACGTAGAAAATAGATGCAGGAGTAGGCCATCCGGCCCTTCGAGCCAGCACAGCTATTCAACATGATCATGGCTGATCATCCAAAATCAGTGTCCCTTTCCTGCTTTTTCCTCATATCCCTTGATTCCGTTAGCCCTCAGAGCTAAATCGAACTCTCTTGAAAATACCCAGTGAATTGGCCTCCACTGCCTTCTGTGGCAGAGAATTCCGCAGATTCACAACTCTCTGGTGAAAAGGTTTTTCGTCATCTCAGTCCTAAATGGCCTACCCCTTATTCTTAAACTGTGACCTCTGGTTCTGGACTCCCCAACGTGGGGAACATTTTTCCTGCATCAGTCTATGACTTCTTCAGTGCCAGTGCCTCTTGTGCAACTGACCTCTTTTTTTCCAGGACCTGTTGTTCCAGAACAGGTGCAAATGACATTTAAAATACAAAACCAATGAGCTTAGATGTTTCAATTTATCATACACATAACTGCTGACAATGCATAACTGACAGTTGTGCGGGACAGGGCATTTTGAATTTGAATTGGCAGCTGGACAACAGTCATTTAGACATTTTATTAAATGGTACAATGCAGACAATGGATGGGGAATGTAATCTGTGGGGAGGATGTTAAAGAGGGACCATTGTGATTTAGACAACTTGGGTGAATGGGTGAATGGGTGCATAATGGCATAATGCACAACTTGGGTGAATGGGTACATAAATACTTCGGTTCTAAGAAAAACTGAAAGGAAGATTATTATCTTGAAGAGTAATAGATTGGGAAAGCGGATCTGAACAAAACCTGGATAACCTTGTACCGCAGTTAGTGAAAAATAAGATCAGAAGAAGAAATAAGGGAAACGTCAGTGATACCGTGAAGAACAGAGCATGAAGAATCAAGGCGGCACAATGGTTCAGTGGCGGATTTACTGCCTTACAGCTCCAGTGACCCGCGTTTGATCCTACTGATGGGTGCTGTCAATAGGGAGTATGTACGTTCTCCTTGTGATTGTCTTTTTTTTCTCCTCTAGGTGCTCTGGTTTCCTCCCACACTCCAAAGACATACAGGTTTCTAGGATAATTGGCTTTGGTAACATTGTAAAAAAACTGTCCCTACTGTGCAGTCACAATGCTAGTGTACGGAGTGATCTCTGGTCAGCGCAGACTTGGTGGGCCAAAGGTATTCTGCACTGTATCTCTTAAGTAAAGTCTAAAGTCTAAAGAAATTATTAAAAGTCAAAAGTGCTGATGGTGCAGGAAGCTACAAGATACATTTAGGTGTAGCAAGCTACAAGGTAAATTAGCATTCAATGCTATTAATTTGTTCAGGACCAGCATATCTTTCTGCGGCTGCACAGGGCCTTAATGGGACCCCATAAAGAGGTTTGTGTGTAGTTTTGATCGCCTATCTGAGAAAATATATTTTTGCCAGTGAGGAAGAGAAATAACTGCTTTCTAGAAGATGAAATGGTAGAACTGATGTAGGAGGAGAAAATAACTCAATTTGGCCTACATTAATTTGAATGAAGATAAATGGGAGATCTCATAAAAACCTATTACATTCTACCTGGATGAAGCAGATTTTCTGATGGTCTGACAGCTCAGTCCCAAAGGTCCTGATCTCAGCACACTGGGAGTGCCATTTAGCAACTCCTTTCTTTAGCAATATTTCTTCCTGTAGATGATGATGAACCTGTGTAATTCTTCACGATAAAAGATAGTGGAAACCAATTCAACAAATATCCTCAACTGGAAGCACAGATCTTTCCTAATTCTTAAGAAATCAAAAAATACAGGGCGCGGAATGGGGTATTGGTGGGTGATCAACAATGATCACATTAAATATGGCTCTGGTCTGAAGAACTGAATGACTTATTCCTGCTGCAGTTTTCTATATTTCTTTGTTTTTACTACTCTCTTCCCCAGTGCCGAAAGTCCCCAAATGTCACCCACCTCCCATCACAACCCTCTGTCATCTCTTTTATTCCAAGAGAAGTCGAGTTTATTGTCATATGCACAAATACAGTTAGGTACAAATATAATATTTTGCTTGCTGCAGCATCACGTATACATAACACAGCCAACACCCAGAAACATAAATTATAAGTAAATTACACATAAATTCTCTAAAACCATGCAAAGAAAAAACAAGAGATGAGTGCAAAACACAATTAGAAAACAAGTTCATGGTCTGCAGTATTCCATTGCTGCAGTAAGATTAAGATTGTGCGGGTCAGTTCAAGAACCTGATGATTGTAGAATAGTAATGGTTCCTTAACTCAGTGATGTGGTCATAAGGTCATAAGTTATAGGAGTAGAATTAGCCCATTCGGCCCATCAAGTCACTCCGCCATTCAATCATGGCTGATCTATCTATAGACAATAGACAATAGACAATAGGTGCAGGAGTAGGCCATTCAGCCCTTCGAGCCAGCACCGCCATTCAATGCGATCATGGCTGATCACTCTCAATCAGTACCCCGTTCCTGCCTTCTCCCCATACCCCCTCACTCCGCTATCCTTAAGAGCTCTATCCAGCTCTCTCTTGAAAGCATCCAACGAACTGGCCTCCACTGCCTTCTGAGGCAGAGAATTCCACACCTTCACCACCCTCTGACTGAAAAAGTTCTTCCTCATCTCCGTTCTAAATGGCCTACCCCTTATTCTTAAACTGTGGCCCCTTGTTCTGGACTCCCCCAACATTGGGAACATGTTATCTGCCTCTAATGTGTCCAAACCCCTAATTATCTTATATGTTTCAATAAGATCCCCCCTCATCCTTCTAAATTCCAGTGTATACAAGCCCAGTGTATAAATTCCAGTGTATACAATCTATCTCTCCTAATCCCATTGTCCTGCCTTCTCCCCATTACCCCTGACACCTGTACGAATCAAGAATCTATCTATCTCTGCCTTACAAATATTCATTGACTTGGCCTCCACAGCCTTCTGTGGAAAATAAGAAGGCTCGATTTTATTATTTAAGAGTAAATTGGATAGGTATATGGATAAGAGGGGATTAGAGGGTTATGGTCTGAGTGCAGGTAGATGAGACTAGGTCAGGGAGAATGGTCGGCGTGGACTGGTAGGGCTGGGCAGGCCTGTTTCCATGCTGTAGTTGTTATATGTTATATGTTTGTTATATGTTAGATTCACCACCCTCTGACAAAATAAATTCCTCTGCATCTCCTTCCTGAAGGAATGTCCTTTAATTCTAAGGCTATGACCTCTAGTCCTCGACTCTCCCACGAGAGGAAACATCCTCTCCACATCCACTCTATCCAAGCCCCTCATTATTCGGTATGTTTCAATAAGGTCCCCCCTCATTCTTCTAAACTCCAGCGAGTAAAGGCCCAATGCCATCAAATGCTCATCATATGTTAACCCCCTCATTCCTGGGATCATTCTTGTAAACCTCCTCTGTACCCTCTCCAGAGCCAGCACATCCTTCCGCAGATATGGTGCCCAAAATTGCTCACATTACTCCAAATGCATCCTGACAAGTGCCTTATAGAGCTTCAGTATTGCAACCGTGTTTTTGTATTCTAGCCCCCTTGAAATAAATGCTAGCATTGTATTTGCTTTAGACTTTAGGCTTCTGTACCCCCTGCTGATGGTAGCCACTTTGTAGATGCTTTTGATGATGGATTTGGTTGAGTCCACCACACTCTGCTGCATCGTGTAATTCTGTGCATCAGAATTGCCACACCAGGCCATGGTGCAACCAGTCAGAATGCCTCATCAACAATATATCTGAGCTTTATTGTTTTGGCAATGCACAATTTCTGAGGCCTTTAAACAAAGAGATTAAAGGTGGAAAAATATATATAGGAAATGATCTGGAGGATAAACTTAGTTGCAATAATTAAAGGTCCAATTAGTTTCAAAAATGAAAGAAGTAATAGGGAACTATTTGACAGAGAGAAGGAGAGAGGAGGGCAGAAAGGTAAATCATGACATACCTAATATCTAACAAATCACATCTTGAAGTATTTTAATATTTCACTTTCAGGGCAGAGAAGCTAAGTACCAGATGTTACAATTATCACAGCATTAAAAAGGTACTTAAGCTATTAATTACCAGATTTGAATTTTTGTGTTAACTTTAATGAGCAATCAATGCTTAAATACAGTAACTTCCTGAAAATCATGAGGTGCTTAAGGAAGACTATTTTTAATTTTTTTAAAACATGCATTAGTCAGAAAGTTATACTATATCAGGCATCACATTGTCTTTTTTCAGAGGAACAAGACCATCTTATGCTTCACAAGCATAAGATCTACTGCACACAGTAGGTACCGGCACAGATCTACCGACACAGATCTACTGCACTTTATTCTGTTTAAAACTGTTCTAATTTGTTTCATTGGGTTGTATAAATTAATACTGACTAGCTAATTAATTTATTGCATCGTATGGGAGGCGCATTCCCAATCTCGTTGTACCCCTGTACAATGACAATAAAGATATATTGGATTGTATTGTATATTGTACAATGGCTGGGACACATATTTGCACATGGTGTTTGCAGACCCAAGCTCTACATTCATCTTGATGTAACCACACAAAGAGATGATTGGAATAGAGGCCACTCTGGGCGCATTTGTTTTGTTTTGTCTGGTGTCCACAGGTTGCCATGCAACTTGATCTCCCTCACCTTTCCTGGGAATTTTTCCTTATGATTCTCCTCACTATGTTTGTAGCTGGTGAGCACATTACTAATGGATAGCAGTGCTCAGAAGCTATTACTATTTCATTAAAATTAAGGGCAGTGGTAAGGTCTCTACGTTATAATTTGTGAAATAGAAAATATTGTATTAAGGCCTGGATATCAATTTGCCTCACTTTTCAATTCAGAGTGTCCATCAGTGGTGTCGGAAGGGACTGCAGATGTTGGTTTAAACCGAAGATAGACGCAAAAAGCTGGAGTAACTCAGTGGGACAGATAGCATCTCTGGTGAAAAGGATAAGGTGATGTTTCGGTTCGAGAAGAAGAGATGCTGTTTGACCTGCTGAGTTACTCCAGCTTTTTGTGTCCATCAGTGGTTCTGTCTAGCCCATAAAACTGTAGAGTGGTTTATGCTTGTGGTGAGGAATGAATCAAGGTATACATTTTCTTAAATACTTCTAAGGCTGAGTGAAAACATTTGATGTAACCTTGCTAATTGGGACGTACACTTTTCAATCCACCTGGTTATCCTCTCAACATAATGTTACTGGTTTTTATATGGTCACTAACAAGTCAAAACAGCTCTCTGTGACTTTGGATCTGCAGCAGTGAATTTTGGATTGATTGATCCTGGCCAAATGTAAGGAACCAGCAGCAAAGTAGTTGAGTGCAATAATAATTGTAATTGCTACTGACAGCACAATGGCAGGGTTACAGATCTGATTCAAGGAAATGTCATAATTCATCTATGTTTTTTCGGTAAAGTGTCACCTCCTCAAATTACAAAAGTGGGATAACCAAGTTCAAAATATCTCTGTCACCATAGGCATCTGTCTAGGATAGTCGTGGATTCTGTAACTCTGTTTGTTATGTCGTGGAGCTGTCTTGTCTCTCTTTGCTGCTCAATTTCCTCTTTCTTCGCTAACATGTCCAATAATACAAGACATTACAATTACTTATGCTGCAGCATGAGCTGATCAAGCACAGCTCCCTTTATGAGGTCTCCTGCTTTGCTCTCTGATAATATTCTGTAAATTTGCAGCAACCCAGTGCAAGTATCATTATCATGATATTGCATGGAAGGTGAGCAGAAGAAGTTTAGCATGATTATATTTAATCAATGCTTAATTTCTCTTGACAAGTCAAAACCCATTAATACTGAGCATGTGCATTAATATGCATTAAAAGAGAGTGCAGGCAAAAAATATATAAATTAAATCTCCATTTATGGCAATGCACTAAATTACTATATCTTAAAATACATTTAGAATGTTAGTCACAACACAGAGAAAGTAAGTTCTCCCGGTAGTGAGCATTTGTTGTTGACTAAGCGTTTGTGCAGAAAATCATAGTTTCGTTTTAAAATGGTTTCTTCTAATTCCTAAATTAGTTCTTTAATTCATCATCCAGCATAATGCTCACTGCTGGTTTGTCTATTCATCTTGGTGTAATTGCTCGTTTCGGTTTTTGACTAAAACAGCAATATTAAAGTTTAACTATAGACAAGAAATTCAACGTTTAATTCTGCTTTAATAATTAATTGAAGATAAAAGAAAGATAAAAAATAAAGAAAGGCATTGCGACTTTCATTAAATCAAGGTGTCCCAAAATGCTCCACGACACAGGAATTATTGTTGAAATACAATCATAGTTATAACATACGAAAAACACAACAGCCAGTTTGTACACCACAAGAAACCATGTCAAATAAAGCCGTATTGAACAAATACACTAAATCCAATGATATGAAAATAAGATTGCAGGAAATACACAACAGGTGAACAAAATCTGTGGAGAGAGAGAAATACAGTCAAATAACCATTCCAGTCCAGAGTCAAGTGTTTTATTGTCATATGTCCTGAAACAGAACAATGAAATCTGAACAATGAAACAATGACAGCCAGGGACTAAAACGTGAGCAGCAACAACAGCCGCATCAACCACTGCCATGAGGTGTGTGAAGAAGGATTTTCTGGAAAACCTTGTAAACCACGGGTGGCGTCGAAAGCTCAGGCTATACGTGGAGGGGAGGTGATGCGAACTGGGGGTGGCGTCAGCAGGTCTGTCCACTATAACCAAGGATAGACACAAAATGTTGGAGCAACAGCGGGACAGGCAGCATCTCTGGATAGAAGGAATGAGTGACGTTTTGGGTTATAAACATAGAAACATAGAAAAATAGGTGCAGGAGTAGGCCATTCGACCCTTTGAGCCATCACCGCCATTCAATATAATCATGGCTGATCATCTAAAATTAGTAACCAGGTCCTGCTTTTTCCCCATATCCCTTGATTCCTTTAGCCCTAAGAGCTAAATCTAACTCTCTCTTGAAATTGATAGGTTGAGACCCTTCCTCAGACTGTGATAAAGGGATATGTTAAAATGATGGTTTATTATATACAGATATATATATATATATATATTATATATATGTGCAGTATATATATATATATAAATATATAAATGTATATATGTGTGTGTGTCCGTGTGTGTCCATATATATATATATATATATATATATATATATATATACAGTTTATATATACTGCAAAGACAGAAACAATGCCCCCCAGTCTAGGTAGTTTGGAGCTTATTTAGAGGCAGTCGTGTTTAATGGACTGTTAGTTCTCGGGAAGAAGTTGCTCTTGAACATGGATATTACAGTTTTCAGGCTCCTATACCTTCTTCCCAATGGCAGGAGTGAAATGAGAGTTGCTGGACCAGGCCATGATGCAATCAGTCAAAATGCTCTCTACTGTGCACCTGTAGATGTTTTAATGTGTTCGTTGACAATCCAAATCTCCTCAATCTCCTAAGGAAATGGATTGCAGTTGAAAAGGGAGGGAGATAGTATCTGTGGGCATGATCATATCTTTCCTGCCAGCTTACAGATTGCACAGTTATTTCAATGCTTGCATGAGGTGTGAATATGAGCAAATGAAAATGCTGGAAGTGCTGAAATACTCCATCTGGTGGCGATGGGTTTGTGACAACTGCTGTCGAAATCACACTGCGGTAATTTCAGGCCAGTGTTTGTGAAGACTGGGAAACAGAATCTTTACATCCTTGTGGAGATCCACTCCATTGTTGTGTGTGTTTCACAGTATTAGGGAGCTACTTATCCTTCCTATGACGTTGCAGTATCTCACACCTCGGGAATTTAATTTTTACAGCCACACACATTCTGCAGTTTGGTTAATGTCAGCTTGCATTGGGTCACATTTCTTATTCCCTAGAACTGTTTTGTTGTCACTTTGCTCTATATTTTGCTATGATCCTATCACACAGCACCTTTTTAAAATCTATTTGTGCAATTATGCATATTGTATACAAACATATAAATTAGGAGCTGGAACAGGTCACTAGAGAGGTTGAGCCTGCTTCATAATAAGATTGTGGCTGACCTGATTATCAAGTGTTATCAACACCTGTCTTAAAAGTATTCAAATACTCAATTTCTACCACACTTTGAGGAAGAGAGCTCCAAAGATGAGTGCCCACCTACAGTACTGCTTTTCCTCAGGGGGCAGCACAGTGGCCTAGCAGTGGAATTGCTGCCTAACAGTAATAATAATAATAATACATTTTATTTATATAGCGCTTTTCATATACTCAAAGACGCTTTACAGAGATTTTGAGAACATAGGGAAATGAATAAATAGATAAATAAGTAAATAAATAAATGAACAGAGAAAGGAGACAGAAGGTGAGGTGACCTTCAGTGGTTGGTACCTTCAGTACCAGCGACCTGGGTTAAATCCTGACTACGGGTCTGTCTTTATGGAGTTTATATATTCTCCCTGTGAGCATAAGGGTTTTCTTCGGGTGCTCCGGTTTCCTCCCACACTCCAAAGATGTACATGTTTTGGAAGTTAGCTTCTATTAATTGTAAATTGTTCTTAGTGTGCAGGGTAATGCTGGTGTATGGGGTTATCGCTCATGGCTGCAGACTCAGTGGGTTGAAAGGTATGTTTCCACTGTATCTCTAAAGTAATGTACATTTTCTGTTTTCAGACTATTTAAAATGTTCAATAAATTTAGTGAAACAAGATATTTGTTTTCACAATCCATGCTGACTGTTCTGCTGCATTTCTGATTGATTGCTCAATGTAAAGGTGTTTCAATTGCAGCCCACAATGATTTACTGAGTTTCTTGAAGTGGTGGAGAGGACACAGGAGAAGGCATAGGGAATTCTGGAAGAAAAGGTAAACAGGAAGGAAAGAGGGAAGTTATAAGTGGAGAATAACGAGGACTATGGGCACAGTGCACGACTTTGCCTGTTGTCCCTTTAGCACCACATTATGGATGGGCAACATGATGGTGAATTGATTGAGCTAAAGGAACAGATGTCATAGGAGATGCACCAGGCACAGTCTGGGCAACAATCTGGCATCAGTATTCTGGAATGTGGTCCACATGGAATAGTGACCATACTATCAGGAGTCCCTGACCTACTTAGGCCCCCTCGATCATGGCTGACCATGGGTGATTCATCCTAGTTGGCTGCTTGCTCTACGCCAAGCATAGGAGATTAGATTGAATGTGGAGCGGGCTATCTCCCATTTGTGACAACCTAGGAGGCTATGATCTTGCTCCTGGGACTCCTTTGTTTTGATTTTCCCTCATTCTCCTCATAAAGTCCCTTCTGGTATAAGTAGCATCTGTTGTGGCGACACACATGGAGGTCATGTAAAGTTTTTTTTACCTCTATGCAGCTTGTCCTCAACAAGCCAGAGGTTTAATCTGTGCCAACTATACCAAAGAGGATAATGTGCAGCCCAGGGAGCTGCTGTTGTTCAATTTGAGCAAAGGGATGCTGCAAATATGCAGCACATTGTTTTCACTGAGCAGCAAGATTCCATTCACGAGTTCTTAGATAATTTTAATAGACACAAGAATGCAAACTGTTTCAGCTCACAGTTCTCCAGGAGCAAAAGTCAATAGCCAATTGTCCTCTGTGAAGAGAACAATACCATCATTTTTTACAGTTTTACAGGAGTAGAGCTGCAGTTATGTACCTGCTGGAGTGGAGACAGGTTCCCCCACGTTCACGCATGCTAAGTACTTTTCCAAAGCTCACAAGAATGGTTGCAAATATCATGTATCTCCGTTGGACATCCTGGAATTTAACATTCATTGGGCTGATACTTTCCCTTTAAATGTTATATTTGATTGTTTCAGGTGGATTGTAAGAAATGTATTTTTGCATCATTGTTACGGTGTTGGACCAACAATGATTCCATGTGAATCTCCAATATGAGGCAGATTATTACCTTGCAAAATTGTTCAGCTCTTACAATAGTTATCATTGCCACCCATGAGCAATAGTCTTGCAAGAGGGCAGAGAAATATGAGGGAAGTCATATAATGTGATGGAAATCTGGTCACCTGTTGAATCTCACCTTCCTGTAGGTGATTAATAGGGACAGGCCTAGTAAAGAATGTTTCTATGAGGAATGGTGACGTACATTAGTTAGATCACTATCTTCTAGCAAACCTCTATATTTGCACTGCTGACAATTTAACCGGAGTGCCCCTTGAAATGGACAATTAGTGTCTTGTCAAGGATAATTTGCTTCATGGGTTCACGGGTGGTTCGTGAGGCAAATATGGAAAATACAGACTATTCCACAAATGTGACATTTCTGAAGCCTCTTCATATCTTCAGATATGGAATGAAGATTAGAGATTTGATACCAAATTTCTTCACCTCCACCTTTTTTAAACTGTATTGAGGCTATTATCTGCTCCTGAGCCCTTATAGATTTTGGCTTGGGATATGGCCATCTTGTAATTCAGAGTGGCAACAAGGTTAGAGTCGAGGACACACAATTCAAGGACGTGGTGAAAGAGAAGTATTCCTTCCACAGGTGTTAACTGTCTTTGTCTCTAGTGAGTTCACACCTGCCCTTGGCTCTCGGTGGGGTGGATTCTTCATTGCTTGGGCCATGGGTGGTCTTCACAGTATCTTCATGTGCTATATCTGTCAGTGAGTTACTGAACCTCAGGTATTTACTCCATCCACCACATGTTCTTAGTTGTGTTCAGTCTGAAGAAGGGTCTCGACCCGAAACGTCACCCATTCCTTCTCTCCCGAGATGCTGCCTGACCTGCTGAGTTACTCCAGCATTTTGTGAATAAATACCTTCGACATGTTCTTAGTTCACAGGTTTTCTGCTGGTGTTATCTCTTCCACCTTCAAACGCCTGTGTGATTGTTTTTGTTGTTCTCCCCCTTGAGAAATAGTGGATCTCCTAATCCAGGAACACTTTACTAATTCTGTTTTTCTTGCTGCCTGATCTGCTGAGTGTTACCAACATTTTATTTCTCACATATTATCTTTGACAAAGCATCTCCAATTGCATTTGCCGTTGAGTCATTGCTCCAATCATATTGGCATATCAGAATAAGAGATATTTAGCATTTTCAATTTAACTATAGTCAGCGTTGTATTAACAAGTATACTAAGAAAACATGTTTAAAAAAAAGCTTCACACTGAACATACTGGCATTATGAACATAAGAGCATTTGTGGAAAGATTTAATCATACGCCCATAGAGCCGTACACCATACAAAAATGATCTGTGACCTACTGAGTCCACAGCAGCCATCAACTACCCATTGACACTAATCCTACTTTAATCCCACTTTTTGTTCTCCTGTCATCCCATCAACTCCTCCTGGATCATTCCACGGTGAACTTTTCATCTGCATTTTTGTTGTAGCTGCAACACTAAATGCTGCAGTCTGTTTATTTCTCTTTTGCACCACCTGATGTACTTGCATATGGTATGATTTCCCATGATGGCATGCAAAGTACTGTATCTCAGCATACGTGACAATAATTAACCAATGCCAATCTTTGGAGCTCGGGAGGAAACCACAACACACTGGGGAAGCTCATGCAAACTCCATATGGACAACACCAGAGGCCAAGCTTGAATCAGGGTAATTGCAGCACTGAGGCAGCAACTGTATGAGCTATCCTATTGTTATTGTCCTGTATCTACTTGTCTGATTTAGATACAAATCTCAGAGACCAGGTGAAAAATTAATTTGTTAAAATTAAAGAGGCAGTCCAACAAAGACAACATTACTGAGTTATACTGTAAATGGTTGAAGAGGACTCTCTAAATATTAACCATTAATTGTTGATTTTGATTCGGATTCAGGTTAGTTTATTGGTATGTATACCAGGGTGCTAGGACATGACTTGTTCACATGTAGATCACCAAGTAAACAATATACAATCAGTAGTGATAAATACAACAATAGGTACAATGATGAGTGCAAAGCAGCGGAACATCAAGACTGTAGTGAAATCTGAAATATTGTAAACAAATATCAAGGAGCAATATAGAATAATCAAATGTGGTAAAGAGGGGGTTGTGAATGAGGTACACTTATAGTAGTGGGGAGCAAGCTGCTCTGGATGTCTGAGCTTACAAGCTCCTGTATTATCTCTCAAAAGATGAACAGATGAACAAAGGAAAAGGGAATGACCAGGATGACAGGCATCCTTGAGGATACTTCCAGCCTTCCTGCTGCAATGACCATGAGGATGGACTAGCTGGAGGACTAGCTGGAGCCTGTGATGAATTGGGCTATGTTCACCACTCTGCTAGTTCAGGCAATCATATACCAGGCTGAGATGCATCCCATCAGAATACTTTCTATAGTGCATCTGCCAAAGTTTGAGAGAATCTTTTTTGATATGCCAAATTTTCTCAAATGCCTAAGAAAGTAAATATGCATTGTGCTTTCTTGATCACCTCATCTGCATGAAGGGACCACATGAGGTTTCTGGTGATATGGATGCCTAGGACTTACAGATATTGACCATCTCTGAAGTAACTACCTTGATGACGACAGGGTTGTGATCACCCCCTCATTTCCTCAGTTCAACAACCAACTCTTTTGTTTTGCTGACAAAAAAATGCTAGGTTGCTGTCTGGCCACCACAAAACAAGGTTCTCAAACTCTTTCTTGTGCTTTGTTTCATAGTTATTGTTGATCTAACTGACAATAGTGTTATCATTGGTCACACAGTCATGAGTGTATAGAGAGTAGAAAAAGGGACTGAGCACACAAATCTGAGGGGCAACAATGTAAAACGGAGGAAATGTTATAACCAATTCTGACTGACTGAAGTCTTTTACAGAGTACCATGTTTACAGATCTGTTTTTTTGCTGCGAGTAAGAATTCCACTGATTTCACTGTTCTGTATCAGGACACATGACAATAAAACACCCTTCTCTCTTAAATGATCTCCCCTTGCATATTGAGTCACATACTTGCTGTGGCTCTAATACATCAATCTGAGAAGATAATTGGCTTCAGTTGAACCGATTTTTGAAAGCAAATTATTTGAACAACATTTTCCTGTTCTGCTTACCAATCTGACACTTAGAAACACCATGAGTTTAGATGCACTCATAACATCAAAAAAGATAAGATTTCGAGTGCATTGCCAAACTTGGTCTTATGGAGAACATTGAATATATCTTATGTCAAGACATTATATCTTTATTCTTGACAATAAAACAAGGAAGTTCAAGGAGAAACCAAAACCCTCTTGGATGAATGTGAATGATCATTTTCTGTAAAAAAGAAAAAGCAGTGGTGTATATAAAAATATCATGGCTTCAGTCATGATGGCAGATCAGCAATGACCACATAGGCACTCATGGGAAAGTGAACTCACGCAATAGACTTAATTTCCAAAGCCAAACAATAGTGACATGAAGGTCAAGGGCCACAAAGTAGCATAATTCTTCATCAACAAGAGAACACGCCATCAATAAAGGGTCTCCTCTCTGGCTAGGACTCCTGGGCTATTGGATCAACTCACCTGCACCTTGTCAGCCCAATCCTCAGCATCATTGGTGACATTGGGTCCAATAAGCTGACATTGGAATGGCCCACCTGAACCTCGTCACCCTACCCCTCATAAGAACTAGGCATTCCAGCCAGAGGGGAGAAGGAAGAGGGTGAGAGAAGATGCAGAAGAGAACGAGGAGAAAGAAGAAAGCCAGAAGAGAGACTAAGCGGGGAGTCTCCCTGCTAGCTGTGTTCCCCTGTCACAGGTTCGAGGAAGACGAAACAACTGGGACAAAACTGAGACCATCAGTGTCACCATGTGGTCAAGTCCAGGTTTCCGGGAAGAAGCCTTACACAGCGAGCGCTTCTACTAAGACTAAGACGGAGTGACTTGGAAAGGCCGAGGCACCAATGCCTCTTCCTGCCCATAGACAACAAGGGTCTGCACCCACACACAGAGGCAAAGACTGAGCCACCAGAGACTGCCAGTGCTGCCTCTTCAAGCCTCAAAGCTGAGCCTGAGACCACCAACACTTCCTCTTGAGGCAAGGGTGAGCTACATGGAGAAGCCTGAGAGCTCCATGCTTCCTCCTTCGGGACCAAGACTGATCTGCCGGGACAAACCCAAGATCGCCAGCATCATCACAAATGCAATGAGGTCCTGGACTTGCAGTCCTGGACTTACTTGTCTCTGTGAATAAAACATATCACATGAGTTCACCCTACTGATGGTGTCCATGTGGACATTGCCAAATCCGGCATTGTTCCTGATGCCACAACCACTATAAGATTGCCCCTCAGCTTCCTGCAACCCAAGGACAAAAGACCTAGGATGCCCAAGATCTCCCTATGTCTGGGCCTCAAGTCTGGGCAATATCTTCATAAATCTTATCTGCACTCTTTCCAGTTTAACAACATTGTTCCAATAGCAGGGTGACTAAAACGGAGCACAATACTCTAAAGGTGAGCTCATCAACATCTTGTACAATTGTAACATAACATCCTCACTTCTATGCACAATACCCTGATTGCTGAAGGCCAATGTACCAAAGGCTTTCTTGACCATCTTATCTACCTGTAATGCCACATTCAAGAAATTATGTACCTGCACTCCCAGACTCCTTTGCTCTACAATGCTCCCCAGGGCCTTGCCATTCACTGTGAAGGTCCTGCCTAGTTTAATTCCCAAAACACAACACCTTGCACTTTTCTGCTTAAAACTCCATTAATCATTCCTCAGCCCACTTGCTCAACTGATCAAGATTTTGCTGTAACTTTTGATAACCATCTTTGTTATCTATGGTACCACCCACTTTAGTGTCATCTGCAAACTTACTAATAATGCCTTGTACATTCTCATCCCAATCGTTAGTATAAACTACAAACAACAATGGGTCCAGCACCGATTCTTAAGGCACTCACCTACTGCCGGGCCTTCAGTCTCAAAGACAACCTCCACTGCTTCCATTCATGAACCCAATTCTCTATCCAGTTGATTAACTCTCCCTAGATCCCATGCAATCTAACTGCAGCCTACCATGCTACCTTTTCAAATGCCTTGCTCTAGTCCAGAGGTTCCCAACATTTTTCATTCCATTTACCCCTGGCAACTTTTCGAAAGTAATTTTACCCCCATCCTGTTTTGCTCAATAATTTGAGTTTGCACTTGATCCATAATAAAGCAACCGACAAAAGGGAATTTTTAAAATACTGTTTTTAACATTATTATTTTAAGTTCAAATAACAATAATGGTAGGCAAAATTTACCCCCTACAGGTAAATTTACCCCAGGTTGGGAACCCTTGCTCTAGTCTTTATAAACAACGTTTATGGCTTTGCCTTCGTTAATCTTTTTGCGTACTTTTTTAAAAAAATCAGATTCGTCGGACACATCTCCCATCTACAAACCCATACTGATTATCCTTGGTGAATAGCCTCTGCCTATCCAAATGCTTATATGTCTTATCCCACCGATTCCTCTTCAGTTACTTGCCTATTGCAGATATTAGGTTCGCTGGTCTATAGTACTTTTCCTTGCAGCCATTCTTAAATAGACACACAGCATTAGCTTAAGTGTTGGCTAGGTTAGGTAAAGTTTTATTATCATCATGTGTACCAAGGTACAGTGAAAAGCTTTGCTTGGCATGCTATCCAATCCGATCAGATAATATTATACATAAATACAGTCACATCAAACTAAAGTACAATAGGTAGAGAAAAGCGGAAGGTGCAGAATATTGCCCTCAGCATTGTAGTGCAACAATTACATAGACCAAGGCGCAATGTCCTCAGTGGTAGAGGTGAATTGGGAAGTACCCTAGCTTATGGAAGGACCATTCAGATGTCTGATAACCGAGGGGAAAGAGCTGTTCCTGAGTCTAGTGGTGTGTCCTTCCAATCTTCTGCACCTTCTGCCAAATGGGAGAATGGAACAGAAGCAATGATCAGGGTATGACTGTCTTTGATTATGTTGGCTGCTTTTCCCAGGCAGCATGAAGTATAGATGGAGTCAATGGTGGGAATTCTGTGGATGAACTGGACTACAGCTACAACTCTCTGTAATTTCTTGCGGTCTTAGGCAGAGGTGTTCCCAAAACTAGCTGTGATACATCCTGACGATATGTTTTCTATGGTGCATCTGTAGAAATATGGTTGCTCAGCACAATGGCTGTCAGCATTGCTTGCTTTAAAATCAACCACTATTAATGTGAGTGCAATGGGATGTTATTTTAAGATTCACTGCAGAATTTCTACTGAGCAATGTATAAATGTTTTGATTTGGTAACACATTATTTTACATGAGCAAAGTAAGAGTTTTGCCAGCTATCTATCCACACATGTCAGCCTGAAAACTTTGAGTACCAATGTTTGCTACCTTGGGACTTAGAAGATAAGGGTGGAAGGAAACTAAATGAAAGGTGAACAGAGGTCGCTATGTTTGGTTGAGCTGTGGGCATCTGTTGGTGGTCTGTAGAGAACAGAGACCTCCTGTATTGGTCTAAGGGTGTTAAAAACATAACAACTGAAGAAAGGGTGAACGGCTGCTTTTCACTCATCCACAAGCAATACTTATTTTGATCATACTACTATGTCTTGTTTATCAATCATTGTCTTTGTTGCAATTGTGCATTAAAAAAATACCTGAATAACTTTCTTGCCAAAGATTCACCCTCCCTTGCTTGTGTAGATAAATAAAGGTTTGCTGTATCCATAGTGAATGGCTCTGAGTGATGATTGATCCACAACAATCTGTTCCATAAATTGGGGATGAAAGCAAGGATTAAAGCAAATTGAAAAATGACCTATTTCTGCACAGAAAAATACCCAGAGATGCTGACATTGCTCGGATCCATAAAAAAACAATAATTCTGGACAGACAAATTAGCAAAGAAATAAAATGTCATGGGTTAAAAGGCTGAATCTTTTCAGAAGAGGGTGTTCTTTAACTCAACCAAATGATATAATGGTCTGACATCAGTTGCTGGTTAAGAAGATAGTAGCTTTCAAAGAGCAAAGGTTCAACAGCAGTTCTGCTTGACTGGTGGTAACGATTTGTGCAAAGCATAAACTTCTGGAGGAATGCAACAATTCATGCAGCATCTTTGGAAGGAATGGACAGCTTTGGGTTGGGACCATTCTTCAGTCCGATGCAGAGTTCCCACCAGAAACATTGTTTCTCCATTTCTCTCCACAGATACTTTCTGACCCACTGAGCTCCTCCAGCTGTTTGCTTTTTGCTCAAGATTCCAGCATCTGCAATCTGACGTGTCTCCTGCGGTGATATATTTTTTTCTGTTACAGATTGTGCTTTGCTCATTTATTGAAAGTCTCAATGAACGGCCATGAATAAGTTAGATCTACAATCCACCTGATTGCTTACATTCTAACAAATCATTGACTAATTACCCTCATACATTTCCTCAGTGCCTTTTATTGGTCTATTCCTTTATCTCATTGCTTCTCTGAAGTCAGCTAGTGAATGGTTGTTTCTTTTGTTGTGGAGCAAGGAGCAGATTGCCATAAAAGGTGATAGTGAGCTGGCTTGAGCTTAGAAGGCTGCTCAGTGTACCACCTACCACGAGCTGCCGGGGCATGGGCACACTGGGCAACAGGGGGGTTCTGTTGTCCCAATGCTGTGCCACATGTAACCATGCCACTTGAAAGTGGTTGAAAAGTTATACATGGTTAATTCAGTGATCATCTCCACATAAGGAGTTAAAGACATGGCAGCAGTCACTACTTGTTTATTTCTGCAAACAGCTAAATTAGGATTGTTCACAATACAATACAATACAATACAATATATCTATTGTCATTGTACCCAGGGGTACAACGAGATTGGGAATGTCAGTCCCGAAGTCTTTCTGACCGTTGACTCTTCAAGACCTCGGTAAACAAATATCATGACTCTATAACTTGTAAGGGGGTGGTTTGAGTGGGAACAAGGATAGGATTTCCCTGGTCCTCACCTTTCGCCCCACCAGGCTCCGCATCTAACACACTTCTGTCACCTCCAACGCGATCCCACCACCAGTCACATCTTTCCATCTCCACCCCTTTCCAACTTCTGCAGAGAATGCTCACTCCACAACTCCTTGGTTCACTCATCCCTTCCCACCCAAACTACTCCCTGCCTAGGTACTTTCTCCTGCAACCACAGGAGATGTAACACCTGTCCCTTTGCCTCCTTCCTAACTTCCATTCAGCAACCCCAGCAGTTCTTCCTGGTGGGATGTGCACCTCCTCTAATCTCATCTATTGCATCTGGTATTCCTGATATGGCCTACTGTACATTGGCAACCACAGGTGTCAACACATCGACCATTTTGCAGAACACTTGCACTCCATTCACCAAGGACTGCAGGATCTCTCGGTTGCTAACCATTTTGACTTAATAAACATGATTAGAACTGTAATGAAAATTATGTTTGTCAGATATTGACATGATGCTAACAGCTTGTAAAGTTATTTATAATATCCAATGGAAAATCTTGTTAATGTTCACAACCTAAGGACAGAAGTCACATTCTACTTACATTAAAATATTTCGTTTAGTCATGGATCAACTCTTGTAACAGCTTCCACTGATCAAAAAACATTTTTCAGCCAAAGCCAATAGCTTTAGAAGTGGAGTCACAGCTGTAATGCAAGGTTTCTGACAGTCAATTTGTGTTGAGGAAACTTTCATTGGTGCACTGGTAATAATTCCCTTCCTCCTCTTCTAAACAGTGCATGTGATCTTTGGCATCCACCTGAGAAGGTAGGCAAAGGGCCATTTAAAATCTCATCTGCAATGTAATACTTCAGGATTCAGTGAAGTGTCAGCCTAATCATTTTTGTTTGAGTCTCTGTAATGGATCTTGAACCCACAACATTCTGATTCATGAGTCATAATTCTACCCAGTACAATTTCCAGACCAATTTATTATGATATTGCATGATAACCAATTAAACCAAATATTACTTCATACATGATATTTAATTTTAAGAACAGTTTTTTAATTGTTCCCTTGAAATTATGAAGTGCAAATGTATGTTGTGTTTTGGCAACTGAGTAAGTGCAATCTACAAACATTAGACAGCTTGCAACATTGAATATGTAAAACTGCAGAAGCTGTTTTAACACTTTCATCACAGATAGACATCTAACTTGAATCTATTCTAATGGCTGTATCCATGAATGATGATGTATAGATATAATTGTATATATTTGAAAGACAAATGGTAAATAATTGCCATACAGTTCAGTAAATCTTCCCTTTTTCTGATTTAACAGTTCCCAATATTTTCCAGAATTTTTTTCTTTTTTTTCTTTGGGATATCCAATTTGATCCTGCTGTTTTCTATTACTCAAATTCTAACATAGAAATAATCCTTCATCTCCCCGTTTATCTTTTGTAGCTGAGGTTACTTGGTAATGTATTGGCATTTAATAGAAGTATTTTTATTTCCCCTGCTTTTCAGATCAAGGAGTGACATTTGTTGCCTATAATGATTTGGTTTTGCTGCAGTGCTCTAATTTCTAGTACACTTCACCACATTCCTTTTCCCTGCAGGGATTTGCCACTGTGCTGTGATATTTTTTTAAATATATATAACGGGAACACAGTTTACAGAATTTTGCCATTGGGTTCATGTTTCCAACAGAGATTTTTTAATCAACTTCATAAAATAAAACAAAAAGGCACCTAATTTATTTCCATTGCCTCACAGCCATGTACAGCTGACCTTGATACCACAAACTCTTTCTCGTTAATTAATGTGAAAACTAATTCTTTTTAGTAAACCAGTGATGCCTGAATCAGGACTTGAAGAAGGGTCTTGACCCAAAGTGTCCCCCATTCCTTCTCTCCAGAGATGCTGCCTGTCCCGCTGAGTTACTCCAGCATTTTGTGTCTACCTCAGGATTTAACAAGATATGTTGAAATGTTTTTTCAGAAGATTTCTTTTTCTTCACAATGGCAAATGCCTGTAATTCAAATCCAATTAAAATGCAGCATTTATCTCAACATTTCTTCTCCCGTTATAGACACAAGCTACTATTTGAATTTCACTTTGTAGCAATACTTCAGGTTTTTATGTCAAGCCTGTTCCACATTTTCCCACACATTTTATTTTATGGTTTAATGTTGTAATAGTAACTTTGGTACAAAGAAATGCCTTAATTGAACAGGTATTGTCTAGTCTGCCTTTTATTATCGCAGTGGTCATATGGTTCAATGATAGTGGAGTCATTGGCAATTCATTGTACTTAATCATCATTGGTCAATTAGATCCCAATTCATCAGATGGAAACTTGAAGTGGACAAAATATTTGGGAACCTTGGGTCTAAAGGCAAATGCTAACAGAAAAACATGCTGTGGTAGCTTTATGCAAAAACATTTATCGTCTGTCCCAAAATGATATTCCAAAATGGGTTACATAGAAGCATGTTAGATTTGTGAAATAGTCCTGTTTTGAAACCACTATGTTGGATTCATCCTCTAAAATGACTGTATAAACCAAGACAGAAATCCTATCCTCTTAATCTAATTCTGGCTTCCAAATCAGAAACACCATTGTCTAATTTGCAATGAGTTATTTTATAATTTGTTTTCCTTATAAGCATTGGCATGAAAAATACACACTTCAAGTTGTTTGTCCCTTCATTTTTCATGAGTACTTGTATTGTATTTTCAACAATAAGCCTTTCAACTGTTAATGAAACTGTTGTTCATCCTGATGACTGAATATTCTGCACAGAACATTATTATATTTCAATAATGTAACATGTGCCCACCAGAAACGAATCCCACATCTTAGTTTTAACATGACATTTCTACCCTCTATTTAAAGTCAATTGAATGAATGGACAATGTGTCAATAATTAGTTATAGCACTGATTACTGTCAGCCATGGATCCCAGTAGCTACTGTGCAATTATGCAATATTACATACTTCATTGACATTGGGAGTGTAATGAAATTTGGACTTGCAAAGCATTTAAATACCAGATGTAGATTAATAATGAGGATTTTTCCCTCGTATCAGAGCTGTCTGTATGTTCACAGGCAGACATCAAAGTCCTGTCAGTGTAAACTGCCACACTGTAGAATGATACGATGGTGCAGCAGTAGAGTTGCTGCTTTACAGCGCCAGAAGCCTGGGTTCAATCCTGACTATGGATACTTTCTGTACAGTGTTTGTATGTTCTACCTGTGACCGCATGAGTCTTCTCTGGGTGCTCCAGTTTCCTCCCACATTCCAAAGACATGCATGTTTGTAGTTAATTGGCTTCTGTAAATTGTCCCTAGTCGGTAGGATAGAACTAGTGTACGGTTGATCGCCAGTCGGCGTGGACTCGGTGGGCCGAGGGGTCTGTTTCCATGCTGTAATTCTATATTAAACACAACTAGAGAGTAAATTCAAACACAATTTATAAACCATACGCTTTGAACTTTGCAAAGGTGCAGCATGTCTATATTTTTGTAGAAATATGTGTCTTAGTGCTTTATTTGATCATTTCTAATGGTATAGAATGGTATTGTGTCCCTTCGAGCCTGCACCGCCATTCAATATGATCATGGCTGATCATCCAACTCAGTAACCTGTACCTGCCTTCTCTCCATACCCCCTGATCCCTTTAGCCACAAGGACCACAAGGGCCACATCTAACTCCCTCTAACTCCCGTATAAGGTACCTTTGAATCTGAATAAAGAAGAAATCTTGGTACATCGTTTATAACAGGTATTAATAAAGAAATACGTTGCACAATAAACTTTTATAGGACACTGGGAAAGATATTTATGTTGTGACTAAGAACGTTTTTAAAGGATTCTAAAAAATGCACTAATTAAAATCTGAGATCATACACTGGCTGATTAAAAGAGGCATGAGTATACATACAGACACAGACATGTTCAGATGAAGGTCTAGAAAGTAACCAGAAAGGTTTAGAAAAGTTACTTACACTGCCAGGTTTTTCTTCTTCCTCAATTTTAACTTCTGTTGCTCTCCTTTCTTCCTGGCATTGGTACCACCATGGAATAACAAATTAATCCAGTTTACATTTTTTTAAAAACCAACTTCCTTATTTTCAATTTCGTAAATCTCGGGAATGTAAATTCTTCCACATAAAAGTAAGTTCTTTTAAATTTCAACATATAAATCCTGTGGACACATTCTCGCAAAATCGTGTGAATCAGATGCATAGGATGGTGCCTAAAAATAGAAAGGGACAAAAGAAACTCTTCCAATTTGCAATTATTTCAGTTTTGCAAAGCCCTTTGATTAAGTTCTTCATGTTCTGCAAGAGGTGAGATGACAGCGGTGTAAGTGGCTGGTACCAGATTTGTCGGTACTAAGCACTTCCTAGTGTTTTATAGAAATATATAGAATGTAGGACATGTTGTTCTGTGCAACAATATATTTCAATTCCTACTTCTGAAAAACACAGTTTGTACCATTGTGAAATCATTTAATTCCACACCAAGCATCCTGAAAGATTTTTAAAATTTGTTGTAGGCCATTTCCTAAAGGGAACTTTCATCCTCATTCATCTCAGATTTGGCATGTTGGCACAGCGGTTGAATTGCTGCCTACAGCGCCAGAGACCCGGGTTCTATCCTGACTACTGGTGCTGTCTGAATGGAGTTTGTACATTCACCCCGTGACCTGCATGGCTTTTCCCCGGGATCTCCAGTTTCCTCCCACAATCCAAAGAAGTAATGGTTTGTAGGTTAATTTGCTTGGTAAAATTTAAATTGTTCCTTGTGTGTGTAGGATAGTGTTAATGTGCGGGGATCGCTGGTTGGCACAGATTTGGTGGGCAGAAGAGCCTGGTTCTGCATTGTATTTCTAAACTAAACTAAACCAACAGTTTGTACCAGCTCTAAATCGAGAACCACAAAGGAATCTCTCAATTTTCCTGCAATCAGTTGTTTACTTATAGAAGCTGTAAATTATTAGCATGAAATAATTTTGCTTAGGCATTTCATGACTAACTGCAGTTGCTTGTTCACGAACATAGATAGTAAGAATGATTTTAATTTTTATTGCTGGTTTACTAGAAAAGGCACTTGTTTCCTCAGGGGATCTGAGCAGCCTTAGTGACAGTTGCAGTAATGAGATACGAAGCTTCAGAGTACCAATATATCTGTACAATGACCTGTACGGGACTGTGATTATCTTTTCATTCCTGGATAATGCAACTTCGGACAGATACTAAATGGATGGGACCATTTCTGAACAATATAACATCGGATTATATCAGTAAATCCACTCAGATGTGTGGTGAACCATTGGTAAAATAAATGAAGATCAATTTCAACCTGCAGTAATCTCAGATAATTGGGTGGTGATTTTACAACATATATTTAACAACATAATATATTTTAAGATTGAAATGTGAACCATCCACAGTTAACCTCATCTTTGCAACTGTCGGCCTAGGTGACTTCACTTCCATAATCATGATACAGGCACGTCGTGTTTTACACATGTTTGATCCATATGCTTTTTGAAATAACATGCATGTTTATTTAATACCAAGGCCTGATTTATATGCTTATTTTTGGAATAATGCGCTCAAATTTACACCTGTCAGCTTTGTCATGTATATGTTTAATTTACGCATTTTTGAATAACTCGGTGCTTTTCAAGAACGTAACCCTCGCATAAAACATGAGGTGCCTGTACTTCTTTTGACTTGCATGTTATTGACATTTCTTTTGGGTGTCGAGCTCATTTAAATATCCCATTTAATGGAGACTTCATCAAGTGGTTCTTGTGTTTTTGCCTTTAGGTTAGCCAACAATTCAGATTTTTAGTTTAACCCACTCATTAAGTGCAAGCTTACTGAATAATAGCCATACAATTACTAAAACACAGAAGGCATTTTCCTGTGTAGGAGGGAATTTTGTGCTCAGCCTATCAGGTATACTAGTGGAAATGCTGTTTGTACTATTCTCCTGCTCTTTCCCCAAATTATTCTCCACCAACTGCCAATACAACATTCCTTAGTAAGTTCTGATTGAATCTAATTCACTGGCAGGCAGTGACGTCCAAATCATATTTGCTCTTTGTGTAAGATTTTTTTTCTCTTACATCCACTTTGTATAATATTTTCAGTCTTAAAGTATGGAAACATTCCACCCAGCCTGCAGTAACCATCAACTACCCAATGATACAAATCCAAGACTAATCCCATTTTGTTCTCCCAAATTTTCATCAATTTCCCCCAATTTGTGCCACTCACCAACACATGAGGGACAATTTACAGTAATAGATTAACCTTCCAACTCTTTGGAATGTGGGAGGAAATCAGATTACTTGGTTGAAACCATGTGGTCACAGGGAGAATGGGAAAACTGCATACAGACAGCACAAGAGGTCAGAATTGAACCCAGATCACTGGAGCTGTGGAAAACAGCTCCAGTGTGCATGGAGTTAAACCTGTGTCTTATACAGGTTTAGCTCCATCCACACTGGAGCTGTTTCTTATACATGTTTAAAAACAGCCTTTATCCACGAGTAGTAGTTCTACTCAATAACCAAAGTTTGTAGTCTCTATTTTGCTCTGGTTTATTTTCACCCACATGTTTAGACCCACATGTAATGGTGTATCCTTATTGTTTTGATGTGTTTATGCTTTATTCTTTATTGTTAACTGTATGTTTGTGTTGTCATTTGTGAGCGGAGCACCAAGGCACATTCCTTGTATATGCACAAACTTGGCCAATAAACTTATTCATTCATTCAATATAACTTCCTCATTTTGAATTCTTTTATTCTTTATAGTTCTATGATTCCATATACTTTCTGAAAGATTTATGCAGAAATAGATTCTACACACCTTTTGAAACTGTACCATTTGTTCTATATTTTCTCTCCTTATTCTTTCTTTCTTAATAGCTGTTTGTATTAAATTTCACCTATCTCTTTTCTCTTTCAGCCGGCCTACCAATGTGTTCATGAGTTGTCCCAATCCCCGCCTCTGTTCACAAAACTGTAAAGATTTGGGTTCTTGGATTTGAAAGGCTGAAGTTATTTTCACACAATGGGTTTGGAATCATTGATCTACATCAAAAGGAGATGTAGTTTTGCAAACATAAACAGCTGCAGAACACCCCAGGCTATAGTTCTCCAGTTTAATAAAGATCTGCTTATGATGATACTCTTCTTTCTGCCTCACAAAATATTTCCTGCATGCTGCAATTGATCAGTTTATTTAATGGGCCACAATGTTGTAAACCATTCTCAGCACTTTATAAAATACCTTTTGAAAATTTATATAGATGACTTCCACTACATTCCCTTCAACAATCTTCTCTATATTTATTTTTTAATACCAGTGATTTCTCAATTGCAAATAGAACCATAATAGATTGTGGTAATATATACATTGAGTTAGTTTTCTTGAGGAACAGTTGGGGTGAGTAGGAGCACCTGCCTTCGAAAAAGTGCTTAAACTAACTGGGGCAGATGTTATCCACCTGAATCTGCTGGCAGGTTAGCCAGCATTGGACTATTTTTGAGCATAGATTGAAGAGAAGCCTATTCAGCATTTGGACCCTTGGACACATTTGACAAGTCTCATGGAATCCATCAGCACACTGCGAGCTTCTGCACGTTTCCCAAATCTCTGCGTGGGAAATGCATTCACCGAGCCTGCACTGAGTGTAAACTGTTGCAAGTACACCTACTCAATTAATATGGAGATGAAAACACAAACCAGGAGAAAGGGAAATGACAGATTTTTTATTTGATTAAATAGAGTTGTCTGTGTGTCTGTGTGTCTGTGTGTCCAAAGGAGACTTTCTCAAGTGGCTTCTGTGACTGTATCCTCAGAAAAAGGTTAGCCCAACTGTTCAGATTTAGAATTTGGTTCTATCTGTTAAGTTGAATTTACAGAATCACAGAACCATACAATTACGAAAATGCAGAAGGCCAGTTGGCCCATCATGTCTAGTAGTGCATTCAGCTAGAACCATTCTCCTGTTCTTCCCCCAAAGCCCTGCAAATCATTCTACACCAAGTGATGAAATAATATCCTTTTGAAAGCCCTGATTGATTCTGTTTCACTAACAGACAGGGAAGTTCGGCTTCTAGTTGCTCTGTTATGCTGACCAAACCTCAGCGCTGTGCTGAACTGGGTCTTGCAGATATGCTGGCGTTCCAGGGAAGAGCAACTTGGGTTTTGCTGGAAGAAGTGACATAATGAGGGCAGATGACCAGTGATCTTGGGAAAGTGTGAGATCTGCCCCAGTGTAATAGTTGGAAATTAGTCCTGAATAGTAGGGCAAATAACATGGCATCAGATCAGCCAGCATTGAACACAACTCCAAGTATTCAATTTCATTACTCAATGAATATTAAATGTTGCAGGAATGAACAGTTTATCCAATGCCAATGCCGGAAACAAATTTGTATCATGAATCTTATTACGTGAGATTAGTTATAGCTGATTCTCTCTTGTCGAAATTCAGATTTGATGACAAAGCTGGATTATACCATCATGTTGGGCTTCACTGCTCAGGATTTGACACCCTTCCTCCAGCAAATTCCTGTTTTACAATGCAAAAACATGAATTTTAACCTTAGCCTAGAGATCAGCAGTGAACATAAATAGCACTCCACTGATGACAAGTGCCAAACTATTGAAGCTGATTGAAGCCCTCTCTTTGTCCCTCATGTATTCAACTGAAAATGGCTATTTTAGCATGCAAATCTGGTTTGTACTGAACCATGCATTTACTTTCTGAGGCTCAAATATACAGCTTTTGACTTTTCAATACTATGAATATAGCTGCAGAATTCTTCAACTACTATTTCAAAAACTTATCAACATTAACGTGTAATTGTCATCATATCTGAATGGAGGGGAAGAGGGGGTGTGAGTGGGGGGGGAGGGGGGGTGGGGGAGGAGAGGGTGCTGGACTAATGCAGGAGAGGTTTGGGTCCAATGGGTCCACTTGGTCTAGTATCTTTTAAATGCTGTAATTGTCCTCGCCTCTACCACTTTATCTGGCAGCTTGTTTCATATACCCACCAGCCTCTGTGTGAAAAAGTTGCCCCTCCCATCCCTTTTAAATCTTTCCTTTCCCAATTTAAACCTATGCCCTTGCATTTTAGACTTCCCAACCCTGAGGAAAAGACAATGGCTATTCACCTTATCTATATCCTTCATGATTTCATGTAATTGGTTGTGTGTGTAGAATCCATTTAAACCAAGACATTAATTTCATAGCCCATTTTAGGAACAATTGACTATCTTTATTTACCCACCAGCAAAACCTGCTTATGTCAGAACACAACAATGAAACATTCTTCTCTTGCCGGTAGTACTATCAAAGCATAAGACATATTTCTGAGTTTCATGAATTTAAAATATGACATAAAAATCACTTTATAATTGAGACAATTTATTGCTTGGAGCACTGTTAAAAAAATTGAGACCATTTTGAATCCATACCTCAGAACTGCAAACTTCCTGTTTCTAACAAGCATACTAAGGTCGATTTGTAGAAAGTAAACACGAGGGATATGACTCTCACTCCACATCTGATACTCTTAACTCCTGAATTTGACCTGAAAACTTGCAAATGCAATTCATTTATAGTAAAAACAGAAACTACACAAACTGTGTTTTCTCCTTTTCCCAGTTCTGATGAAGGGGTTCCAGACATTGCCTGATCTATTGAGTGTTTCAAGCATTTTCAGGTTTTATTTCAACATTTGCTTTTTTTTCTTACTTTCCAATGCATTTCATTGGTCCTTCAACAGTTTACTGTACTTCCAAATATTATATAAATAGTAATTTGTCTTCCTTTTAACACACAGTTCCCTTTAACTTTAAGTATTTCCCTGCATTCTTGAGATGATTTTCAAGCAAATTTATCAGTAATCACTCAGAGAAATCTGCCTCCATGTGTACATATCATCATATCATATCATATCATATATATACAGCCGGAAACAGGCCTTTTCGGCCCACCAAGTCCGTGCCGCCCAGCGATCCCCGTACATTAACACTATCCTACACCCACTAGGGACAATTTTTACATTTACCCAGCCAATTAACCTACATACCTGTACGTCTTTGGAGTGTGGGAGGAAACCGAAGATCTCGGAGAAAACCCACGCAGGTCACGGGGAGAACGTACAAACTCCTTACAGTGCAGCACCCGTAGTCAGGATCAAACCTGAGTCTCCGGCGCTGCATTCGCTGTAAAGCAGCAACTCTACCGCTGCGCCACCGTGCCGTGCGCTACATGTCCTCAGAAACCCTGCAAATTTTAAAGTTTGCCTCTGGTAACATGCTTAATGCATCCCTTAATCTCTGTCTTTGATTGTACAATTGTCCATGAAATGGGTCAGAGTAGAAAACTATCAAGGAAATCTTATTCTGTGTAAAATCATTACAATAAAAATATTTTGAAATTGAAAAGTTTGAGTTTATTGGCATTCTGTAAAATTGTTGAATAGATTTTACTGCAGCAGTGACTCTGATGATTGACACTTTTTATTGGGTTTTGGAGGCAAATCCAGACCTGGTGGGACCACAGTTGTGAATTGTGTGTTGTCTTGCTATGCTTGTTGACAGCTGCATCACAACTCGGTCAAGGAAATTGTTAAATTCTAAGATTCTCATCACTGTGGTCTGATCACAATATTTATTACCTCTGGATATTAAGAAGTCCATTCTGTTCACTTCTTTATATAAATAGCTTCTCCAGTATTTCCTTCAGATCACAATCTGATTTAAAAGTTAATTTTGAAATTTCCTTAGTTCCTGACAACATGAGGGGACATGAAACGTTGTCTTTTTTGTGTGTGGCCGCAAAACTACAACATAATCACATGGCACTTTGCACACCAGTTTATGTGAGCTAATTTACTCTTTTTGCAGGTCCAGCTAAAATGTCGTATTGTACTTCGTTTGATAGCAGCATATTTCAAACATCTTGAGATACAAAAATATTTTTGTGCCCTAGTTTTTTTTATGTATTAGATATTGATTGCATGTATTTAAGGCCCAATGATTTATATTAAGGGCCTTGAAGATGAAAAGCCAAGAGTCAATATGAGAATGAATGACACTCTTGTATACTCTTAAAACAAGGCTCATCATATCAGTTCCCTCAGCAAATCTATCATGCCATCTTTAAATATTCCTCATCACAATTGCTAAAATAGCAGTTTTTATTATCTCACATAAAATTAAGTGAATGCAGTGCTTTTTTTTGTGATGGTATGCAAAAGGTTACCAGCATCATTAAAAGGTTAAAAACTAGAGTGATGTGCAACAACCAATAGTATCACATGAACAGTTGTATGCACAGTGGCACCTTTCTTTCTGCAAAAAGAAGACAGGGTAAATATATCCTTATATATCAGTGAAAAGCCATGGCCTTTGCAGATTGTGAAATTCTGGATGGATTTGATATTTTCAGCTTTGGAAAGAAAATGCCATTTTATCTTTTTTTTTTCCTGCTCCTGTACTGAGGGTTGCAGATGATTTTAAATTATAGATATTTTGCAGGGGTGAGTTTATTTGTCACTTCTAAACCACCATGGTAGAAACAAAGGAATTCATTTGGGTGGGATTATGCCTTGCATCAGATGTTGGCAGACTGGGTCAACTAATTGACAATAGACGTCACTTTCTTTGGTAGTTCCTCAAGATTTATTTCCTGTTTTACAAATACTTTAGTGTTGTCTGGTAGATTCAGGTTCTAAAATGAACCTGTGGTAACTATGATAAACAAATCTGTCTGCTCCAGTTTGATTATGTGGTTCAGGAGAATAATATGAACCTCCTTTGACTGGTTTTACAAAGAAATGGGACTCAACTGGCAGCGACCATTCTCAGTGCTTCAACATTTTTTGTTATTCCTGATAATGTGGTTCATTGACAACCTAATACATTAACAAATAGCATCTAATTTGCTTTAGGGCAGAATAAAGCAGGAAAAGCATCTTGCAAGCCAGTGGCGTCAACTCATAGTATATAATAAAACAGTTATGACCTTAATAGCCTTGAGGGCAAGGAAAGGTTGGGCCCAAATGATTGTTGCCAGTTCTATCTTTTAATAGCTAAGCAAGCTGGTGGCTGATTTTTCTTTCAGCAATCACTAGTCTAGCCTTAAAACATTTGGAGTAACATACTTCTCAAGAACAAATGCCAAATTGCAGAAGAGAGCAAATCTAGCATGATGACTACATCAATTTTGCATTAAGACAACATTAAGAACTACCTTGTGATTGTCCAATTGATACAACACTAGATTGAGCAAATCTACAGCCTTGCTATTGCAGCTGTGTAATGATGAACACCAGCCAAGCGATATTTGCCTGGATATTGCATTATATCCTTTCTTGGCTGACTAACGCTGGACTACTTAGAACAATACCCAAATGGATTCCATACAAATTGTCATGAAATTAAAGGTATTAGATTCAGCATTAGAATATTAGATACCCAGGAACTATAAAGGCCAAGCTTAACTGAATGTGACTTTTCACAATTTCAGAAGGACCTTTAAATAGCACATTATACATGGCACCAAAAACAGACACATTGGAGGAGAGGGGCGGTTGCAGAGGAGAAACTAAATTTATTTAGTCAGAGGGTAATGAATCTGTGGAATTCATTGCCACAGAAGGCTGTGGAGGCCATCAGTGGGTATTTTTAAGGTGGAGATTGACAGATTCTTGATTAGTACAGGTGTCAGGGATTAGGGGAGAAGGCAACAGAATGTGGTTGAGAGGGAAGGATAGATCACCCATGATTGAATGGCAGAGTAGACATGATGAGCCGAAAATGACCTAATTCAGCTCCAATAACTTATGAACATGAGGAGAGGGACTAAGTTTTGGATTCGCTTCAAGTGACGTGGAATTCCTCAACAGAGAAATACACACCAGAGGAAGGCCCAGTGTACCTTCACATTCATGCAAAGGAACATAGAACTTCCAATTAGAGAGGTGTATAAATGGGCAGTTGACCTCCACACCAAAGGAGCCCAGTCAGAGCCACCAGAAGAAGAGCTCGGCAGTGACTGGCTCCAACTGTCTTTGCCAGACGTATAAAATCCCACACTTTCAAAAGTGAGCATTTTCTTGACCTCACAAGATATATCAGAGTGAGCTGCAAATTGAAAACTTATCATGATCCACTTCAGCAGTTTGATGAGGAATTCGTTCACTTGTGTGTTGTGACATGTATATCCCACAAAGAAGAGTAAGAATGATTTATGTCATTTGAGCTCTCCCAACTGATTACTGAGGAATCTATCTTTGTGTTCAGCATCACAGTGTGGTGTCTGTGTGGACTGGGGTCTATGATTTAGCAGGGCCATTAAAAATAATGGGTTGCTGTTAGGGGATCCGTTTTTTGCGTGTGAAACCAATGCCTTGACCATATGTTGCTGCCAATCGACAGATGGAAGAAGCTGTTCAAGTACCTCCGGCGGACATACTATGAAGCCTTCGAGAATGTCTGCACACAGCTGGGTGTTCAGTATACCTTTCCCCCTGAGTATTACAGGAAGGCAACACAGCGATGGGTTGCCAAGAAGGCTTTGTGCGTAAAGGTTTTCCAGGAAGTTAGGAAAATTCGTGCTGCCGTACGGCAGCGGCACAAGGCAGCAGCTGCAGACAGAGAACAGTCTGTCAGCAAGGAAATAAATGAAGTGCAATCTAACCTGATTCAATTAATCAAGCTCTGTGATGAAATCAATGAAATTACGAGTCATTGGTGAAGCTACCACTGTCTGAAGATGAACTCAAAGCAAAATCAGTGGGTTCAACAAACAATGGAAACTTTTATCGGTTTATTATACAAGATGTAAAGGTGTGGTTATCTGAAGTTGGTCAACAAACTATACACTCCATTGCTGGAAGTGCCATACAACAGCGTGTTGTAAACTCAGATGACATTGGACCTGATGACAGTGTTTCAAATGTCTTAAAACCTAAATTAAGCAACAAATCTAGTTCTTCATCATGTGCATCTTTAACGTTCTCTGCTCGGCTCAGGCAGAAAAGGCTGCTTTCATAAAACGGGCTGCCACCCTGAAAGACAAGCATGAGATTGAGGCACAAGAAGAACAATTGAAAGAAGAATAATTTAAAATAAAAGAACAACAACTGAGAAGAAAGAAAGAACAACTGGAACTAGATGCTGAACTGGCAGCAACCAATGCAAGAATCGATGTACTTGAGGCCATGAGATCAAGAAGCAGCTCTAGAGTGTCTGATGGGATGAACTCTTATTTGAGAAAAGGAACTGCTCAAAAGGAAGCATCAGCTAAATTAGATCCACATGCAGCTGAATACTTGCCTGACCAAGTGCAACAAAGACAGAATGTGTTGATGGGAACTGAATCTTCCTCCCAGCAACAGGTTGTTAGACCAAAACAAACAACTCGTGGACCATCTGCTGGAGTTCATAACAGGACCCATCTAACTCAACACTCTCTTCAAAGGCAAAATGTACAGACTCGTATGCAAAAGTGTGTACATGGGGTATGTTCGCACTATTATCTTCAGCGGGTAGTCCATAGAGTTCAGAAGACTATCGGAACACAGCTACCAGCCTTGGAGGGCATCTACAACACACGATACCTCAGAAAAGCCACCAGCATCCACAAAGATTCTTCACACCCCTGCAACAGTCTGTTCGAACTTCTACCATCGGACAGACCATACACGGCCTTCTACGTCCGCACCTCCAGACTCAGGAATAGCTTCATCCCCAGGCCATAGCTGCTATGAACCAGTCCTGCTGAGCCGGATGGTCACATCGCACAGTGAACCGGCACAGATCTACTTGCACTTTATTCTGTTTTAAAACTGTTCTAATTTGTTTCATTAGGTTGTTTAAATTAATACTGTTTAGCTAATTGATTTATTGCATCATATGGGAGGCGCATTCCCAATCTCGTTGTAGCCCTGTACAATGACAATAAAGATATATTGTATTGTATATGAAGTCTATCCTTCTAAAACTGCCTTACAAGCTCAGAAACAAGTGGAGGGATAAGGCATGTCAGCTACAGAAAAAGCGTGGTCATAGAGCTAGATTTCCTGACCTGGTAGACTTCACGGAGAAACAAGTGAAGATAATATCAGATCCACTTTTTGGAAAAATCTAGGAAGAACTATAAGCACAAGAAGGTGGTAATACCGTTAAAGGAGGTAGTCTTTTGTACAAACTGGATCCGGTGCTGAATGATGGACCTCTGAGAGTAGGTGGTCGCCTGAAAAGACCAGTGATGCCTGAAGAGGCTAAGCATCCTATTATTCTCTCGAAAGACCTTGACATATCTACACTACTGTTATGACATCCATGAACAGCTCAGTCATGGAGGAAGAAACCATATGCTGTCGCGTCTCTGTTATTTTTGCATATTATATTATTGTATCCTGTTGTATTATTTATGGACACTTGGGGGTTGTCCTAAGATGAATACGGCTTACGTATATGGACTGGGAGGAGCCAGGGGAGGAGTTAGACTATGAGTATAATTTAGAATTTGCTGACGTAATGCTTCAGATACGAAGGAGCGACGGTGAGATACTAAGTTCTTATCAAATGTTATACGATGGGAGATATACTAATCTGTTTGTATTACTACTTCAATAAACGACTAACTATAGTGAATCATCATGAAGATCTCTCTGTTGTTGTTTTGCGTCAAGAAATATCGCTCCACTCCTTCATCCCAGTAAGCTTAAGAACTTTATTAGGATGGATTAAGTTGCTGCTACAGAAGTAGTTCTACAAACAAGGAGATGAACATACCAGGGTTTCCTTATTTTGCATACAAGTTGTAGCTGGCTGCTCAGTCCCAGGTCTCGGGCCTGTCCAGTCGTTGGTCTGTCCAGGTCTGGTGAGAACTCTATGCTCTCCCTCCCTGAGTCTGGCACTCCCTGTCCCTTATGCCCATATATATATATATATATATATACACCACCCTGTGCCTCTAATGACCGCCCCCAAGTGTCCAAAATAATACGGCAAGATATATCTAGACAAAATAATATAATATGCCAACAGTAGCTAGCCTAAACATAAATGGCTCCTACACAGTATGTATCCCCTACTCCCACAGATGCAGGGGAACTGCATCCTGCATGGATCAATCTGGTGAATAATATTTTCATAAGCTCACATGATCCAACGCTATCATTTGAGAGAGATATAAAATATTATGTGCTGCTTTTTGGCCTCTCACTTGTACTGCTCACTCTGAAGGGTTACATATTGACTCTCAGGTTCCTCACTGAGAGGCCACATATTCCTCACTCTGATCAAATACAGGTGATCAGGTAGACTTGCTATAACGTGAAATAGGGAACACTATTTGCATTGCATATGCTGAATTGGTTATAATGTGATTTTAAATGGGAATTAGAGAACTGCTTAATCTTTTCATGTGACTGTAGCCAATCCCCGTTTCTTTTACAATTTGTTGGAAAAAAAGGGGTATGGGGTTAGTTTCAGACTCGCAATAAGAAAATTATTTTTCCTGCAGAATTTTCAAAGGTATTTATAATATTTATAAGTTTATTTTTGATGTGGCAAGCTAAAAAATACTAAAGACTTTGTGTTACATTGTTCAATAGACTATTGCTGCAAAAATGTTAATAGACATGATTGCTGGTCATTTTCAATGGCCAACCCCAGAGAAATTAGCAGCTGCTTTCTTAACGGACCATGGTGATTGATTACCGTGAGAAGGTTATATGAAAACAGTTATATTCCCCTAGTTTGGTTTTTTTCTGCTTGTAAATATCCAAGGTAACTTTTAATCAGTTCTCTAATTCCTATTTGAAATCCCAATCAATTATAATCAATTCATGAAACAAGAGCACCTGGAGAAAACCCACATGGTCACAGGGAGAACATGCAAACTCTGTGCAGACAGCATTCATTGTCAGGATCTAATCCAGGTCTCTGGCACTGTGAGGCAGAAACTACTGCTGCGCCACTGTGCCGACATCTTGTTTAGTGTAATACTGGGAATATGTTAATCAAGAATTACAGAACCAGCACAATAACTTGCTTGACGATGATCTACCAGTTACCCTGAATTAGTCGACATGTTAATTTTCCAAATTGTCCATTATATTTGTGGTCTACCTCATTGGCACTGCTGCTTGTGCTGAGAGTGCTTTCTCTTGCAGGAGTGAGTTCTGTTTGCTATTAAACAACCTGGCAACAATAAATATTTCAACCACCACCAAAAAAAAATGTATTTAACATTACTGACAACAAAATAAAGACAACAGATGCCATACAACTGAAACAAATTCAGAAACAGATAATGCTAGAATTATTTTGCAATTTATTCACCAGCTGCAGAAGGTAGACTAGAAGGTGGAGCAGAATTAATGGTTTGAATATGTACCCTTTAACACGAGTGATGAGCAGTATTTAATGAAGAGCAGGAAAATGGGAAAGAGAATTGAAGAAAAGGAGATGGATATGCAAAATGCAACATGAATGTTCTGAACCTCCTTGAATATAATTACCAGATAAATTAGGCCAACATTTATGCTGGTTGAAGTGCTCAGATGGCAATTGGGAAACTGAACTTGCACATCCTGTGAAATTTATTTGCCAACACCAGATTGCAAACAAAAACCCATTATGAATTATGCAGGAATATATTAAAAAAAACATTTCTCTGAGATTGATAATGGTTAAATAGTAGACATACTGTATTTTAGTAGGAGTATATTTTTTAGCAATTAATAAAAAATATATTAGCCTCATGCTCCAGAAACATTATTCATTGCCATCTCAGTAGCTTTGGACCAGGCTGCAACTTAACTTCTGTGCATGAATGTACAAATGCTCCCCACCTTACGATGCTTCGACTTGCAATATTTCAACTTTGCGATGGTGCAAACAGCAGCGACCCGTAGCAAGCCGCAGCTCACTTCCGGCACATGATCAGGTGTATCGACTTATGATATTTTCAGTTTCTGATGGGTTTCTTGGAACATAACCTGACCGTAAGTTGAGAAGCGCCTGTATACCAAATGTGCCAGCAATATCTATTAAATGTAACGGTCTGATTGTGGATTGAATGTGTTAATGTGGGTGGATCTGTTGTTGTGGGCAATATTTTGGTGGAAAGATTACAGAAATTCGCAGAATTGCTTACCAAGAGGATTAGTTCAAGCTGATCTTCAGAGATCAGCAGCAATAAAACTGCACTCAGTGCTGACAGCAAAATCCTGGTCCATGTCTGTTTGTCAGGCTTCTCTGATGAAACTTGGCTGCCAGAGTCATTCAGGACAGGACCAACTTGCAATTTGATCTTTGTAAGAATGTTTTTATAAGCAAAATTAGACCAAATGGACCTGTTGGGCCCAAACCTCTCATGCATTGGCGCAGCACACTTTCCTCCTCCTCCTCCCCTCCCCCCTTCCCCTCCCCCCTTCCCCTCCCCCCTTCTCTTCCCCCTCCCTCCCTCCTTCCCCACCTCCCCACCTCCCTCCCTGCTCCTCCTCCCTCCCTCCTCCCCCCTCCCCCCTTCCCCTCCCTGCCCCACTCCATCCCCCTCAACCCCCCTTATCCTCCCTCCTCTCCCCTTCCTCCCTCCATCCCTTCTCCCTCCCTAGGAGATAGATTTAAACTCTAAAATATGAATGACTTTAAATATATAACACCGATTTCAATGAAACTTCTCCCATTAGACAATAGACAATAGGTGCAGGAGTAGGCCATTCGGCCCTTCGAGCCAGCACCACCATTCAATGTGATCATGGCTGATCATTCTCAATCAGTACCCCTTTATCGTTAGCACCAAATGGATGGCGGTGAGCAAGGTGGGCCTAAAATTGTCGAGCTATCGTATACCATTTTGGCTGGAGTTCAGGAACAAACAAACAAACAGACGAGAGTTTTAGTGTATAGATGTGAGATATAAGACTTTAACTGAGATGCTTGGATAAGGAAAACCATATAGGAAAATGGACACCCCTTACTGTTATTGCCGAGACAGCCAATTTCTCATTCAAATAGGGTGGATTCTCTCATGTGGGACGGCTGGAAACCCACAACTCTTACATCACACTTTTTACACTTTCTTCTCTCTCGGGCTGGTGATCATTTTACCTTGTGAACTGCCTCCCAGACTGTCCTTATGTTTCTCTTTTCCTCAATTCTTCCTCCCCTCTCACTCCACACTTTTCTCCTGCTCTCTGTTTCTCCCACATGCCCTCCAACTCACATTCCTCTCTTCAAGCCGTCCCCTCTCCCTCTTCTTTCCTTCCTTTCTCAACATTTCCTTCCTCACGAGTCAATCATCTCCGGGTCTCTGCCCTATCATGCTCTCCAGCCCTTCCTCTCCCTTGCATTTTTAAATATGTTCAACATATTTAACATATTTTATACTTTATCTGGTTCTGATAAAAGATTACCAACCTGAAATGTCAACTCTATTTCTTTTTCATCTGAAGCTGACTGACCTGCTGGGGGTTTCCATCATTCATTCTTTTTTTAAATTTCTGTAGCTGCCTTAGGCTTGTAAAATGCCTGAGGTAGAGACAGTATTCACCTGTCAGCTTTATCCATTTGTTTCAGACCCTCTGCATGAGGATTACCAGCCTGATGAGCTGTTTATTTTGTAAACTGTAGGGAGACCATATTTTTAATTCTTTGCCTGTTTTTTGTTTCTTTTCCAAGTCAGGCCTCAACATTTGTAGTTGATATACCTGGATTGACAAGATTATTGGAAATCCAATATTTATTTTGTATGGGGAAAGCAGGCTTACCATAAAAATGATGAAATCCCTCACAGTGCAATACTGTTGTCAATCCTTTTATTCCCAATGGAAACTGAACATTGATCAGTTGGCACCAGGATCCAGTCATGAAAATTATTGCCAGGTGATTTATTTGAAAGCATTTCAAAAGTAATCATATCAAAAAAGTTGTAGATAGACAGATTCCACCTTAAAACTAGTTCTGCAAACACCTCCCCAGAAATTCCTGCTTAATTAAATTGTTAAAACTTAAAAATAAATTTTGATCCAGTGTAAGCGCTGAGGTGCTACATGGGGAGTCAGGAACAGGAGATATGAAACAAGCACGATGTGACCAAGAGACATAAAGACAAATTAACTAATGACTTCAAAATGAACTGACAGAGCAATTAAATGATTGATTGCATTGATTGAAAGATGTAGCATGCAAACCGGCTCGAGAGCTCACAGAGTTCATGCCATCTATCGGTCACCTGTCCTCACTAATTCTATGTTATCCCATATTCGCATACATACTAGGGGAAATTTACAAAGGCAATTAACCTACAAACCTGCATATTGGGATGTGTGAGGTAACTCGAACACACGTGGGAAACACAGAGTTAAGGAGAACATGCAAAGTCCAAACAGACAGCTCCCAAGATCAGGATCGTAACTTAGATATCTGGTGCTGTGAGGCAACAGCTCTACCAGCTGTGTCACTCTGCCCTCTATATTGTCATCTACCTTGTTAGCCAGAAGCCTGAGTTCAAATTACATCATGAATGTTGTAAATTGAAATTCAGTTAATGATCTGACATTAAAAAAATAATTTGTACCAATGACTCTAATAAACTTCTACAGATGCACCATAAAAGGATACTCTCAGGTTACATTACAGCTTAGCTTGGGAACAGCTGTGCCCAAAACCACAAAAAATTGCAGAGAGTTGTAGATGAAGCACACAGACCAGACCTCCCACCAATGATTCCATCACACTGCCTTAGAAAAGCAGCAAACATATTCTGAAGAAGTGTCCTGACTCGAAACATCATCTTTCCATGCTCTCCAAAGATGCTGCCTGACCCTTTGTGTAACTCCAGCACTTTGTGTTGTTTTTTAACATAATTAAAGACTTATCCCACCCTAGTAATCCCATCTTCTCCCTGCTCCCATCTGGCAGAAGGGATAGATGTATGAAAGTGCGCACCACTAGACTCAGGAATAGCTTCTTCCCCTCCATTATCACACTTCTGAATGGTCATTCCATAAGCTAGTGTTCTGTCTGATTCACCTCTACCCCACTGTGGGCATTGTCTATGGAACTAATGTGCTATAATGCTGAGATCTCTATTTGTGCCATGTAATTTCTTCTTTGTTCTATCAATTGGACGAGTTTGACTTGATTGTATTTATGCATAGTATATATAATCTTCTTGGTTAGCATGTAAAGTAAAGCTTTTCACTGTACAGGTGACAATAATAAACTTAAACCTAAATTGAAGGACTCTTCTTCAACCATCCTTTGTTGAACAATGGACTAGATTTTAACGGAGTACTCAGGACAAATTATGGTTTCCCATTTAATACAGAAATATACTCAGGACAAATTATGGTTTCCCATTTAATACAGAAATATGATGATATTTTTTCTCTCGCATAGATTCTGAGTCTTTGCAACATGCTTTTCCAAAGATTAATCAAAGTCTTTGAATTTTGAAGGCAAAACTAGATAGATTATTGATTTTGCACAGTGATGAAAAAAGATACTGTGGTACATTGGAATGCAGGGTTTAAGTTACTATCAGATCAGGAAGTATCCTATAAATTGGATGAGTGGATTTGAGGGGCTGGTGGTCAATTTATGCTCCTAATACAGAGCTTTATTTGTCATAATACATAATACATCATAATTTGTCATAATGCATATGAAATGTCTGACATTAACTATTAGTCTATTTAACGTAGATACAATACCCAGTGGAATTGCTATCTTCTAATCCACCCTATCAGTTCCCCTTACTACAGAATACTTCAAGCAAATCACTTGTTAAACTTCTGAATTCCAGGAAACAACATCTGAGAATTTTATTCTGGATTCCAAATATCTTTCTGGGAAATCTATGCTGCTCTCCTTCTAATGCTATTTATTCTCTTTGACACATGAACATTTGCTCGCTGTTCTCCAAGAGTAACTTGTATCTGGCTGCACTTAAACTCACATCCTCGCCTTCCAGGAGGACAAATGAAATGGATTAAATGGAACATGTCACCCACCAAATCATGTTTTCCTGACATGGACCTATATTTGTAATGTAAAGTTTTAATATACTATGTCAGCTAAATGGAAGTTGTCAGCTAAATTAGCAGCACTTTAAACCTTGCTTAGGAAAACAATAAGACATTTTGGAAGAATGCATGGGCATCCTCGAAAAGCCCCTTTTATCCCAAATCTTGTCTTGTCTGTATTTGAAGTAACAAAAATGGGAATGGCCTTAAAAGAAATCTATTCAGTTTCATCTTATTCCACGCTCATGGTCAGTTTAGTAATTGGCTCCACCAATTTATAAAGTTGGATGCATAAAAGTAAAGATCATTTTTGTTCAGATGCAAAATATCAAAGAGAACAGAATTTAGTGGTACATTTGTTGAAAAATATGTTGTTCAAAGCAATGATGCCTGAAAGGTGATAAGGTTCCACACAGGAGATTGGTGAGCAAAATTAGAGCAGATGGTATTGGGGGTAGGGTATTGATGTGGACAGAGAATTGGTTGGCAGACAGGAAGCAAAGAGTAGGAATAAACGTGTCCTTTTCAGAATGGCAAGCAGTGGGGAGTGGAGTGCTGCAAAGCTCGGTGCTGGGGCCACAACTATTTACAATATATCTTTATGATTCGGATGATGGAATTAGAAGTAACATTAGCAAGTTTGCAAATGACACAAAGCTGGGTGGCAGTGTGAACTGCGAAGAGGATGTTAGGAGGTTGCAGGGTGGATTGGACAGGTTGAGTGAGTGGGCAGATGCATGGCAGATGCATGGCAGATGCAGTATAATGTAGATAAATGTGAGGTTATCCATTTTGGCGGCAAAAACAAGGAGGCAGATTATTATCTAAATGGTGTCAGATTAGGCAAAGGGGAAGTGCAACCGGACCTGGGTGTCCTTGTACACCATTCACTGAAGGTAAGGGTGCAGGTACAGCAGGCAGTGAAGAAAGCTAATGGCATGTTGGCCTTCATAACGAGACAACTTGAGTATAGGAGCAGAGGTCCTTCTGCAGTTTGGGCCCTGGTGAGACCACATCTGGAGTATTGTGTGCAGTTTTGGTCTCCTGATTTGAGGAAGGACATCCCTGCTATTGAGGCAGTGCAGCGTCGGTTCACGAGGTTAATCCCTGGGATGGTCGCACTGTCATATGAGGAAAGATTGGAAAGACTGGGCTTGTATTCACTGGTATTTAGATGGATGAGAGGGGATCTTATAGAGACGTATGAAATTATAAAAGGACTGGACAAGCTAGATGCAGGAAAATTGTTCCCAATGTTGGGGGAGTCCAGAACCAGGGTCACAGTCCAAGAATAAAGGGGAGGGCATTTAAAATTGAGGTGAGAAGAAACATTCACCCAGAGAGTTGTGAATTTGTGGAATTCTCGACCACAGAAGGCAGTGGATGCCAATTCACTGGATGAATTTAAAAGAGAGTTAGATAGAGCTCCAGGGGCTAGTGGAATCAAGGGATATGGGGAGAAGGCAGGCACAGGTTACTGATTGTGGATGATTAGCCATGATCACAATGACTGGCAGTGCTGGCTGGAAGGGCCACATAGTGCCCTTGGAAGTGCACTTGGAATACCGTGTTGCTTAGCTAAAGGAAGGATGTAATTAAGCTGGAATGGCAGCAGAAACGTCTCACCAAAATATTACCATGTTTTGAGGGTCTGAATTATAAGGAGAAACGGAATATGCTCAGGCAATTTTCCTTGGAGCCTAAGAGATGGAGGTTTGACCTTACAGCAGGATATAAAATCATGAGGGGCATTGATGTGGTCATGGCCCATGAATGGTTAATGTCTAATTCCCAGGCTATGGCAGTCAAAAACTAGAGAATTAGTTAAAGGTGATAATGCAAAGATTTAAAGGGGAGTTTAGGTGCAACTTCATCAATCAGAGGGTGGTGGGTATATGGAACGAGCTGCCAGAAGAAGACATAGAGCTGGGTACAATTATAACATTTAAAAATCATTTGGACAGGCACATGAATAGAAAAGATTCAGAGGGTTATGAGCAAATGGGACTAGCTCAAGCAGGCAAATTGGTTGGCTTGGATGAGTTGATTTGAAGGGCCTGTTTCCGTGTTGTACAACTCCATGACTGTCTCTACGCAGAGGTCTGTCTTTACATATGGATTATAATTAACAGAAGTTCCTGTTGTAAAAAGAGAATGTTGGTGAATGCATGAAAAAAACAGCAAGGAGGGTGCCCTTAACAACTAGTGGTTAAAAATATGCAGAGTGTGACGGTTGATCAGGAATTCAATTCATTTTACTTTCCTCATGGGTACCTGCATATTAACATCCCTGATAAAACTTTAATTAGTCTTTAATCCTGCATTAGAGATCTTGGAATAGATTGTCTGTTTTGGGAGTCTGGTATTGGAATGTGATAGTGCAAGCCTTTGTGCCATTGCTGTTCTGGGAGAAGGTGATTTGTTTATCATTCTGGCTGATTAGCAGAAGTTTGTAACAACTTTTTCAGCCAGAGAGTTGTGAATCTGTGGAATTCTCTGTGACAGAAGGCAGTGGAGGCCAAATCACTGGATGTACTCAATAGAGAGTTAGATATAGCTCTTAGGGCTAACAAAATCAAGGGATATGGGGAGAAAGCAGGAACAGGGTACTGACTATGAATGATCAGCCATGATCATATTGAAGGGCCTAATGGCCTACTCCTGCCCCTATTTTCTATGTTCTATGTTTCTATGAATGCTCAAGAAACCAGAACATGCCAATATCTTGAAGGGTTTGGAAGAAAGATCCAGTGATTGGTTTGGAGGAAGGATCCAGTGAATTGGGGGGAGCCTTTCTTTAATGCCACTGAATTCTCACCCAAACTCAAATTGTTGTTAAGATATCTGTAACTTCTAATACGATCCAGTAATCCAAATGAAAAAAAAAGAAAATATTAATTATCTATTACTATAAACTGTGTCATTACCATTTGGTTGCTTCACACATGAGAGGTTTTTCATCAGAAACATCAGGAAATTCTGCATGAATTGATTTCAGGTCAATTTTATCAAAGGTTTCAAAGGTCTTTATTGTCACATGTACCAATTAAGGTGCAATGATATGCAAATTACCATACAGCCATATGAAAAAAAAGCAACAAGACACACAACTATATAAAAGTTAACATAATCATCCACCTCAGCGGATTCCCCACATTCCTCACTGTGATGGAAGGCAAAAAAGTCCAAGCTGCTTCCTCTTTATTGTTCCACGGTCGGGGCAGTTGAACCATCCGTCAGGGCAATCGAAGTTCCCACAGCCGGCGGTCGAAGCCCCCGCGTCAGGGCGGTCGAAGTCCTCCCTTTGGGGCGGTTGAAGTCCCCACGTTGGGGCGGTCGAAGCTCCTGTGGCTTGGAGTTCCCAAGGTTGGTCTCTGACCAGATACCGCGAGCTCCATGATGTTAAGTCCGCAAGCACCCACGGTTAGATCTCCGAGTTTGATCCCTGGCAAAGAGATCATGGGCTCTGTGATGTAAAGTCCCGCAGGCTCCCCACGGTGGAGCTCTCAAAAGTCGGTCTCCAGCAACGGCCGCCAACTCCTTGATGTTAGGCCGTGGTGTGGACGGAGATACGATACGGGAAAAAATTGCTTCTCCGTCGGGGTGATTAGAAAAATTTCCCCCCAACTCCCCCCCCCTCAATCCCCCATATAAAACAAGCTAAAGAACACTAAAAACATACATTTAACACATACTATTAAAACACATAGAAGGAAGGGACAGACAGACTGTTGGCGAGGCAGCTCAGTGCCTCAGTGATTGAAGTTATGTGGAAATTTAAAAAAAAAAATTAACTAGTTATTTCTTTTTGCCAGAAGGAACTACTCAACAAAACTTATGGCTGCAGTCAATATTTCAGTCATTACATCAACTTAGTTTCTGCTTTCATTTTATTATACTGTATTACTATTCATTGTATGACCACTAATATCAGGAATACCAGGCCACCTTTTATACTTCATGTACTTCATTCATGTTGGATCTGAAACAAATGAGCAAATTTGGGAGAGCTCAACTTTTTTTTTTTCTTTCGGTGGACAATCCGTTAAAGCTTTCTGGTGACTGGCCAGTCATCCCTAGCTAAATGCCAACATCTTCTGGTAACTGTTCAAGTCACCCTTCCTTTGTTTAGTTAGGAAGTGCTTTCTAAAATCTTTTTACACAAAGTCCATAATTCCCTGAACGTGGCGATACATGCAGATAGTGTGGTGAGGAAGTCATACTGTATGGTATGCTTGCCTTCATTAGTCGGGGCATTGAGTAAAAGAGTCAGGAAGTTATGCTGCAGCTTCAGGCAGTTGGTTAGGCCACCATGGGGGTATTGCAAACAGTGCTATTGGCCCATTACAAGAAGGACACAAGGAGACTTTAGAAAGGGTGCAGAGGAGGTTAACCAAAGTAATGCCAGGATTAGTGGGTATTAGCCACAGGGAGAAGTTGGACAGACTTAAATTGTTCTCACTGAAACACCAGTGGTTGTGGAGAGATCTGATAGAAGTATGTAAAATTCTGAGAGGCATAGATAAGGTACCCAATCAGAACCTTTTCCCCGGTATTGAAAAATTAAATACTGGAGGGCATAGCGTTAAGGTGAGAGGAACAAACCTTTAAGGATATGGGCGGGGCAAGTTTTTTTACACACATAGTGGGGTGAGTTCCTGGAACACGTGCCCGGGCCACTGGTTGAGGCAGAGACAATGGTGCATTTAAGAGACTTTTGTATATACATATGGATACGCAGGGAATCAAAGCATCTGGATTATGTGCAGGCAGATAGAGTTGGGCTTGACATCATGTTCGGCACATGCATTGTCAGTCAAATGGCCTGTTCATGTGCTGTACTTTTCTATTTTCTGTGTTCTATATAATCAGTAATCTTGTGATGAGTACATGGAATTAGACTCATAAATTATAAAGGGACGGGACTGGGAGATGTAGAATCGGCCATTAGATTAAGTCATTGTAGTTTTTCAACTCAATGGTTGATCATCACTAAATATGAAGTTCTGATTGGTCATAATTTATTAAATCCCCAGATCAAACTTTGCTTTAATTAGCAGAAGTTTGATCCCTGCTTGTTCTAAACAAAGATAAGCTGGTGGAAATGCACATCCTGTGCAACAGCGTTTCTTAGAATAGAAAATATTAAGAATACATTTAAGTTAAATAATGTAAATCCTTTATCCTATCCATGTGTTTATGTCTCAATTTCTACCCATGTTCTATCCTGCAATTATGAAATATGTCATTATAATTTTAAGTTAAACTGATACTTCAGAATCTTATTTCTATTTTACTACTTTTTTTGATGTTACTGATGCTCAGGAAAACCAAGAGCCAAAAGGAAGTGAGAGATTATGATTCTTGGTGCTTTATTCTCGGAGCTGGATTATTTTTATGCTTCTCTCAAGCAAGTGCAGTTATTGGCAGCCTCCCACACAGGCCATCTGTCCACAAAAGTCATCTTGAGAACACAATGAATCCTCTCACAAAAACTAATTTTGAGCCTTCCATGCAATTCACTTGACAGACATTCTCTCCAAAGAGCACCCACTCCTGGGTTTATCACGTTACAGCCATCTAGGCTTTGAATCCGACCAGATACCAGGTGTGAAATGGAAACTAAACCCTGCTAATCATGTCCTACCACTAAATTCAGTGGTACATCTTGTTCTTGTTCTTGCCAGTCAGACTCATTATTAAATATTTGATTTTAATCAGATGTGTAGGAAGGAACTGCAGATGCTCGTTTAAACCAAAGATAAGACACAAAATGCTGCAGTAATTGTGTTTCGACCTGAAACGTCACCCATCCCTTCTCTCCAGCAATGCTGCCTGTCCCGCTGAGTTATTCCAGCATTTTGTATCATCTTTGCTTTTAGTCATGTACTTCCATGCCAAGGCATAGAAGGATGTAAAGCTGGTAAATGGGCAAGAATTGATGGTTGGTATGAACATGGTGGAGGAACATCTGTTTCTGTCCTCATTGCCTCCATGACACCATAAGACAATTATCTTAACATCATCAATTCTGCATGAGTTGTTCTTGATTAGTGTTTAATGAGGATTTCACAAACAATAGTACCTGTATTATCTTTGCTTTGTTCTTTCAATTATCGAAAGCACAATTTTTCAAAAAGAATGGTGCACAGAATAGATAGACAAATGGAAAAATAGTCTGATTAAAGTGAAAAAGTTCAGTAAGTTAGATGAAAGAGGGAGACAGATGAAGAGGCAGTCAGAGAGGGGTGGAGAGAGTGAGCAAATGAGAATGAGAGAGATTTAATGTGTCAGGTCAATGATCTTTCATCAGAAAAATGAATACTGTGAAGAGTTTTAATGAAGTAGATTGGAAGGAATTGTTTCTACCAGCAGGAGATTTAAGACAATTGATAAATAATCAGTTTTCATTAAAACATAACAATTCAGTGTCAGAATTGAATTAAACATTGAATACGTACATTGTGTTGTTATCAGCAGGACATTGGGATTTTTAAAAAAGAGGATATTATTTTAATTTGCCTTTCCTGAGTACGTCAAGATTGAAATGAGAGATTATTATGACAGATGCCTATGTTTATCAGATATATGAAATGTTAACCTGAAAGGTGACTTGCTTTCTGTCTCCATTGACACCGACTGATCTGTTGAGTACTCCAAGCATTCTGTTTTAGTTACAGATTTCCAGCATCTGCATTGTTTTATATTCAAAATGTTCCAAACAAGCTCAGCAACTTTGTACTCTAGTTATATGATCAACTGAAAGTGACACAAAATGAACAAAGGGTCTGTCCCACTTAGGCGATTTTTTAGGCGACTACAGGCGACTAGGCTGTCGCCACATAGTCGCCGGGGTGTCGCCTGTATGGTCGTGAGTAGTCTCCAAAGAGTCATAGCGTCTTTCTGGTCGCCGCTGGATTTTCAGAATGTTGAACATTTTTCGGCGACAGTGGGTTTGACACCAATGAGCGTATCTTGATGTATCCTGATGTAGGTGCTGTCGCCAGGTGATGTAGGTGGTCGCCGGTGGTGACTTCGGTGAATTCCATTGGCGACTACCTACGTCAACCTATGTCAACCGGCGACAGGTACCGGCATCAAGAGAAGTCAAGTTGCGACAGGCATTGGGAAGTCCACAGAAGTCAAGCTACAACAGCCAGTCGCGATGCTGATGAATGAAGTCCATGTACGTCTATATCGGCGACAATCTACGACAATGTACGACCATACCGGCGACAACCTATGACAACCTACGACAACCTATGATAGCTGGCTACCATCGGCGACAGTTGACCCGACTAGCTACGTCAGGCTATGTCAGTGGCGCCTCCGTGGCACTTGTATTCTGTTTGAAGTTTGAATTTTAAAGTTTGAAGTTTATTGAAATTTATTGAAGTTTATTACAATATTTATGTATGCACAGTTGTATGTTCTTTTTAAAATTTTTGTTTGTTTCAATATCAATAAAGGAAATTCTTGACATTTTGATGGAAAATTGGTATTGATTGGTTATTGTATTTCAGAGTAGTTTCTTATGGCATCACTTTCAAATAGTCATGATGCAGAATGATTGGAAACCCTACCATACACCCCCTTTTATAGGGAAACTGGGTGATTCCATTGTTTTGGAGGCCATAATGACGTGAATTGTTTTCAGTTGTCTTCAGTCTTCAGGGTCGTAGCTTGTCGCGGGTAGACGTATGTTGACTTCGGTTGTCGTAGGTTGTGTGGTCGTAGGTTGTCGTAGGTGTCGTTGTAGGTTGCCATAGGTGCGGTCGTAGATGGACATCCTAGGTCGTGACAATTGGGTCGCCGGTTGTCGGTACCTTGCCATAGCTTGACGTCGACTAGGTGGTAGGTTGTGGTAGCTTGTCATAGACATTGTCGTAGGGGGGTCCAGTCGCCGATTTTTCGGCAATCTGCAACGACTATTACAGTCGCCTAAAAAATTGCCTAAGTGGGACAGGCCCTTAAGACTTTGTGTTAGTGGAGAAGTTTACTATTTGAAATGCAACTTTGTAATATGGACAATAGCACAAGCTTGCTGCATTAAGTACAAGGTACATTTTAAGCAAACTCTTAAAAATCCTTCTGCTATAAGGTATAACACATAATTTTTTTTTCACTGAATCACATATTCAAGTTGTGTAATAGTAAAGCAGGTGATGGATTATGTGATGCCCAGATTGACAGGAGGGCTTTCATTTAACACTCTAATAGCCTTAATAGGCACACACAGGATGATTCTGTAATGACGCTTCAAGGATTAGCTATTTGCTATGCACATTTGTTTCAGTTATATTGTTTGCCCTGAAAATGATTGCTGATGTTGGCCCTGTTCACTTTGTTGACAATAACCGGTATTGACAGATTCTGGGCATTTGTGTTGGGTTTAGAATAATTTTTCCATCACTATAATGAAAAGCAAGACAGAGTGCAAGTTTATTAGAGCTATTTTTCAGATAATTCTCTTCAGCAATCTCAAAGCTTGTGTAGTCCAAAGGGATAATTTTAGGGATACAAACAAAAACAGAATGTTCCAGGATAGAAACATAGTGTGCCGAAACATTAATCCTGGTTGTCTTTCCACAAATATTCCCAACCCCGCTGAGAGTTTCCAACATTTCTGTTTTTATCCAGCATCTGCATTTTTTAAATTTTCTTAATATGCTGGCAAATTGGTACACCAGTTTAGATTTAGCATCCTGTCAAATTTGGAATCTTTTCTTTGTTGTTGTATCTCATTTTGTGATACCTCTCTGTATTATTTAACCAATAATGCATGGCAATTTCATTATCACAGCTGGAAACAAAACTGGGCAGAATTCCCCTTTTTAATCCGATGAACCCTTATGAAAATCACATGGGAGGTTTTGGAGGGAACAAGACTGGATTAAAATAAGACTCCCCACCACATGAATAGGATGTTGACAAGCACCATGGTTTCTTCAGTGAAGGAGAGAAGGCAATTAACAAAAGCCGAAAGATTGATTCATTTAGGAAGATAAGGTGGGGAAATGATTCATGCTTACTATGATGATCAGTTTGGAAGACAACCTCTGGTATTTCATTGCAAGTAAACCCCATGCTCTGGCTATAAGCACTGACTGACCGACAGCTGGTAAATGGGGAGGTTAATTGCCCACCTCAAATGGCCGTTGTGTGTAAGTGAGTGGCAGAATCTTGGTAGTGTTGAGATGTGAGTGCAGAGAAAGTGAAATCATATGAGTGCAGGATCAGTATAAATGGAACACCTGAATGAATCAGTCTGAAGAAGGGTCCCAGCTGAAAATGTCATCTATCCAAGGTTATCCAGAGATGCTGTCTAACCCACTGACTTACTGCAGTACTTTATGTATTTTTGTAAATGGAACACCTGATAGTTGGGACTCACTCATTGGACCGAGCATTTCAGCTTGTAGGAGGTACAATATGATATGATACGACACGATAGAACTTTATTTATCCTAGGAGGGAAATTGAACTGCAAACAGACATAAAAACACAAAATACATGAAGCATGACATTAAAGAGACGAGTGGAAAAGATTGGGGATGTGCAAAGATTGGGGAGGGGAGGGGGGGAGTCAGTCTCAATCTACCCTATGACAAAAGGGGAAGGAGTTTACAGTTTGATAGCCACAGGGAAGAGGATTTCCTGTGGCATTCTGTCCTGCATCTTGGTGGAACCAGTCTGTTGCTGAAGGTAATCCTCAGGTTGACCAGTTTGTCCTGGAGGGGGTGAGCTGTGTTGTCCTGGATGTTCTGCAGTTTGAGGAGCATCCTCCCCTCCAAGACCACCTCCCAAGAATCACAGCACTGTGAAAATGATTGAAAGAGCGTTGAGGTGTTGATGCAGCCTTGCTTAACTCTGGCCTACACTGAGATTTAATTTGTTGTGGACCTATTGTTTAGAACCATAGCTTGCATGAAGCAAATGTAAGATGGAGACTAGTTTCCATGAGTAGCTGTATTTGAGGAGGTAGCTACATTTTCCCTCTCAGTTGAAGGAGTGAAAGGGCTCATTGAATTTGAGAAAGACCATGTACGGTGAATTTCTCTTGGATTTGTTATGCAACAAAGATTATGCCCACTTTGTCTCTAGATGATGGAATTCACACTATCGTTCAGAAAGCTACTTTTCAGCCACTGAAAGAAGAAGGTTGAAGAGGAATCGGCTGATAACATTCTGTGTACCATAGAGCAGGGACATCCTTCATTAATCATGGATTTGCCAATTTCTTCAAGATAATCATGATTACAACATCCATGATGTTCCCTCCCCTTCCATGATAGGGAAAACGAGGTTGTGGATTTGTGACTGTAGTTCCTGACAATCAAGTATTAAGATTTCAGCAGGGATATTCTCTGCTCCCAAGGCAATATGTTTTTTTTGTCAGCAAATTACCTTTTCACTCTCATCCCCACTGATTGCCTGTCCAATAATCACACAAGTAAACAAAATAACTTTCAGGTTGGCACTGAGCACCTGAATCCATGTGTTGGGACCACATGCAACCGACTGCAAATGGTAGACGGAATGCATCAATACCCAAACTATCAACCCACATATTTCCTGCCCTGCTTATAGGATGGTTGTGAATTTCACATTTACTTTCCTTTATCAATTTTTTAAAAAATCAATTCTATGGCAGGTAGACTTGCCAAGTTAATCATCTCCAGTGTTTTTTACTATTCTTTACTTCTATACTTCTCCCATTTCTTCTCTCCTGAGATGCTGCCTGACCTGCTGAGTTACTTCAGCATTTTGTGAATAAATACCTTCGATTTATACCAGCATCTGCAGTTATTTTCCTACACTTACTATTCTTTAAAGTCAATATATCACTTGCATTGTATTTCCTGAACATTAAATTTCAGAGACATTTAAAAAAACGCACAAAACATTAGCTCCCCGGCTTTGATGCAAAACAAAGCTTTCTTCAGCTATGTCTTCTCTCAAAGGACAGGAGGGAATCTAGGAGTGGGGCTGAATTTCTAAGTTAGTTAAATGCCTGCTCGCCACTGAGACCTCACTCTGCTTTGCCTCCTGTCTCTCTCGGCTATGCAGGATCAGTGCGTTAGGCACTGCTCCACTTGGCCCAAGTAAGAGCTGGCGGACAGAATGAGTAGACAGGCAGTCTGCAAGAGGCAAGCAGATAAAGCCACTGCCGACAGCAAGACGTGGCAGCTGGTGAGAGGGGAGGGAGCCTCACAGTGACCAGGCGCATCCTGTAATTGGTGGCGGCCTGAAGAAACCGCTTTCCCCAGGGGCTACAACATGAGCACAATAACAGCCATGTCACCGGACCTTGCAGTGGGTGAAGAAGGGCTTGTTGGTACACTTTGCGAGCCAGGTGGCATCGGAATCTGGGGCTCTAGGCGTCAGGGAGATGGTGCGTGCCAGGGTGGCATAGAAACATAGAAACATAGAAAATAGGTGCAGGAGTAGGCCATTCGGCCCTTCGAGCCTGCACCGCCATTCAATATGATCATGGCTGATCATCCAACTCAGTATCCCGTACCTGCCTTCTCTCCATACCCCCTGATCCCTTTAGCCACAAGGGCCACATCTAACTCCCTCTTAAATATAGCCAATGAACTGGCCTCAACTACCTTCTGTGGCAGAGAATTCCACAGATTCACCACTCTGTGTGAAAAAAAATTCTCATCTCGGTCCTAAAAGACTTCCCCTTATCCTTAAACTGTGACCCTTTGTTCTGGACTTCCCCAACATCGGGAACAATCTTCCTGCATCTAGCCTGTCCAACCCCTTAAGAATTTTGTAAGTTTCTATAAGATCCCCCCTCAATCTTCTAAATTCCAGCGAGTACAAGCTGAGTCTATCCAGTCTTTCTTCATATGAAAGTCCTGCCATCCCAGGAAGCAATCTGGTGAACCTTCTCTGTACTCCCTCTATGGCAAGAATGTCTTTCCTCAGATTAGGAGACCAAAACTGTATGCAATACTCCAGGTGTGGTCTCACCAATGCCCTGTACAACTGCAGCAGAACCTCCCTGCTCCTATACTCAAATCCCCTCGCTATTAATGCCAACATACCATTCGCTTTCTTCACTGCCTGCTGCATCTGCATGCCTACTTTCAATGACTGGTGTACCATGACACCCAGGTCTCGTTGCATCTCCCCTTCTCCTAATCGGCCACCATTCAGGTAATAGTCTGCTTTCCTGTTCTTGCCACCAAAGTGGATAACCTCACATTTATCCACATTATACTGCATCTGCCATGCCTTTGCCCACTCACCTAACCTATGCAAGTCACGTTGCAGCCTCCTAGCATCCTCCTCACAGCAGGTCTGTCCGCTATACCTGAAATCCATTATAAGGGGTCCATTAAAACAAGGGTTTACTGCACCAATATTAATATACTTTCCACATCACTTGCATCCCATTTTGCCCAAAAGGAGAGAGAAATGAAACTAAATACATTCAAAGGTTTCAATTATATTTTACAATTAGTACCTGTTTAGCTAAGTCCAGCATTTGGATGCGTTAATTGTGCCAAGGGAAGGGAAACTATCCACAGTTCCTTCCCTTATTGATCACCCAGCAAATATTACCAGAAGAGCACATATTTTGTCATCATGATCATCACTCAGAATCATTAATTGCTTTGGGCCTGTTTGTTGCTCTGAGGTGAGCACTGATGTCCATTTTAATAACACAGGTAACTGCCCTCTTGTCAACACTTGCTATGAGTTTGTTATTAGAAGGTTGAAAAACAAATTGATACATTTTTGGGTCAGATAATTCTCAAAACAGTAATTTAGTGTGGAATGTAATTCCTTAATTTAACTCCTGTTATGCTCAGTTTGATTATACTCATCTATGGTATGATAGATGACTGTGTGCAAACAGGTTTTAGGTCAAAATAGACAAAATATAAATAGTTGAAAAACATTGAGAGTGAACCAATGACCCATTTAATGTTTCTCTCAATTATAATTCCCATTGGCTTACTGTGGAAACAAATATGAGGAAGAAAGTAAAATAGTTCTTGTCTGGCTAATTTAATCTGTCAAACAAAATAAAGAACAACTCCTGTTAGTGCCCAGTGCCAACAACTTTATTTTCCTGTATAAATATTGTCTGTGCTCCAGGCGACTCACATCAAAAGTTTATTCAAGACCACATATTAGCCTAAGAATTACAACTTTTGATTTTACTACATGCTCACTGTACATTCATAAAAATCCAATTATCTGGATTCATGTTAAGAATATGGTTGGAAGGTAAATTTCAGAAATGTAAAATTACTAACAACTCTTAGTTATACACAAAAAAGACCTAGTCTGAAGAAGGGTCTCGACCCGAAATGTCACTCATTCCTTCTCTCCAGAGATGCTGCCAGTCTGTCCTGCTGAGTTACTCCAGCTTCACCTGGAAAGACTGTTTGGGTCCTTGGATGGAGTTGAGGGGGGAGGTAAAGGGACAGGTGTTGCATCTCCTGTGGTTGCAGGGGAAGGTACCTGGGGAGGGGGTGCTTTGGGGGGAAAGGACAAGTTGACTAGGGAGTTTCGGAGGGAATGATCACTGCGGAAAGCAGAAAGGGGTGGAGATGGGAAGATGTGGCCAGTAGTGGGATCATGTTGGAGGTGGCAAAAATGTTGGAGGATTATATGCTGTATGCGACGGCTGATGGGGTGGAAGGTGAGGAAAGGGGGACTCTGTCCTTGTTACGAATGGGAGGGGCGGGAGCAAAAGCGGAGCTGCGGGATATCGAGGAGACCCTAATGAGAGCCTTCTCCATCCCAGTTCTCCCACATCTTACTGTCTCCAACTACATTCTATCTTTGTCCCGCCCACTCCCCTGACATCAGTCTGAAGAAGGGTCTCGACCCGAAACATCATCCATTCCTTCTCTCCAGAGATGCTGCCTGTCCCGCTGAGTTACTCTAGCTTTTTGTGTCTATCTTCGGTTTAAACCAGCATCTGCAGTTCCTTCCCACACAGCTCTTAGTTCTAGTTCTTCCCCAAAAAAAAGAATTCATACCAGTATTCAGAAATAAAACAATATATTTGCATATTATGAGCAATTTATAAGAATCTTGCTTTGGAAATTGGTTGACAGAAATAATTGCAGTTTTAGAATGAGCAATTTGGTAGCTCCAATGGTCAAGCCCTAATTATTATCCTTTGGTTGATGCTTATAATCTGCTATGGGTGGAATCAATATTGGTTATGTTGCTGAACTAGAAAATCCAGAATATTGCACTAAGATCAAAGGAACATAAAATTGCACTTTAAATATCAGCAGTTGGGCAATTTAATTTCAGTTAATTAAATAATTTTGGATTAATAAAAACTAATATTAGCATTGGTGATCATGAAGCTACTAGATTAGTGCTGTTTCATTTATGTCCTTCAAAAAATCTGATGTTGATGGCCAGTCTGTGCCTTACTCTAATGTGTCTGATGAGTTGGAAGTAAACAGCAAAGTGAGGAATTTATTGGAAAATATCTGGTAATTGACATTACACCACCAGATAGAATTAATGCTTATCTGAATGATGCAATTGCCAAAGCATACCACTCAAAACTGCATGACAACTCTTAACACGGAGACTCAGTTGAAACAAAAATATATTTGAAGCAGCCACTATTATTTATCAGTCTTGGGTTAGTCATTAATCCTGTTTATGACTCCCGATTCACTGCCTAATTACATGGCCTTGTAACTCATTGCATAGTATCAAAATTGTTATTAAAAGATGGATTATTGGGCATCGCCAAGGTATCTGATGCAGACCCTTAAAATTGTTCTCAGTCAGCCAGCTTTGCAAATTCTTCCCCATATGCCCTTGGGACCAGCACGAAACCAGAAGAGCTATCTCACTGACCAGACAAGAAGAGTTCTCATACTCCCAGATAATTATGACTTCCCTCAACATCAAGTTAGTGTTTGATGAATGAATCAAGAACCACAATATATTTGAAACCAATTTGAATTTTTACTGTCTGGGGACATAACCCACAGAAAGGAAGGTGGAATGGCAACTTTCAGACTTTTCCAATAAATTCTTTTCTAATTGCCATTACTACACATGAGGTCAGAGTGATCTTAGTCAAACCCCAAGAGAACAGATCTTCCAGTCGTTTTTCCAGTTTAATTAGTTGTTTATTGAAGTAGTTGTACAAACAAGGAGATGAACATACCAGGCTGTACTTATTTTGCATGCAAGTCATGGCTGGCTGCTCTGACCCTGGTCTGGTAACAGGTCTCCAGGTCTTTTCCAGGTTTGTTCCCCCGTCTGCTCACAGGTCTGTTCGCAGGTCTGGTAAGAACTGTATGTATACTCTCCCTCCCTGTATCTGACCACTCCCAGTCTATTATGCCCATATATACACCACCCAGTTCATCTAATGACTGCTCCCCAAGTGTTCAAAATAATATGGCAAGATATATCTAGACAAAATAATACAATATGCCAACAGTAGTTCATCAGTTCAGTAGTACCTCAGCTCCACCATCACCGACAAACTCTCCTTGGACACAGAGATTCACAACAGGATCGGAAAGGCAGCTACAACTTTCGCTCACCTCACAACTCGAGTGTGGACCAACCCAAAGCTGACAGTGAAGACAGAGATAGCAGTCTACAATGCCTGTGTCAACAGCATGCTGCTGGACAGCAGTGAAACATGGACTACATACGCCAGACTGGAGACAAGACTCAACACCTTCCACCTTAGAAGCATCCACCATATCCGGGGTATGTCCTGGCAAGACAGAGTGTCCAACACCGAGATTCTGTCTGGCGCTGGCCTTCCGAGTATGTACACTCTACTCAGGCAGCACAGACTGCGGTGGCTGGGCCATGTCCACCGCATGGAGGATGGCCGTATTCCAAAAGACATCCTCTATGGAAAGCTGAGGGAGGAGAACCATCGGCCGCCCCCAGCTACATTACAAGGATGTCTGCAAGAGAGATTTCTCTGCCTCTGAAGGCAGTGGAGGCCAATTCTCTGAATGCATTCAAGAGAGAGCTAGATAGGGCCAGGGGGTATGGGGAGAAGGCAGGAACGGGGTACTGATTGAGAATGATCAGCCATGATCACATTGAATGGTGGTGCTGGCTAGAAGGGCCGAATGGCCTATTTCTGCACCTATTGTCTATTGATGGCACTCGACATCGATGTGGAGTCCTGGGAGAGCCTTGCAGCTGACCATACGAGGTGCATAGATAACCTGAACCAACATCTCAAAACGGGGGAAGAGAAACTGATAAACACAGCGGCAGACAAGCGGGCATGCAGAAAGGAGCGCAGCAACCTCAACAGACCAGAAACCACACACAAATGTGACCTTTGTGACAGAGACTGTCACTCCTGCATTAGTCTCTTCAGCCACAAGCGACACTGCTCTAGCTGAGATGTGGAGCAAGCAGCCAACTAGGATGCATCACCCATTGTCAGCCATGACCGGGGGGGGGGGGGGGGGGGGGGAAAGAAGAAGCTAGTCTAAACATAAATGGCTCCTTCAGAAGGTGTATGTGGTTACAAAAGATCAACTGCCTTGTACCTGATACAGCAACATGAATTCCTTCCAGTAGTGTTTTGGACCCTATTATTTTTGGAAATAAACAAAATTCTGGAGGAACTCGATGAACATGCTATGGACATCAATCCCTTCTTTAGAGAAAGTTTTGGGTCCAATTGACAATTGCAGTCTCCCATGTCTCCAGTTTTTGGGCTCAAGATTCCAACACCTGCGGTATGTTGTGTCACCCTATTGGTTTCACCTATCCTTTTTCTCCAGAGATACCTGACCTGCCTAACCTGCTGAGTTACTCCAGCACTTTACAAGCTCTGCAGTTCTTTGTTTCTACACTGAAAACACTGGGCGCAGTTTAAACTTCCAGAAACATTATGAGATATTAATGAGCTCTAAGCAATATAACCTCATTCTTCTGAATATCTCTAGAAAACCCCTCTACTTGAGAACGTGCACCTATTCCGGGATTCCATTCAGGCAAGCACCTGAGATGTACTCCAAGTAACTTATCATTGATCTATTCTACTTAAAATATGTTGCTTTCTCCCTTCCAGCAAACATTAATATTACCATGGTTGTTGTCGTCAGTAGGTTGATTATGAACAGGGATACATTTGTCCGGTTGGCAGGTTATGTTTAATCAGCTTTCCAAAGATAGGACCATACCATTTCAATATAACAGAAACAGTACATCACACCAGTGTATAAATACACCTTTTGGGGAGTTTAATTTGGGAAGGGAAATGGCTTTTTTTGTATCCTTTAGATTTGACTATTTAATCTTTGCATCAATATTTAAACAAAACAGTTCAAATTTTTAAACATAGAAAACAAACTGAAATGTTGACAGACCCTTTGCCTCCACAGATGCTGCTTGACCTGCTGATTTCTTCCAATAGTTTGATTTGGTTCAGATTTTAGCATCTGCAATCTCATTTGTCTCAAAGTGTTCATTAAGTTTTAAGTATTAAGTTTTGCACAATATGAATGGGAATGAAAATGCAGACATTAAATATTGTATTTATAACTAAACCACAGCAAGAATAATTTTTAAATGGCACCCCTCCATACTCCTTCAACAGAGTTTTGCCTCTTTCAATAATATTCCAAATATCTTGATAAAAGTACTTGTGTTTATAAAAATGGTTAAGGTGATTGAAATTGCCCTACATATTTAAAAAAATGATTAGATCAAAGTTATAAATATAATTAAGATGAAGGTAATCACCAGCAGCACCTAGTGCAGATGTTACTTTAGCTGTAGCTTGCCAGACAAAGAGAAAGAGAGATCAGCAGAGAGGTGCTGTGCACAGAAACCCACATCCAATATCCAGGACAAGCTTCAAAGGCAGAGCATAATGTCAGTTTATTGGGTGGTATGTCAGACAGTACAGAGGTTTCTTGGTAAACATGCTTTATCAGTGGCTGCCTATGTCGTCACTGCTCTCAACTTCCTTTTAATCATAATCATACTTTATTAGCCAAGTATGTTTTTGCCATAGTCATAAGAATAACAAACAAACAAAACACACAAAATACATTTTAACATAAACATCCGCCGCAGTGACTCCTCCGCATTCCTCACTGTGATGGAAGGTAAAAAAAGTTCAACCTCTTCCTTTCTTTGTCGTCCAGTGGTCGGGGGCCTCTAACCTTCCGTTGACGGGACGATATTGCTCCCGTAGCTAGCGATCAGGCCTTCCTCATCGGGGCGAGCAAGCTCCTGCTTCGGGGGGGGAATCTAAGCTCCGCCATGCCAGGCGATCTGACCCCGTGTCGGGGCTTGTCGAACTTCGTGCGGCTCCGGAGCTTCCCGACATCGGTCTCAACCCTAGACTGCGAGCTCCTTGATGTTAAAGTCTACAGAGTTGGAGCGTCGATCCAGGCAAGGAATTGGCTCCGATGGTAAGTCCACGTCCCACAGTGAGGCTCAAAGTCAGTCCCGGCAAGGTCTCAAGCTCCACGATGTTAGGCCGCAGAGCGACCGGAGATACGATCCGGAAAACAATTGCATCTCCAGCAAGGTAAGAGATTGAAAAAAAGTTTCCCCCGACCCCCCCCCCTCCGCCCACCCCCCACATAAAACAAACCAGAGAACATCATCACATACTTTTAAAACTCACTAAAAATAACAAAAAAAGACGAAAGGGACAGACAGACTGTAGGCGAGGCTGCCATCGAAGCGCCACCCAGTGGAATATGAATATTTTTCTCTGAATATTTCCAGATTTTGTCAGAGAGATTTGGAGATTCTCACTGTCCAGTCCAGTCAATGCCACACAAATGTACCACCCAGATGAGTGATAACTTCTTCAGCAGAAAAGGCAATTATACATATTTCAGCTGGCAATAAGAATGACTGGTTGCTTGGTTTATTAGCTTTCCAAAGGTGCAGGACCACAACGACTGCACATATCTGACAATTAGGCACCTGGAGATCATACAAAAACATTAATCTTCACAAGGGCTTCTGATCCATCAATGTGCAACTGCTGTGCAAACATAAAATAAAACTCTTTAAAGGTGTAATGCATTTGGTTTCTCGGCAGCTGCCAAGTTGCTTTTGTCCTGCAACATTTCACCTTCCTGAATGGCATTGTGCCTGGAAGCAAGAGTTGCTGGTTTTCAGTCCAGACACGAAGGTTGCCCTATTAGAATCATTTTGCTGAAACTTCTCAGAGGATTATGGAACAGAAGTGATACAATGTGAGATTTAACAAACCACCAATCTCAGGCATATACCAGGATCTAAAGACACCCTTCAATATGGACCAGCCAGGTCGGCAGGATGCAACATTGCATTCTACAACACATTACACACTAGACATATTTGTTATTCTGTTCTTTGAAAAATAATTTCCAATAGACTCCTTTGTAATATTGTTACGATTTCATGGGATCTTTGAGGAAATACTTGGAATGCTGTTCAGATAAAAAGATCAGAGAGAATTCTATTTTATAGTGTTTGGCATTTCCCCATGTAATTTATAAACATAAATACTGCAATGGAATTCGAACAGTTTTAGGAATTCAGTTCCTCCTTTGTATTTGATCTTAAAGGTTTCCATGGGAACATGATTACATTTGGCTGGTTTAGCATTTTCTTACACTGCATCTCATCAGCATTTAATCTAATGAAACTATATGTCACTGATAAAAAAATATTCAATATGAAGACATAATTCAAAATTTTAAAAATATGATTTATGTTACGACTTGTTTCAGATGTTGTCATGCTAACCTTGCAAGTTAAATCAGAAGTATATTTTTAGCCTACATTAGATACCAAAACAAATTACTTAGCTGCAGTTGCTGTACAGCTTGATGTCAGCAACTGCTTCCATTTTTCTGTCTACAGTTAGCACATCTTCTGCAGGTGTGTTGAAAATGTTGCATTGAGATATTAGAGCAGTTTTATTAATTAAGCTTTTCAAGTTATGCATATTTAATGAATGGAAGCAATCAATTAGACAGTTTCTAAGACATATTATTTTGTTCCATGCCACAACCCTTAGTTTAGGTGATTTTTACATTAGGTGTAACACATGATTTAAAATATGCAACACTGATGTAAATGGGATAAAATTGGCATAAAATGTTTTCCTAAATTGATTTGATTGGTATGTATGCAAGCAAGGGCTAACTCAAGAGTACAGGATTAACAAAAAGTAATAGCAGCAATATCAGAATGTAGTCATTTTATGTTAAGTTGAATTTTATGGCTAAAATATTTATATATTTTCAAAAGTAAAATAGCTTAATCCTAATATTTAATAAAAGCTTGTATTAATTATTTCTATCATTGGCCTTCCCTGTGTGAGTCCTTAGGTAAAGACTGTACATGGATTTATAATTTTATTGGAAGAGTCATTCACTGCATATTTCCCAGTCATTTATTTGTTCTTGATGCTGCAGTATTTATGTGGAGGCATTTTACATGAAAACTTAATTATCCCAAATTAGAAATTTGTAATGTGTTACAGATAAATAGAATTGTTTCTGAAATGCGTGTACTTCAAATATCATGGGGAAAAGCAGATGAACTTAGAGCATGGATCAGTGCTTGGAACTATGGTGTTGTGACCATTGCAGAGGACAAAGGTGGAATGGCACTTCCAAATTTGAGGATATATTTCTATGCAGCCCAACTTCGACCACTAATTAATTGGTGTGAGGATAGCTACATAGCTAGGTGGAAAGAGATTGAGACATATATCCCTGACTTCCACATCCAAACACTTGGGAGAAAAAGCGCTTCCTGGACATATCAGGAGTATAATCGATCCAATAACGATATTTACTTTAGAAACTCTTACCAGCCAACTTAAATTGAATAAAGGACAAAAAGTGTTAAGATGGATAGCTTTGGATAGTGAATTTAAACCAAGGATGTATGACTCAACATTTAAAGAGTGGATGAAAAAAGGAATGACTGCATTTTGTACTGTTATTGAAAATGGAGACCTAAGAAGTTTTCAAGATTTGAAGGACAGATTTGCACTTTGGAACCAAGACTTGTTTAGATACCTCCAACTGAGAGAATATTACAACAAAAAAGTAAAAAGAGAGGCACCAGAAGAAAATAATCCAGTGGTAGAAGTGATAGTCAATGCCTATCATCAAAAAACATCAAGGATTATTTCTAAACTTTTTCATAGTTTAATGGAATGTCAAGCTAAAACTACATTTCATGTAAAATTTAAATGGGAAAAGGAATTGAACATCACAATCTCAGAAGAATGGCATCATTTGTGTGTAACACTACAGACATCCACTAATTCACAAAAATGGAGAGAATTTAATTGGAAAATTTTGATTTGTTTCTTTATTACGCTTAACATAAAAAGCAAGCAAATTTCAGCATTATTGAGCAGGAACTAGGAAGAGTAAATTGGGAGGAATTGTTATTGTATGAGTTATTTAAAGGCCAGCTGATCAGAGTTCAGGATCAACATTTTCCAGCAAGGAGGAAGGATAAGGATGGCAAAGTAAGGGAACCTTGGATGACCAAAGAGATTGTAAAAGTGGTCAAAAAGAACAAGGGAATGCATGTAAGTTTTAGAAATATGAGATTTGTTGGGGACCTTGAAAAAAATAAAACAAGCAAGAAAGAACTCAAATGGGCAATGAAAAGGGGCAAAAGGGACCATTGAAGTATTGAATTAATGAAAATTCCATGATATTTGAAACACACATTAAAAACAACAGGATAACCAAGGAGAAGATAGGATTGGTCAGGTATAATGGAGGGAATATATGCTTGGAGTCAGAGGATGTAGGCAAGGATTAAATGAGTACTTTGCATCTGTATTCACCAAAGAATGGTCAGCCATGATCAGATTGAATGGCGGTGCTGGATCGAAGGGCCGAATGGCCTACTCCTGCACCTATTGTCTATTGTCTATAAAGAGAAAGGCAAGGAGGACAGTGAGATCAGTGTGGAGAAGAGCAATATGCAATGGCACTTTGAGATCACGAAGGAGATGGTGTTGGGGGTCTTGAAGAGCATTAAGGTAGATAACTCCACAGTAACTAATTAGTTTCACTTGGCATCATGCTCGTCATGGACATTGTGGGCCAAAGGGCCTGTTCCTATATTGTACTTTTCTATGTTTTATGTTCGATGTGCAGATGAAAGGTGCTGCATTATGAACATCTGATAATCATATCAATTTGTCTTTGCAAGCTATTCTCCCAATCATTAGAGTGTCTAACTTTGATGTCCATCAAAATATATGAGATCTGTTGGTCTGATTTTTTTTTCAACTTTTTTTTTATGGCCCATTTTGTTATAATTTAATTTTACAATTATATAACAGAGCATTTAAGAATAGTATGTTTTTTTCCATTTTGAATAGGCCATTGATGTGACTTTCATACAAGCACATTCTATTATTTTGCAGTCACACTAAGAAAACACTTGACAAGTTTAGTTATAAATCATTAAATCATTTTATTTCACAGTGATTGAACATGTAGAGCAGCAATTATGTTTGGAGTCACTACAGCTTGTATTTGACTAATAATACACAATAATGGGATAGAACTTACTGGGAAAAGTAGGAGTTCTGTGCTGAACTGACAGCATTCCTCAATGCACATCCCAGCAAATACAGGATTTCTACTAGAATACAGATGTTTGAGATTTATGGCTGTTCTTCACTATGATTTCCAGACTGTGCATTACCTATTCTCATGGAACCCAGTGGTTGATATCAGACTTTGGGAAACTAGATCTGGCTCAGGGAAAAACAACTACATTGATTTAACTGGAAAGGAATGGCTGCAATACAGATTTCAATATATCTAGTTATTGCCAACTAGATTTAATAGGAGAAAGTGCTTCTATTTTATATTTATTACTGTGTAGGAAAGAACTGCAGATGCTGGTTTAAATCAAAGATAGACACAAAATGCTAAAGTAACTCAACGGGACAAGCAGCATCTCTGGAGAGAAGGAATGGGTGACGTTTTGGGTCCACACCCTTCTTCAGACTCTGAAGAAGGGTCTCGACCCGAAACGTCACCCATTCCTTCTCTCCAGAGATGCTGCCTGTTCTGCTGAGTTACTCCAACATTTTGTGTCTATCTTATATTTCTTCCTATTGTCTTGGAAAACCTTCATCCCCCTGCATTGTACTGTGCCAACAGTATTTTAAATGAGGCTTCAACAAAGTGGATCGTCCTGGATCTGTGCCATAAAATGTCTGTCTGTTACCAAACTACCGCCCCACCCTTTCCACCCCTCTCAGCTGCTGCAAGCTTCAACTTTCAATTGGACTTTCAACAATCCTGTTGAGAATATGTCACATAGTTTCACATTACATTGAAAACACAACATCTGGAACTAAAGTGATAATTAGATGCTCATTTGGATTTGTATATTCTGACAAACCACAGTACATTGCAGACTTTATACCTGCTGTCATTGCTCATCCCACACCCTTCTCCTCACCCTGGTTCCACAAACCCTGTTCACAATGTTTCTGAGTTCACACACAGCACAAATTTCTCCTTTGGGTATTTTCAGGCATGGTGGGTGGAGCATGTTCACTGATTATTTTAGCAGGGTAATAATTACACGTTATTCACAGTTAAACTTGATATGACTTTGAATTATGTTATTACCATTTTAACATTGATGCCCCAATTATGCATTTTAAGTAATGCGCATGTGTTCTGAGCCCCATGCTCTACTCCCTCTTCACACATGACTGTGTTCCTGCATTCGACACCAACACCATTGTCAAGTTTGCAGATGACACAACGGTGATCGGGCTGATCACCAACGGGGATGAAACAAACTATAGAGCGGAGGTGCAGAACCTGGCGGACTGGTGCTCGGATAACAACCTGTCCCTAAATACCACCAAGACCAAGGAGCTGATCATCAACTTCCGTAGGTCACATAACGGGGAATATGCCCCGATCTCTATCAACAGGGACAGTGTGGAGAGAGTGTCCAGCTTCAAGTTTCTGGGCACTCACATTTCGGAGGACCTAACATGGTCCAATAGCACTGCTGCGCTGGTCAAGAAGGCACAACAAAGACTGTTCTACTTAAGAACACTGACAAAGTCTGGTCTACCCCAACAGCTGCTGACGACCTTCTACCGCTGCACCATAGAGAGCATCCTAACGCATGGCATCCCTGTGTGGTACCTCAGCTGCACGGAGGCAGAAAGGAAAGCTCTACAGCGGGTAGTCCATAGAGCTCAGAGGGCCATCGGAACACAGCTACCAGACTTGGAGGGCATCTACAACACACGATGCCTCAGAAAAGCCACCAGCATCCACAAAGACTCTTCACACCCCTGCAACAGTCTGTTCGAACTCCTTCCATCGGGCAGACGATACAAGGCCTTCTATGCCCGCACCTCCAGACTCAGGAACAGCTTCATCCCCAGGGCCATAGCTGCTATGAACCGGTCCTGCTGAGCCGGATGGCCACAACGCATAGATCAACTTGCACTTTACCCTGTCCAAAACTGTTACAACTGTTTCGTTTCGTTGGGTTGCTGCTGTCTAAATTACCTAAATTATTGCATCGTATGGGAGGCGCATTCCCAATCTCGTTGTACCTCTGGGTACAATGACAATAAAGATATATTGTATTGTATTGTATTGTATTGTATTATATATAAACAATGTATAATTTGAAAGTAATGTATTCAAAGCATTTTTTCCAGAATACCCCATAAATGCAGCAAAGATCACACTGCATGCAGTAGAAAAGGAATGTCTTCCAAAGGTAAAAAACTAAAGTATGTAAAATATTAAAAAGTGCTCGACAATGGGAAAGGTTTTCTGTGAACAGGTTTCTTATGTAGTCAAAATGATGAAATACACTAAATTTCCCAAATAAATTTATAAACTTAAACCAATAGTTTTATCTTTTTTTATTTATTGCCCATCAACTTGTTTCAAAAGAAGGCTGTTAAAATCCAGATCTGTGGCTTTAATTTAAATCTGCTTAACATTTTGATTTTACGCGTACAAGAATATATCTTCTTTATTGTTTATCCACCCCATCCCACCACCTTCTCACCCTCCTCTCCCGAGAAAGTATTTTGCGAACATGTTTATGGCATCCTCTGACAATATTTTCACAAAAGATGAGAGGAAAGGAAAAAGGATGTGAACTGGAAACATGAATTTGTGGCCAAGTTTATACTTGTTCTAGCTTTCAGTGGCAGACCTCTCAGGTAATTGGTGATCAGATGACAGGGATGGATCCTGATGCCATTATTTTTTGTGCCCTTTGGTTTGATGGGGATTTTTTGTTGACACTCCCCAAATGTGGGCATATTTTAGGTTTAGGTTTAAGCTTATTATTGTCACATACAGAGAAAAGCTTTGTTTTGCATGTTATCCAAACAAATAAGATAATATTGTACATAAAAATACAATCAAAGCAAATTGAAATGTAATAGGTAGAGTGAAGGGAAAGATAAAAAAGTATGGAATATAGTTCTTAGCATTGTCGCATTGCAGTTCCAGAGTCAAAGTCCAATGTCTGCCATGAAGTAGAGCAGAATCAGACTGCACACTAGCTTATGGAAGTACGATTCATCTGGTGATGTATGCTTTCAGCTTCCATATTCAGATGGGAATGGGAAGAAGAAGGAATGATTGGGGTGGGAAATGTTTTTGATTATGTTGGCTGCTTTGAAGTGTAGATGGACTCAGTGGTGGTGAATCTGGTCTGCACGATGGACTGGGCTACATCCAGTGTAGGACAGAGTTGTTCTCAAACCAAGCTGTGACATTATGCTTTCTATGGAGCATCTGTAGAGGTTTCTAAGAGTCATTGGAGACATGCTGAACTTCCTCAGTCGTCTGCAAAAATAGTAACATGGGTGTGCCTTCATGGCTATTGTGACAATGTGATTGGTCCACAACAGATCACTGTTAAAATTTAGTCCAAAGAACGTGAAGAATTTGTGGGGGGGGTTTTTTGCAAGACATTGTAAGCATCCAGTTAAGTGATTCCCAGTTTTCAGTCTTATATTCCTCAGAGTTAATGTCCCTGTTGCTGCATCTACTTTACAATTTCGATCATTGCTTCATTTTGTTTTCTGCATTTCCAATGCTACCCTTTAAGATCCTGCTGCAGCCTGCTCAAAATTGATCATCCTGTTAAAAGTCTCATGCTGCAACCACCAGGCGGCCAATAGGGAGCACAGTGCTGGTAGAAGCTTCTCAAATTAATTTAAATGATATTCATCCATGGAATTGACACAGAGTCAATGCAAATCTTTAGAGAGGGCAGACAAATTCCACCGCCTGTCTGCTATGCTTCAATTCAGCTTGCAGATGAAAATTAACCATGCATATTGTCAACAATATTGAAGACCTTGTGACAAGAACTGAGAGGTACATCTCCAATTCAATCAACATTAATGAATCCAGATCAATCCTTTACTCCTCATCTCTATGCTGCAACTACATCATAAAGCCAGTGGGACCTCATTTGACTTACATTGCAGAGGCAAAAAATTCTGCTTTCAGATGTCGGTAACAATTTTCTGTGTGACTGAAAATAGCCCAATTGCAAAAAAGTATTAAAATCTGGCTCAATTACATGTCATTAGATTATAAAGAATATATATCTAAAAAATTGGATGGTTTAGCACCATATTTTTATGTTCTACACAGTCAAATTTCCATGAAAAGTAAAGTATTATGGATTAAGTATTAAGTAAAGTATTAAGCATTGTGGACTTAGTTTGTTGATCACCAGGTCTGAAAATGTGTTTTGGGATCATCAATGTTTTTTTCCTCATCTATGAACACAGAATACCAGAATTGGTGATGCTCACTAATATCCAACACCCTGCAGAGGTCACACTTGAAGTTTTGTGTTTGAATGCTTCAAGACATCTGCTGAATACCCTTTCATTGAAGAAATCCAAATGTATATCAAGCTCACTACCCTCCATCCCCAATAAACCCATTATCTCTGGAGGACTAGATTAGGTGACATTTTGGGTCAGGGTACTTTCTCACCCTGATCCATGCCCCAACACAAGTTCTGGCCCAATCTCCTTCCCTTTCCAGCACTCAATATCTCCCCAGCATAACCAACATTTGGTGATCCCATTATATCTGCTGTCTACCCTCACTTACAAACAATGAAGACAGCACCATTCCCATCACTGATCCCCATAATATGACCCTAACCATTATCTGTTCATAAATCAGACTGATCTGATCTTCCCCCACTGCAAATAGTGAAGCCCCCTCCCCATAACACCCAGTAACCATGGATCTGAACTTGCTTTCCTTAGCATAATCTGCACTGACACTGCCCTTGGATCTTGTGGCCTATTGAATTTTCAAACACAGGCCAATGGAGTTTACTTTAGTTGGCCTGTTGCACATGACTACTTAAAACACGTTTATAGGTTGTGGTGATATTCTGACAAGCATATAGCATTTGGCTAAGTCTGTTGGCTATTCCAGGTAAGCTCTATCCATATTCTTCACCAGTCATTAGTGGTGTGACATTGCTTACATAATGGGAGCATATTTCCTTTTTACGAAAACTACATTTTTCTTTCTCTTTAAGTATGTTTAATCGTCTGAGTGGGTGTAGCCATAAAGTAAGCCCCCATTGCTTAATTGTCCACAGCACTGAATCTGCAAGAGTAATCACAAATTAGAGGGCTAACAATTATAGTTCACACTGATGGTGAGGATGATAGATCTGGGAGTGCAGCTGCTGTCACAGTGTTTGTGGCACCACCCTAAATAAGGTATTGTTGCCAAGTTTTTATCCAGTGTGTAGGGGTTCTTGCAGCTGTGCTTGGAATGAGTCAGCCCACTATTTGATATTGTAGCTGCCGAGTCTCTTAAATCTCGTCTCCAGGCTAGCCATTGCCTGAGTGCTCAGACTGAGTGAATGCTTCAAAATGTCTGAAATCCACAAACATTCAAAGACATTGAAATACTGTTGGAATTTTTTTTATATACAAAATATTCATTAATTTTCTAAAAAGATTAAACGTAGCATGAACAAAATTAAAGCACTTTAATGCACTAAAAATCAATTAAAACATTTGAATCCATTTAAAACAACTCAATTAAATTAGTAACATTAATTTATAGAAACATAGAAACATAGAAAACAGGTGCAGGAGGAGGCCAATTGGCCCTTTGAGCCATAACAGCCAGCAGATTATGTAACACAGTACAAATAATGCATCTTGAGTAAAGCTAAATACAAGTATAAAGGTGTAGAGCTCTTGGCAAGTTTGATGGTCAGTCTCATCAATGGTACACTGCATCAAAAAGAGAGAGAGTTTCTGACTGAGTTTATTGATCTCTGAATATTCTGTATTGTCTCGAATCCAGAAAACAGATAACGTCAAGTTTTCAAATAGCAGCACTAGGAACCTTGTCATTTGACAACTCCAACAATTTTTCCTCTTAGAGTCAAAGAGTCATGCAGCATGGAAATCTGACCTTCAGCCCGGCTTGCCCATGCCGACCAGAATGCCCCATCTACATTAGTCTCACCTGCCTGCATTTGGCCCATATTCCTCTAAACTATTCTTATCTATATACCTGTCCAAAAGTTTTTAAAATCTTATTATAGTACCTACCTCAACTGCCGTCTGCTGGCAACTCGTTCCGTATACGCATCACCCTCTGTATGAAAAGATTGTTCCCCAGTTTCCTATTAAATCTTTCCCCTCTCACCCTTAAGCTATGTCCTCTGGTTCTTGATTTCCCTGCTCTGGGTAAAAGACAATGCATTTGCCCTAACTATTTCCCTCATGATATTTTTACCAATATAAGATCACTCCTCATCGTCCTGAACTCCAAGGAATAAAGACCTAGCCTGCCTAACCTCACCTTGTAGCTCACTCACTTATGTCCTGGCATGCCTTGATTTTTTTGTCTGCACTCTTTCCAACTTGATAACATCTTTCCTAAAAATACTCTAAAAATGGCCTCACCAACATCTTGTACAATTAGAACATAGAGCATGGAACACTACAGCTTGGAACAAGCCCATCGGGCCATAGTGTTTGTGTGGAACATGTTTAGTGATCTCTCCTGCCTGTTCGTGATACATATCGCTTTATTCCCTGCACTTACAAGTGCTTATCTAAAAGCTTTTTAAATGTCACTATTGTTTATGCCTCTACCACCTGGTAATGTGTTCCAGGCTTCCACCACACTCGGTGTAAAAAAAAAACCCTGCTCCACACATCTCCATTAAACTCATCCCCTCTCACCTTCTAGTGTTGTACATTTTCACCATGGGAAAAAGATTCTGGTTGTCTACCCTATCCACGCCTCTCAACATGTTCTATGCTTTCAAGTTTCCCCTCAACCTCTGACGTTCCAGAAAAAACAATATAAGTCTATCCAACTTTGCCGTGTAGCTGAAACCCTTTAATCCTCAGCATTCTGGCAAACCTCCTCTGTACCCCCTCCACAGCTCCACATCTTTTCTAAAATCGGTTGACCAGAACAGCACACAATATTCCAAATGCAGCCTAACCAAAGTCCTAGAAAGCTACATCATGACTTTTTGACTCTTGTACTCAATGCCTCCAGCAATAAAGGCAAGCATACCATATGCCTTCTAAACAACCCTATCAATTTATGCTGCCACCTTCAGTGAGCTAGGAAATTGGACTCCAATATCCCTCTGCACATCAATGCTGCTAAGGGTTTCTCCAATAATTGTATACTTTTTCCTCACATTCAACCTCCGAAGGTGCAACACTTCACACTTGCTCAGGTTAAACTGCATCTGCCATTTCTCTACTCATTTCTGCAGTTATTCCGCTGTATCTTCCGCTGTATCTTCTGACAGCCTTCCTCACTGTCTGCAACTCCTCCAATTTTGATGTTGTCAGCAAAGTTACTATCAACCAATCTACATTTACGTCAAAGGTCATATATATAGCAGAGGTACAGCACAGATCCCTGCAGAACTCCACTGGTCACAGACCTCCAGCTAGAATATCTTCCTTCCACCATTACCCTGTGTCTTCTATGAATGTCATTTCTAAATCCATACAACCATTATTGTCAATCCCATACAACTTAATCTTCAGGATCAGCCTACCGTGATGAACCTTATGAAAAGCTCCTGTCTATACAAATGCACATACCTTATCCCTCAGAATATTCTCCAGCAACTTGCCTACCACAGATGTTAGGCTCACTGATCTATTGCTCTCAGGCCTTTCCTTGCAGTCCTTCTTAAATAGAGGCAAACCATTAACCCCCTCCAGTTTTCCAGCACCTCACCTGTATTTAATGATAATTCATATATCTCAGCCAGGGCACCTGCAATTTATTCTCTAGTTTCCTATAATGCCGTCGGATGTGTCTGATCACGCCTGGGAGATTTATCTACCTTCATATGTCTTAGGATGTTCAGCATCTCCTCAACTGTTCTCAAGATATTCCCTTCAACTGTCCCAATTTCCTAGTCTTATATTGGGAGCATCAGTCCGTTTCTGCAGACAAGAATGGGTCACATATCCTCCATTGCTTTTCTTTCCCAGGATCAGTGTCAGAGAAAATACACTTCAAATATTTGGATAATTTATTTTAAAAGGAAGAATATTATTTTACTTTGGAGAGTAAGATTGACAGATTTATTGACATCAATAACCATTCGGGCAAAAGATGGGAACTTATGAAAACAATTGTACCTATTTACTTCCAAACTTTTAGTTGAAATGCTGTGATCCTGTCGGGTATTTTAAACACACTCGGTGCACTTCCCTGTGCAAACAGATTTAGGTGATTGAAGTGAACAAATATATCTGCCAGATAAGCAAGCCCATATCCCAGAGTATATGACAAAAGAGATTTATTTTGAGACCGGAAGACTTCGAGTTGACAATGTTGTTCATACACTCATCAATAATTTATAATGATATGGACTTTTATTTCAGCATGTTAAGACATTATTAAGTTTTCTTCCAAATGTAACTTGTGATTTCTATATTGCAATCTGATGGGCTAGGAGATATGATGCTTTTTAGCATATCTTAATTTGTCATTATTGCAGTTGGTAGAGGTTCTTTTTTTGAGGTATTGTTTCATCTTGCTTCCAATGAAAAAAAAATCCACTGACTTTTCTATTAAGTGCAGGTGTTTGCTTTTAAGGTGATGATTTATTTGGGTGGTTTCATTGCATTGTTGCACAGAATCACACTACAAACTTCACTCTTGGTTGAGGTATTTATCTATCTTGCTTGAAATAAACTAATGCTTTATGGCATAGTGGTACAATGGTAGAGTTGCTGCCTCACAGCGCCATAAACTCAGGTTTGATCCTGACTATGGGTGCTATCTGTATGGAGTTTGTACATTCTCCCTGTGATCGTGTGGGCTTTCTCCGGGTGCTCCGATTTCCTCCCACATTCCAAAGACATGCAGGTTTTTTGGTTAATCGGCTTCTGTTACTTGTCCTAGTGTGTAGGATAGAACAAAGAGTATTGTTGATTGTTGGTTGGCGCAGACTCAGTGGGCCAAAGGATTGTTTCCATGCTGTATCTCTAAACTAAATGAAATTATACTAAGTAGCATGTATTTTTGGTAAAGAACAGTTATAAAATATAACCAGTCACAAATTTACTATTTCATAGTCTTCCTATCTCGAAACCTCTTCACAATATGCTGTATTTACATCTCTAAAATATCCAATAAATTACATCCCCATGTATGTCCTGCATATTTGTTCTGGCATCCATCTCCATATCTGTTGCAACAACATAATTATGTCTTTAACTTTGAACACATTTTATTATTTTTCCTTACATACCCATCTTTTTAATGTCACTTTTACAAAAGGCAGCTGACATAAACCTCTCCACAAATAACTTTAAACTCTGATTAATCACTACAATAAAATGATATAACATATTTAACGCACTGTCTATTTCTATTGCATTTTAACACTCTGCCTGCTGTTCGATTCTCATGCTGCATCCTAACTTTCTTTCATAATTTTTTTCTTCATCTCTTCCAAATTTGATTAATATTTCCTTCCTTCTTTCGCATTCAATGTGGATCCATCCACTGCTTTCTCTTTCAGGCCCTGTATCTTGGGCTCCACCTCCACCAGAACACACCATCATCACTCAGTTTAGTGTCAGACACACACCCAAAAAGCAGAGGAATTGGTGCCTTAATTAATGTGCAATAATGAACACATCAACATTTGCTTTCTTTAAAGAATGGAAAGGAAACCTATGCTTAAAGTTTAGAGTTATAGGGAGAGGACGGTCCTTGAAGTGAAAGGACTACAATAATTTCAAATGCAGTCATTGTTGTTGGGTTTAAATCTTAAAAATGGCTAATCAATGGCCCTGTGTGAATCCCTTTATCAGAAGGTACCAGCAGTTTAAGAAGACAGCTCACCATCTTCTTCCCAAGGACAATTAGGAATGGATAGTAAATGTTGGGCTTTGCCACTAATGTTTGTATTCTAAAAAAAAAGTAAAACTACTTGCTCCTAAGCAGGAGACCACCTGATGGTAAATTGACCCCAAATATCAATTATGTTTTTGGAAGTCGATCAGTTTATCTGACACCGAGAAAACTTGGGGAGGTGTAAGCTCATCAACTGTCAAGGCCATTAATGGGTGGCACTGCACATTTATTGTTGTCACCATGCCAAAGTCACACTGATTTGTTGGAAGCTGAGGTCCTATTGACAGAATTATCCAGGAATGCACTGAAAAAAAGACATGTTCTCAATGACATGCTGTCATGGGAAGATCTAACCTATTTATTTTTTGCTCAATAGACACCCTCTAACCTGGTATGCAGTTCTAAAAATTCCTGTGTAACTATCATTACAAACATGGCTAAATTTTAAAAAGTGATTAGATAACAATAATGATAACTGAATTTGCCATTGTTCACAACATCACAACATTGGCTACATAACCAATATTTGGTTTGACTGTTTTTATTAAATTGACAAACGATGCATTAAATGTGGTGGTATCAATGTCAATCCTTTAATATTATGTACTGCAATATATTTCCCCCATATTTCAACAGTGACTACGTTTCATTGATTGAAAGGTGGAATTAGACATTATGAAGCCACGAAAGGCCCTATATAAATGTCAGTCTTTTTTATTTATTTTTAACTGGCAGGTTTTCACACTGTTGCACAAGCTTACAATGTGGGATGGTGTTCCCATTAAGTATGAGCCTCACTTGAGTTTTATGTAAGATCAGCCTTGCAGTCAGCCATTTGTGATAAGATTGCTTCCTCCCTGAAAATTCCCAAGTCAGCCTAATTTGAATCCAAAAATGGGCTTGACTGACAGGACTTAAAAATACTTATTTGCTTGATGCCCTAGGCAATCTGGTCCAACCCTCTAGGCACTGCAGAAAGAGCAGGTAAGCAACCTTAGCCCTTTAATCACAAAGGAAATAAAAACAAACTCTACAAGTTATATGAATGTTAAATCCCACATAGCAGAAGAAATCCAGCATTAGGAATTTTAATGAAATGTATCTCAGTTGAAGCGCAATAAATGAAATACCCCTCCCCCAAACATCAACATTGCATTTCCTATGCAGCATTCTCCATCAGATGCATAAATTAGTGAGTATTACGCTGTCCCATGTGACATTGTTTGAAAAAAGTCATCATTAAATAGAAAGCAAAGGACCACTGAAGAACAAAGTTAAATGCAATTAAATCATTAATCTCTAGAATCTTCAAAACACAAATTAGATACAATAATTAAAAATAATCTATTCATGTTACTAATACTATGCATATTATTACTAAAAGTGTTCTGATGTTGAATGTTAGATCTACCAATATTGAGTGTTTATTTATGCAATATCCAAATGTAACATAGATTGGAGACTAGAAACTGATGCAACTCCCAGGAATTTAATGTAAAACCCTGGAAATGGCCATTGTCAACACATCTATGATGATTTTGCTAGTTTCTTCCTTAATTAGGGAAAACATCCCTATTATCCACTTCTTGAACAACAAGTGCTGGAGAGATATGATTTTTGTTAAATATCACATTGACATTCAGAACCTATGTTTATAGTTCAGAATTCATTACATTAAAGATCGCATTTAGGCTATGTCTTTGCAAATTTAGTATAAGATCATATCATCCTTTCTGAGGTCAAACCTGGCCAGGAGGGGAGAGGTTAGAGTGAGTCAGGGGAGTGGAAAATTTGAGGCGGTTAATGTCACGCCAGCAGTTGGAGATGAAAAATTCTAGTGAAGGTAGTTGGCCAACCGGAGGGGTCCAGGAGGAGGGGGTCCGCTGGAGACAGGAGAAGGGGTCATCAGTGGGGGGGTGAGGACTCCTTCCCATGGAAAAAGGCACTTCTTAATGACGCATTGAGCACATTATTGGATTTTTTTTTGCCCATCTGACAATCTACAATGATACTCAGAATGGTGTGTCAGGTTTAGGATACTGGTGTCAGGCATGCAAACTGTGTGGCCTGTTCAACAGAGCAAAACAAGTGTATTGAGAGCCTCACTACTCGGGATCATAAGTCATAAGTGATAGGAGCAGAATTAGGCTATTTGGCCCATCAAGTCTACTTCGCCATTCAATCATGGCTGATCTATCTTTCCCTCCTTACCCCATTCACCTGCCTTCTCCCCATAACCCCTGATGCTCATACTAATCAAGAATCTGTCTATTGCTGCCTTAAAATTATTTATCGACTTGACCTCCACAGCCTTCTGTAGCAAAGAATTCCACAGATTCACCACCCTCTGACAAAATAAATTCCTCCTCATCTCCTTCCTAAAGGTACGTCCTTTAATTCTGAGGCTATGCCTAGACTATCTCACTAGCGGAAACATCCTCTCCACATCCACTCTATCCAAGCCTTTCACTATTAGGTAAGTTTCAATGAGGTCCCCTCTCATCCTTCTAAACTCCAGCGAGTACAGGCCCAGTGCCGTCAAACGCTCATCATATGTTAACCCGCTCGTTCCTTGGATCATTCTTGTAAACCTCCTCTAGACCCTCTGCAGAGCCAGCACTTCCTTCCTCAGATATGGGGCCCAAAATTGTTTACATTACTCTAAATGCAGCCTGACCAGCACCTTATAGAGCCTCCGCATTACATCCCTGTTTTTGTATTCTAGCCCTCTTGAAATAAATGCAAGCATGTTGGCCTAAGAGAATTTACTGACATTCATATTGTTATCCCTTAAGGGAGTTTGCAGAGACAAATTTGGTGGTATCTCCCCATCCCAGCTGTGGTATTCCAGGTGTCAGAAGTTTATGAGAAAATAAGGATCACTGCTGCCGAGTGGTCCATGATTTTTCTGCCTGGTTGGAAATCTTGATAATACTACACTAACTGCAGTTATACTAAAGAAAGAGTAAACTATATGTAAATGTAGCAATGTTAGGAATATTTAAGGCATTAACTGGAGTTGGAGTGTAGCAAATTGATTAAATGTTCTTAACCTACTGCTACTGTGCTTTAGAGAGGCATGTTGTACAACTAATATGTCTGTAAACTGTAAATGGAAAGGTGGACTTTTGAGCATTGAAAACAAACTTGAAGTGCAACAGAAGCTGATAAAAACCCAAACATATTTGCATAATTTAATGAACAGAGACAAAGTCTTGGGCTTCATGCTTGTTACCTTGTGTGTATTTTAATGTCTTTTGTGTTATTCATATTTTTTTGCTTGGCCAAAAGATCTGCTCCGTTAATTTGGATAGACATCAAATGTCATGACTGTCAGCACAGTGCATCCTTGTCCTATTTTCGGAATTAAAGTTGAATATAAAGGTTTATCATCGTCAGGGAGAATAAAAACATATCTCCTTCTCATGTTAAATGGTCACCCATTTGTTTGACTTTGTATTCCTCATGTCTAGTTTCACCCAAGAGTGTTATGTTTCATAACATTTTACTCATTCTGAACACCAATAGGTGCAGGCTCAACCTACTCAAACACTCCTTATATGACAATCCTGACATCCTAGGAAATAAGCAACTGAATTTAATTTAAATTAATTTGCCTAAACATTCATTCTTGATCGATGGTGTTATGTACATTATTATTATTATTAGCCTTTTAATGTCAATGAATCACTTACAATAAAGGCAGATGAGCTATTTTGCATATTTCAGGTAGAATTGGGTCCTTAATAGATAATATGTATGATGTGCATTGCAGTATTGGCAGAAAATGAGCTGTAAAAACACTACCAACTATCTCTCGTGATATGTGGAATAGTTCACAAAGACTCTTGCAGTCCCTTTTCACTGGAGCTCCAAGATGAAAACGCAAGGGCGATTGTTTGAGATGTCTCATCTACAGATACCTTATCATAAATTCCGAACGGAACATTGTATTTTTATAGGAGTTGTTTCGCATTGCTCTGCACCTTTTAGTATTATATTTATTTTTCCACTTGTGTAATGTGAGCATTTTCAAGACCATCAACAAATACCTATCCAGAATTTGGCTTTATGTATGAGCAACAAGATTTGCAGAATGGTCTTCATGATGCATTATCTGTTCTCTTTGTAAAACGGGAAGAACTATCTGGTCTGTGTTGTTTAGCTGAAGTAGAAATAGTCAGCCCTTCTCCAACTGGTCTTGAAATAGGCAGCAGCAAAGTTACAAAATTCCTTACAATATTATATTGTGGATATGATATGGTAGAGTAACGTTATTGAGAAATCAGATCTTGGCATGTGCCGTATGTTCAAATGTTAGAACTCATAAAAAGCAGTCACACCTTTACCATTTGTATGGCAACAGAAGCTTGCAATATCAGGCTAAGAACATGAGTCTTGGAAGCTGATAAACTGTTTGGAAAATGTAGATAACTACAAAGTATCATAATCAGGGTAAATGGAATTGTGCCCGAATTTCAATGTTTCATTTTTATGGAGTTTCAAGGGTCTTCTGCTGAAGTTATAATGGATGGGCAGCAGGTCATTGGTGGAAATGCAGGCAATTTTGCCTTACATCAGCGAGATTGATGAGAAGATGACCTTCACCAGCGTCCTGCACAGAAAAACACAACAACTAGTTCTGATTCATGCACGTGGTAAATGGGAAGAAGGAATTTATTTTCACCATTTGGTCTATATTGAAAAGTTTTTGTGGTTCATCATCCAAAGTAGCTTGTCTCTCATAAACTTGAGCGAGCAATCTATATACAGTATATTTAAATTGTCAAAAGTTAATGAGAACTGTCAAGCCACAAGATGGTTGAACAATTTCTTGTTTCATAAGCAGAGAGCAATTGAAGCATATGGCATCACTGCATACATCCTGGGTGATAAGGAATGAAAAATAATTCATTGCTCAAGGAATTGGAAAAATTGCAGAAACACAAGAATGCCTCAATTTTCATTCTTTTTCTGAGCTGACTTCAGGGACATTTGTTCTGGCACACAGGAATGGATTGCCTTCTCAGCAGAGTGAACAGATAAAAATAAAATACTATGATTGCTTTAAAGCAGACACCTGAATACCTGAAGGCATGAAACCTTCATCAAGATTGAAGAGAATCACTACAACTTTAAGTGCTTGGGGATATTGTCAAAATGTACCAATCATTGTGCAAAATAGTCCATATATGTATTTTTCTCTTTGCCATTTTGACATGTTATCTGTTCTATTCAATGCTTTAGATCTCATTATGCAATTTCATAACAATGCAATTTGAAATTAGGGATGAAATTTATCTTGGATGATTGCATTTTACACACTGTTGGTTGCCTTGACCAAGAGCAAAGACAAAATGGATGTAAAATTGGGCTGTTGATTCACCATCAATGCACACAATATGAGGTGAATATTGCCACATTTATCTTTTCTTATCTTTTATTTAGCATTTTAACATTCTGTGAAAAAGTATATGTGCTGTTATTGACATCAGAACATCAATTCATTTTGCCACATGATAAGGCAGGAAATATACAGGAAAGAATAATCTCCAGAAATGTGCAGGGTCAAATTGATATTGAAGGAGAATCCATTTGGATAACAAGCATTGAGCTTGGATAACAATTACGTGAAAAGACACCTCCAAGATATCAAAGTGTTGCAAGGAACTTCAAGGAACATTGTTAAAAGAAGGGACAAGAAGGAAATGTTGGTCTTGATAAGCAAAAGATCGATCAAAGACATTATACAAAGAGGCAGGTTTTAAAATATATGTACAGTAAGTAAGGAAAGATATATTACTGGGTGAAGAGGTTTCTAAAGACAATTTCAGTGCATTAGGTTTAGTTGAAGTTATAGCCACTAAATGTGGTGCAATTGAAACAGTGACTAGGTATGCCAGAATGGGAGAAGTTTGCTGATTATGAAGAAAGGACATGAATTTCGTTATAAAATAGGCATTTAACTTGGAGTTAGTGTAGGGCAACAAACACAAACGTAACTGATTAATGAGGCCTGTTGCAAATACATAATAAAATAATATGGAGAAATATTGTGGATTCTAGTATGAACAACTGTTTGCAGAGAATATTTGTTGGTTTGATGATAATATCAATCTAAAGGCATTGAAGGTATGGGTGAGCAGCAGAGGTATTGACAGAGTTGAGCAATGTAATTTTGACGGAAAAGGGGATTATTAGTGACGGCACTATATAGTTAGAAGCTTATCAAAGTTGTGATTTATCAGTGTCAGTCTTGGTCTGGTTTACAATAGAGAAATTAAAACAGTATCCATGTAATAATATTTCTGAAGGAGATTCAGGACAAAAATTTCCCCTGGAAATTGAAAACAAAAAAACAGCTTTAAAATGAAATATAGATCGTGGTAATTGTAAGAGTCACACGAGAACTGCGGGGACTAACCTTTGGTATAACATTCAGAACTGCAATATGACCACAGGGCAGGTGGTCCATTTCTCCAGTGTGGCGTCAGAATTTCTACTGGTGGCAGTAGAAGGACACCTGAAACAAGAAGCCCAGCTTCCCTTTTCCTGAATACTCTGCAAATAAAGTAAAAGTGTTTACTTGCGAGATGCGAACACTTCTTTTGATATATTTGAGAAAGATTCCTCAATGCCCTCAGATTCTCCAACCATGGTTCAGATAACGACTATGCCCTTAAGTAGTCTTGACATTGGTCATATCCCTAATATTAGGACCTGCTTTCTTGGTTGAGACATATGCTATTCTCAGTCACCTGTGTATAATTCAATGTTGCAGCAACAATCGTAAACATATGTTGCACATTGATTGATGTCACTGTGGCTTCCTTTGTTGGCATGTCACACACGAATGATAGTCACTGATTTTACGCTTCATTAAATTACACAGGGGTTTGGAAGTGTAAAGTGTTGAAAAGTGCATGAGGCACAGCGTATGTATGTCCCATGAGGTAATGGTTTGTTTGCAAAGCAAATGACTGACAATCTGTGACATTGGGATACATCGTTGCAAGTTAGGCACAGGGCATGAAACAGCTACTCCTACAGTCACAGTCTGGACACACTTGGAAATACACAGAGAATAATATTTCATGCTTAAAGGCACAGTAGACATCTCCCGGAAAACATTATTTTTCCTCTCTCTTTAAAACCTTTTTACGCTTTTTAAAATTTTATCCAAAAACGTATTTAAAGAATATCAGATATAAACTTGTTTCAGGAACTAATTTTTAGAATCTGCCTGATCACCTTCCAGATTTTGGTGCTGAACCAAAGTTTGGACATCAAGCTTCTTTATACGTTTCAGTGTATACCAGATTTCGTAACTAAAACGTTCTTCATTTCCCCGGATAGAAAGCTTTCTTCCTACATTTGGAATAAAAAGAATCCACATATATATACAAAGTTATACTACAGAGACCTCATCAACAGGGAGGGCTTGGGCTGCCAAACTTTCAGATCTATTATTGGGCGGCAAATATTAAAAGTATTTCTTATTGGATGGAAAGAAATGTGGTAACCACTGTACCTGATTGGCTAATTCAAGAGAAAGACTCTTGTAAGAACACTTCATTATTTGACTTATGCTCTGGTCTGCCATATTCAGAGCCTATTACCAAATATACTTCTAACCCAGTTGCTATTAATTCTTTTAAAATATGGAAGCAATTCAGACAATCCTTTGATATCTGTAAATTCTCAATACTCACTCCCATTGTAAAGAACCATGCATTCCTGCCACCTTTGACAGATGCTTCATTCAGTGCTTAACTCAATCATGGGGTCAAAGGCGCAGTAGACATCTCCCAGAAAACATTCTTTTTCCTCTCACTTTAAAACCTTTTTTTACGCTTACATTTTTTTAATCCATATACACATTTAAAGAATATCAGATATAAACTTGTTTCAGGAACTAATTTTTAGAATCTGCCTGATCACCTTCCAGGTTTTGGTGCTGAACCAAAGTTTGGACATCAAGACATTTCTGTTTCTTCATTGGTCTTGCATGATTTCACTTCCTGCACTCTGCACTGCATTCACGCCCAATCCACATTCATTATATGTGTAAGAAACCCACACGGTCACAGGGAGAATGTACAACAGCATTTGCAGTCAGAATCGATCCCGGTTCTCTAGTGTTGTGAGGCAGGAGTTCTATAAATGCACTACTGTTTTGTCATCAGTGTCACAACAACTGTTTTAATGTGGCTGCTTCTGTTCTGGAAAACAAATTTGATTGAACAAGCCTCAAGAATATTTACAATCTTTCATTTCCCATAATGATGCGTGGAACTATTCCACACTTTATCAAGAAACTGGCGAAAAAATGGTTCATACTGAGATTTGAATAACCAGAATGACTTAATTCCTGATAGCTTCTTTAATAATTCTGACTAACCTCTTGATTATTCCACCTGAAAGTAGGTGGCATGAGCAAGTGAGACACAAGTGACTGAAGATTCTGGTGGAACTCATTGGATCTAGAAAGGGAAAGATATTGCTGATGATTCAGGTGAAGACCCTGCATTAGGACTCAGAATAAGATGAGAGCACATTTATTCTCACTCCAATTGAGTGTTTTCAAAACAAGAGTGCATTGAAACTAGGGCCCATTATTAAAAGTGATCTCTTTGGATAAATCATGACATGCTTATATATATATTAGTAAGATGTTTCACTTAAATTCACTTTGAATGAATCAATCAGTTAGTGCTTGTAAATTCTGGTTGGTAATGATCAAAGGCATTTTTTAGTGGTGTCTTCCATTCTTGCCTTCCAATAATTCAAGGTCATTCTCTGGAAGGACCAAAAAAGTTTATTTTGGTTGCTATTACACTGCCTATACCTCTGCATTAAGTATGATATTTGCCAGAATGTTTTCTTTCAAAGTAGTCAGTATAATTCCGCCACTACCACCCCTAAACCCACCAATCCCCTCAATCACGTGACAATTAACTAGGGTAATTGTGGAACAGGATGAACGCTGTATCTCTACACGAGTCAAATTATACCATCTTTTTAATGTCTGCCTATAAACATTTGTCTGTGATTTCAATGGCAGTTACTGAACAATCGTCTTCATCTGCATTTAACAGATAGAACACATTTTAATCCCAATTCAGCGTTTTATACACTAACCATAACATGGTGAACAAATTGGTGTTCTACTTTGAAATCCTCTGCACAATTGTATAATCTACTGTAATAGAAGAATTTTGCATATTATCATCATTGAGACTGCCATATTAGTTATCATTGATTCTGCTTTTGGTGTTGGGTAGTATGTTGTTTGTGTAAAACATCTGCCAGATAAACTCTGCCAAAATTTCAAGTGCTCTCTGTTCTAGGTTCAACCTTTTGATTTTCACTCATCCCTTATGGGATCACAAGAAGGATTTATTTTGTTGATTATCCAACAGTTATTTCTAACCTCGTCTTCCAGATTATGTTCATCCTTCACTCATATCTATTCCAACTTTAACATGCACATCTATATACTAAAACTCTCGTTTGTTTGTTTGTGATCGAACTACAGCCTAAACGGTACACGATAGCGCGACAAGTTTAGGCCCACCTTACTCACCATCATCTCTTTAATGGTAATGCAAGTAGTTTTATTGAAATCGGTGTTATATTAAGGTTATTCACATTTTAAAGTTTTTAAAAACCAGCGCATGCGCAGTCGGGGCCTGGTCCTCACATAAGATGGCCGTCAGACCAGCGCCTACACTTACGTAAGATGGCCGCCTGGTGACTATGCGTGCGCAGTTGGGGGGAGGGTCGCCATTTTCATTCAGTTCCCACTTCCGGCCAGACGTCCGATTGGTTCCACGGCCCACGTGGGGAGAGCGTCACCGCCGCTGCTCCAAACCCCGGGCGTCTTCATCATGGCCGCCGCTCTGCCCCGCTCTCCAGCTCTCGCTGAGCCATTGCACCACCGCCGCTGCTCCCGCTGCCACTCTAAACCCCGGGTGTCTCTATCGCTGCCATCGCCGCAGAGTCCCGGAGCCCCCGCCCAGCCGCCGCTGCCGCCGCTCCCACTCTAAACCCCAGGCGTCTCCTTCACTGTTAGGCCCCGGTGCCACCGCTGAACCATCGCGCCACCGCCGCCATTGCATCTTCCTCCCACTCTAAATCCCGGGCGTCTCCATCGCTACCGTCGCCGCTGAGCCCTCCAGCTCCTGCTCAGCATCACCGCCGCCACCGCACTTGCTGCCGCTCTCAGCCACTAGCATCTCCTTCACTGCCCTGCCCTGAAGCCCTGAAGCCCCTGCTGAGCCACTGCCAAACAGTTAAAGGTCAGACTAACTAGACCAAATGGACCCGCTGGACCCGCTGGGCCCAAACCCCTCCCGCATTCGTGCAGCGCCCTCCCCTCCTCCTCCCCCTCCACTCCTCTCCCCCTCCTCTCCCCCTCTCCTCTCCCCCCTCCTCTCCCCCCCACTCCTCTCCCCCTCCTCTCCCCCCCTTCTCTCCCCCCTCCTCTCCCCCCCTTCTCTCCCCCCTCCTCTCCCCCCACCTCTCCCCCCTCCTCCTCTCCCCCTCCTCTTCCCCCTCCTCTCCCCCTCCTCCTCTCCCCTCCTCCCCCCTCCTCCTCACCCTCCTCATCCCTCCTCCTCCTCCTCCTCCCCCTCCTCCTCTCCCCCCTCCTCTCCCCCCTCCTCTCCCCCCCTCCTCTCCCCCTCCTCCTCCTCTCCCCTTCCTCCTCCTCTCCCCCTCCCCCCTCCTCCTCTCCCCCCTCCCCCCTCCTCCTCTCCCCCTCCTCCTCCTCTCCCCCCCTCCTCCTCTCCCCCTTCCGTCCTCCTCTCCCCCCCTCCTCCTCTACCCCCCTCCTCTCACCCCCCTCCTCCTCTCCCTTTTCGATCTAACGTGAACAAATGTGCTGGAGTAAATGATTTGGCTCAATATCAAACAGTATGTGGCAATAACAATTTGCATGTGCAGAATGTTTAAAAAAAAATAAACACCTTTACTTGAAAGTCTATCTTTTGGCTAGTATTGTGCTTATGGCATAAATACAGTATATTCCCAATTCCCAATTGTGTAAGACACAATCTAAGAATGCACCAACATTGAAATGCTAAGATAAGGCCTTAAAAGAAATAATGTACTTTATAAATGACTCATTCTTTGTCACAAACTCATATGTTTTAGTTTTTCTAATAGCTTTGGATCAAAGTTATATTCCTCTTTCTGCACTCCATCTTTCACTTTGCATGGCATGAAAGGATTTCTCAGCAAGTCATATGTGTCCGTGTTAGTAAAATTGTCGTTTTAGAACAAATTATTTGGTTACAGGTGTAAAATTGTCATTTTACACCTATCACCACCTCCTTCAGCCTCCACATTATTGCTTATTTTAAAAGAACATATATGTTTGTTCAATGTACAAACTAAATGGCCCTCAAGCTTGTTCATGCTTGTCACAGATTCTGGATTAATCAGCTGAGACAGCCATTTTTTCCCTTTATTACTTTGCTGAACTTGATCCATGAGGTAAAAAGAGATGTAAATGTTCAAAGTACAAACTATAAATCTGAAAATGCTGGAAATATATTAAAGCACTGCTTGCATCAGAAGTTATATTTCGGAGGTACACACTCATTAAAACTTGCCATTAAAATCTTTCAAGAATCCCAAAGAAAAGCTATTATTCTTACTACCAATTTGCCATGGCTTGAGAAGCAGAATAGTTGACAAGGAGAACTCTTCAACAATATTCATGTTGAGACTTTAAGCTCCTGGAAACTGTAACTATACTGCTCTGTGCTGGCACATCACCTGACTCTCCTGTCTAACATTATCACAGTATAAACACACTCACAGATACAGAGAGAGCACTGTGTATGCTTATAGATACAACACAAGAAACAAATATTATCCATTTGAACTTCAAGGTCAATGGATTTGCTTTTCTCAACATTTTGCTGAAGGTAATTTCTGAGCATCCATTATTGGGTGTCAGATAACCAGCTTAACAATTTAAAGAAAGTGCAGGGTCGAATGGGGTGATGATGAGATAGAGTAGGTTTCATCAGTGCAGATATAGAAACTGGTGCTGTGTTTGGTGATAGCATTAATAAGTTGTGTAATTGCCACTGCTCCTGTGGTACATTTTCAAGCAAGTAATACTTTTTATATATTGTTTGATGAAAGGAATATGACATTTAGAATTATATCCTTGCAACTCAACTTAGCTATTAGGATTAATTGGAAATACATCTTCATTTCATAATAATATTGTAGTAATGACAAGATGATTTTTTTTAGGTTCCTGAATAGACTTGGCATCTAAGTATAGAGTGAAAAACATAACTCCAATGCATGACAGCACAAAAGCGGAAACAATGAAAAGAACCTTAAATGCTCAACACCCTAAAATTAAAAAAAATTAAATGTTGGAAAATATATTATAGCAACAGAAAAGGAAAGGATAGGTTAGTGTTTCTTTGACCCTTCGCAGCAAGTTCTGAGCAGAGCCAACTACCAAACAATTAACTTGACATATGTTTTACAATTTTCTTAAACCACCAGATTACCTAATTTTCACTTTTATTCACTTTTGATCTTCACAAAAAACTTAACAACTTCCACTTCCAATATGCAATGAGTCATCAGCAAAGGAGCAGAAGTAAGGACTTCCATTGTCTGAAAGTGGTTTGTAAAAAATGATCAAGACTTGTAAAGCTTCTGGGCTTGAGGCCCAATCCAAAAAGAGAAGGAATGGTTAGCGTCAGATATTAATGTGTCTGTTTTCAAGCTGAGGTTGGTGGAACACCAGCACATTCGGGTCACAATGCATTGATTGATAATGAAGTTGAACAGGATGCAGCTGCCTTAATGTTTAAGCTTAACATCTGCAGCTCTAAGATCCATTGGTAATCTATATACTAAAACTCTAATTTGTTTGTTTGTTTCTGAACTACAGCCAAAACGGTACATGACAGCACGACAATTTTGGCCCACATAACTCACCATCCTCCCTTTGGTGCCAATGGAAGAGGTTTCATTGAAATCAGTGTTATATTTTTTAAGTTATTCACATTTTAAAGTTTAAATCTATCTCCTAGGGAGTGAGGGGGAGGGGGAGGATAAGGGGGGTTGAGGGGGATGGAGTGGGGAGAGGGGAAGGGGAGGGGGAGGGAGGGGGAGAGAGGTGGGAGGGAGATGGGAGGGAAGGAGGGGGGAGGGAGAGTGGGGGGAGGGAGAGAGAGAGAGAGAGAGAGAGAGAGAGGGAGAGAGAGGGGGAGAGAGAGAGGGGAGAGAGAGAGAGGGGGGAGAGAGAGGGGGGAGAGAGAGAGAGGGGGACAGAGAGAGAGAGAGGGAGGGAGGGAGAGGGGAGGGAGGGAGGGAGTGAGAGAGGGGGAGGGGGAGAGGGGAAGGGAGGAAGGGGAGGGGGAAGGGGAGGGTGAGGGTGAGGGGGAAGGTGAGGGGGAGGGAGAAGGGGGGAGGGAGAAGGGGGAGGAGAAGTGGGGGAGGGGGAGGGGAGAGGTGGAGGAGGAGGGGAGGAGGGGGAGGGGGGAGGGAGGGAGTGGGGAAGGGAGGGAAGGGAGGGGGAGAGGAGCAGGGGGGAGGAGATCTTGTCTGAGTTAAATGCCATTTGCCGTTCTTTTCCCACATCAATATCAATATCCTGATCAATATCTTGTTGCCACCATACCACGATACCACCAATTTTGATGTCATCTGCAAATGTATTAATCATGCTGCCTACAATTCCATCCTGAATACATTAATTCATATGATGTACAATGGAGGACCCAGCACAGCTGCACACCACCGATCTCTGGGCCTCGAATCTGATAAATAGGATAGAAAGTAGACTGAACAATAATTAGCTGGACTGGATTTGTCCTGCTTTTTATAATTAGTCCATACCTCAGCAACCTTTCACATTGTCATGCAGATACCAATCTTCTGATGTCAAGTTGAAGAAAGCATGCTTTCTACTCCAGAGCCCACCATTTCATCAACTGCTTTGATTGTTCTTTGCTGGTTCTTCCCTTTGCTCTATGCTGTTAGGCACACTTCAAAGTAAGCATGGGTCTGTTGATATAGTTACAACAGTGTCAGAACACGTTGCTTTCTCTATTGTTTGTTTGGCAAATCACATAATTTAAATTAATGGTGGATAACTGGATGTTCTTTGTCCCTCTAAAACTAGCTTGTTATAACAAGCACTGACCTGCATACCAATATTATTATAAAATTAACTTCCTGCAAACCATCTCTTATTTTGCAAGTAGAAGTTCTTGAGAATATCTGAACAACTCTATTTCTATTGCTCCGCCATAGCAGTTTACTATGCTTTAACAGTCGTATCAACATAAAATAATACTTTTTTAATGAACTTCCATGATTACTTATCATTCTGCCTCTTTACTGTCATTCCTGAGACCTGGCCAGGAAAGTTCCCTAGGATTTGAGAGATATTCACAGATACCTTATTTTGTAAGTTATTAAAAAATAGCAACGATCAGCCTTTTGAACACACACAACAGTAACCTCAGTAACTATCAACTTCTATGGACTGTAACTTAGGTTGCATTACTGATCTCAGTTCCTGTGCTATTATGGCTATATAGTATTGCAGTTGTTACTTTATTTAAAATATATATAAATGATACTTTATCTGCGTGCATTGTGTTCCATTGTTCTATTTTCTGTGCATATAACAATTAAACACTTTTGCCGCTTGAAATAGAAACGTCATATGTCTCTGCAATGATGGTCAACTTCTTCTATTTAACATTTCAATAGTTCAGATGTACCAAATTTCTATTTCCTCAATTGTCATAACTGAGGATATGTATTTTCTTTCACTTCTTTCTAAGTAAATCATTGCTATTGTTACACATTCCATAATTTTCCAACAATAATGTCACTGAAAATAATCATATATCTTTCATCTAAAATGATCTCTTGGTTATTTAGGTTTTACCATTATTCTAAACTCAGTTAAAACAACTCAAAGGTGTTTGTTTTCAACAGAATATGACTTAAATTCTCCGGAGCATGGTTTCTGCAATTGTTGCACTTGGATTGACATAATATGTAACTGCATTACATGGAAAACAAAATATATCTGGATGACAATGGCTCAGATGTTCTCATGTTTTACTCCAGAAAACATTAACTTCACCACGTTGAGCAGACCATGGAAATGAAATCAGTGCCTCCATCTCTCAATCTATTGCTTCCATGAAAAGGACACAAAAGAATACCCAATGCTTCATCTAACTTGTATTATTCAGACCCCATATTAGTTCAGCATTGATTGATATCCAGAGCAGACATGATACTATAGAGAAAAGGATGATGCCTACATAGTATTGACATCCCCTCCACATCTTTGAATATTGGCATCGTTTTAACCACACTATTATTCATTTTCTTTTTAAAATGTAATTCAGAGGCCATCATGAAATGGGGGTGCGGATGGGAGGAAGGACCTGATGGGGATGGCATGGGTTAAAGGTGCAGGTGAAAATTAACATAATTTGAGACATGAAGACAAATTAATCGAGGTGATGCTGCTGTGGAAATGGATCCTGGAGATGCTAAATGAACATTTAATTTATTTATTTTTCCTGATTACAAAGCCTGGCTAAGATTATCTCAGTGGTTTTATTATGAAACAAAGGATGTCAATGCCAATTCATGCATGCATGGAGTTTACGGTTGACCTGTCAAATGTACAAACAGTGGCTGCATCACAGAGGAATCCATTGTTTGCAGAATCAAAGAGGATTTCACTTCAACTGTATCCATTCAGCAAATTACGACAGCTCTAACATCATCTGCAATTTTTTCACTGCAGTTTGGAGTACCTAGCAACGTGGATGGGTTAGATTAAGGCAAGTCATATGATGAAAAGGCACCACAGAGGATATTTATGAATACTCTCATGAATTTAAGGTTCTTTCTGCAGGAGTAAATTTGCAAACAAACATTAACATTTTTAATGGGTTGCCCCATGAAGCTTCTTTATAGCTTGTTACCGCCACCTTAGTAAATTCAAAGAGCATAGCCAAATGATCTTTATAAATGCAGAGGCAAGCCAATTTATTTCCATTCCATTAAAACCTTCATTAGTTCTGCTTATCCGACTGGCATACTGCCCTGGAAAAAAAGGATCATGTAGCTTCAGTATTGCCAGGTAATATTGTGGACTGAAACATCCAATTTGGCACAAAACATCCACTCATCTTTAACTGGATATGCAACATATAGCCTCCCTTTCATTGTTTTGGAAGTTGAGCAGAAATAATCACTGGAATAACTATTCCTTCATATCAAATGGTATTGGGCCAGATTCCACTGGTCCTGGTGCCCAACTGCTTGCTCGGTCGCTGCACTTAATATTTGTGGCCATGTAGCTCCCAAGCCTTCCTTGCTGCATCCTTTGCAGGAGATGCAGTTGACCCTGACCCGTGACAACCTCAGGCGGGAACTAAGACACAGTGCTGTGAAGGTCTTTTGAAAAGTCATGCTTTCAGAACTCTTTTTTGATAGTTCAAAGCTGGTTGTCATATATTTATATTTCTTATATTTCCTTATGGTATTGAAGTCCATGCAGTCCATTAAATCTATGCTAGCACTCAGAAGATTCCCAGCAGTCTCATCCTTCCACCTAGTGTCCTATGCTTTCGCACATCCCCATCATCAACTGTTTGTTCTGCCCTGGCAATATACCAGCATGTCTTTGGGATTTGAGGAGAACAGAGCACCCAGGGAATCCCACATGGTCACTGGGAGAACATGCAATCTTCACACAGATAGGATCAGAGGTCAGCATTCAACTCGGCCCACTGGGTCTGTGCAGCATTATGTCAATATATCTGGCAGAGGGGAAATCTGAAAATATTGTAAAATAATTAGACAATTAGGAAATGTTGAACATTTGTAAGATAATAATATTTTTAAATAATAAATATATTTTAAAATGCATAATAAATATATTTTAAAATGCACAAATATATTTTAAAATGCACAAAATGCCAATCCAATGGACATTTTTAAGGCAGAGATAGATAGATTCCTGATTAGTACGGGTGTCAGGGGTTCTGGGGAGAAGGCAGGAGAATTGGGTTGAGGAAAATATAGATCAGCCAAGATTGAATGGCGGAGTAGACTTGATGGGACGAATGGCCTAATTCTGCTCCGATCACATGAATTTATTAAACTGCCCAAACACCTTTTAAGTCAAGGTCAGCAATCTTATTCAAATAACTGGGGCAATACCAGATATATGAGGTGCAGCTGTCTTAGACCTGAGGGGCCTGATATGAAGTGTGCCTGACAGTAACACAAGCAAATTTGCAATTCACACAAAGCTGGGTGGCAGTGTGAACTGTGAAGAGGTTGTTAGGAGGCTGCAGGGTGATTTGGATAGGTTGAGTGAGTGGGCAGATGCATGCCAGATGCATTATAATGTAGATAAATGTGAGGTTATCGACGTTGACGGCAAAAACAAGGAGGCAGATTATTATCTCAATGGTGTCAGATTAGGTAAAAGGGAAGTGCAACAAGACCTATGTGTCCTTGTACACCAGTCACTGAAAGTAAACATGCAGCTACAGCAGGCAGTGAAGAAAGCTAATGACATGTTGGCCTTCATAACGAGAGGATTTGAGTATAGGAGTAAAGAGGTCCTTCTGCAGTTGTACAGGCCCCTGGAGAGACCACATCTGGAGTATTGTGGGCAGTTTTGGTCTAATTTGAGGAAGAACATCCTTGATATTGAGGCAGTGCAGCGTAGGTTCACGAGGTTAATCCCTGGGATAGCGGGACTGCCATATGAGGAAATATTGGAAAGAATGGGCTTGTATTCACTGGAATTCAGAAGGATGAGAGGGGATCATATAGAAACATATAAAATTATAAAAGGACTGGATAAGCTGGATGCAGGAAAATGTTCCCAATGTTGGGGGAGTACAGAACCAGGGGCCACAGTCTAAGAATAAAGGTGAGGCCATTTAAAACTGAGGTGAGAAAAAAACTTTTTCACCCACAGAATTGTGAATTTGTGGAATTCTCTGCCACAGAAGGCAGTGGCAGCCAATTTACTGGATGAATTTAAAAGAAAGTTAGATAGAGCTCTAAGGGCTAGCGGAATCAAGGGATATGGGGAGAAGGCAGGCACGGGTTACTGATTATGGATGATCAGGCATGATCACAATGAATGGCGGTGCTGGCTTGAAGGGCCAACTGGCCTCCTCCCACGCCTATTTTCTATGTTTCTATGTTTCTATGACACCTTGCTTTAATAGATTGCTGAAACGAGCGACAGAACGTTCCTATATTCCATGCTGCAGTGTGCAGATGCAGACGTCTGAACCATATTGCTTCATGTCCTGCAGTTAGCTGGCAACATGCACACTTATTAGAAACCAGCAGCTGAACATCAATACAAATACCAAATATTATCTGTGGCTTTACATTCCAGGATGCCAGGCACATAGTAAAATAATGATGCTCTTTGGGTTTTTCTTTGAGCCAAGATTGCACAGGTGATTTATTTGGATGACAAAAAAACTAGAACTGAAAACTGAGTAAGGTTAGTGCAGTACTCTGTCGATGCATAAACTAATTGAATCAGATAAAAAAATGTGTGCTGTAGAAGCCTTGACTTGGGCTGACTATGTAATTTTAACATGTGGGATGTGTCAGATCTGATTGCAGAAGCAAAGTTTTCTTCCATAATTTTCTTGATAATGTGGCTTCTTTCATCTGATCTCACAAACGTTATCTGGAAGATTGGGGGTAGTTTGTGAAACTCTTGAGGAAAATGTTACAGTAATTTAACTCCATTCACCATCCATTTACAAAAATAAGGAGATTAATACATAAGGAATGTGAATGAGTAGACAGACACTACTGAAAAGATTCCAGTAGAAGATATTCTGTGTCTTTCAAACTATAGAACTATTCAATGACGGCAGCAATATGTACCAAAGTCTGAGAGTTCTTAAAAATTGTAGCCAATAAATTGGTCCATTATCTGCAGATCTTAGCTTTGTAAAGGCAAGAAATGTTAATTGCAGTACTAAAGGAAACAATGAGAATTCTAATCAATGGTGCCATCACTTAATTTCAGAGTCTTGCCTGGCTCAAATTTCTTAAACATGGCCTCATTTTTATTACAAATAGCACTACAATAAAGAAAGAAATTAAACTCTGAAGTTTTCAGTTTCTGTTCTGAATTTTGAGATTTGGCTCATCCTATTCAAAGTTATATATTGCACAATTTATACAACAGCTTTGCTGAGTTGAAGATGGCAGTGAATCACAAAACCTTGCACCGATACAATCAGCTGCAGAGATGTTCAGGAATAATGGCAAAACATTTCTACCAAAAGATGGGCATGAGCCTAATTTGCAGTTATCTTGTGCTGCAGTTGCAAAACCTAATCCTTTCCCCAGATTCCTGTATTTTGGGAAGAGACTTCAAATGATTCCCAGAACAGCAATGATGTCTCATACTGGAAATCTATTTGATAGAATTGAATGGCTTTATTTTTTACCCAGTAAGGCAGAAATGTGTCTTGAAGATCATTTTCAGTCACATTTATAATTCTGCTCTGGGAAATCACAATTACAGTGGCAATTTGGTTCTCCATGGAGAATTTTCAGAAAATTGTTTTCATATTGCTTATGGAAATAGTTACTGAAATTTGAGAGACCCAAATTAGTGATTGGAATATAGTTTTGACACAGGAACTGATATCCTCATAACTAGAAATGAAAGTAAGCAGAAATGCATGAAGATGCTATATTTGACTCAAGAATTGGAAAGGTACCAGAAGAATTGGCAAATATTTAGCTCTACAGTTCACATATCCAATCAGTGATGTAAAATAGGTAGTCCAATGGTTGATCCTTTGGACTCTTCTGATTGGTGACATTCAATTGTAATACCATCTGGGGAATAAAAGTAAGCATTTTTATTTGCTGTGGAGTATAGGAATAGGGAGTGGATTGTCGGGAATTTTAAGTATTTTAATTTGCAATTATTTACAAAAAGATATCTTTCAGGTTTAAAGAATGACATCTCTCCATGAAACAAAGAATAACTTTGATGCAACTAACCTCCCATTAGGTAGCTTCTGATTAATAGTTACTAATTAATTGCACAATTTTATCAATGCATTGATTGAGCATCTGAACTGAAATGGCTGATACTAAATTCAAACCTAAATTTCACCTAATAATCAAAGCATGTTACTTTCTCCTAGTGGGAAGGCTCGTTAAGAGCCAACTCATCATTCAGTGCATGGTGGCAAAGCTGAGAAGTGACAGTGTTAAGAACTCATTACGCTCTTGTTCTTAGAATTAGATAGGTCTCAGAAAATGTTAATCTTACACAAAACACATGTGTGAGATGACCCCACTCAAAATGGTGTGTGTGTGTGTGGAAAGGGGTTGCTGGAGGGAAAAGTAATCGGGCTATTTGAAGTCTCTAGTGTGTATCTGGTGCCAGCAGATTGAATGAGATTTTGTACCATATTCTAGATTAGATAGCTAGAATAGCGATAGATGAATATTTGTGTCCTTCACAACCATTCAAGAATGTTTTTTTTCATCTGTCTCATGAGCACTCACCTGCAATCTGTGTCTAAGTTTTCTTCCAGTCATTTGAAGCCTTTTGTGACCCTTAACCCACCATCTCCATTGCATTAACAGGATAGAGTAATGATTAAGCTAAGACATCAAGATCTGCATCTACCAGGATGGCCAGTCAAAGTTAAGATGAAGAGTTTGTGAGATAATGCATCTGGAAATGTTATGCAGTGGATTATGCATCTTGGAAATAACGCTTATATCCCTTTCATTCATTAATCTCCACCAGGCGCAATGTTGACAATCTGTTTTAGTGTCACACCCACAGATCTCCAATATCACTTTTCAATCCTCAACCTTTATCAAGTTATATCTTGTGCCAGCATGAAATTTCCTAATGGCATGCCACTTTGGCATTCTTTACAAGAAAGGGAAAAGACATCAGGATGGAACTAAGAAGTGCTTGAGATCATTCAAGGAGGGTTCAAACCATCATATTTGGCCAGAAATGCACACCAATGCTGCTGCTTCCTCAGAAAATGAAGGAACTTTGGTATGTCCCTAATGTTTTATGATGCAGCATAGAAAGCATGGTTTCGAAACTGCTCTCTCTAAGATGCAAGAACATGCAGAGAATTGTGAACGTATCCAGGTCCATTACATAAACCTGTCTCCATCCTCCATGACTCCAATTACACTTCATGCTGCCTCGCGATAGCAGCAAATATTATCAAGCGAGTCAAACATATTTGAATGTCAATTACACCAGAGCCAGAAACAATGAAACAATGGCTGATGGAAGGAAGCTTTTCCTGGACTTGAATGTCATGGTTCACGGGCTCATGTGCCTTTCTGCCAATAGAAGCAGTGAGATGACAGTGTGGCCAGGGATACGTGGGTCTTTGATGATATAAGGTGTCTTCTTGAGGCAGGAATTCCTGTAGATGCCTTTGGTGGAGAGGCAGTCAATACCAATGATGGACCTGTCCATGTCCATTACTTTTCACAGGGTCCAGTTTTGAGCATTAAAATTATCAAACAGTCCTTGATGCAACCAAACAAAATGCTTTCCATTGTACACCTGTAGAAGTTGATTAAATATTCAGCAACATTCTGAAGCTCGTCAAACCTCTAAAGAAGTACAGGCGTTGGTGAGCTTTCTTTGCAACTGCATTAATATACTGAGTTCAGAACAGATCATCAGAGATTTGCACACCCAGGAACTTGAAGCTGTTGACTCTCACCATTGCCATCCCATTGAAGAAGACAGGTGAAAGGTCCCTCAGCTTTCACTTCATCAATTCAACAATCTGCTCTTTTGAGAGCAAGATTGTTGTTCTGGCACCACTCAATCAGATTATCGATCTTTCTCTGATACAGTTTTACAGCAGTATAGTTAGCAAATTTAATGATGGTGTTGGGGCTGTGTCTGGCTACACAGTCATGGGTATATAGAGAGTAGAACAGAGGACTGAGGTCCTCTTGTGTTGATGGTCAGCAAGAAGGAGGTGCTGTTGTCAATTTGTGCTGATAGAGAACTGACAATGATGGAGTCGATGATTCAACTACATAGGGATGAGCAGAGAGCCATTACCTTGAATGTCACAATAAGTTTGGAAGGGATGATGATGCTCAATGCCAAGCTGCAATCGAGGAAACACTGTAGTCTTTCTCTCTCTTGCTCTCTCCCATTGGTGTGGAGATTTAAACGCTTGAAAGTACATACCACCAAGTTCAAGAACAGCTTCTTCCCTTTTGTTATCAGACTCCCATCTGCTAAAGATGGATTTCTGATCTTCCAATCTACCTTGCTGCGGCTCTTGCACATTTTTTAAGTGCACTTTCTCTGTAGCTGTAACATGATATGCAGCACTCTATTTTATTTTTGAACCATCAAATATAGTGTGATCTGCCTGGACAATATGCAAAACAAAGTGGTACATGTGACAATAATAAACCAAGCCAAATCCATTTTGCAAAGAATATACAGAAAAACATTGTTTCAAAGAGACTTCCCTGAACAGATTAGTACATAAAAGTACACTTTAGCAAAGGTACTATTGGACCTCTGCATGACTTGCTAAATCAATAGTTGTGGTGTGGGATCGGTGCTTCCCCAGTCTGCTGACTGTTACAATCGGCCAGTAATTAATTTAAAACATGACCAGTGCCTAGAATTCCTTATTCTGTGGTGTTTCTCTTATTTGACCATATCTTGTACTATATACTCATAAAATATTTTGCAGAACATCTTGTCAATAATCAAATCAGTCACAACCTTTGGTAGGTACCTGGTCACCCTTCCTTTATTGCAGTCTCCATCACAGTGATTTACCTGAAAGATTTTATGGTAATTGATCAGCTCACCTTTCTCTGATTGCTGAATCCTTTTGGTTGAGAAGTCTTATTTTTTAAATTGTCCCAATAGTCTGAAATAGCTGAAATTGCATTTTTGCAATTGACAAAACACTGATGAAACACTGTCGGCATGAGAAATTATACATCAGTTAACTCCACCTCTTTTGTTTATATCTGTGACAGCTTTTTAATACAAATTTAACAAGTAAAAATTGATTAAATTCCAGGGATTGAGCACAATTACGGTAGTTAAAATGGAATGACACTGACAATGGATTTAACTTCAAATGAGAAGACACTTCTATTGGAATAATGTATTTACAATGCGGGTACATTTCTGTTGGGAAAATACAAACTCAAGACTTCTCCAATCTAACTGCATACTGGCAGACATGAAATTCCACATATATAAATCAAACCTATAGCCAAATTAGAATATTATGTAATAGCTCCTTGTTGTTTGGATGGCTGATGGTTTTTTTTTGATGGCTTGAACTCAATAGCCTCTGAATGTCAGCATCCCCAAAGGCTTTGAGAACAGAATCAGAGATTTCAGTTTTGAAGATAGTTTTAAGCTCATAAACCACAAAGGGTCAGCGAAGAAAAGATGTGATCAAACATAGTAAATGTGTCTCTGTCTCTGTTCACAACTGGTATATTTATAGAGCCCTTACTTTACCCCCTGACATGCTGCAATATTAAACCATAGTCATTTTCTGGGAGTGTGGGTGACAAATTGCCTTTACTGTACATGGCCCCATTAATCTGGAAACAGTTAGCAGATATAACTATAGCTCCCAGCTCATATCATCATTGAAACATAGAAACATAGAAACATAGAAAATAGGTGCAGGAGTAGGCCATTCGGCCCTTTGAGCCTGCACCGCCATTCAATATGATCATGGCTGATCATCCAGCTCAGTAACCTGTACCTGCCTTCTCTCCATACCCCCTGATCCCTTTAGCCACAAGGGCCACATCTAACTCCCTCTTAAATATAGCCAATGAACTGGCCTCAACTACCTTCTGTGGCAGAGAATTCCACAGACTCACCACTCTCTGTGTGAAGAAATGTTTTCTCATCTCGGTCCTAAAAGACTTCCACATTATCCTTAAGCTGTGACCCCTGGTTCTGGACTTCCCCAACATCGGGAACAATCTTCCCGCATCTAGCCTCTCCAACCCCTTAAGAATTTTATATGTTTCTATAAGATCCCCCCTCAGTCTTCTAAATTCCAGCAAGTATAAGCCTAGTCTATCCAGTCTTTCTTCATATGAAAGTCCTGCCATCCCAGGGATCAATCTGGTGAACCTTCTCTGTACTCCCTCTAAGGCTAGAATGTCTTTCCTCAGATTAGGAGACCAAAACTGTACACAATACTCCAGGTGCGGTCTCACCAAGGCCCTGTACAACTGCAGCAGAACCTCCCTGCTCCTATACTCAAATCCTCTTGCTATGAATGCTAACATACCATTCGCTTTCTTCACTGCCTGCTGCACCTGCACGCTTGCTTTCAATGACTGGTGCACCATGACACCCAGGTCACGTTGCATCTCCCCTTTTCCTAATTGGCCACCATTCAGGTAATACTCTGCTTTCCTGTTCTTGCCGCCAAAGTGGATAATCTCACATTTATCCATATTATATTGCATCTGCCATGCATTTGCCCACTCGCCTAATCTATCCAAGTCACTCTGCAGCCTCCTAGCATCCTCCTCGCAGCCAGCTTCGTGTCATCCGCAAACTTAGAGATGTTGCATTCAATTCCCTCGTCCAAATCATTAATATATATTGTAAATAACTGGGGTCCCAGCACTGAGCCTTGCAGTACCCCACTAGTCACTGCCTGCCATTCCGAAAAGGACCCGTCTATTCCTACTCTTTGCTTCCTGTCCGCCAACCAATTCTCTATTCACTTCAACACTGAACCCCCAATACCGTGTGCTTTAAGTTTGTACACCAATCTCCTATGTGGGACCTTGTCGAAGGCATTCTGAAAGTCCAGATATAACACATCCACTGGTTCTCCCTTATCCACTCTACTAGTTACATCTATAAGATTCGTCAGACATGATTTGCCTTTCATTGACAATTCAATTATTATTTCCTTAAATTTCAATCACACTGGAGAATTCATAACATATTTCTCTTCAGGTAGTCACTGACAATAGAAACATTCAGTTATTATACTGTACTTTTCAATAAAAGAGGCATATATATATATATATATATATATAATTTATATATATATATATATATATATACATATATATATAAACTTCCACAGCTATCTTTTCAGAAAGAGATTCAACTTCCTATACCATTGAGTGTGAATGAAAACAACCACTTTAGACAGGTACATGGATAGGACAGGTTTAGAGATATATGGGCCAAATGCAGCCAGGTGGGATTGGTCTAGATGGGACATATTGGTCAGTGTGGGCAAGTTGGGCCAAAGGGCCTGTTTCCACACTGGAAGTCTCCATGACGATGACGATGTTCCCTTCATACTTTCTGGGTTCAGATAATTATAATACTGTGTAATATTTAATAAAAAATAAATGTAACGTTTTTTTGAGGAACCAACAGAAATAAAATCTGACAACCGTCACGCTATGAATCATTACAACCTCCAACAATTTCTTTGTCTTTGCACTATTATTTTTTCTTGTTTTTTTATAAACTGAACTTCTTTTTGTTCTTTATTCTGGTGTTTACATATCCTTTGTGCTTGTGCAAGTAAGAATTTCATTCTGCTCTTTCGGGACATATGCCAATAAGACCCTCTAAAATCTTGACTCTTAATCCACACCTTCTGCTTGTCCAGCTGCACAAAAGTCTTGAGCATGCCTGTTATAGCTGTTTTACTGCATTGTATTGCTGCCTCGCCAACAGTCTGACTGCCCTTTCTTCTTTTTTGTTATTTTTAGTATGTATTAAAAGTATGTTTTCGTGTTCCTTGGTTTGTTCTATGTGGGGGATGGGGAGGGGGGGGGGGTTGGAGGAAACCTTTTTTTCAATCTCTTTCCTCAACGGAGATGCATTTTTTTCCTGTATCATATCTCCGTCCCCACTGCGACCTAACATTGTGGTGTTGGCGGCCTTTCCTGGAGACCGATGGGTGCTCCAAACTGCAGGAGTCTGCGGGATTTTAACATTGAGGAGCTTGCAATCCCTTTGCCGGGGATCGCAGTTCCAACCGCGGCGGGGCCTGTGGACTTTAACATCGTGAAGCCCACGGTCCCTGGTAAGAAGAGGCCAATTTGGGAGCTCCGTGCTGCGGAGTGAGTTTCAACCGCCCCGACGCGGGAGTTTCGATCACCCAGACGGCGGCTTCGATCGCCAGCTGCGGGGGCTTTGATCGCCCCGACTGTGGATGGTTCGACTGCCCCGACCGCGGGAGAACCAAGAGGAAGAAGATTGAACTTTATTGCCTTCCATCACAATGAGGAATGTGGAAACCACTGTGGTGGATATTTATGTTAACTTTTATGTGGTTGTGTGTCTTGTTCCTTTTCACTTAGTATGGCTGTATGGTAACTCAAATTTCACAGTACCTTAAACGGTACATGTGACAATAAACTGACTTTGAAACTTGAACCTTAAATATGAGAGATATGTTGAATGCTCATCATTGACTGTATGATCATATATTTTTGAGCATTCACAAAATGATCCAATATAGAATATTTTCCTCTTATTTTCATTATTAAATAATACAGGACTAGGTGATCAGCTACTGCACATAGTGTTATGCTGGCACTTGGAATCCTTCAATTGAAATGTTATTTTCAGAGCTCCTCATAATGCAGTCTGCAATTTTTCAGTACTTGTGGATTGAAATTGCTCATGAATCCTATTTGAGCTTCCACTGCTGTAGATTTAGCATTATTTTTTATGGTAAATTCTAACAAGAAACCACCAAAAGTAAGATTTTGCAATTGATCAATATAAATTTAGATTAGTGGAACAAACAAGTTCAACCCCAAGACGTCAGAGCAATAAACATTTACCGAAAAATAGTGCTTTTGCTCCAGGACACATTCAATGTGCTTATGACCTCCTAATTCAACTTTACAACCAAAATAAGAAACTACATTCTCCATCAACGTTTTATTTGCAAGAATAATCTCATAAAATGCAATTTAGCACTGCATCATATTTGTCTAATTGCACCTCTTATTTCTCCATGCTCTGTTTTTGGATTAGATGTGCCTGATAAATGATCCATTAAAGGAGAAATCAGTTATTTCAGAAGGTAAAGCTGCAATTCTGAACCTTTAATTTCATTCATTTATTATTTTAAATCACAAACAACTGCAAATTGTTTTCTGCCTTGTAACAGCAGATGTTTAGGTGAAGCTTTCCTGCATCTGGAGGTTGAATTTGCAGAGAATTTGCTCACTTGGCTGCATGCCTCCAGTGGCAAATCCATGGAAAATCAATTTGAAAAAGTATTTTTGACATTTTTCCTGGAAACTAATCGGATTATGACCTCATGGACAGCAATTGAATGATTGACGGCAGATTATGACTTCATGAACCAACCAGAAATTTAATTCTCAGTGAGCAAGTGATAAATGGGAGAGCAATACCTATTCTCAAATACATACAAAAGTCATGCAAAATTGACATCTCTACACCTAACTCCTCAGAGGTGTCCCTAGGCAACTAACACAAAAAGAGAAATGTGAGCTGATATTGGTCAGTTGGACCATCTACCCCAGAACAGTGGTTGAAAATGAAATACATCGTGTTTCAATTGGTAACAGACCCCTATAATGCATTAAAGATGACATATACAAGAATTATTGGATTACTAGGAAATATGCCTTCATCAAATAATTTATTAAATACTCTTGTTATTATTATTCAATGGTATTATTTTGGAAAAAAAGGATATATGATCAACAGTCAAATGAAGTTATAGTGTTTTGTCCAATTCTGCCACAATGATCAGAATTTGAACTGATTTACGCAATTATCAGAGTAGGACATTCATGGGTCAAGCTTCAATTATTTGAATCAATGACTGAGATTGGAGAACATCTCACTTTATTGAATGCATCAAGCAAATGCCCTTGACATCTCTTGTCCTTGAGATAGGTTCAGCTACATATGTACTGAATCTTTGTTGAATGCCTGCATCAACACAAGTATTATCTGTAACATCGCCGCCATCAATGTAGACAGGGGTGTGTATCCTAGAATTTGGCTCAAAATCAGAATACGTCTCATTCCAATTAATGCAACTTCCCCCCATTACATTAATTCCATGACTGGGGTGCCTTTGTTTGATGCAATGTGTATGCTCTCAGTTAAATAACACAATCTGTAATTCCTCACTCTCTTTCTCCTTTTCTCACATCTCTACCACATCTTTCTCTGCCATTTCAACATTGCTCTCTGTCTTTTCGACATCTCTGTTTTTCTGGTATGATGATGCATGAATGAAAAACAGGCATATATAAACTGAGTTTATATAAATAAATAGGTCATTTCTGAATGAGAGGTTCCAACTGTTGGGGTGCCACAGCTGTTCACAATCTATATCAGTAAATTTGATGAGAAGATTAAGCGCAATATATCCAGTTTTGTCAATGGTCAAAAGCAGGATGTAAGTGTATGCAGTCAGAAGCACACAGCGATGTTTCTGGACGATGTAAACAAGTTAAGTAACCGGAAACCATCATGACAGATGGAATATAAGACAGGAAAATGTGAAATCATCCTTGTTTAGGAGAATTATTATGAGAATTTGAAAGGCATTGACACACAGAGAGATCTAGTATTCCCAGTATTCAAATCACAAGAACCAAACTCCAGCTCTTTGTGTCTATCTACGAGGAACAATCATGCAAGTATAGAAAACAATTGGAATAACGACTGTGCATTGCTGTTTACAGCAAAAGGATTTCAGTACAAGTGTTGACATTTCCTGCTCCAGTTGCAGAATCCTGGTATGACCCAATCTGAAATATTATGTATAGCTATTGCCTCGCTAATTAAGGAACAGATATACTTGTGATTGAGCGAATGCATTGATTGAGGAGCATATTAATTCTTGGGAAGTGGGTTTATCATTTGTTAAGAAGATAGACGAGAGTCAAAGAGTCATTCCAAACGGAAAGAGGCCCTTTGGCCCAACTTATCCGGCTGATAAAGATGCCCTATCGAAGCTAGTCCCACTTACCTGTGTTCATACAATATCCCTCCAAACAATTCAAATCTTTGTACATTTCCAAATATCTTTTAAACATTGTTATTTTACATAACGTAACTCCTTCCTCTGGCAGCTGGTATGATTTTTTTTTGTGCAGGTTCCTATTAAATCTTTCCCTGTCACTTTAAACCTATCCCCACTAATTCTTGATTCCTCAGTACTGGGGAAAAAAAGGCTCTGTCTTTCACCCTATCTATTCCTCTTATGACATACATCGGTATAAGATCACTTCTCGGCCTCCTGCCCCCAAAGAATAAAATGCTGACTGTGCCTTATGGCTCAGGCCCTTAAGCCTTGGCCACATCCTCATAAATCTTCTCTGCACTCTTTCCAGATTAATGATTTTTTCCATGGTAGGGTTACCAAACCTGAACATAACACTCCCAAGTGGCCTGATCAACATCTTGTACAACAGTAACATAACATCTCAACTTCTATACTCAATTCCCTGACTGGTGAAGGATAATGTGTCCAAAGCCTTCTTCACCACCCTATCTACCTGTGATTTCACTTTCAGGGAACTATGTACTTGTACTCCGCTATCCCTCTATTCTATAAAAACTCCCCAGTTCACCATGGATGTTCTGCCTTGGTTTGAATTTTCAAATTGCAACATATCACAAATATTGGACTTGACTACTCTGAGGTTTACTCTTGACTACTTGGGGTTTAGATGAAAGAGGAATGATCCAATTGAAATGTCCAGAATTCTGCATCACAAAATGCAGAAACCATGGTTCGGGTACATTGAGCCAGCGATCAAAGTCTCAAAATCAGAATTTGCCTTTCAGAATGGAGATGAGAAATGTCTTCATCCAAATGTTAGTGGGTCATTGGAATTCATTACTCAAGAGGGATTTGGAGTCTCATTCGCTGAATTTATTCACAAAATAGGACTGATATTGTAGACTGATTTTATCATAGATATATAAATCAAGGGATATTGAAAAGTGTAAGGTAGGACTGAGGTAAAAAAAGTTGAGTATTTTCATGAGAGGCTATATGGTCTACTCCTGTTTCTATTTCCTAGGTAGCAAATATTTAGGAAATATATTGAATCATTAAATGATTAATTATTTTTCTTATGTATACAATACAATGATTCATCATCTTGTTAGTTTTCTTCGTTTCAGAAAATCGTTCAATGGCATAAATTGATGAAAACAATTATTCAAAAGGAAATTATCGTTTCTTGGGGTAGCAAACTCTCTGATTAAAAGGCAGGGATGACACAATATCCAAAAACGTCAATGTTAAATGTGAAAGATTAAAGCTTTATAATGACCACAGCCGATATATTTGTGGTTTAATTAGTTTATCTGATCAAAAATGGTGAGCATGCAGCAGTGTATTCATCTACTTCCATTTATTTTCAACAGTGCAGATCCATCTCCACAACCCCACCCCTCCCCCCACCCCCTCCCCCCCTCCCCCCCTCCCCATCCCCCCCGTAACTTCCATCTTAACTCCAGCGGATCATAATACTTCAGTTCTGTTGATCAAATAAACAAAAACATCGTAAGTGATTTCAGGAACAGTAACTCTCACAAAGTGCCTTTAACATAGTAAATTGCCCAAGGCATTTCACTGGAGCATTATAATACAACAATTGATAATGTACCACACAACACGATATTAGGGCAGGCAGACAACAACATTGATTTCATGGTAAATCTTGAATGAGGAAAGGAAGATAAAAGTGGAAAGCATTACAGTCATACAGGGTGGAAACAGGCCTGCGGCTCAACTCATCATGCAGACAGAGTTGCCTACGTCAGCCAGTTCCATTTGCCTGCATTTTGCACATATCCCTCTGAACCTTTCCTACCCATGAACCTGTCCAAATGTTTTTTGAACATTATAATTGTACCCATCTCCAAAGCTTGCTCTGGTAGCTCATTCCATTTTTCTGATATTTCCACAATCATTTTAAACCTATGCTCTCCAGATTTAGACCCCCTACACTGGGAAAAGAGTGTAACCATTCACCTTATTCATGACCCTCATCATTTTATATAGCTCTATAAGGTTACCTCTTGGTCTCCTATATATGTCCTCATATTCCATGGGTTCGCTTACAACCCAATGGTGTCAACATTGAATTCTCAACCCAAGTAATGAAGTCCTACACACTCTTTCTCTCCCTTGCTCCTCCCCCACCCCGTGCACTTCCATTTCTCCCCTCCCCCCCTCACCACCTCCCTAACCCCCCCCCCAACTAACTCCCTCCCCCCACCCCTACACCGATCAATCAGCTCTTTTCCTCTCCTTTGTACACTCCTCTCCCATGCCGTCCCATATCCATTTGGCTCAATTTCTCCTTCCCCCTGTTCACTACCACCCATATCCCTCTCTCTGGCTTTACATTTAACTGCTTTCCTCTCCTAATCTGACACCCTTTTGTCTTATCTTTGCTTCTTGCTTTTGTCACTTACTCCACCTATCTGCCATTAAAGCCCCATTCACCTGTATCCATCTATCACTTGCCAGGCTTTGGCCTGCCCTCACATTTCTTTTCCAGGTTAATTCCCCCCCTACTCCAAACAGTCACAACCAATAACATCTCCTGTCCATTCCCCCCCCCCCCCCCCCCCCCGCAGGTGTTTGGCCCACTGATTTTCTCCTGCTCTTTGTGTTTGATCAAGATTCCAGCAACTGCACTCTCCTGTGTCTACATTCTCATCCACATTGTTAGTGTAGATGGAGAATAACTGGTCCGAGCACCAATCACTGTGGCAAACCACTGGTTACAGTTCTCTGATCTGAGAAACAACGCTCCACACCACCTTCTGATTCCTGCCACCAAGCCATTTTCGTATTTAATTGGCTGGCTCACCCTGGAAGCCATGTGATCTAACCTTTTAGGGCAACCTACCATGTGAACTCTGCCAAAAGCCTTGCCAAAGTCCACATAGACAATGTCTACCATCCTGCCTTCATCAATCCTCTTGGTCAACTCTATGAAAAATATCAGTCACATTTGTGAGACATTAGAGAAGGAATTTCTTATGAAATCACTTGGGTAAACAGTAATCTGAATTTGGGGAAAATAACTAATATTAATTTTATACCAAAATATATGCACCGTGCCAAATGTTAATTTTTATTGACAAAAATGGGACAGAATCAGCACAGCATATAATTGTCAATTTGTTATCTAGTTGTAACAGCATTAAAATAAACCCTCTTATGTACTTTGCACTACAAGATAACGTTCAAACTTTGTAAGATTGTTTCTTTTTTTCAGTACATTTGGTGTCACATACTTTGTATGTGAATGAGTTTAATGATAAGAACATGTGTCCTGCATGATGTCTTTGCAATTAAACTAATGTTTTATGTTTCACTCCACTATTGTGACTAATGTGATTCCTGTAGGAAACCACAATTAGAACCTTTAATTACGAAGTTTTGTGGAAATGACAACTTGTTCGGCCAAAGTATAGTTTTATACCTTCAGTTACATAGAAAGATAGAAACATAGAAAATAGGTGCAAGAGGAGGCCATTTGGCCCTTCTTCTTTTCTTTTTAAAAAAAAAATTATTTAAGTTTTAACAGAACTCATACATGTTACATTTCATAGTAAGCAATAATAACTACATTATAAATTCGATTATACATGTATTGTTCTGTATTATATCCCCTCCCACACCCCCCCTTCCCCCCACCCCCCAGTTAAAAAGAAGGAAAAAGAAAAAGAAAAAAAAAAGAGAAAAAAAAGAAAGAGAGAAAGAAAGAAACCTGGAGTCCAGAAGGAGACACTTCCGGGTAATTTCTTATTAAATTCTTATTAAAGGTATCAAAACAATCCTGAATTTAAATATTTCCAATTCTTAATCCTAGCTTTAAAATGAATGGGTTCCACACCTTCAAGAAGAAGTCATATCCATTTCTCAGATTATGCGTTGCTTTTTCCAATGGGATACAACTACGCATTTCTGCATACCATCTTTCAAATCTTATTTCATTTTGATCTTTCCAAGTGACCGCTACACATTTTTTTGCTACTGCTATTGCTATTTTGAGAAATCTTTCCAGATGTTTATCTAAAATTAGCTTTGGTAATATTCCTTTTGTATCTCCCAATAAAAACAACCTTGAATCCAATGGTATGATCTTATTCATCAATTGTTCCAAAAAAATGTTTAGGTCTTTCCAAAAAGGAGTTACCTTCTGACATGCCCATGTAGAGTGTAAAAAAGTACCCACGTCTTGGTTGCATCTAAAACAAATTTCAGATGAGTTTGGTTTTAAATTTGGACTAGATTTTTGTAATAATTTATACATTGATGATATAATTTTTTTTATTCCCTTGCCCTGAATCAAGGATTCAATTCCTTTAATCTGAAATAGAGACATTGAATTACCTAACATTTCCCTTAAAAAAGATTGTAATTGATAATAGAAAAAAATACTATTCCCTGGAATTTGATATTTATTTCTCAATTGAGAAAATGTCAAAAAGTTATTTCCTTCATAGCAATCTCCTATATTTTTAATACCCTTCTGTTCCCAGACTTGTAGTATTTGATTATTCCAAGCAAACGGCAATAATCTATTTTTTACTAATGGAGTTTTAGCTGTTAAAAAAAATCTTTTATCATTAACTTTAACTGTTTTCAACAATGTATTAATTAAATGTTTTAGCAAAGGTGACTCTTTATCCTTAACTAATAGCTTCACTTCCCATTTATATATAAATTCTTCTGGACATAACTCTTTTATTTTATCCATTTCAATTTTAACCCATGCTGTTTTTCCACCCTCTTGATAAAAGGATGAAATAAAACTCATTTGTACTGCCAGATAATAATTTTTTTAATTTGGTAATTGCAGTCCACCTAATTCAAATTTCCATGTTAATTTTTCCAGAGACACTCTTGGCATTTTACCTTCCCAAAGAAAATTCCTCACAATTTTGTTCAATTCTTGAAAAAAATTATTTGGCAAAGGTATAGGCAGTGTTGAAAATAAATACTGTATCCTCGGAAAAATATTCATCTTAATACAGTTCACTCTCATTTGACTTGATGTCCTTCCTCAAATTAGGAGACCAAAACTGCACACAATACTCCAGATGTGGTCTCACCAGGGCCCTATACAACTGCAGACGGACCTCTTTACTCCTATACTCAAATCCCCTCATTATGAATGCCAAAATGTCATTAGCTTTCTTCACTCCCACACTTACTTTCAGTGACTGGTGTACAAGGACACCCAGGTCTCGTTGCACTTCCCCTTTACCTTATCTGACACCATTGAAATAATAATCTGCTTCCTTGTTTTTGCCGCCAAAGTGGATAACCTCACATTTATCTACATTATACTGCATCTGCCATGCATCTGCCCTCTTACTCAAACTGTCCAAGTCACCCTGCAACCTCCTAACACCCTCTTCGCAGTTCACACTGCCACCCAGCTTTGTGTCATCTGCAAACTTGCTAGTGTTACTTCTAATTCCAATATCCAAATCTTTAATATATATTGTAAACAGTTGCGGCCCCAGCACCGAGCCTTGTGGCACTCCACTCTCCACTGCCTGCCATTCTGAAAAGGACCCGTTTATTCCTCCTATTTGCTTCCTGTCTGCCAACCAATTCTCTATCCATGTCAATACCCTACCCCAATACCATGTGCTCTGATTTTGCTCACCAATCTCCCGAGTGGGACCTTATCAAAGGCTTTCTGAAAGTCTAGACACACTACATCCGCTGGCTCTCCTTCATCCATTTTACTTTTCTCCTCCTCAACAAATTCCAGAAGATTAGTCAAGCAGGATTTCCTCTTCATAAATTCATGCTGACTTGGACAAATCGTTTTACTGCTATCCAAATGTGCCGTTATTACCTCTTTAATAATTGACTCCAGCATCTTCCCCACCACCAATGTCAGGCTAACTGATCAATAATTCCCCGTTTTCTCTCTCACTCCTTTTTGAAAAGTGAGATAACATTAGCTACCCCCCCCCCCCCCCAATCCACTGGAACTGATCCCGAATCTATAGAACATTGGAAAATGATCACCAATGCCTCCACGATTTCTAGGGCCACCTCCTTGAGTTATTATGATGCAGGAATTGAAATGTCATTATTTGCATATTATTCTTGCTTGTACTGTGCTTTTATGAATCAACACAGCCATTAAACAATAACTGCTAATGTAGAGATGAGAAGCTTGTTACTTGCTTACCTAAAGATGCTGTTAAATAATGGAATTTTGGGAACAAAATACATCGAATGGAAATTGAAGCAACTAATTTTTATTAGTATACAGCTTTCTAAATATCAGTTTATTATTTTGGAATCTTCAGATTGGACCAAGCAACATTATCAGACAATAAATCACGGAACTCTGTTTATTAGTTAAAATACAAGACTTCATGTCATAAAATAACGAACTGCAGAGTCTTTTGTTTCTCTTTCCCAACTATCAGCAGCAAGAAGTTATTGTGTATGATTTTGAATGTTTTGGTGGCTTTATTACCGACATCATAGATATTTTTTAAAGGCAATTAAATATTTTGTGTATTGTCATTATTGATGAAAACAAAGAGTGATAAAACGGAAACCTCACCTATCCATGTTCACCTGAGATGCTGCCTGACCCGTTGGGTTACTCCAGCATTGTGTGTTTTATTTTGTAAACCAGTATCTTGTATCTATCTAATTTGCATATTATTAAAACTCTTTTAAAATTACCTAAAAATGTCATTGATTTGCAGCAAAATAATCAGCATAAAATAAAGTGTTTCCATTTCTTCCTAACCTGGTGTCTCCCTGAATGTTTACTTTCTAACATTTCAGAAGGACTTTCAATTACCAAAGCACATTTCATCAGTGTAAAGCTCCCCAGAGTCAATAGTTGGTGCCACTAGCCACCCTAAGGCCACCAGCATGATTTGTAACATTATGGTTCTGAAAAACAGCTGTGTTTATTTACTCCCAGTTAACATGGGAGCCAGACTGTTTAAAGGAGCAACACTTCTTCTTCTTTCGTGTCCATCATCCATGTTTAAAATATTACATCACTGTCATCGTCCGTCCTGAAAATGGTGCAAGCTTCCGGCGATAATCAGTGGGAGCCATCACTGGTACAATAGACGATGGTGGTAGCAGAATTAGTTCAGGACACTTCCAGTTTCCAGCCCCGCGATGTGGATGCTTCTGCTTTGGGGCTTGGGGCAACACTGAAGCTGTTGTTTTTTATTGTCCACAATGAGGCACATTGATATTTCAAATACTACATGTGTGCCTGGACTGATTTTGCTGTGATGTGAATTGCCAGTCTTGGTTTCTAAGACTCAGAGTCTTTCTGCATGGTTCCTACTACTGATCTTTGCCACATCTAACAGTTTGCAGCTCAGTCAGGAGATCAGCCAAATTACATAGTCAAACATAGAAGATTTTACCTATTTCTCCTTCAGCTCACCAGAGTGGACACAGTGGACCAGAGAAAGCCTTGGTGTTGTCTTGCATTTCAGTTTCCCTAAAACATAGACATTCATGAGCTACTCTAACATCTTTACAAAGTTTCCCCTGGCAACCCAATTGCCAGTGGCACCTAGATGTGACCCCCAGGAATTTTCCTTGCACAAAGAACATGTCTTCTGCAGGCTAGTTCTTCACCATCTTAACCTAGTCCCTTTTAGTCCCTTTATTCCTGAAAGCACTCACACATTGTAGTTCATCCATCATGCAGTCGAAGAGTATTGCTTGTCATGTGGAATATTCCTTTAAGAGCTGTCAACAAAAGTCACACTTGTCAGACTAAATAGTGGCAAACACAAATGCTTACGGTAATCAGTAGATGAACTCCATGCTGAAACTGAGCCAGTGATATCTCTTTAATGTTAAACATACCAACATTATATCACAAATGTTACAGTTAAAGACCTAGATTTCAATGAGAGTTACACATACGATGTGGAGGCAAAGTTCTGCTTTGTTGTCATTAAAAAATTGCCAAGCAATTTCTAAGCCAATCAGTTTAGGAAATAGTCTCAACAAAGAGGATAACCATTTTCTTATATATAACAAGTGGCCCTTAATGTTTGCCTGAGACAGCAAACTGAAACTTAATTTTAAAATATAAAATATAAAATATAAGTTTAATTTTAAACAACTTTTGAAATATATCCCCAATATCTTAAACAATTGGGCAGTCCTGTATCAACTGGCATTTACTGGTAAAGTTACGGGAGTGGAGGTTTGAATCCACAACATTCTGACCTGTAAAGCAAAAAAAAATCCAGAGCCAAAGTTGAATGCTATGTAGTTCATACTTGGGAAAGGAAAGGACTCCATTGACAATGGGGTGTAAGTTTAACTGTAGCAACTACTGTAACTTTGGATTGAAAGTAAACACAATTAACTCCCTGTTGCTTACATTGCCAAAACTTGTCTTAGCACGATAGCTGGATACCTCTGTAAATTCCATACAAATGTATTTACTATTAATAATTGACCATGTTAACATTATGTATCTCATAATACTGGAGGCATGTTAAGGCCAGTCTAACCTCCCTATGTACTGAGGGCAACAAGACATGCTTCCTTAAGGCACGCATCTAAGCCTAAGGCATTATTTTTGATTGTACAGCAATGCATTTCAGACATGAGAAGTATTTTTTGTAAAATAATTAAAATAAACCCCAATCTATTTGCTTGTAGATAAGTCAACAATTTAATGGATAATATGACTGTGAACAATGAGTTCCATATATACATGGTTATACAAAAAATACTACCTAATACTACCTAATTTAATGCTTTAATGTATAATTGAAATCGTGATTTTAAAGCGGCTTTAAAATCTTAAATTTTAAAATTTTGTAATCTGATCAGTTAGTACAAAAATAATTTAATGAAAACTTAGAGTACAGATGCTCTTTTTACGAAGCTATTCCTATTATGAAAATTATAGTCAAAGTACACGTTTTAACCCTAATTAGTATTTTCTCAATGACAATGAATTAAACTTCTTCTTCTTATCGTGTCCACACATGCTAGATATTGTGTTTCAGCCACAACTGAACACACAACTCTTAGCAATATCATTGTTCTCTGCGAGGTCCTCAGCTTTGCATTCATGCTCCAATAGAGGACATTTCAATAGATGCTCCATAGTTTGTGGTTCAGTGCCACATATGCAGATGACATCTTCAGTGTCTATATAACCCTACTTCTTGAGAGTCACTTTACAATGACCAATGCCAGCTCTCAGTTTGTTGAGTCATTTCCATTCAGCCCAGCTTGATTCAGCCCCAGGAGGAAGTACTTCTTTGGCACTTATGGATATGGATGTTGTTGATGGGAGATTGGCTAGTCTCTCTTCCCATATTGCAACTCTAGTACCATCAGCTTCAACATTTGGTTCAACTTCATTGAGGAAGCTTTTCCTGGACTTTAGCCGACTCTTTGTGGGTTCATGGCCGAATAGGGGATGTCGTACATCTGTGGTCTGGTGATGGCGTTCTCTACTGCTTGCTGCACTGCTATGATTCTCTGGTGGTGCTATACCAGATAGTATGTATAGGCTGTCAGTTGATATTGGTCTAAGATATCCAGTGATAAGGCGGCAGGTTGTATTGATGGCTGGATCAATCTTCTTAGTATGGGCTGATCTTTCACAGACTGGGCATGCATACTCTGCTGTTGAGTAGCAAAGGGCCAAGGCAGTTGATCGTAGAGTGTCAGGAATTGTGCCCCATCTTATTCCAGTAAGTTTGATGACAATGTTGTTCCTTGCACAGACTTTAGCTAATTCATTGAAAACAGCAAATTCACACTAAATGATTCTTGATACAAAACTGAACAATTGAGTTGGAGAGAGAGAATGGTCGATAATGTGAAAACCACCAATGCTGAGAATGATCATCCCAAAGAACAATAGAACCAATTACACTTTATCTGTGCGTGAAAAAAAAGCTCATTAGAACTAATTGCAAAAGGTTATAGCGCATGGTTAACAACATGCAAATGAAACTATTACTATAGTTAAAAACAGAAAATCTGAATGAAAAATGCAGTTTTACTTATTTTGATTCATTGGCAGCTTTTGTGTGTCCCATCTGGATTGTAATTATATTCCGACTCCATCTTTTAAAATCAATTATTTATAATATACAGCTGTTAGTGGAGCTTGTACAGATTCCGCAGCTGTCACAGTGGTCCAACCTTTGCTTCTATTATATCAAGAACAAGGAGAGGATATAGAATCCCTGCATCAATTAAGTAGCAGTAAGTATGGATAAGTCAATGCACAGCACAAGTTTAGAAACTTCAGCAGCAATTTCAGTTATTGATTTTATATAGTTCAACGTTTCATCGTTACATGTCAAGTGTAGCATTGATTGTTCTATTGACAACTATATGCAACCATATGATTTGGATTCTCATTATATTTGTCAGTGAACAGATGTATCTAATGGAGAAATTGTTCCACAGGAGGTATTAAACCGTGTATTAAGGTAATTACAGATCTCATGAAATGAATAGGAACATAATACTCACATTCTTGAGCATATCCTGACATGCTTGTAATATAACTGCATCTACCACCTTTCTTTGTAACACCAAAGGATAAATATATACCAATCTCAGTTTTTAAATATTTTATTGATCTGATCCGATTCCTTTTTTTAGGAGAGAGCTGGATTCCATGTCCTGTATATAAAGTAGTGAAACGTGTGCCTAGTTCTCGTTTTGTTATCTGCTTTGTTCTGAATTCCACTTCACGATGAATAGATTAACTCTATCCAAAGATGTAGCTCCTTTTGTCGAATTAGTTTACTCATTAATCTTCCATATAGTCTACCATATAATCTTCCATATAATCTACCATATAAATAGTTGATTATTCTATCAACAACCAAACAAATGTGCAGACTTATTGAATAAAAGATTTAATTTATTGAGAGTAAAACATTGAAAATAATTGTGCTCTAACAATAAAATTGTATCAAAGATACAGTTGGACAATAGATGACATTTTTTTTATCAGAAATGGTACTAAGGAAATCTTCAAAGCACAGCAAGTTAGGCAATATCTGTGGAAAGGGAAAGATCCCTCATTTCAGAAAAGAGATAGCTTGCTGGTGCTGAAGCTGGAAAAGCTGGCATTGCTCTCCTTTGGAATAAAGCCTGTAAATTGTAGATTAAACACAAAACATTCAAAATATAGGTGTTGTGTTCATAATAACGATATTTCTTTGCTTAAGAGTAAATGCGAAAGTAATTGTACATCAGAAGAATTGGCAGGCAGACATCACCATCTGAAGCTAAATAGGCAAAGTGAAGAAGATAATGTTCTTTAAACACTGGATAATTATTATCTGGAATGCACCATTGAAAGAGTGGTGGGAGCAAAATGAATAACTGTTTTCAATGAATCATTAGAGATATACATCAGAAGGGGGAAATATGCTGTGCAGAGCAATGTAGAAGTGCAATGGACTGAGACTAATTGGACAGAGTCAGTGACCTGTCAAGCAGTTTGAGTGTTATACAATAATAATTAGTCAAAAGCCTGTCCATGTTTCTCAACAATGGAAAAATAATGATGATTTTTTTGCCTTAATTGTAAATATTTTTCTTTTAAATCTTAATAGACTGCTAAATATTATATAATTGATTTAAAAAAAAATCATTTCAAATGTGTTTTCAAATTGTAGGAAAGAGACAATTTGTTCAAAATGTTAAATCAAACTAGACACATTGAATACATTCCATCAAGGCTATTATCAAAAATGTAACTTAGGTGAATGAAATACACTCAAATTTTGAATACATGTCATAATATTATTGCCAACAAATTCTACATAAGCTGCATTATTAAATCACTTCCTATTCTTGGTCATTGGACAAATGAATTACACCCCACATATATTGTAATTAGTTCCAGAGCTTTTAAATTATGTAATCAATATGGCTGAAGCTAAATCCCATTAAAGATCTAGCCTTTTGACATATCCATATATGGTATCTTGAAATACTGTAGATGCAGAGTCAAAGAGGTCAGCATTTGCGAAGCCAGTCGCAGAGACTGGATGAGATTCCTCCAAAGACCACAGTGGGTCCAATAAAGATACATTTTCCTTCTCAGACCTATCTTGCCCTGGTTCATTCAGATCTAATCATAACTTCTTGGAAAATGAATGGCCTATGGTTGCAATGGTGCAAGCTGAAGTTCTAAGGACAGTAACCAACCTACTTTACCTATCTCATCTACTTGTAGGAATTGGCTCAGGTCCAGGTTATTGTAGGAGGTATAGAAGGATGGAGAACTGATTTAACGATCCTCATTGCACAGAAACAAAGCTTGCTGCAAGCCAGTAACATATCAAGTACAGAGATCATGACTTACGGATAAAATTTCAATCTTGAAAGGTGTAACAGCCTTTAATTAGATTATGAATGATTCTACCGTTCAATAATAAATAGGAATCCAGTGATTTATTTTCTGTCCCTTTTTGCTCAGGGGAAAGCCTGATGGACATTTATTATATGGATTAGCATCTTATGATTGAATTGGATCTGATATTGCATTATATTATTAGCGAGAAAGTCATAATATAACTCTAATTAAACTATAAATGATATAGGATTCAACATATAATAACTTTGACAGGAAGTTAATAAAAATACTCTTAATATTAGCATTGCAACACTATAAAGTCAGAAAGATATTAAAATTTAAATTAAATTTAGTTTTGTTTTAATTAACACCACCAGTAGGGAAAAGATTCATAACTCAGCAGGATAACGACTTTTTTTAATACATATTAACAACATTCATTAATGGTTAGCTCTTCTAAAAGGAAAAAATAATAATTTCTACAAAGTTTTAATTTCATGTTTTATTACAAATAAAAATTGACAAATTAGGCCTATGCTTGAGATAATATGTAAAAATTGGGAACCTTCTCTTTATATTTCTCCTATAATTATATGTTTTTTATTATAATGAAAAAAAATTTTTATCGTTTGTCTGGTTTTATTAACATTGATTTATTAATTTAACATCAATTTATATTGTGAAAGCAGTTTCAATTGTTCTTAGAAAAAGGGCAGTGGCCTGAGATCTCTGATAAAGTGACTCAGACATAGAAATTCAAGTGCTGTCAGACACAAGTACCCTCCCCTACATTGTCACAGCCCTTTCCTACCCTGTTCTTGTTGAGTGCAAGGGCTATAGACAGACAGGCAGAGAAATGTGAACATTAACACAATGCTTTAACTGCTGTGCAACAGAATTTTATCAAAATCTCAGAGCTATTTGGTCATCTGGATATTTCTAATCCCCGTGTCTAATGCTTTCCCCAATCTCTTTGCTTTTCTCACTGAACCCATTCTTCTTGACACCCCCCCCCCACCACCAGTGTTCTTCTGGGCCTCTCCAATTCAAGAGTCAAGAGTGTTTTATTGTCATATGTCCATAAACTAAACAATGAAATTCTTACTTGCAGGAACACAGCAGATATGTCAACATAGTACATAATAAATAACAAAAAAGTTCTAAAGAAACAATGTCACAAAATCTATGTTGTTCGAAGCTTATTTGGAGGCTTAGTGTGTAATAGTCTGGTGGTTATTGGGAAGAAGCTACTCCTGAACCTGAACATTACAATTTTCAGGCTCCTATACCTTCTTCCTATTGGCAGGAGTGAAATGAATGTGTTGCCAGGGTGGTGTGGGTTTCTGACAATGCTGGCTGCCTTTTTGAGGCAGCCTTTTTGAGGCAAATTTTTCTGTAGATCCCTTTGATGGAGGGGAGGTTTGGTTTCACCAATGTTCAGCAGTGTTCACCACTTTTTGCAATCTTCTTCATTCTTGGGTTTTTGAGTTTCCGAACCAGGTCATGATGCAACCAATCAATATACTCTCTACTGTACACCTACAGATGTTTAAGAGGGCATTTGTCAACATACCAGATGTCCTCAGTCTTCTAGGGCAGTAGAAGCATAGTTGGGCTTTTCAATGAAAATTCTTCCTCCAGCCTCACTAAATCTGCCTTGCTAATGACTGATGTTTTACATAGTTTCACTGTACCTTAATTGATACACGTGACAATAAAATACCCTTTGAACCCTTTGAACTTTTAATTTGTGCATTCTCCTCCAAGGCCATTTCCTTCTCTTCAAAGTCATCTTACTGCTTCCCTGCCGCCCGCAGCCACAAATAGAATCAGGTAACCCACATCGTCTTTGTCTCTTTCATCTCCTCCTAGCTACCTTAGAAACATGCTATTCCTTTTTCTGCTAAACACTCTCTCTGCTGGAATCTCACCCCTTCTCCCATTTTTCACCCCTCCCTTTCCTCTGTAGTTCTCATCTGCCACCATCCCTAATTCAGTTCCAATCTTTACCTTCTTTTCTTTTTTTTTTAATTTCTTTTTTTTAATGTTTATTTTTTTAAATTTTAATTTAATTGATTACAGTGCATATAACAACAACAGTAAACTCCATCCCTCCCCCACCCTACATAATCATGAAAACAAACAAACAAAAACAAACAAATAAATAAATTAAAATAAATTAAAAAAAAACATAACTACAATGTGACAAAAAAGACAAAAGCACAAAAAACATGAGGCAAGGTAATTTTCACAAGTCAAATATTTCAGTATTTTCACTGCTGGATTCAAAGAAGGTACAAAAGCATGTGGCATTGAGGGGATAGTTTTACTTGTCCTTAATATGCTGCAGCACTGGGTTCCATATGTTGAAGAACTTTTGAGGGTTGCCAGACAATTCATATCTCAACCTCTCTACGTGTAATATGCCCATTAATTCTCTTAACCAAGTCTCAAACTGAGGAGCAGAGTCTGATTTCCGTAGTTTCAAAATACATCTGTTGGCAATTACCATACCATAAACCAAGATTGTGCGAGCATTATGGTCTAGCTTCTCAAGTGTTGTGGAATACCCGAATAGAGCAGTTTCAGGGTCCGGAGTTAAAGTGACGTTTAAAACAGTAGTGTACCATTGAAATAAAAGACACCAAAAGTTGTGAAGTTTTGGACAAGTCCAAAAGTGGTGAGCGAGTGTACCCTCAGCGGTCTTGCATCTATTACACAAAGGTGAGAGATCAGGAAAGATTTTATGCAGCTTAACCTTAGAGTAGTGTAATCTGTGTATAACCTTGAATTGAATCAGTTGTAGCCTAGAATTAATAGAACAGGATTTTATACTTTTCAGTACTACCTTCCAGACATCGTCATCAATTTCAATGTTAAGGTCTTCTTCCCAGGTTTGTTTTATTTTTAAAGTAGATTTATCTAGTTTGTTTGAAAAGATACCTACAAAAGATGAGATTGCTTCCGGGGGACCCAGCAAAATTTTGGACAACGAGTCGTCTTCGGGCAGGGACTCAAAAAGCGAATTGTTTTGTCGAACATAATTTCTCAGCTGTAAGTACCTGAAGAATTGAGTTTTGGGCAATGAGAACTTGGATTGTAGCTGATCAAATGATGCAAAGTGTCTATTTATGTAAAGATCTTTTATTGTAACTATCCCTTTACAGCTCCATTCTCTGAATGCTGTGTCTGTAAATGATGGGGGGAAAGCGTGGTTATGCCAGATTGGGGCATGCATTGACGTATTCGGAAGCTCACAAGCTTTCCTAATTTGGTGCCATATTCTCTGAGCATTGGACAGAGTGAAGTGATCCTCTCTAAGAGAGGTGAGAGATCTGGGTAATGAAAAAAGGAGAGCAGGGAGAGAAGTTTTTGGGGTTAAGCTTTTTTCAATCGCCAGCCAAGGGGGCAGGTCATATCCAACTCCCCGTTCATATGCATACTGCCAGTATACCATGACTCTAACATTGGCCGCCCAATAGTAATATAAAAAGCACGGTGCTTTTTACCTTCTTTTCTTATCAGATTCCAGAAGCTGTAACCTTTTGTTCTCTGCTTAACACTGCCCAGCCACTGTGACCAACTCCACACTTCCTTCAATGGTTTCTTTATTATTACGTGTACCAAGGTACAGTGAAATACATTTTTTTGCATTGAGATCACCATACATAAACACTATCCCCCGGTTAATACAGAATATACAGAACAGCCCACTGAGTCTGTATGCAAGAAGCCCCATTTTGGCACCATTTTACAGTCCTAGCGGCAGCTGGCCACAAAGGCTCACTACGGCTGTCACCTCCATTCCGGTCGTCTTTGCAAACTATCGTCCCTCTACTTGCACACCCCTCTTCAACCCTTGTTCCCTGGAGGGCGCTGAAGATAAGGCACTCCAGTTCTTCTTACCGGGCCAATTGTCCAGAGTAAGCCGCCATCATGGACTCCCTATACCTCCTGTCTGGTTCCTGGACTTCGGCGGCAAGCAGGGGCTGGACTTCGTGGCTTCCCTTTCGAGCAGATTCCTGGTTTCATGGCGGGCGAGCCAGGCCTGCTGTTGAGATATGGCCGCGGCTCATCAAGAGACCTTTGTGCTGCGCGTAATTCACCGGGAAGCCTTCTCTCTCTAACTGGCCCTTTGTTCTAGCGTCTTACGATGACTCTCTCCACCCTCTGATTCCCGGTCTTCGGGGTGAGCAGGAGAAGATTCCCAGAACCACTCCAGGCAGCTTCTCCGGATTTGCGGTGGGTGAGCCTGGCCTGCCGGGTGAGCCATTGACATCTTTCCAGCTTTACAGAGGGACATTTGTGTCTTTTGAATTAGATTACAACAAATCACCAAGATTTCATTGACATCTTTCCAGCCTTACAGAGGGACGTTTAAGCTATATGTGACTTTGTGCCATTTGAATTCAATCACAAATAGCTCCCCCATCAGAAATCAAAGCCACTATCACTCAAACCTACATTATACTGCTTAATAGGGCACCGAGATACGCCACACTCTGTTTCTCTAATCGATTTGCCTGTTGCCATCACGCAAAGGTTTGTTTTTGCACATCTCATTACATTCAAAGGAAAGAGGTTGACAAACTTCAATGCCCAGGATGCAGTGAGATGATAGATTGTGCTGGTAACCCTTTGAAGGACTTTCATGACCTTTTCGGTTCAGTGACAGCAGAGGAATTGTGATCTGGATGAAAAGATGGGTCCACAGTTTCAGAGAGATTAAGATAACAGTGGCTATGAAAGAGAAATACTGCAGTGAAACTTCCTGCAGTGTATAAGGTCATCTGGTTTATGAAGTGCTGGACAGCTATCAGGCCTGCATATTAATACCACTAACAGTATCAGTAAATTATATACATTTTTGATGATGACAACTGCAATGAATTTTCAAATGAGCCAGGTCAATTAGATGCAAACCCACTAATAGTATTAATTCAAATTCAAAATTCAATTCTTGAACAATGAACCTTTTTTTTCTGAAATGTTCTACATTTTCTTTCCCTTTTGACATCCCTTTCCTTATCCAGGACTTGGAATATAGTTAGAAATTCATCTTAGGTTAACTGCAATATTGTAGCAACTGCTTATCAAATGCTGTTTCTGAAATTTGATCATATTGCAAAGAGATAATTGTCATATGCACCAGGGCTGCAGCAATGAAATTCTTTCTTGCTGAAGCTTTACAGGCATATTAAATGCAACAATACACAAATATACAGTAAATTATCAGTTATTATCAGTTATTCTAGGTGAATCAAATAATGATAGTGCAAGCCAAACTATGTGGTGCACATGTAGTGGTGCAAAGTCCATAGTAGCTTGGCACTGAGGTAGGGTTGAGGTTACATTTGTGCAGGGTAGTTCATGAGTCCGATGGTTGTTTTCAAGAAGCTGTTCTTGAATTTGGAGGTAACAGTTTGCAGGGTTCTGTACATTATTCCCAATGGTAGTGAAAAAGGAACATGGCCAGTGTGGCGTGCGTCTTTCATGTAATCAGCGGCCTTCTTGAGGCAGCACTTCCTGCAAACCCTTCAAGGTCAATACTTATGATGGACCAATGTCAACAACTTTCTACAGCCTCTTTTTTTCTTGAGTGTTCAAATTACTGTACGAGGCCATGATGTGACCAGTCAGTATGCTCTCCATCGTACATCTATAAAAGGTCGATAGTGTATTCGCCAATGTGCTGAATCTCCTCCAATTCCAAGGAAGTAGAGATATTGGTGAGATTTCTTTGTATGCATCAAAACACTATTTTTGCACATAAGATTGGGGCTTTATATTTTGATTCAACATTTTAAATTGTCAGAGTGACTCCAAGGGGAAACATGATCAAATGATTTAGGAACCCTCAAGAAAATGCTTGCTCCTTTAAAACCTTTAAAACCAAAATGATGAACAGCATGAGTATACCAAGTATATAATATGTCATCCAGAAGAAACAAAAAATACTAAGATACACTTATTCTGCAGAATTGTTAAATATTAATCTTTGGGATTTTGCCAAATGTTAAAATAGAGGCATAAATTTTAAAATGGCTTATTTCAAATAACAAGAGTCCCACATTAATAACTATTTTACAGACTCAAGTTAAGCCTTGCAGATAGCACTTATGTATGCAGAATATTATGGAAAATGCCCCACAATCAATACTAAAGCACTTTTGGATACGGTGAAATAAATCATTCTGATGCTATGAGTCACGATCCTGTTTTTAAAAGCTGAATCCTTGCTAACTGTACCAACAATGCACTGAAATTGTACAAATTCTAAAATTTTAAGCAAATTTTTGTTACAATGCTATATGTTCACTTTTCAAGGAGAAACATTTTATTCAATGTTGATTAGATCTAATATCATTTATAACAAAACTGCTGAAAAATGTGCTTGATAAAATGCATAGCAACCAAATCCATCAATCCTTCCTATTGGGAAAGAAAGATAACATTTAACCAAATGTTCAGCAGGAATTGCTGATTTCGCAAAGATGATAGATAAAGAATAATGGGGAATTTTACCTGGAGGTTTATCTCCAGTCAATAGAACTGAATGCACTATTTTTTTTACCAATGTCAGGATATTGCACAAAGCCTACTAATTCATTTTTGTTGAAGTTATATATTATTATACGTGTATATGGCATTGAAGATAACTTGTTTCCACTGTGGGTTCAGAGGTGGCAAATGAGGCCATTGTGGAAATTGCAGACTCTTCCATAGATATTACAGACGTTGATCAATGGGGAAGGAGGGCAGATAGATCATGAGGTAATCACTCCTCTTGCTGTTTGGCAGGCTTTAGTGCATGGACTAAAAACTCCTCAGACCATCCTGAAAACACATTCTTCACTTTGAGGGATCATGCCCAAGAGGCTCCCATGAAGTACTAATTATATTGCATTTCTTGAAGTAAGCTTTTGACACATTTTTGAGTATTTTTCTCCATCCAGCTGATAATCTCCTCTCATGATCGTTTAAAATAGAACTTCATGAGTCTGCTGACAGTCCAACACAGCTGAATGAGCATAACTAGAGCTTCAGTGCTAAAGACGATGGCCTGGGGGAGGGCACCAACATTGATTCACTTATACTTCCAGTGAATTTGGAGGATTTTGTGACATCAGTTTTCATAGTACTTTTCCAGTGGGTAAAATGCCTGTGAAAGTAGCCTAGGTCTGAGAAGCACATAGAAGAGCAGTGATCACTACCACTACTGTCACTATTATACTTTTACATTTTATCAACCTGCTGATGGATTGAAGGTGATGGCAAATATCATAATCTAAATGCGCCTTCTTGACGAGGCAGCTCTTGAAATATGGTAGTGCTCCACATTTTCTAGGGTTTCCATCAGTCTTTATTGTCAGAAGGTAATGCAGTGCAGCCGGTAGCGGACTATGGTCTTGTTTGAGTGCAAAGCCCATTATTTGCTTGGTCCCACTCCAAGCAATTTTATTGGATAGCATCTTAAGCACTAATAGCAAAATTATTTTTTGAGGTAAATAACTTTTAAAATGGCAAAGTATTTATATTAGACAAAAAGTGATAACAGTAATAAAAAGACAAGACTTTGCATGATAAAGTCATCATGTCGATGCCATTTGGGACTAATTTGGAATTATTACAATTTAAACATGCCTTTCCTAAATGGAGAAATATCACAATAAGGAATTGAGGAGATGCAATATTCCTGGAGGAATAGATGTAGTCACCACACTCCCAATTACTCAAGTTATAAAATGTACTTGCCTAACACATAGGATTGTAGCAGGCTAGCTTAGAGACCAACGGTGAAGATATAGAGGTGTTCAGTGATGGCACCTGAAATCATGATGGAAAAGGTTTAGAATATATTGATTTTAAGCTTCATTGATTGAAAGATAGTGGGAAATCACAGCTACAACCCCTGCCCTAGGATAGGCCACAAAAAAAGATATAAGTACTTAAGCTAAACATAATGTTATGAGTCAGAGTACAGAAGTGAGATCGACCGATTGACCAAATGGTGCCAGCACAACAACTTGGCTCTCAATATCAGTAAAACCAATGAACTGATTGTGGACTTTGGAAGGGAAGGATGAGGATCCACAATCCTGTTTATATTAACGGGACGATGGTGGAGAGAATCAAAAACTTCAAATTCCAGGGCATACATATTTCCGAAGATCTTTCCTGGACCCAGCACACTGATGCAACTATAAATAAAGCACATCAACGCCTCTATTTCCTGAGAAGATTAAGGAGATTAGGTATGTCAAAGAGGATTCTCTTGAACTTCTACAGGTGTACAGTAGAGAGCATATTGACTGGTTGCATCATGGCCTGGTTCAGCAGCTTGAATGCCCAGGAGCAGAAAAGACTGCAAAAGTTGTGAACACTGCCCAGTCCATCACCGGCTCTGACCTCCCCACCATCGAAGGGATTTATCGGAGTCGCTGCCTCAAAAAGGCAGCCAGCATCATCAGAGACCCACACCATCTTGGCCACACATTGATTCCACCCTTGCCATCGGGAAGAAGGTACAGGAGCCTGAAAACTGTAACGTTCAGGTTCAGGAACAGCTTGTTCCCTACAGCCATCAGGCTATTAAACACAACAACCTCAAATAAGCTCTGAACTACAATAGACTATTATTATTATTCTTATTATTCTTATTCTTATTCTTCTTCTTATTATTATTACTATTATTCTACTATTGTTTGTTTTTAGAATATGTATATGTGAATATATATATATATATAAATATATATATATATGTGTGTGTGTGTGTGTACTTGTAAGTGTGTGTACACACTGAACTTTTTATTTCTTTTTTTCCCTCTCGTTTATCATATAGTTTACAGTGTATTATGTTTACATATTCTGTTGTGCTGCAGCAAGTAAGAATTTAATTGTTCTATCTGGGACATATGACAATAAAACACTCTTCACTCTCTTGACTCTCTTGACATCGTCACCGTCACAACCACTATTCATTATATTCATCATCTATTTATTGTCTGGCATTTACACAGTCTGAGCAATTGCATCATTCACAGGTACAGTCTTCACCTCAGGCACATTGCACATTCAGTACTTAACCATATGAGCCCTGGACACATACAGACCCATCTGTCTGCTAAACTACAACTGTTCTTTTTCTTTTTCTTCGAGGACAAAATAGATCATAACATTGGGTAGAATAGGGTAAACAAATGGGGAAAAAAACTCACGTTATGGAAGCAGTGTCGTCAGAAGCAGAGTCATGGAAACCGGGAAGAGCAAAGATACCTCACCTTGAAATATGTAGTTAACAAATATTATTTATCCTTATCTCCAAACCTACCTTTCCTCTTACTTCGGGATAATCTCATCACACATAATCTTTCCATACAGGACATGTGCCACCCCCAGTTTCACCATTACAAAATGTCAAATGTGAGATCCACCCCAATCTCTGGAAAAAAATGAACAGATATTCCCACAAATCCACATCACCATCAAAGAGTAGGTGGAAGATAGCAAAAAACATGTCACTGACCACTGAACATTGTAATGATCACTGTTGCAGGCAATATTTCGGAGAAAAAAAATGGTATCGAACTTAGGAGTTAGGGTGGAATAAAAAAGCATTCGCCAGCATGGTGGTGGCACAGTTAGTAGACTGAAATTCATGGAAGCTGAATTTACAATCAAAATGGCAACTGTGGAATTTAAATTCACATTGCTGTGGTCTGGTATTAAAACAAAAGCAATGGTGACCACAAAACTATTGGATTTTCATGGTGTAGCCCTTGTGATTGATGAAATGTTCTAGGTACTAAAGGAGAGAGTTACTAATGGAGAGTGATTCAATCATCCCCGGAATCTTCAGGAACCCGCAATCCAACCTTCAAGTACAGTTAAGCTAGTTGTAGGCAGTCACATTTGGTTTAAACAGAGACCATCAATGGCCATCAAATACTGTGAAATATGTATTTATCAATTGATCAATTTTTCCTGACAGCCCTGTAAATGATTGTTGGCAGAGGAAGGACTTCATTCCATGTGTGGCTGACATGCCAAATGTCTAATGTGTATTAGAGTGTATCACAACCTAGAGTAACCAGTCAGCAAAAAAAATATACAAATAGAAGATTGGAGATTTGTGAGAGGACTGGTTAACCATGAAATAAATCCAAATACTTTTATTATAAAAGAGTTACAATGGGGATCCTAACATATTAACACAAACAAGCACAGGAAAAAAACACTCTAAAATATAGTTATTTAGGCATATCAAATGAATAAAGGAAGAAACCTGTTAGTTTAATAAGTTGTCATTGGAGTTGCACTGGGAGAGGCAGATAGGCAACACTTGAACAAAACATTTCTGAATTTGACAATTGTTAGTCGAAGCTTGGGAAGTGGAGAGATGTATTCAAAATTTGAAACCTATGATACTCCTATATGTTGCTTCATCAATATTCAGCTAATTTCAGGACACTAACCAAGACTATTACAGGAAAAAAATTATAAGCTGTAACACAACGTCAAATAATTTATGAGGGTAAAGAACAAGCTGCTGGGGAAACTCAATATCTGTGGGGGGAAATGAAAAGATGATGTTTCCGGTTGGGACCCTTCTTCAGAATAATGGAACAATATTTTGGGTCAGAACTAACATCACCATTTATATAGGTGCCTCACAGGGAAATGTTTATCAGAAAACCCAATGTTTACTGGAGTTTTACTCATCCAATGTTTGTTAAGATAATGCCAATATCCTTAATTTTGCAAACCGTCCAAACCTAAGTGTTGAACTTCAAACTCAATTCAAGTTAATCAAGTTAAATTAAGTTTATTATGCAGAAGTATGGTGAGGTACAGGTACAAGTAAAGTTTTACAACAAACAAGGCATTGGTTCAAAAACATAATTTAGAAAAAGCAAGCCCATGGTAGGGCAAGAGGTGAACCAATTGTCTATTGTTGTGGTAGGCTTAGGGTTGGGTCGGTTGGTTCAAGAACCTGAGGTTTATAGGAAATTAGTTGTTCCTGAACCTGGTGATGTAGGACTTCAGGACAACTTATTAAACTAACAGGTTTCTTCCTTTATTCATTTGATATGTATAAATGAGAAAAGGGCATGACCTGGATAGTGGCAATCCCTGATGATAGATAATTCCTTTTGAGGCAGCACCTCATGTAGAGGCTTTCGATGGAGGGGTGGGTTATATCTATGATTGACTATGCATCATGCATTGTAATTGTCTCTGTAAAGAATCAATCACAGACGTTTTTTGTTTCCTTTAAAATTATTCTCAGATCTGTCACAATATTTTGAATTACCACTGTAAGGTTCATTATATATGTTTTTTAATTTCCTTGCTGAACTCAGCAAATGCCCTTTCAGATAATCTCTCCAGTTTCCACTCAACACCAGCTCGAATGCATCAACAAATTTATTGGAAAAATATTCACGGATCACTCTCTCTCTCCAATTTCACTCAATTTCAACCTGTTTGTGATTCAATTTGGTAACATCGCATTCATCCATTCCCACAGGTTTTATTCAATAGGTTTGAAGCAGAGAGTACTTTAAAGAACCAGAGGAAAAATTAAAAAGAAAAATCTGTAGGAAATTATTAAGAGCTGAATGTATTGCTTCAAAGAGTCATGGAAGCACACTGTATCACAAATGGAATTTATGATGAGATATATAAAGACTTGCATTTAGAAGGGTCAGGTAAAAGTAGGAAATACACAGTGAATGGTAGGGAGTAATGTGTTTCAAGAGGAACTTGGAGACTAAGTCTTAAGATCCCTGAAAGGGCAATGCAGGTAGATAGGGTAGTAAAGAATACGTAAAGCCATGGGACAGAATACAGAGCAAGTAGTTATGGTACAGCGATATAAAACATTGCCGAGGCCGTATCTAGAATATAGTGTTCAGTTTTGGTTGCTTACTAATCAAAGAACATAATTTCTCTGAAGGAGGTGCACAGGAGACTCACTAGGATGTAGCCTACGATGGAGTATATAAGTTATGATAAGAAACAGGATAGGCTTTGTTTGTTTATCTTTTGAAGGGTTACTAATCATAGTGTGTAAAATAATTCAGAGGTGTTTCGATAGGCTGGACAGTAGGAAATAGTTGTTATTTTAGAGGTGTCTATAAGCAGAGAACATATGTTTAAGGTAAAGAGTAAATGGTTAAGAGGGATATGAGTCTTTTCTTTTTCATTCAGAGGTTGGTTGGAGTTTGGACTAGATTGTTTAAGAGAGTGATGGAGATAGAGACTCTCACAACACTTATATAATATCTAGAGGCGCACCTGATTCAGGGCACAGAAAGCCATGGACCAAGTGCCGGTAAAGGGAAATAATATCGATGGGTATTTGACGGTTGGCATGAATATGTCAGGAGAAAGGGCCTGTTTCTGCAACATGTGGCAATATGATTCTCTGACACATTTAATAGTAAGTTTCAAAACAAAATTGTATATATATTTTTTTTCCTTAAAACAAAGGCATACTTTAACTTTGTACTCATTGTTTAGAGCAGAGGTGTCAAACTACCCAGCCTGCGGGCCAAATCCGGCCTGTGACGGGGTTCAATCCGCCTGCGGGATGATTTGGGGGAAAAAAAAGTATATTCATTTTGTGTTTTGTTTTGTCAGATTTTAATATAAATGCAGCCAGCGCTGTTAGATTATACACAGAACGTGAGCTACATGACCGCTTAAACTCGCAGGAAATATGAATTTTGCGCAGAAGGAAAATGCAGGCCTGATCTGCAGCTGACACCTCCTCACTCCCCAGCTCCCGGGGGTGGGTGGAAGCTACGCCCATATCCGACCATGCGGTGACACGGGCGGGAAGGGGCCGGCACTGGGGAAGGTGGGGAGTCTCAGCGTTGTACAGAGACCACCACCATGTACCTGAGAACCAGGTGAGTGCATGGATAGAGGCAGGTGGGAAGTCGCTGTAGTGTGAATGGGGCCGCAGCCAGTGATCCAAAATCTGAAATGCTCTCCAGGGTGGGGGCTCTGGGTTGGGTTAAGATTAGGTGGGATGTGAGACGTGCTGGTAGTTATGCGGGAATAGGGAAGAGAAGGGAGAAGGTGGTGGTAAAGGAAGGGGAGGGGGAGCAGATGAGGGGAGGATTTTTTTTAGGGATATGGAAGGGAAGAGAGGGTGTCGAGGGAGGGGAGTGGGGGAATAGGTGGTAAAGAAAGGAAGTAGGGAGGGAGGGGGTGAGGAAGGGAGCAGATGAGAGGAATGGTGTTTAGGGATGAGGGAAGGGAGGGGATTTAGGGACGACGTAAGGAAAGAGAGAGGATGAGGTAAGGGAGGGGAGTGGGGGAGTATTTGGAAGGAAGAAAAGGGATAGGCTGTGGAAAGGGAGAGGGCAGGTGAGGGAGAAGGTGAGGGTAGTGAAGGACATGAGAGGTGAGGGGAGAGGATGTGAGGGGAAGGAAGAAAGACATAGGAGAAGGATGGGGAGCGGGGCCTTCAGGTGAGATGATGGACATATCATCTTTCATTCATGCCAGGTAGCTGCTGTATGGCTGTTCACCACCCAGCCAGCCCATTGTGGGCCAAACATAAACACTGTATTGTAGGAAGACCATAAGACAGGGGAACAGAATTAGGCCATTTAGCCCATCAAGTCAACTTTGCTATTCAACCATGGCTGATCTATTTTCTCTCTCAGCCACATTTTATTGTCTTCTTTCTCCCTGTAACCTAATCAAGACCTATCAATCTCTGCCTCAAAAATACCCAATGCCTTGGCCTCCACCACTGTCTGTAGCAATGAATTCCACAGATTCACCACCCATTCCTCCTCATCTCCATTTTGAATGTATGACCTTTTATTCTGGTGCTGTGACCTCTGGTCCTAGACTCTTCTATTACTGGAAACATTATTTCCGCATCCACTCTACCTAGGGCCTAGATACCAATAATAAAAGCAATGCTTACTAGGCAATCTTCTTTATAAGAAACAAAATTTGTAAAGTGAAACACTTTGTAGTTATAGCAAAGTCTGAGACACATGAGAGCAGGTTGAAAAACAAAGGCAATGAAAGAGTGTGCGTTCGCGCGTGCACAAGTGATCCGGCCCGCATGAAGTCGCATTTTGCTCATTCTGGCCCATGACTTAAAATGAGTTTGACACTCCTGGTTTAGAGGAATCTATATTATTTTTCTCCTTTAAGATACTCATTTTGAGTGCCTCCAATATATCCCAAACTATCTAAACATCACATTTTGTTTGATAATGATTGACAGGCTTTGGGAATTATATTACATTAAGTGGACAGTGTAAATATTCTTGCTGATCCATTAGTTACAATCTCCATCACACCTGTGCTCTCTGCTACATATTCCTCCAACATGGACGGCATGGTAGTAGTCGATGTGCAGTAGAGTTGCTGCCTTACAGTGCCAGGGACCCGGTTCGATCCTGACTTGTGGGCTTATCTGTTCGGAGTTCATACATTCTTCCTGTAACCTGCGTGGGTTTTCTCTGAAATCGTCCGTTTCCTTCAACACTCCAAAGACGTACAGATGTGTAGGTTCATTGGCTTCGTATAATGTATAATGTAAAATTGTCTTTAGTATGTGTAGGGTAGTGTTAACGTGCGAAGATCGCAGGTCGGTGCAGACTCGGTGGGCCGAAGGGCCTGTTTCCGCGCTGTATCTCTAAACCTAAACTGAAAATATTGTCCTTGCTGCATTCCCCTTTCCATCTTCCCCATTTCCATATTCCCTTAATCCACAGAAGGATGCTATTCAGCATCTCAAGTTCCTGTCTGTTCTCAGAGCATTCGCATCATTGCCATCCATTCCACTTGCTTTCCTGCAATGTATTATGTTTCAGATGCCCATTCAACTTCCTCCTGAACAGCCACCTATAGTAGATTTACAGCTTTCACCTGGGGTTATAGGAGCTGTGAAGTGGGGTTCGAGGAGTGTTTGATGCCAGGTTAGTATGCTGCCGATTAGGGATTGGGATAGGTATTAGGAATCAGGTTTCCAAGTAGTTGAAGGGGTGTTTGGTGACCATGTCAGAAAATAAATGTTTGATTTCAAAGGATCAGGATTAGTATATCACTGAAGATTAATGGGTTTTGGCAGGGTGGCATTCAGTTCAGCAGCAGGGGTGGGTGTCTGATGAGAGCAGAGAGATACAGGGGACTTTTACAAGTTTGTTTTCCAGTTCCAGTCAGGGACCTGCTTCTGCAGAATCTCTTTTAATCACCCTGTTGCTGAGGAAGCGGTGCAATTTAATTCCAGTTCCGCAGAGAGTATCGTTGACAAGTGCACCTCAGAACAATGTGCATGCATTTCCCAGGCAGCAGTCTGAAGAAGCGCTGAGTGAGGAATGCAGAATGCATTACACGCCTGAAATGGAAATTATATCTCCAGTATGTTTGTGATCCGTGGTTGGATGCCTTATCTCAAATTTCTTGGTTGTTTTGTTTGCTTCCTCTAAAGCACTTTGGAATAACCCATGGCTATAATTGTTACTAAACACAAGTGCATATTAACATTGTGGTCAAGTTTTTGCCTACTACTCTGGGGTCCAGAATACTGATCAGGTGAAAGTTGGAATTCCACCATATCTCCAGGGGAGTTTAAATTCAAGTGATTAAATAATTCGGGAGAAACAAAATCTCGTAACAGTAATGGTGACCATGAAACTGCGAATGTCATTTAAAAAAAATTATATTGTTTAAGAATGTCCTTCAGGAAAGAAAGGTAGACACAAAATGTCAACATCTGGTGTAGAAATTATTTATTGATTTATTGTTTTTATTTGAAAACCTCCAGTCATTTCAATTAATTATTTACAGACACAAAATGATGGAGAAACTCAGCAGGACAGGCAGCATCTCCGGATGGAATGAATGGGTGACATTTCGGGAGCAAGACATTTCTTCAGAAGAAGTGTTTCGGCACATAACATCACGTTTTCCTTCTATCCAGAGATGTTGCCTGTCCCACTGAGTTACTCCAGCATTCCCTGTCTATCTTCAGTGTAAACCAGCATCTGCAGTTACTTCCGACTCAATTAATCTTTTCCTTTGTCCTGCTGATTGTCTGATCTCACCACTTGAGTAATCCCCTACTGTGAATTGCCTTTACATGCCTCACTACTCATGCAAAATCTTATTTGACATGGACAGGGGCTTTCATTCGAACAATAAGCAAAGAGGTTAGCATGCCTTATCTGTGAGGTGTCCAGATAGATTACGGTTTTGTAAATTCAATCCTGCAGTGATAGTCTGTGCTGAGTTAATTTATCTTTTCAAGTGTTGATGGAGAGAAACAAGAATCAATTCATATCCTGAAGAGGGAAAATCAGCTTGCTCGAAAACAACACTTACCCCGAGGCCTCTTCTTGTCACTGAAACCATGGTTTATGGTCCAGGCCTAACATTTCCCTATGCTCCAGCTGGCAAGGTCGGTTTCAACCTTATTAAGACACAAATGATCCATAACATGCTCATACCATGTTAAGACCTCAGGTCCAACCACATTCTCATATAAACACATTGACCTCATTTGACATAGTTAGTTATGAGATTTAAATCCTTACCTTTAAATCATCTTAAGTTCTTAACCATCATTGTTACTCTGGCCTTATAACCTTCATTTATGATCTTAATTAGCCTCCATTTCTGATCTCTATTTTGCTCTTTGTTACCCACTCCTTCCATCACACTAGGAACATTTTCTTCACCTCTGACCCATCCATTCTCTGGAACTACATTCTACACATGGCTTATCTGGTCCGTCCCCCTTTCTCTGAGCCCACTTTTGCTCCTTTCCAGCCTTAGCCTTCTATTTCTCTGTTGTCCACAGTTGCTTGTCATCCTCTGGCAAGCAAGGCAGAAACTACACCTTGATTCATGGAGAAGACAAGCCCAGAAATACCCTTTACAGAAGTTGCAATGTCCTATTTGCTGAAGCAATTTTAGCTAATCAGTGCTCAATATTATCATCTCAAGGGGCAATGTTTTGCACTGGCAGGATTAGAGGTAGTGGAGACATGACAAAAAGCATTGCCACAGGACTGGCAATCGAGATGCATTTTAATTATCCTTGCTGTTATTAGCTCCCGGCAATATAATTGATTAGCTGACAAGAGATTTGGGTTTTACAGTATTAGAAGCAGCCAATAAATAAAGACTCTTGCCCTGAGTTATGACAAAACTTTCATTTGGAAGGCTGCTTCGGATAGTTAAAATTGAGATTGTAAAGTTGTAATTGAAGAATTATGTTTGTTATACTAAAATATTTTTGAAAAATTAAGTAATCAATTATAGAGAATAATTAAGTTTAGAGGGAAAAAAAAAATCACTGAAAATGCATCAGGTTTCATTCACTATGCATTCACTGAAAATGCAGAGCTTTCGGTTGAAGAATTATAAATATAAACAAAATTCAAGGCACAAGAAACTGCAGATGCTGAAATCTTGAACAAACAGCAAAGTACTCGGGAACTCAGTTGGTCAGGCAGCACTTGGGGAGGAAATGGACAGATGACATTTCGGGTCAGGTCGGGTCCCTTCTTCAGACTGATCAGAGTAGAGGGGAGAAGGAGGATAAAGCTTGGCAAGTGAATGTTCAGTATTATACAGAAAATTAATATTTTATTATGAATCAAATATATTTTAAATTAAACAATAAAAAACATAATAATCCAAACTGATACACTGCGGAGTGTGTGCTGCATTTCAATGGAGATGTCAAATTGAGGCCCTGCCTGGCTTTTCAGGAGAGGAGGACATAAAATATTCCTGCCTTTATATCCACGGTAATCAATCGAGTCTTTCTGTGCCCGTTTCCATGCTGTATGACTCTGTAGAATAGACCAGTTTATGTTTAACTGCAACGTCCAAATATATTTACCTCTTGAGCTAGCCCTGGAACCTCTTGGTTCTGTGGCCATCCACCACCTGGAGTTGCCTGTGAGGGGCAACCAAGATTCCAGGTAATCCATTCTGAGGTCCTGCCCCAGCAAAGCTCTGATAGTCTGTGACTGCGTAAACTGCCAGAATTCACCTTCACTAATTTTTGAGGAGGCAGCATCTGTGAAAAGAAAAACAAAACCATTTCAGATCAGAAGTGAGAAAGAGGAGACCAAAAACACCTCTACTTCCTGAGAAGATTGCGGAGATTTGGTAATTCAAGCAAACCAAACTGAGATGCTGATACTTTCTATGGTGCATCTGGAGTAGTTGGTAAGAGTTGTTGGAGATTTGGGAATTCCCTTACTCTTTGAAGGAAATAAATATGTTCTTGTGCTTTTTTAACCGTAACTTCAATATGGTTGGTTCAGGACAAATTGTTGGCAATATTTATGCCTAGGACCGTGAACCATTTTTCGTTTCATCCCTAAAAATCTTACCTACACCTTTCAACTGGTTATGTTTCTTTCATAACATGGCGACAATAATTATATGTAATATTTTAAGTGCTGTTTCACCAAAGTTTGATAATTTAACCTAACTTTCTTTATATTAAATTAAATCCACTGGAAATGAACAATACCCTTTAATTGGTTTTTTTATGAACTTGCTGAGGCCAACTTTTCATAATTGATGTAATCGTACTGCAAAATTGTTTTGTTTCTTTGTTTCACCTGGACTGGCATCTAAGTAATAGATGACCTGTCCGTTTTTCCTACCAAATTACAGTTTTGCTCCAGCGTTGGCAAAAATGTAAAGAAAAATAATCCGGAACAGAACAAGACTTGAACAAGTGTGGATTAATTAGAGAAAATAAGCATATATTTGTTAAATACAATGGTCATCCAACAAGATAGGGCATTTTTATGAAGTAACAGACTGTCAATGAGGGAAATGTAGTTGATGTAAACTATTGTAAACCTCCGATAACCTGGCATGCGTGTGATTTTGATGGTAATGAATTAGCAGATTTTTTGGACTGAATGTTTTTCATATTAATAACCCAATGTTCAGACATTATAAATGATAGGTGACTTGACATTCTTCTTCATAATTATCAATGATGAACTTTATAAAGTCAATATCCTTGACGTGGGCTCAGAGGGCATAAGGGCTTGTTTTTGTGCTGTATTTCTCCATGACAATGGATATGATATTTGCTCATTAAACAATATGCAAAATAAATGATCAATGCATTTACTTCAATCTTTATGGGAACTTTTTATGCACAGGCATACATACTTCCCACAATAACTGCAACAGTATCTACACTTCCAAGCTACTTTTCTTCGCACTGGTCTGAAATGAGATATTATGCTTTATTTTCCAAATAAATATAAATAAATGGGCATAAGAAAATCAAATGAAATTTGAAAAAAATCAAAAAGCCATTTCATAATTTTGAGAATCATGGGAAATACAGGATATGTTTCTGTTGTAATTTTCCAGTGGATTAGCAGAGGAAATTATTTTTCATTGCACATTGTATCACATAATGTTTCCGCTATTTTCTGTTCCCAATGGTAAGGGATTTAAAAATTGAATGTATTTAATTGACTTGCATCCAGCATTCAAGTCATGTTATGTCCAAATTTAGTTCAGTTTAAAGATACAATGCGGAAACAGGCCCTTCGGTCCACCGAGTCCGCACCGACCAGCGATCCCCGCACATTAATACTATCCTACACATACTAGTGACAATTTACACATACACCAATCCAATTAACCTACAAACCTGTACATCTTTGGAGTGTGGGAGGAAACTGAAGATCTCGGAGAAAAACCATGCGGTCACGGGAAGAACGTACCAACTCCGTACAGACAGCACCCGTAGTCGGGATCAAACCCGGGTCTCCGTCGCTGCAAGCGCTGTAAGGCAGCAACTCTACCGCTGCTTCACTGTGCACCAAATTGATGAATATCTTTGGTAAAGAGTGAGGTAGAAAATAAATATGTATCCAATATTTTGAAATCCTGTGAATCCACATGAGTGAACTGTTATGTTACTGAGAACATGAATCTACCACTAACTATTCCAGGAAAAAGGAGAACTGCTTATTGACAGTGCAGATAACTGTCCCAAATCTGAGCATGACACATCATTATTAACTACATGTGTAAGAAGGAACTGGAGATGATGGTTTAAACCAAAGAGAGACACAAAAAGTTGGAGTAACTCAGTGAGACAGGCAGCATTGTCTGGCGAGATGGAATGGGTGATGTTTCTGGTCGAGAAGGGTCTGAAGAAGGGTCTCGACCCGAAACGTCACCCATTGCTTCTCTCCAGAGATGCTGCCTATCCCACTGAGCTACTCCAGCCTTTTGTGTCTATTATTAACTACATGTCCACCTGTTGGTTAATGACCTGACAGGCTGTTGAATAATCACATGACACTCGCGGCATTGTTCTAGAACTCCCAAGTACCAATTATTGCCCAGGCAATGTGTTCATTATTACAAAGAGAACAAACATTTAAATCACCGTGAATACACAGCAGTTAAAACAATGAATATTGAGTTTACAATAAAATGTGTGTTTCTTCATGCATATATGCAAGACAATTAATTATGTTCTAATTAGCATTTCCTTTCATGATTTTTGAAACGCTTTTTGCATTTTCTTTATCTAAATTAACAGATTGTGTTTGCTCCAAATCAGCAGATGCCTAAACCCTTACTTTGGATTAGCATTGACCTTAATCCCTTGTGAGGGGCCTCCACGTCGACTCTGAACTGATGCTAATGCTATTACTGATGAACCAAAGTGCCTGCAGCCTATTGTGTTGCAAAATTCCTATTTTGTCAGTTACATTTTGTCTTTCTCACATCTGTACGGGAGAGTGAAGGGCCTGTCCCAGTTACACGATTTTTTAAGGTGACTGCCGGCGACTGTCAAAGTCGTAGCAGATCGCCAAAATTTTATTTTACCCTACGACAATGACCATGACAATGCTGAGTCAGGTCGATACAAGTTACTTTTTTTTGTGAAACTGGCACCTGGCTAACAGATTACACCTTCTTCGGAAACATCGCGAAATTCCCATGCTTACCTGATCGTCAAACTGTTGCCTCCAATCTACCTGTCAAATGTCCTGACGGTAAATAAATTGGTTAAACAAAACTATCTTCTGGTATTTTCAAATGCCTTTTCTTAATTTAATATTACATGCTTCTGAATGCCACTGCGACAACCTAGCAAACCTGGGGACAGCATGCGACAGCGCCCGCAATAAGCTACGATACCTGGCGACAAGCCAGCTGTCGCCAAGAAATTTATATCTGGAAAAAATTTCCGCAACGCGCCGAGATCTGCTACGATTCATTGAAGACTCCTCATGATCATGCCCACGACACCCCGGCGAATGTTTGGCGACAGCCTAGTCGCCGGCAGTCGCCTTAAAATTGCCTAAGTGGGACAGGCCCTTGAATCATACCTTAAACAGCTGTGACACCCTTTGGAATCAGGATGGCAACGTAAACTCAACCTCTTTTCTGGCCAAAGCACAGTTTGTTTAACTTCCAATAGACACTTAGTTGTGACTCCTATGAAGACAATAAATTGTTTTTGAATGTCAATTGAATAACATGTTGGAGTAAGTAATTATTCCCATTACTGCAACCAAACCAATTACTGATCGATCTCCTTGATTGAACTGAACAAGAGTTTTCAATTGTTGACTCGCTTCAAGTACCATGCATTCCTTTTAGAGACACTTTTTGACTGCAAGCAGGTGTTTTCCCAATACCATCAACCTCAGCAGTATCTGCTGGGTTTTGTGTCCAACTGTCATTTCAATTTTGTCAACAGGATGCCAGAAAATTTGGTGGAAAAAGTCAGTCAGCTATCTACTTTCCACCAAGGAGGCTATCAATTTTCCACCATGGGTGACAAAATAGCACACCGGGTAGAGCTGCTGCATCACAACACCGGAGACCCGGATTCAATCCTGACCTCGGGTGCTATGTGCATGGAGTTTGCATGTTTCCCTGTGGCCATCATAGGTTTCCCCCAGGTACTCCACTTTCCTTCCCACATCTGCAATACGTGTGGGTTTGTAAGTTAATTGTCATCTGTAATCGCCCCCAGTGTGCAATGAATGGATGCGAAAGTGGGATAATGTAGAACTAGTGTGAACGGGTTGATGGATGTTCAGAATGAATTTGATGGGCCGATGGGCCTGTGTCCATGCTGCATCTTTCAGTCAAGCAATGATTAAGCTGCCAGACAAGCTGCAGTGGACGTAGGTGCTGTGTGAGGAATATCAGAACAAAACAAAAACTGCTTTGTTGAAACATGCCTGTCATACTAAATATGTCATGCTGTCTAACATACTGTAAATCTTATGTCATTTATATCTTCCATTCATTTCTACACAACTTTAAGATATTTATTGTTCCTGACCTCAGGAGTTACCCTTCCCTGTATTCAATTACTCTCAGAATTATTGAATAATTTATCACTCCACCTTTCACTCCTTGTACATCTTCCTGGTGTACAAACTGTATTTCTTGGTCTTGTGGAAGGGTGGTGGGGAACCAGGATACCCTGCCAGCAGAGATGTCCTGCTGAATTTAATGTCAGAGAGTCATAGAATCATACTGTGTGGAAACAGGCCATTTGTCCCAATAAGTTTGTTAATGAAATCAAACATCCATTTGTACCAATCCCATTTTATTTTTCTCACATTCCCATCAACACCTTGCTGATTCTACCATTCATTTCCACATCAGGGACAATTTACCCACATTCTTGGGATATGGGGGAAAACCGATCACTTGGAAAAGTTCCATGAGAACACAAGGAGAACATCAAACCCCCACGCAGAGAGTACCAGAGGTTGATTGAAACCGGATCACTGGAGCTGCGAGGCAGTATTCTAATAGTTCTTCCTCTGTGCCACCAGAATCTGATATTTAAAAGTGGGTTTTTTTCTGTTTCTTTCTAGTAGCTTACCATACTGAGAAGATATCATTTGAGTTGGAAACCCTGAACTGATGCACCTCCTCTTTGGGCCAGAGAACAAAGGTAAAGTCATCAGAAGATTGAGGCCACTGCGAGGAGATTGTGCATGTTGAAGTGATAGGCATTTATTGCAGGGGAATCATTGATGTTTGTCAAGGACCATAGATCCTATGATTACAAAGGGATCATGAATATCCTAAGGTGAGGAAAATAGACAATAGACAATAGACAATAGGTGCAGGAGTAGGCCATTCGGCCCTTTGAGCCAGCACCACCATTCAATGTAATCATGGCTGATTATTCTCAATCAGTAACCTGTTCCTGCCTTCTCCCCATACCCCCTGACTCCGCTATCCTTAAGAGCTCTATCTAGCTCTCTCTTGAATGCATTCAGAGAATTGCCCCCCACTGCCTTCTGAGGCAGTGATTTCCACAGATTTATAACTCTCTGACTGAAAACGTTTTTCCTTATCTCCGTTCTAAATGGCCTACCCCTTATTCTTAAACTGTGGCCCCTGGTTCTGGACTCCCCCAACATTGGAAACATGTTTCCTGCCTCTAAGGTGTCCAACCCCTTAATAATCTTATATGTTTCGATAAGATCCCCTCTCATCCTTCTAAATTCCAGTGTATACAAGCCTAGTCGCTCCAGTCTTTCAACATATAAAAACACTTTATCAGGTTGATTGTGGAGACTCAATGGAAAGTGTCTCCCAACATCTTTTAACTGGGCTGGAGTAATATTGTGGAGATCTGAAGAGATCATGGAGTTTGGTGGAGATTACGGTTTTAAGGAGCATTGTCATGGTCCAAATGGATTCTCAAAGAAATCATGGAGCCGAAGCAATTGAAGGGGAATTGTGTCAGGTCGTTGTGGAGAAACCATGGCAGAGTGGGGGCGGTGGTGAGACTTTGCATTGTTGGGTGCTGTGGTGAATCCCCCCTGCTTCGCTTGGACCACAAGCAGTGATGGAATGACACCTTCTAACTAATCCCACACTTTACCACAATTCAAAATACAGGCTTCCTGAAACTTGTGAAAACTGGACCACAGTAAAAAATCTGAATGTATTCTACAATCTGAGGCCTGATTCTCATTTGCATAATCAAATCTGAGCAAATGCGACATCCATCTCCAAAACCCCTCTGTTAAAATCAGTAATGGGTGTGTTCACGACAGGTGAACGTCAATATTCATTAAATATGTAGGAAGGAACTGCAGATGCTGGTTTAAACCGAAGATGGACACAAAAAGCTGGAGTAACTCAGCAGGACAGGCAGCATCTCTGGAGAGAAGGAATAGGTGATGTTTCGGGTCGACTCTGAAGAAGGGTCTCGACCCAAAATGTCATCCATTCTTTCTGTTCAGTAATGCTGCCTGCCTGTCCCACTGAGTTACTCCAGCTTTTTGTGTCAACGTTTATTAAATGATCCACTTCTATCTGTCGTACAGTGAGGGGAGGTTAAAATTCCACTACCTCAGTTCAATGTGCACTATTTTAATTTTCAATAGATTAGACGGCATGTATTTCCTTGCATGAAGCAGAATTTAAATTGACCATTTCTGTGAGGCATCTTGCTTATGTATGGATTCCGGTCACAATTCGAAAGCTACTTTCTTCTTGATCTGTTTTAATTTCGAGTACACGATATTGCATACTTTGATTTTCATTGACTTTTCCACTTCAAAATGACTGTGGTCTGCACAGAGTCTCACAGGACTGTGTGAGGCCTGAGTGCATGAGTCACATATTTCCTTTTTAATTAATTCAGTGAATCTTTTGATACGATTACAGTTGAATAGATTAAATGCATTGTTTACAAACTTATCTTCATAACTCTAACTGTTTTAAAGATAGAGTCATAGCGTCTTAGAGTGATACCATGTGGAAACAGGCCTTTCGGCCCAACTTGCCCACACCGGCCAACAATATCCCAGCTACACTCGTCCCACTTGCCTGCGCTTGGTCCATATCCCTCCAAACCTCTCCTATCCATGTACCTGTCTACCTGTTCTTAAACAATGGGATAGTCCTAGCCTCAACTACCTCCTCTGGCAGCATGTTCCATACACCCACCAACCTTTGTGTGAAAATGTTACCCCTCGGATTCTTATTAAATCTTTCCCACTTCACCTTGAACCTACATCCTCTGGCCCTCGATTCTCCTACTCTGGGCAAAAGACTCTGTACATCTACCCGATCTCGTCCTCTCATGATTTTGTATACCTCTATAAGATTTCCCCTCATCCTCCTGCGCACCATAGAATAGAGACCCAGCCTACTCAACCTCTCCCTATAGCTCACACCCTCTTTTCCTGGCAACATCCTCGTAAATCTTTTCTGAACCCTTTCAAGCTTGACAATATCTTTCCTATAACATGGTGCCCAGAACTGAACGCAATATTATAAATGTGGTCTCACCAATGTCTTATACAACTGCAACATGACCTCCCAACTTCTATACTCAATACTCTGACTGATGAAGGTCAAAGTGCCAAAAACCTTTTTGACCACCTTATAAACCTGCAACTCGACATTCAAGGAAACATGCACCTGTACGCCTAGATCCCTCTGCTCTACAACACTACTCAGAGGCCTACCATTTACTGTGTAGGTCCTGCCCTTGTTCAACATCCCAAAATGCAACACCGAGCACCAAAATGCAACAAGATATAAAATATATATGATTTATAAGGTTTTACTATGTGTAAAATCAGCTGGTTTGGTGACAGTGCAGAGTAAAGTAAAACCTCTTTGTAGCAGACTATTGGGGGAGGGAAGGAGGGGGGATTGATGTCCATTATTGCTGATTGTGCTGTAACTGAGTAAGGTATTATTATTGCATCAGGAAGCAAAGGACTGCAGATGATGGTTATTACACCACAGGACAACAGGACACAAACTGCTGGAGTAGCTCAGTGGGTAATGACTGGTTGATTCTTTGGACTGATGCAGTCTGCTGAGTTACTCCAGCACTTTGTGTCATTTGACCTTAAAACTAATCACCCACCTTTCCACTGGTCTGTACCAGCGAGCCCTAGTTCAACCACCTCACGGCGCGGTTGAAGCGACTGTTGTTGCGGCTCACATTATCATCCCTCGGGACAGAGATTTCTTCGGGCCATCGCCACCGATAGGACGCCCTCGGACACTGTGGGGCTTCCTCCCCTCTCCCCATTTCCTTCGCTTTGTCCGCTCCCTGTTCCACTGTTCCTCCTTTTCCCAAAACTTTGACCACTCTGCCACTCCCAGGTCTATGGCTGCCTCCTCTGCCTTCTCCCCCACAGTCACCGACATCTTCCAAAATGGAGTTTATTGGTGACTCTGTGGGGGAAGGATGAGGAGGTGGCAGTGGAAGGGGGGAGGGGGAGGAGAGGTCATGAACAGAACAACGGGAAAAGGAGGAGGAGGAGGAGGAGGCGGAGGTGACAAACCACTAAAGGTGTGGACACTTATGCAAAAGTAGAAAATTTAAAACTCCCTTAAGTGTGTATATGGTTTTGCAGCAATAATTGTTGTTACCCTTGATATAATTGTTAGTTTTCCTGCAGTCATGGAGTTGCACAGCATAGAAACAGACCATTCAGCCCACCATGTCCATGCAACCTCTTTTGTCCCTCAATTCAATTTTCCCACAACAGGGTTCATATTCTTCTATCTTTGCCGATTCAGTGCCTTTATAAATGACTTTTAAAGAGTGGTTGTATCTGGTTCCACCTTCTCCTCTGGTGGTGAGATTGTTTAGCTTTAAGATCGTTTTGAATAAAGGCAGGATGGGCCCTGGAGTTAAAATTCTAAATTGAGACAAGGCCAACTTTGAAGGTATTAGACAAGAACTCGCTCAAGTTGATTGGAGCAGGTTGTTTGCAGGAAAATGAACATCTGGAAAGTGGGATGTTTGTATCTGTGTGCTGATAGGAGTTCAGGACTTGCATGTTCCAGTTAGAGTAATCAAGGCAGATTGGCATAAGGATGCTTGGATGACTAGAAAAATTCGAGCTCTCATCAAGAATAAGAAGAAGTCCTGGGACATGAAGCATGTTCCTATCATAACATTTCAGACATTTGGACAGGTACATGGATAGGATATGTTTAGAGGGTTATGTAACAAGGACAGAGATGGCCGGCAAGGGCAAGTTGGGCCGAAGGGCCTGTTTCCATGCTGTATAACTCAATGATTCTACGACAGGTATAGGCACTTCGGATAAAGTGTATTCCTGGAGGAGTTTTGCGAACTAAGGAGTAAGCTAAAGATGTAAATCAGGAGGGCAAAACAGGGGCTAGAGATAGCTCTGGCAGGTAATATTAAGGATAATCCCAAGATTTTATAAATAAATTACCGGAAAAAGGGTAACCAGAGAAAGAATAGGACCCCCTCAGGAATCCAAACGGTCATCTCTGAGTGGAACCACAGGAGATGGGCAAGGTCATCAATGGGCAAGGTTTCTCCTTTGTTTTTACCGTGGAGTAAGACATGAAGATAAGGAATTTGGGGCAGTAAATGGAAGTGCCTTGAGGGCAGTCAGTATTACAGCCTAGGAGGTGCTGAATGCCCAAATTCTCTCGGGCCTGGTCAGATATGTCTGATGACACTGTGCAAAGCTAGAGAAGAAATTGCAGGTGGCCTGGCTGAGGTTTATGAGTCATAATTAAATACAGGTGAGGTGCCAGAAGGGTGGAGGTTGGCAAATGTTCTGCCCCTATTTAAGAAGGGCTGCCAGGCCAAGCCTGGGAACTATAAGCCAGTGAGTCTAACATCTGTGGTTGAAAAATTACCAGAGAGTTGTCTGAGGGATTAGATATACTAGCATTTAGATATGTGGAGATCTGTCCTTTTCCTTTGCTTCAGCCACTGGACTCCGCATGGGCTTTGCAGCATTGTGTGCTAGGCACATGCTTGAGGCTTTCTCTCTTTCTTTCCCACACCTGCTGACCGCGAACGAGAAGTCGAACTCGACAGATAGATAAGGGCTGATTGGGGATAGTCAGCACAGTTTTGTACATGGGAGATTGTGTCTGACAAATCAGATTGAGTTTTTTGAAGATGTAAGCAAAAAGGTTAATGGGGACAGAGCTGGAGACATTGTATATATGGATTTCAGCAAGGCATTTGGCAAGGTTCCGCATGGTAGTTTGCTCTAGACGATTACATTGCACAGATCCAAGGAGAGCTTGCTGATTGGATAGAAAAGTAGCTTCATGGAAGGAAGCAGAGGGTGATGGTGGAAGGCTGTTTTCCAGACTGAAGACCTGTGATTGATGTGCCTCAGGGTTCAGTGGCTGGCCCATTGCCTTTTGTCATCAATAGTTTTAATGAGAACCAAGGCATGATTAGTAGTTTTGCAGATGACACTGAAGTGGGTTGTACTGTAGATAGCAAATATAGTTATCAAAGGCTACAGCAGGATATTGATTTGTTGGGCAAGTGGGCAGAGGAATGGTTAATGGTGGTTAATGCAGATAAGTGTGAGGTGTTGCATTTTGGAGTCTAACCAGGGCAGGACTGTAAATGGCAGGGTCGCTGGGGAGTGTTGTGGGGAGGGATCTAAGAATGCAGGTACATAATATCTTGAAAGTGGTGTCACGGGTAGATAAGGTGGTCAAGAAAGCTTTCGACGCATTGGCATTCATCAGTCAGTGTTTGAGTATAGAAGTTGCGATGTTATGTTACAGCTGTACAAGGTGCAGGTGTGGCCACATTTGGAGTATTGTTTTCAGTTTTGATCACCCTGTTATGGGAAAGATGTTGCACAGCTGGAAAGAGTGTAGAGCAGATTTACAAGGATGTTGCCAGGACTCAAGTCCCTGAGCTACAGGGAAAGGTTGGGCAGATGAGGACTGTGCTGCTTGGAGCGTAGGAGGATGAGAGGTGTTCATATATAAGCATATAAGATCCTGAGGGGAATAGATGGAATAAATTCTTTTAGGGTAGGGTTTTTACTTAGAGTAGGGGAATTAAGAACTAAAGGACATTGTTTGAAAATGAGAGGGGTAAGATCTAATAGGAATCTGAGGGGCAACCTTTTACACAGAGTGGTGTGTATGGAGTGAGCTGACAGAGGAGGTAGTTGAGGTAGAAATTCTGACAACATTTAAAAGGCTTTTGGACAGGTACATGGATAGGAAAGATTGAGAGGGCTTTGGGCTAAACACGTACAGGTGGGACAAGTGCAACTGGGGTACCTTCGGTGGTCATGGTAAGGCAGGGCTGAAGGGCCAGGTTCTGTGTTGCATGACTCTTTAACTCGATGACTCTATCTAGATAGCTACCATTGTGTGTAAGAAAACGTTCATGTCAAATCCCCTTTAAAACTTGAGATACAAGATAATCCAAAAACTGGAGTCTGGAGAAACTGGAGACTGGAGAATCTGAAAGGTGGAGCAAAAAATGAAATGGTGGAGGAACGCAACCAGTTGAAGAGCATCTGTGGGGAGAAAGAAATTGCAAATATTTTGGGTTGAGGCCCCTTGAAAATGCCTACCTTTCACCTTAGTCTCTGCCATGTTGGTACCCTGGCCATGAAATAAAGAAATTGACCTTCTATCCCATTGATACCTCTTATAATGTATATTCCTCAATCAAGTTACCCCCTCAGCCTATCCAATCTCACCTCATATCTAAAGCATTCCAATCAAGGCAACATCTTGGCACATCTCCTCTGCACTCTCTTCAGGGCAATCATATCCTTGAATCAGAATGTCCCAGTTGGTCATTACAGATCGTTAGGGAAATTGGCCCACATTAAAATATTTAAATATCTGGCCCATTCCTGGGAATGGTTGATTACGTGGTCTATGCCCAACTTCTCTTGAACCTGGAAGTGGGTTTTACTGCAGCAAACCAACAAACTGAACTGTAATACCAGGTGAATGTTGAGTGAAAATATGAATTCAAAAGGCAGTGAAGATGGTTGTGAAAGATTGCAACAGGATCTGGGTCGATTGGCCAGGTGGGCAGAGGAATGGTTGATGGAATTTAATACAGAGACCCTGTGAGGTGTTGTATTTTGGGATGTCTAACAAGGGCAGGACCTACACAGTAAACGGTAGGTCTCTGGGTAGTGTTGTAGAGCAGAGGGATCTAGGTGTACAGGGACATATTTCCATGGAGATTGAGTCACAGAGATTGAGCTCGGCCGCGGGCCTTCCATCGCCCGCGGGGCCTTCCATCGCCCACGGGGCCTTCCATCGCCCGGTGCGGCTCGGCCACTGGACTTTACATCGCTGGTGCGGCTCGGCCGCGGGACCTAGCATCGCCCGGCGCGGCCGCGGGACGGTTCAGCGCCAGGTGCGGCTCGGCCGCGGGACCTAACATCGCCCGGCGCAGCTCGGCCGCGGGACTTAGCAGCGCACGGTACGGCCGCGGGGCCTTCCATCGCCCGGCTCGGTCACGGGACGTTTCAGCACCCGGTACGGCTCGGCCACGGGGACTTCCATCCCCTTGCGGGGACTGTGCGGGTCGGTCGGGAACGAGCTGTCTGTCCATGGGCGTGGGGAAGAGAGTGGAAGTTTTGTTGCCTCCATCACAGTGAGGGGATGTTTGGAGTCACTGTGATGGATGTTTGTGTTGGGGTCATGTGTCTTGTGTTCTTTTTTTTTAATGTGACTGCTGGAAAGTAATTTTGTTCGGTACCTCGGTACCGAATGACAAATAAAGCTCTGTATTCTGTATTCTGTATAAGGTGGTCAAAAGGCCTTAGGCACTTTGGCCTTCATCAGTCAGAGTATTGAGTATAGAACTTGGGAGGTCATGTTGCAGTTGTATAAGACATTGGTGAGACTGCATTTAGAATATTGTGTTCAGTTCAGGGCACCATGCTATAGGAAAGATATTGTCAAGCTTGAAAGGGTTCAGAAAAGATTTACGAGGATGTTGCCAGGACTAGAGCTATAGGGAGAGGTTGAGCAGGCTGGGTGTCTATTCCATGGAGCGCAGGAGGATGAGGAGGGATCTTATAAAGGTGTTCAAAATCATGAGAGGAATAGATCGAGTAGATGCACAGAGTTTCTTGCCCAGAGTAGGGGAATCGAGGACCAGAGGACATAGGTTCATGGTGAAGGGGGAAAGATTTAATAGGAATCCGAGGGGTTTCTTTTTCACACAAAGGGTGGTGGGTGTATGGAACAAGCTGCCAGAGGAGGTAGTTGAGGCTAGGACTATCCCATTGTTTAAGAAAGTTAGACAAGTACATAACAGGTACATGGGGCATATAATACCCCATAAATAGGACAGGTTTGGTGGGATATGGACCAAGCGCAGGCAAGTGGGACTAGTGTAGCTGGGACATTGTTGGCCGGTGTGGGCAAGTTGGACCGAAGGGCCTGTTTCCACACTGTATCACTATGACTCTATGCCATGTCACTTAATAAAATGGCCTCTTTGATCTTCATGTAGCTGAAAGCCATGTAAATTCAGCATCATTTGCACCCTGAAATGGAAATTGAACAATCTGTTGGAAAAATCGTTTGAGGTTTAGTCCCATTGCATCATGCTGGTATAGTTCAGTAGCATGAATGATAAAATAATCTAACCTGCTCAAATGTTTCAGCCCTGAGGTTTAATAATTCAAAGGTTGAGAAGGTCACAGCTGAAATGTTCACTTGTATCTCTGCTTTCTGTTTGTCATTTCTTCAGCAACAATGTATTCTGCATTATGGTGCTTGAGTAATATAAAGCAAAAACTTTGCTCTGCTCTCTGGTGAAGGGTGACAAGAACTGTTTTAGCTTTTTTGTCATGGTTTTCATCTTGTCAGAAGAAATAGACCCCGGCTGCAATGGGAATATCAATTCCACAGCAAGAAACATAAAAGACACTGTTCACCACTGTCATCATCAGGTTGATAGCCTGACTGAGCGGAAAACTGGTTTACATCACTGTTACTGTTGACAACTCCAATGTCTTCATGGGACAGTTGAATGTTAGACTCGGCTCACAAACTTCACTCTCTTAATATCTTCTTGCTGTTACTATCACTTGCCAAACATTTTGACTATCTCGTGAACTGTCTAGTTCTGTCTAGTTCTGTCTAACTGTCTAGGAAAAGCATTCCCACGTGGAAAAAAGGACTACAGTTAACTAATCTTTGCCCATCTCCATTTTCAGTCTCTTTTTCATTTCCTTCTTGTTGACATACTCCACAATATGACTGTCTCCTGTGGTAAAATATCTCAGAGTTATTCTGATTAGACCACTGTACTATTACAGGGTAGGGGAAAAAAATCTACATTTACATACACATATCATGATGTCCAAAATGAAGATGAATTACAAATGAACACTGCACTGGGGATTATTCATGGCGAACAATCTTCTCAGTACAGTTGGAAGCAAGGAATGTCGTGTGCCAGGAGTATTAATTAGGAATTTACCCAGGATGTAGAATGTAATTATATTTTCCCATAAAACACAGATTATTCTTTTAGTTTAATATTGTCCAGATACACCAAAACATCTAACATTAGTTTTAAATTTATGTATTTTTTATCAGCTTAATATCCTCCACCTGTTCTTCTTCCAGATATGATGTTTTGTGCAGGGATATACAGTGCATTCAGAAAGTATTCAGATCCCTTCACTTTTTCCACATTTTGCTACGTTACAGCTATATTTTTAAATGGATTAAAAAAAATGTTTTATCATCAATCTACACATAATAAAAAAAGTGAAAACAGGTGTTGAGAAATTTTTGCAAAGTGATTAAAAATAAATAACTGAAATATCACATTTACATAAGTATACAGACCCTTTACTCAGTACTATGTTGAGGCACCTTTGGCAGTGATTACAGCCTCAAGTCTTCTTGGGTATGACGCTACAAGCTTGGCACACATGTATTTGGGTAATTTCTCCCATTCTTCTCTGCAGTTCCTCTCAATCTCTGTCATGGATGGGGAGCTTCGATGCACAGCTATTTTCAGGCCTCTCCAGCGATGTTCGATTGGGTTCAAGTCCAGGCTCTGGCTGGGCCACTCAAGGACATTCACAGACTTGCCACAAAGGCATTCCTGTGTTGTCTTGGCTGTGTGCCAAGGGCCATTGTCCTGTTGGAAGGTGAACCTCTAGCCCAGGCTGAGGTCCAGAACGCTCTGGAGCAGGTTTTCATCAAGGATCTCTCTGTACTTTGCTCCGTTCATCATTCCCTCGATCCTTACTAGTCTCCTAGTTCGTGCCACTGAGAAACATCCCCACAGCATGATGCTGCCACCACCATGCTTCACTGTAGGTATGGTATTGGCCAGGTGATGAGTGGTGCTGCTCGGCATTCAGGCCAAAGAGTTCAATCTTAGTTTCATAAGACCGGAGAATCTTGTTTCTCATGGTCTGAGAGTCCTTTAGGTGCCTTTTGGCAAACTCCAAGTGGGCTGTCATGTGCCTTTTACTGAGGAGTGCCTTCCGTCTGGCCACTCTACCAAAAAGGCACAATTGGTGGAGTGCTGCAGATACAGTTGTCCTTCTGGAAGGTTCTCCCATCTCCACAGAGGAACTCTGGAGCTCTGTCAGAGTGACCATCAGGTTCTTGGTCACCTCCCTGAGCAAGGCCCTTCTCCCCCGATTGCTCAGTTTGGCCGGGTGGCCAGCTCTATGAAGAGTCCTGGTGGTTCCAAAGTTTTTCCATTTAAGAATGATGGAGGCCACTGTGCTGTTTAGGACCTGCAATGCTGCAGAAATTGTTTTCATACCCTTCCCCAGATCTGTGTCTCAACACAATCCTGTCTCAGAGGTCTACGGACAATTTCTTCATCATCATGGCTTGGTGTTTGCTCTGACATGCACTGTCAACTGTGGGACCTTTTATAGACAGGTGTGTGCCTTTCCTAATCATATCCAATCAATTTAATTTACCACTGGTGGACTCCAATCAAGTTGTAGAAATATCTCAAGTATAATCAATGGAAACAGGATGAACATAAGCTCAATTTTGAGTGTTTTAGCAAAGGGTCTGAATACTTATGTAAATGTGATATTTTAGTTATTTCTTTTTAATTACTTTGCAAAAATTTCTAAACAACTGTTTTCGCTTTTTCATTATGGGGTATTGTGTGTGGATTGATGATTAAAAATTGAATTTAATCCATTTTAAGATAAGGCTGTAACGTAGCAAAATGTGGAAAAAGTGAAGGGGTCTGAATACTTTCTGAATGCATTGTATCTCCACAAAAAGTAATCATGTTGTGATGCTGCATACAATGAAGCAGTCTTCGTTGTTTAGTCTAACATCAAAGGCATTTTATTTCCCAAATATGAAGGTTGATACATGGTTATACCATTCATCCACTGTGCTTTCTAATACCATAAAGGGGGCAGAAGTAGGGGCAGGGAGGAGAAAATATAATTTCCTTTGTTTAGTTGTTTTAATCTTCCATTCAGGTTGCCCCAGAATACTTTAAAGCCAATCAAATATATTAAAGAGTAATTAGTGTTTGCAATATAGGAGACAGTGGGATTGCAGCATGTGAAAGCAATATTGTTTAATTTACTGCTTCCATAGATTCCTTTTTTCTTTTTTGAACAGAATAAAAGTGGCTAATGATCAAATGAAGCACCATGGTTATTTGTAATATGTGTTGATATGGAGATCCAGTGGTTGTACTCTAAAACAAATGTTCAACTGATTACAACTCAAGATTATCAAATTCCCTTTTGATTATACATGAAAAAATGAATGATCATCTGCTTAATCATTTTGGTCTGATGTTGCATACGATTCTGCTTTACAAAAAGCACAATGGACAATTATATGTGTTTCCTTAAAGAAATATGATTGAACAGCATTGAAACAAATTCTTTAAAACAATGTGCCTGTACCAACTCTTTCCTAGAGTTTCCTGATTAATCCCTTCACCTATTCTTTCTCACATTTGTATAATTATTCCTTCCATATATTCATTCAATTTTCTTTTCAATATTGCCATTGAACTTGTTTCTAAGCTGTGGAATGAAACTACAAAAATACATAAAAATATAATGTTTCTCATTCTTTTACCAATCTTTTAATTCTGTGCTTTCTCGTTCTAGATCTTAAAACTGAGACTTGTTTCTTCTTGATTCGTTATTTTAAAAGTATCTATAAAAAATTCTCTTAACTGTGCCTCTTTGACAAGAACAACTCCAGCATTATTGGTCTCTCTGTATACCAAGGGTACCTCAATCCTGATACATGTTCTGGTGAATCCCTTCTCTACCCCCTTAATGACATAGTTCTCTTTCTTAATCTAGACAAACATAATTTTCCTTAAACAAATTTACACTGAGCTTTATTTGTTAATCTGTGCTTCTCCAAATGTTCCATTACTTCTCTTGGAAATATTTTCATTCTGAAAATTAGGTTTAATTGTTTAATCACTGTCATACACTGTTTAGTCCGTTCATTTTAAGGATTCAGGGGGAAAAAGGCCCTTTTGCCCATCAAGTCCACAGTAACCAGCGATCACCTATTCACTGGTTCTACCCTACACACGACACACTAGGGACAATTTATAAAAGGCAATTAAGCTACAAATCTGCATGTCTTTACTGCATAACTGACGATGTGTAGATTCGTTGATTATGTGAATGAAGATTCACCATAAGTATCAGTCCAGGGAAAGAAAAACAATAGAGAAGCAGACTGAATGGAGGCTTGGTTCTTGCCCCTGCACTATTTGGAGGGGTGCATTCAAAGCTAACCCCAAAATTATTATCCAATAAAGTGACAAGTAGTGGTCCTCCCACTTCGCAATCTAATTGGTCAAGCTATAAGAAGTTTCTGGAAGGTCACGGCAGGTGTATAACTGCATTCCACTAGTAAGCTAGGGCTGCAATAAGTCTTCGTGGCCAGTAATGAAGAAACTCAACAGCAACCAGTGAAGCCAGCAAGGACTACAGCCAGCAAATACCAACTCTCATGGGAGCAAAATCAGCTCTGGAACCATCTGAGCCAGACGACCAACCTTTGATACCCTGGATGCCCGGAGCTCAGTGAAGACTCACATGACCTAACCCAAATGTGCTGGATAGTGATTTGGGGACTTGGATAGATAGTTAGAGCCTGTGTTTTGTGTGATTAAATGTGTTTGTGTGAATAAAAGTGTGTTTGCACCAGGATCTGATTTGTGTCCTTCTCTTTGCCTCAAAAGTATAACCCCCCTGGATAATACACACTTAAATGGATATTGGTTGAAGAGCTCTGTCAGAATGAGCAACACGCTCTTCCAAGCCCCATATCATCCTAACGGTTCAACACCGACTTCTTAAAGACAATAAAGAAACAACATTATATGTAAACAAGATCCTTAAACAGAGAAAACAAATGGAGATGGTACGATACTTTATTTGTCACAGAAAACTGAGATACAGTGAACTTCATTTTTGTATATGACACAAGGAACTGCAGATGTTGGAATTTTTGCATAGAACACAAAGTGCTGGAGTAACTCAATGGTTCAGGCAGCATCTCTGGAAGACGTGGACAGGTGATATTTCGGGTCAGGACCCTTCTTCAGACTGATTGTAGTAGAGGGAGAAAACAAGTATTTTGTGATTTGAGATTGAGTTATTTTTCAAACTTTTAAGTACTTTCTCTTTACCTATTTTTATCTCATAATATAATTTTACGTCACTCTTAACTCTGATATTTTCAGCTCTTCTTTGGTGAACTCAAATAACAATTATGCATTTAATAGTTTATCAGTCTCTCTCCATCCTCAGAATGTTTTCTTTCTTTGTTCCCTAACAGAGAACATCCTTCCTTTAACTATGCTTTTGCTATTGATTTCCAATTATCATACTTTCTATGTTGTCTTTTTGATTTATCCCCTGAAGTTTGCTCATAATTTCTTTCACCCTCTAATTCACATTTTTTGATCTCTTCTGAACATTTGGTTATTTATGAGGTTGTTTCCAATTGTAAAACAAAAGCATTTCCTTATCAATTTGCACGCCTGGTTTCTCATCTCTACTATGGTCAGCATTATTCTTTTTTATCAGATATTCAAGTATTTTTTAGTTTACCAAGGTTGCATTCTTTGCTGCTAACACATTCTTTTATATCTCCAAATATTTTGAGAAAAGAAAAACCCAAAACATGTAGTCTAATATTGGCCAAGGTTCTATGTTCCCTGAACAAATAATTAACAGTATCAGCTACATTTAAAAAAATCTAGTTTAGAAACAACGATAACATTCTCCATATTGAAAAACCTTCACTTTATCTGGAGGTGAAGCAAATTAAGTCATGGTATAAAATTAAGAATTAAGAATTCTGGATCTGATTATATGAGCAAACATTTTAGAATAATCAAAATCGTAGTAAGTTAACATCAAGAGGTTACTAGCAAGGAGGGTGATGGGTTGGCAGCAGAGATGAGGTGGCTGCACAGCGGAAATAATCCATTTCATTGGATTCGAATTTCATGAGGATGGAAAAGTAAGAACCGGGTTGGTGCAAAATAGTGCATGATGTCCTTGAGTCAAAGATGTTTTATAACTTTATCGTTATCTTCTTCCCTTTCTGATTATAGGAAAATTACATGAAACATGGACTCTGTTTCTCAAAGACACAAGAGACTGCAGATGTGGAATCTGGAATGACATAGGGGGGTACAGCGGTAGAGATGTAGCCTTACAGCACCAGAGAACTGAGTTCGATATTGACTATGGGTGCTGTCTGTACTGAGTTTGTATGTTCTCCCCGTGAGCATGTGGGTTTTCCCCAGGTGCTCCGGTTTCCTCCCACACTCCAAAGACATACAGGTTTGTAGGTTAATTGGCTTTGCTAAAAATTGTAAATTGTCCCAGGTGTGTTGGATATGGCTCGTCTATGGGATGATCGCTGGTCTGGCGGGCCGAAGGGCCTGTTTCCGCATTGTATCTCTCAACTAAACTAAACTAAACTAAACTAAACTAAAAGAAAAATCTGCTGGAGGGGTACAGTGGATTGAGCAATATTTGTGCCAGCAAAAGAATTGTTGCCATTTTGGTTTGAAACTTTGTTTCAGGACAAATTGAAGAGGACAAATATACAATGTAAAGAGCATAAGAGGAGGGGTGAAACGGGAACTAGTAGGTAATTGGTGGACTATGGAAGGATATGGATAATAGGCAGATGGAGACAGGTAGGGGAGGGGGAGGGTGATGTTAGAGACAGCTGGGACGGTGATAGGTGGGAATGCAGAGACCACCAGTGTTGGAAACTGATAGGTAGGGAAGGGGATAATAGGTACCATGAGGGGAGAGGCGAGAGGCGAGGACAACTGGATCATAATAAAATTGATGAGGGGGAGAGCTGATTGGTAAATGTGTGGGTAGTAGGTGGATGGAACCACGAGTGGTAGAGAGATGAAATGGGTGATGGGGCACTGGAGAGGAAGGCATGGGGAAGATGAAAAAATTGGGAAGACAGGAAGTGGATCAGAAAGAAGGGAGAGAAAACATGCAGGAGAAAATGGCTACCTGAAATTGGAAAATTCCATGTTCACACCATTGGGTTGTAGACTTCCCACGTGGAATATGAATTATTCCTATAGCATGGATTGGGCCTCATTCTGGCTGTGAAAAGGCCAAGGACTAACAGGTTGATATGACAGTGGGAAGGGGAGTTGAAATGTCATGCACATGGAGCTCAGGAACACTAGTGCTCTCTGTTCATAGGTATTGCCTCATACAATGTCTATTACTGCATTTCTTTTTTTATCTCATAATGCACACATTTGATTGAGTTGAAAGTTTAACTATTGGCTTTAATAAGTTTTAACAAAAATTAACAAGTTGTATCTCATCATCTGTGAGGGAAGGCTTTTTTAAAGCAATATTTTGTGATTTAAACAGTGGTGCGGCTGATAGAGCTGCTGTCTGACAGCTCCAGAGACCCAGATTTGATCCTGACGTCCGGTGCTGTCTGTAGATTTGCACATTCTCCCCATGACTACTTGGGTTTTCTTTGGCTGCTCCAGTTTCCTCCCACATCCCGAAGGTATGCGAGTTTGTAAGTTAATTGGCCTCTGTAAAAATTGCACCTCATGTGAAGGGAGTGGATGCAAAAGTGGGATAACAGGAACTAGTGTGAATGGGTGGTTGATGGTGGGCTTGGACTGGTCGATGGTGGGCTTGGACTGGTCGATGGTGGGCTTGGACTGGTCGATGGTGGGCTTGGACTGGTCGATGGTGAGCTTGGACTGGTCGATGGTGGGCTTGGACTGGTCGATGGTGGGCTTGGACTGGTCGATGGTGGGCTTGGACTGGTCGATGGTGGGCTTGGACTGGTGGATGATGGGCTTGGACTGGTGGATGGTGGGCTTGGACTGGTCGATGGTGGGCTTGGACTGGTCGATGGTGGGCTTGGACTGGTCGATGGTGGGCTTGGACTGGTCGATGGTGGGCTTGGACTGGTCGATGGTGGGCTTGGACTGGTCGATGGTGGGCTTGGACTGGTCGATGGTGAGCTTGGACTCAGTGTGGCAAAGGGCCTATTTCCATGCATACCTCAAAACTAAACTAAAAAAGCATTTGTTGATAATGTAATGATTCTTCTCCTGTTATTTAGCCCTTCCCCCTCCTGTCAAAAGCCCTATTGAGGTAGAAAGACCTCCATCTCTTCCTCATCTTTATTCTATTTAGCCTGTGGAGATAGCAAGCTTCTGTGCGCACTCCTGCTGAAGAGCAATACAAGTTTCTAGTTTGCTTTGTCCAGATATCTGAAACTAGACTTCAAAATGCCATTAGTATTCTACATCATACATTTTGCTGTCCCATGGGCCTCATTATATTTGTTGTTCCCAATCTGTCTGCAGATTCTGTACTGAACTCATTAGCCATGTGGGAAGGAGACATCCAATTAACCATACTGATACCTGACTTTGTCTCATCAGCACTGATATGGTGGACTGACACTTAATAAAAACACCATGACAGCATAACATGTAGGAAAAAGGTGATGGACACTATGTACACAAGTAGAATGAAACTCCTTCATATTGATGACATTTAGATGGATTGTCAAAACAGATTTTCAAGAGCTTATTTCTATGTTCAACCACTCGGACCCTCGCCTAAAATATTGGGCTGCTTATTCTCTTAGCTTTATTGCTTCCATGAGAAAATAATAAATAGATGCTCACTTGCAAAGAATAGGTTTGTCACCTTTGTAACTGGTGCTTGAAATGTGACAAAGGTCATTTAAAGCAGCATTGAAAAAGGCAACATTTCCATGTAATGTCAACTTTCATTGCTGCTAAATGCTATATCTCTTATTAACCTGGACTATATACGACATCATCCAATATCTCCCCCCCCCCCCTGTATTGCCCACTGCTATTGTGGGTGGAGCCATCATCCTTATTTCTTCTGTATCGTACAGTTCTGCACTCACTCCTCCTCCCTCAAATGTAACATGGGTAGAGTTCCCCTAGTCCTCACCTTTCGCCCCACCACCTTTCAAATTCAACACATCAATCTCTGATATTTCCACCACCTTCAAAGTGATCCCACCATTAGTCACATCTTCCTATCTGCACTCCTTTTCGATTCCATAGAGACCATTCTCGCTGCAACCCCTTGGTTCAGTCATCCATTTCCACCCAACCCACCCCCCCCCCCAAGGCATGTTCCCCAGCAACTGCAGGAGATGTAATACCTTCCCCCTGCACCTGCTCTATCACTTCCATCCAGGGTTCCCAGCAGCTGTTCCCGGTGAGACAGAAGTTCATGTGTGGCTCTTCCAACCTCACCAACTGCATTTGGTACTACTAATGTATCCTCATTTACATCGTGATCAAGAGTAAACTAGGAGGCTGTTTCACAAAACACACGTTCTGTCCTCAAAGGACTGCTAGAGCTCACAATTTCCAACTATTTTAACTCCCCTTCCCATTCCCATACCGATATTTATGTCCTTGGCCTCATGCATAATCAGAGTGACGGCATGAGCAAACTGGAGAACAGCGGCACATGGGCGCAACGGTAGAGTTACTGCCTTACCGCACCAGCGACCCGGGTTCAATCCTGATTTGATCCTTAATTGGCTTTGGTATGTTGTAAAAATTGTAAAATTGTCCCTAGTGTGTGTAGGCTGGTGTACAGGGTGATCACTGGTCGGCGCGGACTCGGTGGGATGAAGGGCCTTTTTCCGCACTGAATCTCTAAAGTTTCAAATCTAAACACTTTATATTATAGACAATAGACAATAGACAATAGGTGAAGGAGTAGGCCATTCAGCCCTTCGAGCCAGCACCGCCATTCAATGCGATCATGGCTGATCACTCTCAATCAGTACCCCGTTCCTGCCTTCTCCCCATACCCCCTCACTCCGCTATCCTTAAGAGCTCTATCCAGCTCTCTCTTGAAAGCATCCAACGAACTGGCCTCCACTGCCTTCTGAGGCAGAGAATTCCACACCTTCACCACTCTCTGACTGAAAAAGTTCTTCCTCATCTCCGTTCTAAATGGCCTACCCCTTATTCTTAAACTGTGGCCCCTTGTTCTGGACTCCCCCAACATTGGGAACATGTTTCCTGCCTCTAATGTGTCCAATCCCCTAATTATCTTATGTTTCAATAAGATCCCCCCTCATCCATCTAAATTCCAGTGTATACAAGTCTAAATTCCAGTGTATACAAGTCTAAATTCCAGTGTATACAAGTCTAAATTCCAGTGTATACAAGTCTAAATTCCAGTGTATATTCTGTTTGGGTAGCTTGCAACCCAATGGTACTAACATTGAATCCTAAAGTTACAAGTTATATCCCCACTACCCCATCTCTCTTTCCCCTGCCTCACCCATCATCACTGGTCCGCACACATTTTACCCACCATCTCTTACTACCCGAGTCACCCTGCTCCATTTCCCTTCACCGTATGTTCATCCCTCATTCCCAAGTCCCATATTTCCCTTTTATCCCCCCATAGCCCTCCCTTCAGATTTACAGTTCACTCCTCCCCTTTTTGTCCTGACCTGACCACCCTTTTGTCTCCTTTTCACCATTATCCATTGGCACTTCACCCATCTGCAAATCAACTACCCTCCATCCACCTGTATTCACCTATTACTTCCTAGACTTTGCCTCACCTTGAACTCCCTTTTCCAGCTTTCTCCCCACTGTCTGAAGAAAGGTCCAAACCAAAAACTTTGTCTGTCCATTCCTTCCATAGATGCTATCTGCTTCGCTGAGTTCCTCCAGCATTTTGTATTTTGGCTTAAGAGTCCAGCATCTACACTTTATTTTGTTTTCTTCCAGTATTTGACGGGCTCTGGAAGAATTCTATGGACACTGTGTAATAGCAGTGCAGCACAGGAACAGGCCCTTCGCCCTATGATGCCAAGACCATATCTTATCTGTCTACACATCTTCCATATCCTTCCATTCTCTGCATATCTATCTGCTTATCCGAAAGTCTCATGAATGCCATTATCATATCTGCCTCAACCACCACCGCCGACAGCATGTTCCAGGCACTCACCGCCCTCTGAGTAAAACAAAATCTCCGCACACCTCCATTAAACTTTGCCCCTCTCACCTTAAAACTGTGTGCTCTAGTATTTGATTTTTTTCATCCAAGGAAAAAGGTTCTGATTGTCTACATTATCTATTCCTCTCATAATTTTCTATACTTTTTATCAGATCATCTCTAACATTCCAGAGAAAACAATCCAAGTCTGTCCAACCTCTCCATGTAGCTAATATGTCCTGATCCAGTATTCATTCTAGTAAACCTCCTCTGCAACCTTTCCAAAGCCTGCACATCCTCCCTGCAAAGGGGTAACCAGAACTGCATACAATATTCCGAATGCAACCTAACCAAAGTCCGGTAAAGCTGCATCGTGTATGCCTGACTCTCATAATTTTACATACTTCGATTAGGTCTCCCCTCTGCCTCCAATACTCTAGAGAAAGCAATCTGTACGTCCAACCTTTCTCTGTAGCTAATATCCCCAAATCCAGGCATTATTCTGATGAACCTCAGTACCCTTTCTGACGCCTCCACGTTGTTCTGTAATGGGGCGACCAGAACAGCACGTAATGCTTCACAGGCAATTTAGAAAATGTAAATGTAGTCTGGATACTGGAACCAAGCTTCTTGTGGTGCTGAGATTGAAATGTAATTGTCAACTGTTTTTCAAAATGAAATTTCTCTCCAGCCCTAAACCACCAATCAAGTTTCAACTCTTTTACATAACACAAAGTGCTCAAGTAACTCAACAGATCATGCTGCATCTGTGAATGGAATAGACAGATGATGTTTTTGGTCAGAAGGGTTCTGACTCAAAACATTGTATGTCCATTCCCTCCACAGATGCTGCCTGACCCACTGAGTTACTCTAGAACTTTGTGTTTTGATCAAGATTCCAGCATCAGCAGTTCCTTATGTCTGCAACGCTTTTGTGATCCTTCTGCCAAGCACACTGCCTGTAGTTTCTAATCCATCGCTGAACAATGCAAATCCTCCTTGATCCCCCAGACAATACACTGTGGCTGTCCTATTCCCTGTAGCTACTTCCTTTGCCTTTCTTATGTTAGTGTTCTCAGCCATTTTATAATAACATGTAGACTGAACCAAATTGGCTGAAGACTGGCTTCTGTGATTATGATAATATCTGGAGGAAGCCGCACTTGATCATCCACTTAGGACTTCTGGCTAAAGGATGTAAATATTCAGCTTTGCCTTTAGCCCTCATTTGGCAGGCCTCATCCTTGCTCAGGAAAGGAATGTTGTTGGTGCCACCTCCTCCTCTCATTAGATGTTTATATACCCACCCTACTAAAAGCCAGGTGTAGCAATACTGCAGAGCTGTCAGTTGTCATTTGTTGTTTAGCATGGGTGAAGTCCTGGTTCATTAGCCTCACCAAGTTGACAGCCTAATCCTTGGCAATATCTAGTAGCTGATATTATCATCATCACTTCTCATGATACCAAGGTTGATCCCTGGACGTCTTTGGATGAAAGAGTGAGTGATATGTTGGGACATGAGATTCCAGATTATGGTGATCAACATATCGAATGCAGTTGGTGATCAGAGCCTCCTGGATGAGCAGTTTTCAGTTTTCAGTTCATCCACCCTAGCAAGATTGTTGTGCAACACAACGTGATGGAGGGTGTCCTTGGTGTGATGATGGTATTTTATCTCCACAATGACCACGCTTTGGTCACCTCTACCAAAGGTATCGTAGACAAGTGTATCTTCCTTTAAAAGATAGATGAGGACCAGATCCATTTGGTTATCAATACCTGCTTTAGACCCAATCTCTCAGCATATGTGGTTTGGCCAGCTCCATCAGTGGTGTGAAACAAAACTATTCTTGGAGGTGAATATTGAAGTCCCATTCCATAGTAAATTCTGTGTTTTGATACTTTCATCCTCTTCCAAAGTGTTCTTCAACTGGGAAGAACACTAATTCATAGCTAAAGCAGGGCAGAAGGTAATATTTAGAAGGAAGTATCCTTGTCCATGCTGTGAGATAACAAGAGTCTACACTGAATATTGAAGACTCAGCACTACTCCCTGTCGCTGAAAATTACCCTCACCTTTTCTACAGTCTGTCATGTTGGTGAAACAAGGTATGCAATAATGTGATGGAGGTGAATGGTGTGTAGTATGATTCTGTGTGTAGGACTACATCAGGCAGTTACTTGCCTGGTCTTTAAGACAGCTTTCCCAATTTAAGCATTTGTCATCAGACATTTGAGAAGAAGCCTTTGTGAGGCATGGGAGCAACCTTGTCATGTTCAAATTCAGGGCCTGAGTCCATCCTGCTATCTCCATTTTCTCCCTAACATAACATTTCTGATACAATTGAGTCACTTGCCATGCCAGGGCAGAGGATATTTGAGTTAATTGTATTCGTCACAGTTTGGTTCATGTTTAGGCCAAGCTGATTTCCTCCCTTTGAACTGGATGGATTTTTATGACAATCTGGTAATTTCACGGTTGTAGCTCTTCTGACTTTAGATTTTAAATCCCAGATTTATTCAGTTTAAACTCCATGACTGACAAGATGAGGTTGGAATGCACATCACTGGATCATTGGCCCGGGCCTCTGTGTTTCTCACATGGTAATTTGACTACTGCAAGGGACATCATTCAATACAATACTATACAATACAATACAATATATCTTTATTGTCATTGTACAGGGGTACAACGAGATTGGGGATGCGCCTCCCATACGATGCAATAAATCATTAGCAAGTCAGTATTAATTTAAACAACCCAATGAAACAAATTAGAACAGTTTTGAAACAGAATAAAGTGCAAGTAGATCTGTGCCGGTTCACTGTGTGATGTGACCATCCGACTCAGCAGGACCGGTTCATAGCAGCTATGGACCTGGGGATGAAGCTGTTCCTGAGTCTGGAAGTGCAGGCATAGAAAGCCTTGTATTGTCTGCCCAATGGTAGAAGTTCGAACAGACTGTTGCAGGGGTGTGAAGAGTCTTTGTGGATGCTGGTGGCTTTTCTGAGGCATCGTGTGTTGTAGAAGCCCTCCAAGGCTGGTAGCTGTGTTCCGATAGTCCTCTGAGCTCTATGGACTACCCGCTGAAGAGCTTTCCTCTCTGCCTCCGTGCAGCTGAGATACCACACAGGGATGCCATGTGTTAGGATGCTGTCTATGGTGCAGCGGTAGAAGGTCGTCAGCAGCTGTTGGGGTAGACCAGACTTATTCAGTGTTCTCAGGTAGAACAGTCGTTGCTGCGCCTTCTTGATCAGCGCAGCAGTGTTATTGGACCATGTTAGGTCCTCCGAAATGTGAGTGCCTTGAAACTTGAAGCTGGACACTCTCTCCACACTGACCCCATTGATAAGGATCGGGGCGTATTCCCCATTGTGTGACCGTTGATGATCAGCTCCTTGGTCTTGGTGGTATTTAGGGACAGGTCGTTATCAGAGCACCAGTCCGCCAGGTTCTACACCTCCGCTCTGTAGTTTGTTTCATCACCGTTGGTGATCAGCCCGATCACCGTTGTGTCGTCTGCAAACTTGACAATGGTGTTGGTGTTGAATGCAGGAACACAGTCGTGTGTGAATAGGGAGTAGAGCATGGGGCTCAGAACACAGCCCTGTGGTGTGCCGGTACTCAGGGTGATAGTGGAGGACAGGTGTGGTCCCATTTTCACCGCCTGCGGTCGCTCCAACAGGAAGTCCAGGATCCAGTCGCATAACGACGAGCTGAGGCCTAGCTGATGGAATTTGGTGATGAGCTTTTTTTTTTTTTTTTTTTTTTTTTTTTAATCAAAAATATTTATTCAAATATTAAAATAATATATACAATACAATAAAACCAAAACAGAACCCACCACCAGAATATTATACAAACAAATATACCAATTGAAACTATTATACAATTATATTACAATCCCCATCCAGGATACATCCAATCCCCCGCGGTGCCCAGCGGTCCCGGAAATCCTCCAGGGCGCCCGTGGACAGCGCGTAGTCCCTCTCCAACACCACCCGGGCACGGACGTAACCCCGGAAAAGGGGCAGGCAGCTGGCTCGGGCAGAGCCCTCTTCCGCCTGGCGTCGTGAGTCGCGGATGGCCAGCTTGGCCTGGCCCAGGAGCAACCCAACAAGGACATCTTCGGCCCTACCCTCTCCCCTACGCACAGGGTGTCCAAAGATGAGGATGGTGGGTGAAAAATGCAGCCAAAAAGCAAGGAGCGGCCCCTTTAGATATTGGAACAGGGGCTGCAACCTCACACACTGCATGTACACATGGTACACAGACTCTTCCAACCCGCAAAAGTGGCAGGCGGCTGGCGAGTCTGTGAACCGTGCGAGGAACAGGTTGCAGGGGACTCCTCGGTGCAATATCTTCCACCCCAGGTCCCCGATGGAGAGGGGCAGAATCCCTGCGTAGAGGGACCCCCACCGCGGGGCCCCCTCGCGACCGGAAGGCAACCCCGACCGCCACTTAGTGTCCAGACGGTGGACCAGGGCGAGGAAGTGCAGGGTGTGGAGGAGGAGCCCGTACAGGACACATCTCCCTGCGTCTCGGAGGGAGATGAAGGGTGTCGAGGAAATGTGACTCATGTTGTGTGGGACCGGTTCCCGGGAAGGATTACGGCGCCTGGGTCCGACGAGTACTTCCGGTTGAGCGGGGGTTTGCTCAGCCGCAGGTGCTCCACACATTTGAGCCTCTCCGACACCCAGCGGGGCAGGACAAGGGCCGGCTGCTCTCACGCATGGGCCGCCGCCCTCCGTCAGCGGAGGGGGGGCCCGGTCGACAGCAACCAGGTTCCAGACTCTCAGCAAGTCCCGGTAGAAGCCGGGCATTCCCAGCAGGATAGCACGGCTGACACCCACCATCGGGATCCGCGTACCTGCTTGAAGGCAGCGGCCCCGTTGGAAAAAGTGCGTCGCCAGCACGTGCCACCTGGGAGGACGCTCCGAGTACAGGTATCTCTGCAGAGTCCTGAGGCGGAGAGCCGCCAACTGGGTGCGGATGCACACCAGCGACTGCCCGCCCTCCTCAATCGGGAGACTCAGGACCGCTGCAGAGACCCAGTGCTTTCCGTTGCCCCAGAAGAAGTCTACCAACTTCTTCTGGATGATCCCAGCAAAAGTGGCTGATGGGACCAATGTGGTCAATCTGTACCAGAGCAGGGAAGCCACGAGTTGGTTAATGACCAACACCCTGCCCCGGTAGGAAAGCACGCTGAGGAGACCTGACCAGCGCCCAAGCCGGGCGACGACTTTCAACTCCAGCTCCTGCCAGTTCACCAGCCAGGTCTCCGCGACGGGACTCAGGTAGACTCCCAAGTAAAGGAGGTGCGTGGTGCTCCACGTGAAAAACCGCATCTCCTCAGGGAGGGAGTCCACCTGCCATGGACCCACCAAGAGTCCGGAACATTTCCCCCAATTGATCCTTGCAGAGGAGGCGGCCGAGAAGACTCGTTGGCACTCGCGCATCCTCTGCAGATCAGCGGGGTCGGTGACCATGACGAGCACGTCATCGGCATAGACCGAGAGGACCACCTCCATATCTGGCTCGCGTAGAACCATGCCCGTCAACCTCCTCCGAAGCAGACTAAGGAATGGCTCCATGCAGATGGCGTACAGTTGGCCTGACATGGGGCAGCCCTGACGTACTCCTCTGCGGAAGGGAATGGGGGCCGTCAAGGATCCGTTGACCTTGATGAGGCACTCCGCAGAGGCGTATAGAAGTCGGATCCGGGCCACAAAGTGCGGTCCGAACCCAAACGCCCGCAGAGTCCTCACCAGATACTCGTGATCCACCCTGTCGAAAGCCTTCTCCTGGTCAAGGGAGAGAAAGGCAGTGGGTACACCGGTCTCCTGAGCCAGGTAGACCAGGTCCCGGACCAGATGGATATTGTCCTGGATGGACCGGCCCGGGACTGTGTAAGACTGGTCAGGGTGGATCACTTGGGCCAGCACTGGGCCCAGACGGTTGGCCATTGCCTTAGCAAAGACCTTGTAATCGGTACAGAGGAGGGAGACCGGGCGCCAGTTCTTTAGTAGGCGGAGATCACCCTTCTTGGGCAGAAGGACCACTACAGCCCTCCGCCAAGACAGGGGCATCTCCCCGGTCGCCAGGCTCTCCCTCAGGACCATGGTGTAGTCCTCCCCCAGGGTCCCCCAGAAAGTGCGGAGGAACTCTGCTGTCAGGCCGTCCAGGCCAGGGGATTTGCCCCTTTGAATCTGATGGAGGGCCGCGGTCAGTTCGTCTAGTGTCAGGCGGGCGTCCAGACGCTCGGCACCCTCCGGGCCGACCGTGGTTAGACCTTCCCACAGATCACTGCACTCGTCCACGCCGGAGCTATCCGGTGAAAACAAGGTCCCATAAAAGGAACGAACCGCCGCGTTGATGTCTTCTGGTTCGGTGACGGGGGAGTCATCGTCAGCGAGCAGCTCCACTAACTGCTGACGGACTCCCCGCCACTTCTCCAGTGAGTAGAAGAAGGGTGAACCGCGGTCCAAATCGTGGAGCATTTGGATCCGCGACCTCACGTACGCGCCTCGGGATTGCTGTAACTGCAGCTCCTTCAGCGCGTCTTTCTTCTCCTGGTATTCCCTCCAGAGGGTCGGGTCCCCACCGGTCTGACTTAGACGCGAATCCAAATCGAGCAGCTCACTCCCGAGCTGTCTGACCTTGGAATCGCGTCTCTTGGTAGACCCCCTAGTGTACTCCTGACAGAAACGCCAGATGTGGGCCTTGCCCACGTCCCACCATAGCCGCAGGGAGTGAAATCCTCCCCTCTTCCCCTTCCAAGTGGTCCAGAACCTCACAAACGAGTCCCGGAAACGGCGATCCTCCAGCAGCCGGTTGTTAAAGTGCCAGTACGCGGACCCTCCCCTCGTGCGCAGCGGGGTAAACTCCGCCCACACCAGGTGGTGGTCCGAGCAAGGCATCGGCCGCATGGAGGCCGCCGAGACGCGGGAGACGTACGCCCGAGAAATGTACAGGCGGTCAATGCGAGAACCACCCCCCTCTGACCTCCTGGAGAAGGCACTGGAGTCGGGGTGGAGGTTCCTCCAGGTGTCTACCAAGTCAAAGGAGCCCACGAGCTCCTTCAACTTCTTCACCGACTCCTGGCCGCGCTGAATACCAGAACGGTCTCCTTCCTCGAGGGTACAGTTGAAATCTCCCCCGAGGATCACGCAGTCGCCAGGGTCGATGGAGCTCAAAAGGGTAGACACCTCCCGGAACAGGCACGTCTGCAACACGGCGGGCTTGGGGGCGTACACGGTGACAAAATGCAACGGCACGCCATCCAGGCGCACGGCCAGGTGAAGCAAGCGGCCTGGCACCAATTCCTGGACCTTTAGGATTTCTGGCCGGAAATTCGGGACCAGCAAAATGGCCACCCCACTGGAAATGGAGCTGAGGTGGCTCATGAAGACCTCACCACTCCACTCCAGGAGCCAGGTGGACTCGTCTCCTGGGATGGTGTGGGTTTCCTGCAGGAAGCTCACCGCATATTTCCCATCCCTCAGGGTTGAGAGATGGTTAAACCTGCGGAGAGGCCCCCTGCTGCCATTTATGTTGTAACTGGCTATGGTGATCGCCATGTCAGGAGTACACTAGATCCCCTCACCAGTCCCCTGGTCACTGACAGCAGAGTCGCCTTTGCCGCTACGGACCCTAGATGGATTGGCAGTGCGTTTCACCTTCCGGATCTTGGCAACAAGGGACGCTCTACTGGTCCCTCTACCCTCAGCAGGAACGACGCTGCTCTGGGCCTCGGCATCCTTTTCCAGGTCGTCCAAGAAAGACCTGAGCTGATGCCGGTCGTTCCCCTTCACCCCCATCCCTCCCTTCACCCCCGTCCCTCCCTTCACCCCCGTCCCTCCCTTTCCCCTCCCCTTCCTTCTGAGGATGAGGTTCAGGGAGCTGGTGACCCCTTGTAAGTTCGGCCACCGGAGGGAGGCCAGTTTGGGCCGATGTTGGGCTCCTTCGGTGGCCGCGATGAACTCGCGGATCTCCTCCACTGGAATGAGAGGAGTGGCGTCGGGGGCAGCGAGAACATCCATTGACTCATTGCCCGAGGAGTCCCCTTCCACCCCCCCACTGCAGATGGAGTCACCATTCCCATCCTTGGACACATCTTCTGTGCTTGAGACTCCCGCCCCACTCTGCGCAGCGGTTGCCTCTTCCCCACCCTCTGGTCTCACCTCCACCTCAGTCCCCACCATGGGGCCAGTGGCAGAGGGGCCTTCCTCGGGTGTACCTGGGCAGTCAAGACCATTGACAGTGGGGTCTACCCCTCCACCAGTTGGGCCCAGAGTGGACTCTGGTGCCCCAGACTCAGGGAGTCCCTCTGGAGCCAGGTCCTGCGGGAGAGAAGGGCTAGTTTCCCCTTCCCCCTCCCCGCCTACTATCCCTAACTCCACAGGCGTGTTCTGCACCTCGTCCTGGGTGGGTTGCTCCTGGGTTTCCTCGGGTGCATGAATCGGGATTCCCTCCCCAACAGGAATCTCTCCCTGCTCCATTACACCCGAGTGGTCCCCATCACCACCCTCCCCAGAAACCCCTTCAGAGCATGGAACCGGGGCCTGAACCAGAGGGCAGGAGTCATCCTCCACCACAACACTCCCCGCCCCACTGGAAGATTCCCCTATGTCCCCCTTCTGCTCCTCCCTGGAGAGATTCCTCCTTCTTTTTTTCGAAGGGGAGGAGCTCACAGACTCTGGGGTCCCCTGAGCAACCCTAGTCTGCGGCTCCCCCTCCTCCCGCCCAATCCCCTCCGCCCCCGGCTGGATTATGGGGCTTGCGGACTCCCTAACGGGAGGTGACGGGATGGGTGGCAAAGTCTTATCCCCGGGGGGTTTGTTCCCCAGGTGCCTTATCTTCTTCGTCACCTTGCCCCCCTTCTTTTGACCCTCCCCATCCCCAGGGTTCCCTGACTCAACTACAGGGGGAGTGGGAGTGGGGGGGGAGGGGGGTTAGTGGCACCGGAGGCGGAGGCCTCCGCCCGGGATTTGGGGCAATTCCTCCGAATATGCCCCACTTCCTTGCAGGCGTGGCACCTCGGGCGGTCCGATGTCCAGAAGATGGTGAAGTCTCGCCCATCCTGCTGGACACAGAAGCGCCCGTCGACCACCTCCTCCCGGTCCAGCAACATTGTCAACTGGCGCCGGAGGGAGAGAACGTGCTGCAAGTCCTTCCTGCGGAACCCCATGGGTATTGGGGTGATGTCGGTGAGGATCTTCCCCAGGGTATGAAGGTGGGGAAGGAGGGCCTCGTTCTTGATACAAGGCGGGACGTTGGATAGGACCACCCGCTGCGCGGTGGACCCCAGGGGCTCGACCTGTAAGAAAAGTCCACCCACTGTGACCCCTTTACATACAGTCGCGTTCACCCCCTCAACGGACTCCAGAAAGAACACGCCCTTCCCGAACATTTTTCCCACATACACAATGCCTACAGGCTTGGCTGCCGCTGCCACAGCAGCCGCGCAGTCCTCCAGGTTCATTTGGGGGGGCATGTAGCACCTGACCCCATGTTCAAAGGGTAGGTTCCTCATGGGGAACCGGGCCCCCAGAGGAGCAGCCGAAGCAGCTGAAGCAGCCGCCTTAGCATAACTCCCCGAAGGCCCCGATCCCCCAGAACGCTGACCCTGCATGATGTCAGGCACTACAGTGAAACAAAAACACTGTTGCACAAAGACAAAGACAATCCAAAAGGCACGGGGCCAAGTCCAAACACACAAACAAGTGTAGAACAGTTCAAGGGAGGGAGGCGAGTGGTGTTGCCTCGAACGTCAATAATGGCGGCTCCCACTAGAAACTGCTGCGTCACGGCCTCTTGGCCCTGGTATCTCGGCTCTCCTGCGTTCCCTGGTGAGCTGCAGACTTTCTCAAGCAATCCCCGCTGGTCTTCGCTGCTCCTGCAGCAACGAAAGGGATTCACCTGCAGTCTGTTATTGTTGGAAGCCTATCTCTGATAGAGAGGAGGCTCCTTCAGCTCCAGGTCTCAAGGCCGCAGAAGAAGGTCGAGGGTGTAGAAAAACTCCCACACCGCACGAAAACCAGACCCATCCGGTCAGTAGCGACGAGGCAGTAGGGGGGGGGGGGTTGTTCTGGACGCAGGTGTATCAGTCCAGACAGGTTTTTCTCCCCCTTTTTGTGCGCCACAGTTTCCTGGCAGGTTGCCAGCCTCAGTAGTGGGAGCTGAGCAGTCAGCTGATAACACCGCTCGCAGCCCCAAAACACACAGAAACCTTTTAAAAAGATTTCTGTAGCGTCGCAGCGATACCCAAAGATGTTTAGAGTACCGCTGTACCTCCTCCGAATTCCAAAAAAATGTTTAGAACTCACTCGTTCGAGTGATTGAAACAGAGCTCCGTAGCACCACACCCCACACCTGAGCTTGGTGGGGATGACCGTGTTGAAGGCAGAGCTATGGTCAATGAATAGCATCCTCACGTACGTGCCATGTCTCTCCAGGTGAGTCAGGACAGTGTGAAGAGCCAGAGAGATGGCGTCCTCTGTGGATCTGTTTGCCCTGTATGCAAATTGATGTGGGTCCAGTGAGGCAGGGATGCTGGATTTGATGTGTGAGAGGACCAGCCTTTCAAAGCACTTCATGACTATCGGAGTTAGGGCAACCGGACGGTAGTCGTTCAGGTTGGTGATCTTTGCTTTTTTCGGCACCGGCACTATGGTAGCCGACATCAGGCACTTGGGGACCATTGCCAGAGATAACGACAGGTTAAAGATCCTGGTGAATACCTCAGCCAGCTGTTCAGCACAGTCCCTAAGTATCCTTCCTTGAACTCCATCCGGGCCTGCAGCCTTGCGTGGGTTGACCCTTTGCAGAGCGCGTTATACTTCCTGTGTGCTCAGTTGCAAGACCTGTCCATCCGCCTTGGCTGGGGTTCTTCCACTCAAGGTGGTGTTGCCAGTTTGGAAGCGGGCAAATAAAGTGTTTAGCTCGTTGGTTAGTGTCATATCGCTGTGGGGGCAGGCAGGGCTGCTCTTGGAGCCAGTGATGTCCCTGACACCCTGCCACATGCTTCTGGTGTCTGTGGTATTGAAGTGGTCTTCCACCCGTTGCTGTGGGTGTCTTTGGCCCTTTTTATACCGTTGTTCAGGTTTGACCTGGCAACACTGTATGCTGAAGTGTCACCAGATTTAAAGGAATTGTTGTGTG